>NC_045796.1:55152271-55758762 GCF_009873245.2 Balaenoptera musculus | reverse complement strand
ACTAGGGAAGAAGTAGCTGTGAAGATCCAGGAGAATGCCAATATCATTTTCCAGACCTTTGATCAGCCTCTACCTATGCGATCTACAGGGTAAGGAGAGCACCTGAGAAGTATAACGTTTTAGTGAGGGTATGAAAGTGTAGGGAATGGTGCATGGGAGCTTATTACTATACAAAGAGAATTCCTGAGGCACCATGAGAATGTTATGGAGGGAGTAGGGCTAGATAAGAACGAGTCTTGGGGAGAATACACAGAGTAGGTAAGGAACAAGGATCTGAGAGAGTCTGGGTGAAAAAAGGCTTACATTTGCAACGAAGCCTGAGATGAGCGGCATGATTGGAAGGGACAGTCGCTGGGGCTTTAAATAAGATCCTCACATAGTAGCCTAGTTTGTATGTGAGGGTGGTGGTAGCGAGGCCGTGAGAGGCAGATTGGGCTTGAGGAGTGAAGGGGAGACATGGAAAAAGAAGGAGTCATGTCATAATACTACCCTCACGTTCAGATGATAGCACAGAAATCAAGGTTGAAAGGGCACTTGATTATTAGTTTCCATAAATTAAAATATTAAAAATAGCTTTAACTTGTGTTTTAGAGTTTACGTAACTAATCTCGTTTACAGCGACATGTTTTGCCAAATGCGGGGAGGTTACAGATTTTTTGTAATGGCTGAGAAAAGGAGAATTCGGGGGCTCTAAATTCTGAAATGGAGAAGGACCTACGAGACAGCAGGAGGGGAAGAGGCCACACTTGGCAATATGTTACAGCTTGGATAAAAAGTTGCTATGATGTGAGATAGAATTTTGGTGAAAGCTGGTTAATGTTTCTCCTCAGGTTGGAATTTGAAAATTGTTTGGAAAAGGCTTCCTTTTCTTTTTGATTGATCTGAAGTGCACTTGACAGTAAGGCAAAACATTTAAGATATGCTTTAAGATTTAAAAACTAAATGAATAAAATTAAACTAAAAAAAACAATAACGGTACAAAATTGGTTAGTGAAATCAATCAAAACACTGAACAGATCTTAGATTATGCAGCCTGAAGTTTACCCTAATAGTGTATTTACTGGTAGCAATTGCAAATGGCATGTTCAGCATATTTATAACAATCGATTTTTATTAAAGTACTTTTTTCCTCAAAACTGAGTGTTTTTTCTCATTCGGTAATACAAAAAATATTTACTGAGTCCTTACCATGTGCCAGGACCAGATTAGGCAATAGGTCTACAAATATAAAACACATACAGTCCCTACATTCCCATCTCATACGGTTCAACCAGATTACCCCCAGAGACGTAGGCACCAAATATGGAAAATCACATAATTGGATAAATGGGTGAAAAAGCTTCCAAGGATGACTAAAGTATTAAAAAAGCCAAAATGTTTATTTTTCTCATTAGCACAGTAAGTCCCCTACATACGAATGAGTTCCATTCCGAGAGCGTGTTCGTAAGTCCAATTTGTTCATAAGTCCAACAAAGTTAGCTTAGGTACCCAACTAACACAATCAGCTATATAGTACTGTACTGTAATAGGTTCATAATACTTTTCACACAAATACATAAAAAACAAACAAACACAAAAAATAAAACATTTTTAATCTAACAGTACAGTACCTTGAAAAGTACAGTAGTACAATACAACAGCTGGCATACGGGGGCAGGTCCGCATCTTTGAAAGTTCACAACTTGAAGGTTCGTATGTAGGGGACTTGCTTCAAATGGGTGCATATATTATTATGTATAGACTTTAAAAATTCGTAATACATACTTAAAAGTTGAATAGTTGTCATATTCTATCTCAAATTCCTAATAATTTTAACATTAAACTCATATCAAAGATATTTTCTCTTCATGTCAATGCTAGCATAAGTTTTCTCCTTATCTCTAGATGGTGCTCACACTTTACTATGTAAACAAATTTAATTCCCTTATTTTTTACTTCTCACAGTCATGAATCAATAAAAATGACTGCATAAAAGTTCCTATTTCCTGACAGATGTGATTTTTATACTGGATAGACAAGAGATAAACAGTATATACCAGGGGTATAATTGCCAAAGTCAATTTAAAGGGGATGGGAGCTTTGGTCTCCACTCTGTTGTTACCACATTCAAAACATGGTAGCTAACAAAAAGTATACTGATGTCAAACAAGCAAATCACTCCCAGGGCGTTCCATTCTTTTTTATTTGCAACTGCTATCATTGTATCCTATATGAAATCGGCCCTGCTCATATAACTGGATTTCAGCAATTTTTAAATACGAATTCTGGCTTTGTGAAAATTGTCATAAAATGCCTAATGTGAAACATACTAAAGAATATTTTTAGGAGTGATGGGACGCATATCTTATCCTATATTTGCAGATTTTTTGAACTAAGTTTGAAAGGCTCAAAGGATATCCTAATAACATCAAATTTATAGTCTGTGTTCATATGTTATACTAATCCATTGTAAGCTCACAAGAACTCAAAAAACAAAAAAAACCTTGCTTGAACCCACGAGCCTGTGTGTAGCAAATGTGTTTTGTAGCTTGACTTTATTGTTACTATACCTCATTTTACATTTCTAGCTCTTTAAAAAATACAGTTGATTAAATTAATGAATTTATGTATAATAAATGAGCATTTTAGTATTTCATTTGAAAATGTCATACCTCCACACTTTGATACTATTTCCCAAAGGTTACTCTGATAATATTTTCCATTCATAGTGCCACCAGTACTTGTGAGATGAACTCATTTACCAGAAGACTGAATTTTCTGATGAGAAATTTGTATTGATAAGTAACTATTAGGAACATTCATTTCCCTTAAGTCTGTTGTCACCTATAATTCTACAAAAGCTATAATTCTACAAATTCTACATAATTCTATAAATTATGCTTAAATTATAATGTTCAACAAAGTGAATTAAACAAATAAAAGGCAGCCCCCAATGAATGAAGCACAGTGTATTTTCTATTTTCTTGAAGATCTGTTTAAAAACCTATTATTTAACTGATTCATGACTACCGCTGTCTCTGACTGATGTCAAAAGTAATTGTCAATCTAGTCATTTTTAAAAAGTCAAAGCAGTATAGCAATTGGAAAAAACAGGCTCCCTTTATTCTATTAAAAACTGCCTTTCTGAAGCAGATAGCACTCATGGTGCAATATTTCCAGTTTTATGATAGCAAGAAACCATTAATTTGATTTTTCATTTTTGAGATGTTTCTATTGGTGGTCCATGTCCTACATAGAGATTTATACTACATGGTTATTTGATATGCATATTCACACATTTGTGAACTTATTATATAGGAGACTGGATGGATTCAGAGTCCTTATTTCAAACTCAGCATGGTGTAGGATCTCTCAGAGTATACATAAATTTAATCTCCAAGCTGGATTTCCACATAGAGAGGTGAGGAATGATTAAATAATAGACTTCATAAGTATATAACATGGCCATTATGAGCTCAAATATCATTGGTGAATTCCAATTACATATATATATATATATATATATATATATATATATATATACACACACACACACACTTTCTAGGCCCATCTATATATATAATTAAATCATAAACATGGGTTTTTTCAATATTCCCATATATCACACATATAACATATAATAATATATGATTATATTAAAAATATAAAATATCCCCACCCTATAACAAACTTTATATTTTAGTTGTGGAGAAAAGAGTAAAACATGTGAAACAAATAGAGAGCCATCGGGAGCTTGAACTGTAGGGAAACTAATAAGGTCATTCTCAGCAGTGAAGATCTTCTAACTTCTGCCGTAGTTGTTAATGACTAATGTCAGGGCTACTTAGACTTTCCAGGCTTGAGGGGAAGGAAAGAAGTGGATTTAATGAACAGAGAGCAAGGGACAGAGGTGTCCAAGAGATGGGGAAAGCATGAGCAAAGACAGAGAGTGTGCACAATGCCAGGATAGAGACAAGTTTGACCAAAGTTAAAGTTTAATGTGGGAGAAGGGTGGCAAGAAAGTCTAGGTCAATTCACACTAGAGAAAAGAAAGACAAGAGATGCACTTGACATGGTAGGAAATAACAGCCATGGTTGGATTTTGAACATAGATGTTACAAGATCAAACTGGTATTTTGTTAATTTTAAAATATCAATATTGTATAGAATTGGTTGACCATCAGATGATTGAGAAACAGGGACAATAGATATGCCATCTCTGGAATAATCTAGATACATGAAGCACTGAAGGAGAACAGGTAAATCAGACAAACTGAAAGAAGAAATAATAGATATCTTTACACATTTAACATAGTACACAAGGGAGAATGAAGAAGTTAACGTAGGAAGTTGCAGTCAACTTAAAGAATGTCATTACTAAGTATGTTAATTTCCTACTGCTGCTGTAACAAATATCACAAACTTAATGGCTTAAAACGCAAATTTACCTTTCCTTTTGTAAGGATCCTTATGATTATATTAGGCCTTTTCAAATAATCTAGGATAATGTTTCTATAGCAAGATCCTTAACTTAATCACATTATAAAAATCCCTTTTGCTATGTAAGGTAACATAATAACAGATTCCAAGGATTAGAATATGGGCATCCTTGGGTCACCATTATTCTGGTTACCACATCAAGAAATGAATGAGAGTACATTTAATATTACTGAGGTCTTACTATGTGCCAGATACACAGTCTCACATACCCAATCTCCTTTCTCTCCTAAAACTGACAAGAATGGAGAGGGGAAATGTCCCCTACAATCCTATAGCTAATAAGATGCAGAACAGAGTTTGAACTCAGGTCTGTTTGACTTCAGACACCAATTTCTTAATAGAAAAGTTGGGGATTATGTCTTTGGGTTATTTGAGGGGAGTAGGCTCTGAATTCTGTTTTAAACATACTCCTTTTGAAGTAACTATTACAGACAGTTGGAAATAAAAACACAAGTGGGCTTCCCTGGTGGCGCAGTGGTTGAGAATCCGCCTGCCAATGCAGGGGACACGGGTTCAAGCCCTGGTCTAGGAGGATCCCACATGCCGCGGAGCAACTGGGCCCGTGAGCCACAACTACTGAGCCTGCGCATCTGGAGCCTGTGCTCCGCAACAAGAGAGAAGCCGCGATAGTGAGAGGCCCACGCCCCGCGATGAAGAGTGGCCCCCACTTGCCACAACTGGAGAAAGCCCTCGCACAGAAACGAAGACCCAGCACAGCCATAAATAAATAAATTAAAAAAAAAAAAAAGACTTACTGCCTGTTAAAAAAAAAAAAACACACAAGTGAAGTATTAGGGATGCAGATTAAAAATTAGAAATAATCAACTGAGAAATAACAATTGAAATTATTAGAACAGATAATTAAAGATAATTTCTAAAAACAATCATTGATCTTAAGTGAGTCAGAGGGAGGGGAAGGAAGATCAAAGAGGTAGAAAGAGAACCAGGAAAGTAAAGTATTAAGGAAGGCAAAAAGGAGAACATGTTAATGAGACAAAGATCTAGAATATGAATGCTACCAAGAAGGAGAGGGGAAGTGAGGAAGGCCTTGGCTGTTAGGAGACAATAATCTTTTGGATCATTAGTGTCTTTTGATTCAAATTATTTAAATAATAAGTTACTTGAAGAAAAGAGCTGCCTATATTTTAAGTTTATGTTTCTGCCCTATGACTCTTTTATCATTAAATTATTGTAGGAAAAGATGTTTTGGTATTGTTTGCTGTTTTCTTGAAAAATTAGAACATAATGTTCTGTTTATATAATGCTCTATTTTTTAAGCAGCAAACAATACCAAATCTTTTTAAACAATTAAAAAAAATAATTACCAACTTGTGCTCTAAGTTCCCTAAGATCCTTCAGATAGTGTGACTGGGCTCTCCCCTCTTGCCTGTTCCCTTTACACTCACCGGACTTCCATGTCCTTCTCATTTCTCAGCATCACTGATATGAGTACTTCTAATCTGTATAAAATCTCTCACCTGGAGTTCAGCTCTCCAGGGCAAAATTATCTTCATATTTTTTTCTTCAGAAAGAATTTTATCTTCTACAACACTGTTCTCCTGCTATCACCACAATGTATTTGTATTTTCTGCTAACAGGAGAAATGCTCATAGATCCAAGTGATTCTTTTCTCATTTTGATGGAATTATTAATACTTGGGCCCTAAATTTCATCTGTGAAATACTAAGAATCCTTCCAAGATTTGGAGTCACAAGTAATTTTATCTTGTGATAAAACCTGAAATGATGTTCTCAAATTACAAAATTTAAATTAAAATAATTAAAAATTTTAAATAAAAAGTTACTATATGTAAGTATAAATGATTGCATGATATCTTTGAGTATGAGTAGAAAGATATTATTTTTTAAAAGTTTTGCATGTTGCCACACATATACCCACATATAGTTTATAACTATAAATTATATATACATATCTTATAACTGTATCTTAATGTATATAAAATATAATTATATGTAACATACATAAGACCATATATACACTCATGTATTTATATATATATATATTTATATATACTCCTCAGTAACTGTCGGCTCAAGACTTGGAAGAGAGCTCTCAAAACATGTCTATTAAATATTAGACAATTTATAAGGTTAAGAAAACTTTAATCCAGCTAATTTTATGTTGGTACATTCTGCTATCATAGAAAAAACAGAAAGAAGTTTGCAAGTATTTGCCACAACAGAAAATGAGATTTGACTTTCAGAAAAACAAAACAAAAACCACCTAAACACTTAAATATACGTTAGTTGAATTTTTAAAATACATATAAGTATAAAAAAGGAAACTGACAAAAATGATATATAATCCATGATTAGTAATTTCATTCAGAAATGACTAATAATCCCAAGCTCCTAATTTATCCCTCCCACCCCCCCTTTCCCCTTTGGTATCCATAAATTTGTTTTCTATGTCTGTGAGTCTACTTCTGTTTTGCAACTAAGTTCATTTGTATCATCTTTTTAGATTCCACATATAAGTGATATCATATGATATTTGTCTTTCTCTCTCTGACTTACTTCACTTAGTATGATAATCTCTAGGTCCATCCATGTTGCTGCAGATGGCATTATTGAACATGCACACACTACTATATATAAAATAGGGAATCAACAAGGACCTACTGTAGAGCACAGGGAACTCTACTCAATATGCTGTAATAACCTATATAGGAAAAAATCTGAAAAAGAATGGATGTACGTATATGTATAACTGAATCACTTTGCTGTACACCTGAAACTAACACAACATTGTAAATCAACTATACCCCAATATAAAATAAAAATTAATTTTAAAAAAAGAAATGACTAATAAAACCTACTATGTATAGAAGATGTGTATGTGCAGGTGCATATACAGTGAACATAGTTATACAAAACACTAGTCTTTATACTTTGTCTCCCCCAACCCCCTTAAGAGATCTCTCCATATCATCCCATACAAGGCTGTCTTCTGAGATGCTCTTCATAGTAACAACTGGTACCTGCAGAGGTGCTGGTCAATCAGCACAGATGCTGATCTAGGGCTGAGTGTGGTCCTGCTATGCCAGCCCCTAATACTTTAACTGATAGATCTTGGGGCCACTCTAGATCCTCACAAGAAGCAACTTTGGTGACTAGAGTGGAGGACTAGTACTACAGGAACTTGGGTTATCAGCTGTTTACTAATCATTGCAAAAGTATTTTAACATTTTAATAATCAGTATAGCTGTTGAGGTTAGAGTGGCTGAATTTGACCTCTATGTTTGCCTAGAAGTTTGTACACTGGTTGAGTAAATTACTAAGTCCTGAAAATTTTGATTAAAAAAGGACCAAAGTAGGAGCTTAGAGTTACATAGAAGGCAGAGAAAAAAGAAAAAACAAAACAAAACAAAACCAGGAGACTGTAGTGATTTCCTAGGCAGAAGACCTGACTTTGTCTTTTGGGGATTTTTTTCATCTATATATTTTTTGGAAAACCCACAAGAAGAAGAGGACACCTGGGTAGTTGATTGTATCAACAAAATCAACCATAACAACCACAACCAGATGGTGGAAAGAGGTTAAAATGTAAAGCAGGCTAATCTGTGCACATTAGTTAGTTATACAGGGAAGTGACCATATGCCCTGCTTTGCTTAGTATGGACCCAATTTGCACATGCCACAGATCACTCTGTGTGTGTGTGCGTGTGTGTGTGTGTGCGTGTGTGTGTGTGTGTGTGTAGGAGATAGAGAGAGTGCTCAAGAGACAGAGGAGGCAGAGACAGAGACATATGCAGACATCATGAGGCTTTGCCCCTAAAAATACTCCAGTGTGTGTCTCCTAACAAAAAACAGGTTAACCTACATAATCATAACATGATTATTGCATCAGGCAATTTTACACTGATGCAAATCTTCTAACATACAGTCTACATTCAAATTTCCACAATATCCTTTATGGCTTTTTATTTTCTTTATAGATTTTTTTTTTCTATCCAGGATACAATGAAGGATCATGAGTAACACTTTGTCGCCATTGTCTTCTTTAATCCAGATAAGTTCCAGGACACTTTTGTCTTTTATGACATTGATATTTTGAAGAAACATTGCTATAATTATACAGTGTCCCTTTAATTCTTAAAACTTGTTTTTTGTTTCTTTTATCTCTATTTTGTGTGATATCACTATGGTTACATCAACTTTTTTTTGGTTATATTTTTTCCCATTCTTTCACTATCAACAGTTCTGTGAACTCATATTGCAGATATTTCTTTGTGGCAGAAACTGAAAGTTGTTTCCAATAACTACACTTTTTTTTCCTTCCTTAAAAATAAAACCCTTGATTTTTAGTTCAGCATATGGTTGCCAAGTATAGAAAAACAAATATTCCTGCCTCTTACAGTTAAGTGTGACTAAATTGTGGCCAATGGGTCAAATAGAAATGGTATGTAAGTGGAAATGGTATGTGTGATTTCCAGGAGGAATTCTTAAAGAGATTTATTACTTTCTTCAAACCTCCCTCTTTGCTAACTGGAATGCAGACATAATGGCTGGAGCTTGAGCAGCCATTTTGACCATGCTATGGAACAATAAAATGAGCAAGATGGAAGAACCTAGTTCTATGATCATGGTGGAGCCAATATCCTTTCCTGACTGACTGGACTAATCACCTCTAAACTCTTTTATAAAGAGAAAATAATCTTCTACAGTATTTAAGTTGCTATTATTTTGTTGTTGCTAGTACTCACAACTAAATCATGAGGAATGCCATATTATAAGCAACTAGGTAATTTTCCATCCAACAATATTTATATGTACAAAGCAAGTTTACTTCCTTTGTTTTTTAAACAATTTTTATATTTATTTATAAAAAAAAAAATTCCTTCCTGAATAGTAATCCCTTGTAACACTACATACAAAATTTTAATTTTTAATTTATTTTTTTTTTTTTTTTTTTGGATCACCATTTAGGTTGCATCTAGGTTTTGGCTACTACGATCAATAGACCTACTATAAACAGTTTTGTATCAGTCCTTTTAGGTCACATGTTTTCATTCCTCTTAGGTAAAAACCTAGGAGTAGAATTGTTACTATATGTTTATCTTTATACAAAACTGCCTAAATACTCTTTAAAATGCTTTTAATATTTTATATTCCTATCAACAATGTATGGTTGTCTCAGTTGCTATAATCCTCTCCATCATATGATGTCAGTCATTTTAATTTTAACCATTTTAGAGAATGTAAAGTCATATTTCTTTGTGGTTTATTTTCATTTTCCTTATGACTAATTATTAGCAACTTATCTTATGCTAGCTGGTGAGAAAGAGGGAGATTTGTGAAGTGTCTTGTCAAGTATTTTGCCCATTTTTAAATTTTTTTAATTGGGTCATTTATCTTTTTATTATTCATCTGTAAGTATTCTTTATACATTCTGGATGCAACTTCTTCATCCAATGTGTGTATTGCAAATATTTTCTCCCAGTCTCTGCATTTGAAATGTCTTAAAGATGATTCTGAATGAACAAAAATGTTTAATTCTCATAAAATCCTAATTATCAATTTCTTTTATTAATGGTTGGTGATTTATTTAATGTTATATCAAGGTTTTTTATGTAATATCATATTTTTTATGTTATATTTTTGTCTACAATTAAGGCTGAAGAGATATTCAACATTTTTTTTCTAGAAACTGTATTGTCAGTATTTACATTTAGGTCTATAAGCCTTCTCCAATTAAGGATTTCTATAGTGGAGTTAAGAGCTGAACATCACTTTTTCTCCAGACAATTATCTGGTTGCTCTAGCACCACTTGTTAAAAATATCCATTAATTTTTTTTTTTTTTAACACACGATTCATTGGTAGAAGTATTGTTTGGTTTTTCCTCAATTATTTCCGGTATCTTATTTCTCCATTCTAATTTTGCTTATATCCTTATTACTTTAAAGTATTTAAAACATACTTATTCTATGTTATATGCCACATAATCTTATGGTTTGATTTTTGGGTGTCTAATTCTGGTCTTTTTAGACTTCTCTGTCACTCACTCCTGAGGGCAAGTGTAAGAAATTATACTCTAATCCCTTTGCCTTCCTGCTTCCTTACCCAGCTCTTTTGAGAGTGACAGCAGCAGGATAGCCTGAGGACACATCTGAGAGTCAGGCTCTCCAGCAATCTCTGGAGGAGAGGACAGCATGAGAATCTGTTGTTTGGTCTGTTTAGCAGCTTTCAAGAGACAAGGGTGCAGAGGCCTGGGGAGAGGAGCTGGGTGCTTCCCGAGGAAGCATGGCACGTGTTGGAAAGGAATAGACTGATTGGAAGCCTGAATGGGAATTCTGTCTCAAAATACAGACCGAAGAGATAAGCATGATGAGAGATTAGAGACCTCAAGTAAAGAGCTAAGAAACAGCTTTGAAATAGTAGGAGCTGAAGAAAGAGAGAAACAAATGGAAGAAGGTATGTATTTTAAAATAACACAGGAAACGTATCCTAGTCTGAAGAAATACTTGATTCTGCATATTGAATAGCTTAATGAGGTCTTGTATAGATTAATTCTTTAAGCTCACAAGGCGGAATATCCCTTCATTCCAAAATGAAACAGGAAAATCTAAGGGTCCAGTCAGAATGACCAGGGTCCCTGTCATCGCCTCCCCTACCCTCAAAGGAAATCCAATCAGCATCAGATTCACCAGCAGTGCTTCAAACTATAAGGTAGAGTCAGGTGAGAAAACCTGCCATTCCTAGGCCTTCACTTGCACACCCTAACCCTCCCACATTAATTTATACCCCAGAATATAGCCACTAGCAGAAACTAAAATAATACGGCCTTCACCGGCCACACCATTGTTTTACGTTTTTCATAGCACTGGTGGGAAATAAGAGTGTTATCTAATAGGCACCTTTGAAAACCAAATAAAAATTTTAAATGAATTGTTATGCTTTCCTAAATCTTTTAGAATAGACTGTTTTAGAGAGAAGTTAGATAGTACAGAGAGCTCCGTTTTACCTCAAACCCAGTTTCTTCTATTATTGTTTTCTTTTTCCCCAGCTTTACTGAGATAAAATTGACAATACCGTGTAAGTTTAAGGTTACAACTTGATGATTTGATGTACACGTACGTTGCAAATGATTATCACAATAAGGTTAGTTAACATATTCATCAGCTCACATAATTACCTCTTTTTGTGGTGAGACGTTTTACAATTTACTCTCTAAGCAACTCTCAAGAAACAATAATAAAGTTTTGTTAACTATGGTCACCGTGTTGTCCATTACACCCCCAGAACTTCTTCATCTTATGACTGGAATGTTATGCCCACTGACCACCTTCGCCCATTTTCCCCACCCTACTCCACCCCGCACCCCTGGCAACCACCAATCTACTCTGTTTCCGTGAGTTTGTTTGGTTGTTTTTAGATTCCACAAATAAATACGATTATTCATTATTTGTCTTTTTCAGTCTGACTTATTTCACTTAGCCTAATGCCCTCAAAATGCACCCAGGTTGTCACAGGTAGACTAACCTGTGAATACGAACTTACCTATTCATGTTTCTATCTGCGTTCATCTGTGCCTAGAAAAGCTGAACAGGATGCCATACTGACGTCTCCAACTCTATAACTACATGGGTCATTCTGGCCTCCTGCCCTTGCTGATCTGTATTCTGCCACTCCAACAGTGAGAAACCTGGCTCCCACGGTCTACCACTAACTTACTGCATTATTGACTTCCAGAAAACCTGTATGTGGTTTCATAATTGTTCATCTATACCCCCAGTTTTATCCACTGGCTTCTGTGCTTCTGGACAATACCTTTTATATTTAGCCTCACAGACCATACTCATTTCTTAGATCAGCCCATTTTTTTCATACACCCTCTTCGATGAGGTCAAGCGACGGTTTGACTTATGATTTTTCAACTTTACAATGGTGTGAAAGCGATATGCATTCAGTAAAAACTCTACTTCGAATTTTGAATATTGATTTTTTTCCAGGGCTAGTGATAGGTGGTACAAGACTCTCTCATGATGCTGGGCAGCAACAGCTGCAGGTCCCAGTCAACCACGTGATCAGGAGGGTAAACAACCCGTACACTTACAAGCATTCTGTACCCAGACAACTACTCTGTTTTTCACTTTCAGTACAGTAGTCAATAAATTACATGATATTCAACTCATTATAAAATAGGTTTTGTGTTTGATGATTTTGCCCAAGTATAAGGACAATGCAAGTGTTCTGAGCACATTTTAGGTAGACTAGGCTAGGCTCTGAAGTTCGGTAGGTTAGGTGTGCTAAATGTGTTTTCCACATATTTTCAACTTTGGATGGGTTTATCAGGATGTAACCCAATGTAAATTGAGGAAGACGTGTGAATTATTCTGTCACAAATGAATGCAAATTCTTATGCATTCCATTCTGGTTTCCACAATATCCTAGGTGGTTTCTTTCCCCCAAACATTGTTTCATTCTTTGTTTTATAAAATTCTATGAGTTCTGACAATTGCAGAGGGCCATATATCCACCATTACAATAACATACAAAATAATTTCACTGTTCTAAAATATCCTCTTGCCATCGCTGACTTCCTGGCAACCACCGATCTATTAACCCTCTTTACCATTCTTTCTAAACAGTCATATACATGGATGAAGTATTCTATAAATTTCAGTTAGATCAAGTTGAGTGATACTGCTGTTCAGGTCACAGATTACTGATTTCCTGTCTGCATGATTTATCAATTACTGACAGAGGGGTGTTGAAATCTTCAGCTTTAACAATGGATTTATCTATTTCTCCTTTCAGTTCTAACAGATTTTGCCTCAAGTCTTTTGATATTCTGTTGTTAAGTTCATACACATTTAGGATTGTTATGGGTTCTTAGAGAATCGATCCCTTTGTCATTATGCCCTCTTTATCGCTAAAAATATTTCTAGGATATAAGACCTAAATTTAAGGCCCAATATTACATGTCCCGTTGACATCTAGTATAATTGGGAGGGCCTCAAATGGCCTAAACACAAGTTCCCCTCCCCATTCTGCGCCCTCAGATGGGAACCTCCTGGCCAAACAACCCTTACCTTGGGGCCCAGGCACAGTTTATCCCTAAGTAGTAGGTTTCAGGTCGTGCGGTCAGTGGAATGACTCAAGCTAATTGCACCGTCCTGCAGGAGCCGGGGACACCCCTTCCCTTTGATGCTGCAAAGCCTGCCTCCCACAGGCCCAGGCTGTTCACTCTGTTCCCAAGCGCAGCCCCCAGGTTGTCCTGCCCGGGGTCCACGTCCTCCTCCCCTGGGCTGTGAGGATACGCGACTAATAAACCGCTATGACTTCATCTGTTCAGTGCTGGGTGTTGTATGGTCAGCCACTGCTATAACCCCAGGGTGAGAATCCCTCCCTCACCAATGAGGTGAATAAAAGATGACTAAGACATTTCCTTGTTCTGAGCCTGCTTTGTTTGAAATTAATAGAGCTACTCCAACTTTCTTTGGATTAGTGTTAGCATGATATACCTTTTACCATCTCTTAGTTTTAATGTATCTGTAGGCAATATATAGTTGGATCTGTAGACAATATATAGCTGGATCTGAAACATTTTATCCATTCTGACAATTTCCGACTTTTAATTGGTATATTTGGATCATTCACATTTTACATGATTAGAGATACAGTTGGATTAATAGCTACCGTATTTACAATTGCTTTCTGTTCATTGCATTTCTTCGTTTTTCTTTTCCTTTTTTTTTCTGCCTTTTGATTTTAATTGAGCATTTGATACATCATTTTTATCTCATCTCTAATCACCCAATTCTGTATTACTACTATTGCTTTAAACAAAATTTTTAAAATAAGTGTGAATAACAGGGCTAACTTCAGACAATATGAAGGCAAGACTCAAGGCATTAGAAGCAAGTGAGGGTCATTTTATTCCTATAAGAACTATACTGTAAACTTAAACATTTAGAAAATTTTATGTGCAACATAGCATAAAATGTAAATATGTAATAATTATATAATTAGAAAGGAAGGAATTAAAGTTTTTGTGGTTGACATTAACATATTTCTCAGCCTTTAAATCAGGAAGGAAATAAAATTAGGCCATAGAATTCTTATTATTATGATAAAATCATTAAATGACTTACGAACAGAGTATAGATTTCTTTTAAGCACTTATGAAACATTTATAAAATTAATCATATATTAGGCCACAAATATCTGTAGTATTTAGTGTCTTACCTAAATGTTCTCTAATTTGAAATTACTAATAAAAGTTTAAACAAAATACCTGATGATCGAGGCATTTTAATTTACATAACTACTGGGTGAAAGGTGTAAGCGAAATATAACATACTTAGAAAATGATGAAAATTGCCACAAAACTAATCAACAGATTACATGAACAGCCAAAGCAGTGCTGAGACCCAAAGTCATTTTAATCACCTTATACAATTTCACTATTTAATTAAATATTTGACTCAGATTTTTAAAAAAATCTAAGAAGTGTAATTCATTCAGTTAACCTATATACATTGCCATCTACTAGGTGCCAGGTATATTATAGACACTGGGGATTCAATGCTGCACAATGGACATTGTCCCTACCCTCATGAAGCTTACATATACTAAAATTAAAAGCAGAAATTATTTAAGAGTAAATGAGAGGGCTTCCCTGGTGGCGCAGTGGTTGAGAATCTGCCTGCCAATGCAGGGGACACGGGTTCGAGCCCTGGTCTGGGAAGATCCCACATGCCGCGGAGCAACTAAGCCCGTGAGCCACAACTACTGAGCCTGCGCATCTGGAGCCTGTGCTCCCCAACAAGAGAGGCCACGATAGTGAGAGGCCCGCGCACCGCGATGAAGAGTGGCCCCCGCTCACCACAACTGGAGAAAGCCCTCGCACAGAAACGAAGACCCAACACAGCCAAAAATAAATAAATAAATAAATACATTTAAAAAAAAAAAAAAAGAGAAAATGAGAAACAGAATTGATAAATAAATGTAAAAGATAATTATAAAATACTAAATATTAAATTATTGCAAAATATAATAGTTTTAAAATAAAGCAAATATACTTTTAAAATGTATTTTAAAAAATAAATTTAATTATAACAATGAAGCATAGCCATAGGTTCTTGGATTAAATAAACAGAATAAAACACTATACATAATATATTTGGAAATATTTGTGAAATTTTTGGTTTTCTCAGAAAATATAAATAGCCAAACTTGGCTCATGAAGAAGTCCATAAGCTTTTTCATTATATTTCACAGAAAAAAAGGAGAGAAGGGAGAAGCACAGATGCTATTAGAATAAATCTGATACCTGAAGAAATAGTCCTCCTTATCATACTGCATGGGACTTAAGAAGAAAATTCGGATAACATAATAAAAACCACCTACTTTAAAACCAACATATTCAGAAGTAAGACAACAGTAACATTCACATTACAGTTGGGAACAGGAGCAGGATACCTGCAACCAGCTTCTAGAGGCCATCTGCAGCCCTGAGAAAATGGCACCCTCCATTGTCAAAGCTAGCAACAGAGCACAGAATCCTTCATTTGCTTTCAGCCTCTTTGATTTCTTCCTCTGCCAAAGAAAACTCTGTTCTTAAAATGGCTCACGTGATTAGAATAGGATAATCTTCCTATCTTAAGGTCAACTGTGTCATATACATAACAAAGTCCCGGGAATGACATCTCATGTCTTCACAGATTCCAACAATTTGGGCAGGGAGGCTTGGAGGGCCACTTTTAGAATTCTGCTTGCTATAGCTGCATTATTTTTAATAGTAAATAACTAGAAAACGAGTTGGTTAATAACAGCATAATGCTTAAATATATTATAATGTATCTCTATTTTAGAATATGAGGCAGCCAACAAAATTCATGCCTTCAAATAATAATTATTATCTGGAGAAAATGCTTAAAGTATAATGTTAAACTGAAAAGAAGAAAAAACAATTCTGAAAACATATGAAGCTAATATGCTATAACCAGAGACACAGCTGTGCCTTTTCTTGACTTATGGGCTGTTTTCAGAATCTAATAAGAATTATAACTCTTTTCCCCAAGAGAAGATATATGCATACACAAAATGTTGACTATAATGTAGCTTGTCCACACATCCCCTAGAGATCCCAGATTAAGAACCCCTAAGTAATTATATACATATTTATAAAGATAATACTAAAGGCAATATGTTCTCAACCTTCACTTCAATAATCAACTACTGTAGACAGCACCCATTCTGTGTTCCTGCAGGCAGTTTTTACAATGTTCTTATCACTCAGTATTTCTGAGAATCCCTAGGGAAGGCTTACATAATCCACAAATCTAGTCTCATCCTCCAGTTCTACCTCTTGTTCTAGAACACTGCTCCTGGATTCTTGGTGCCTGGTAACCAATTCTTTGTGCAGTTGCAGCCATCTTCAAATCTAATGAGTCACAGATGTGAACACAGTCTCCTCGAGTTCCCACAAAGCTCAGTTAACACAGGCCAGAGAGTTTAACCAAATTCTATAAAGGGCTAGATAACATAAATATGCTACAGAGCAGAAAGCAAAAGTCCAAGGTTAGATGTGCCCCTCTCCACAAGCCACTGGCCATGGCACCTATTCAGGCCATCTCCAACATGGCATCTCATGGGCCATCTTGCTCTTGAGACTTGCCTGCAAACATGTCCAAAGGGCCCTCTCATTTCTCCGAAAAAATGTCTAGTCACGCCCTCTTTCTTCTAGGATCTGGTATGCTACTTGGCCCTCCCGAAGAGGTAGAATGCCACCTTCAAAATGCATGGCAGTTCAAACTGAACCCTTCAATCAAACTTTGCTTCAATTTCCCCCCAACTAAATCCTTGACATCTCTCTGTATCTCTGCATAATGTCACCACCCTGCCTAGGAATGAAGGCTTCTCCACCCACCACCCTCAACCATTATTAAGCAGTGCAGCCTCAACTAGATTTACCTCCCTCTGGCCTCACAAGATCAGGTTTCCCCGTGATGCAGGTAACTATCATTGGAAGGTGTCCACATTAGTGAGCTAATATAGCAATAGGAACTCTTCAATGCAATCAACTCTTTTTTCACTTAGTATCACTTAAAATAGAATAATACCCTGAAGAAATGAACTAAAAGAAAGCTTTGTGGACTAGGGGAATAGGAATCATTGGAGGGCAATAGGAAAACACTGAAGATGCAATAACATCCCAACATCATGTTTCAGATATTTTTTTTAAATGCTTTAAAGTATCATTTATTTGAGTAAAAGACATACTTAATCTATAATAAATCTATATTTATTAAATATATTATATATATATCAATAAACTCTAGAGTAGACATTGACATAGATTTATAAATCTAAAAGGTAGAAATCCAAAGATTGTTCTAATAAGGGGGTTTTGGCCTGAGTACAGATGCTATTTAACAGTGGGATTTGGAGGGTAATAAACTTGGAACTGAAATTTCAGAATATTTACTAAAGGAAAATTAATTTTATTTTTCACCATGTTCACATTTTTATAACCAAAAATGTATAAAAGATCCTAAATATTCTCATTCAATTTATTTTAAACACTATTCTTTTTCACAAGAGCTCTATTTTTTATGATCTCATTGCCAGTCAACCTGTGAACTTGGAAGGTATCAGGAAGATGAGGAAATGATCTAAGGATACTGATGCCACAAACAGTCAGCTAGTAAATTGCATGAGCAGAACAAACAGTGCATTGATAACCGTTTTCCTGTTCTTTTTTAAGATGGAAGATAATGCTGTTTAAATGTTGACGACTGAAATTCCTTTGAGAGGAAACAGTTATAGAAGAATAAGGCAATAATTAATAGGTCCTAGGTGAGAAATGGAACCAAAGTCCTTAGAACACGTAGAAGGACCAGCCTTAGATAAGAGGTGGCAAAGTTAGGCAAGATGCAATAATACTGCAGGGGAAGGTGTTCAGTCATATCTGGCTGTTTCTGTGTTCTGTGCAAAAGGATATGAGGTCCCTAAAGAGTCTGGCTGCTGGTTAAAAACCTATGTGTGATTTTTCAGATCTGACCACAGGCAGTTACAAAGGCTTTGCCCGGCCTTCCTTTGGGGGAAGGCTGTCCTCCCCACACCAGACTTGGTGCACAACCAATGCACTGTGGTCTCTGAAGAGAGCTGCTGCCGTGGACTCAGGCACCCCTGGCTGGTCAGGATCTTCACACGTTTACCTTCCTAGGTCTCTTTTATTTGAGACCTTGGGCAGAGGTCTTGAAGAGACTTTGTCCTACTCTTAACTCTTAATTTCCCCAAAATGTAGATTTGAAGATTTAAATTTAATATGTTATAGTTAATATGTGTTCTTTTTTAGCTCCTGATTTCTTTCTTCACCAATTTTGTAATTAAAGGAAAATATTCACTATAATTCTAGAGCCTAAATACACTTTTCTGTGTATTATACCTTGCCGGTAAGTTATATTAACCTTCTTGTGAAACAAATACCAGGATTTCCTTTGAAATATGTTAATCTCTTTTATTTACCTAGAGCAGTCTTTTATGTCCTTAGACAGGGACAGCTTTTCTCTTTAAACAGAAAGAATAGTAAAGTTTATCGATTAATATGTTTTGAGGAAAGTCTTTAGTTTTAATTCTTAAGGTGACAGGGATTCCTCATTAGCCATTATTATTAGGAATTATCTGTTTGGTGTACGTGAATACTTCTTGCTTTTAAGTATCCAGTAATATTCTTTGAAATCAAAAGAAAACAGATTCATAATAAAAATTAAAGAATTCATTACTTTTTAATTAGTTTATCTTCCATTCCTAAGCAGAACTGCTAGAACAAACAGTATATACATTTAACATTCCTGCCTCTGTCTTGAGAAATCAGTAAGGAGCTCATATGCCTGAAGTAGGTCTGCTCCAAGTCTGGCCCCCCTGCTGGAGCCACGTGGAAGTTCTAGGGTCTGCATGCTCCTGGCAACACACCAAGTCACTTCTCCTTCTCAATACGCATTTCACTTATCTCATTATACCCTTTTCGCCTGTTTATGTCAATCTCCACAAGAAACTCAAGTGGCCCTCTTCACATCTCATCCCACACTGTTCTGCATATCTCCTCCTCAATCTACCATCACTTCTCAACTCCCAAAACCCTTCCACTGGGTCATCTGAAATTCAGGGCTAATTGTTAGCAAAATCCCTAAAATCCTCACAGCACCTCTAATGTTTCTTTCCTCTCCTTGGTCTAACTGAAATCTCACTTTCCCCTGAGAAAACTGCTTCGCCCGAGGACGGATACTCAAATATCAGCATCTCTTCCATAGCCCTCCTAACAGCAACAATAACGATAGATAAATGGAGATGGTAAATAAATGCAACACAAGATCCCAGATTGTATCCTGGGCCAGGAAAAAAATAGTGGATCAGACAACAATATTATATCAATATTTTTTAATCTTTATTGCAGTATAATTGTTTACAATGTTGTGTTAGTTTCTGCTATATAACAAAGTGAATCAGCTATATGTATACATATATCCCTATATCCCCTCCCTCTTGTGCCTTCCTCCCACCTTCCCTATCCCACCCCTCTAGGTGGTCACAAAGCACCAAGCTGATCTCCCTGTGCTGTGTGGCTGCTTCCCACTAGCCATCCACTTCACATTTGGTAGTGTAGATATGTCCATGCCACTCTCTCACTTCGTCCCAGCTTCCACTCCCCACCACCGTGTCCTCAAGTCCATTCTCTACGTCTGCGTCTTTATTCCTGTCCTGCCCCTAGGTTCTTCAGAACCATTTTTTTTTTAGATTCCATATATATGTGTTGCATACGGTATTTGTTTTTCTCTTTGACTTACTTCACTCTGTATGACAGACTCTAGGTCCATCCACCTCACTACAAATAATGCAGTTTCATTTCTTTTTATGGCTAATATGCCATTGTATATATGTTCCACAACTTCTTTATCCATTCATCTGTCAATGGACACTTAGGTTCCTTCCATGTCCTGGCTATTGTAAACAGTGCTGCAATGAACATTGTGGTACATGACTCTTTTTGAATTATGGTTTTCTCAGGGTATATGCCCACTAATGGAATTACTGGGTCATACGGTAGTTCTATTTTTAGTTTTTTAAGGAACCTCCATACTGTTCTCCATAGTGGCTGTATCAATTTACATTCCCACCAACAGTGCAAGAGGAATCCCTTTTCTCCACACCCTCTCCAGCATTTATCGTTTGTAGATTTTTTGATGATGGCCATTCTGACTGGTGTGAGGTGATACCTCATTGTGGTTTTTATTTGCATTTCTTTAATGATTAGTGATGTTGAGCATCCTTTCATGTGTTTGTTGGCAATCTGTATATCTTATTCAGAGAAATGTCTCCACCCATTTTTTGATTGGGTTGTTTGTTTCTTTGATATTGAGCTGCTTGTAAATTTTGGAGATTAATCCTTTGTCAGTTGCTTCATTTGCAAATATTTTCTCCCATTCTGAGGTTTGTCTTTTGGTCTTGTTTATGGTTTCCTTTGCTGTGCAAAAGCTTTTAAGTTTCATTAGGTCCCATTTGTTTATTTTTGTTTTTCTTTCCATTTCTCTAGGAGCTGGGTCAAAAAGGATCTTGCTGTGATTGATGTCATAGAGTGTTCTACCTATGTTTTCCTCTAAGAGTTTTATAGTGTCCGGTCTTACATTTAGGTCTCTAATCCATTTTGAGTTTATTTTTGTGTATGGTGTTAAGGAGTGTTCTAATTTCATTCTTTTACATGTAGCTGTCCAGTTTTCCCAGCACCACTTATTGAAGAGGCTGTCTATTCTCCGTTGTATATTCTTGCCTCCTTTTCTATCAATATTAATTTTTTTCACTTTGATAATTATATTGTCAAATAATTATATCACATACATATCACGTAATTATACTCTGGTGATATACGATATTGTCCTTGTTTTTAGACAATACATTGGAAGTGTTTTGGAGCAAAGGGACATAACTCAGTCTAAAAAGTTTCAAGTTAGGTATAGATCAAGAAAAAAGAGAAAAAGAGAGAGAATAATAAAAAGAATGAGGCAAAATGTGAACAACCCCTGAATCTGGATAACTGGCACACAGGTGTTACTCATGCAAGATGTTTTAAGAATTTGAAATTTTATCCAAAGAAAAAGTTACAGTCAGTCAGTCAATCAATTATGGCTGACCCTAAAGTTCTGAGCCTGAATTCCTGAAAGATGAGGGGTGTCACCAAGAATGCCAGAGGAAAATAAGAAAGAGTGGAAGGGGAGGATAGAATCGAATTGTGAACAAGTGATTTTTGAGGTGTGACACTTTCTGAATATAATTCCAAGGCAGCAGCTGTATCTTTATATCTGGAAAAAGGATGGTGGCAGAAAGCCAGATGCCCTATCATTATTAAGAAGGAGCTAACAAATACATCCAAGCTCTCCATAAAAGAGGTGTTAGGAATGGCTACATGCAGTTTGTTTTAAAAGGTCTGCAAACTAATCAGAAACCCCACTGAATACGAGAATTCAATGAAATATACATTATTCACAGTTCAGAAAACAACAGAAATGGATCTTAAACTAAACTTTAATTCAGGCTGATCACTGTCGTTTGTTTCTCTATCTTGTGACGATTCACAAATCTGGAAGGCTGGCCTGATGTTGTTACGTTGTTAATTGTGTACAGGGAATAAACGGGACATTTCATACTTTAGCATTATTTTTTTTCAATCCTAAAAGCACCAGAGAATATGTGGCCTTTAAATTCTACTCTAGAAGTAGCTCAAGACTGCAGACAGGGCTGCATTTTAATCGACAAGCTTAATTGACTCCTGTTCTTGAATGACTGATGTGTGGTCTCTTCGGTAATGCTGAATGCCACCTGTTCCGTAATCATTTTAATCATCAAATTGCCACATGGCACCAGTTATGGATGCTACCAGTCTGTAACATGGCAGACATTTTAAGGGCCATTTGTTTTTCTGTTTATATTGTACTTATGAATTAAATTTGAGGAGATATTGACGGCTCAAAGGGGACACATTTAGGGTAAGGACGCATTCTCCTGTGTCTAAGACCATGCTTCCCTAACACCCAAGAACCAGTGAGTCCCTCCACCCAATCAAGGAAAATGCATTTGCTTTCTAGAATTGCACAGATAAATGTAAAATTGGTCTGAAACCATTTGTTTTTCTTCTTCTCCTGAAAATATATCTTATTATAAAACTGAAATGTTACTCACACAAACAACGATTTAAGAAGTGGTTGCTACACAGGATGCTGCATCCCAGAGGGGACCTTTTCAGAAACTTCAGTCTCCAATGCAAATGCATTTCTTACATCACACCACACAGCTGTATGGTAAGTGTATGTGCTCTTGGCTATAGTTATGGTACATTCTTTGAAGGAAACCTCTTCCGTAAGAACATCAGTCAAGAGGTACAGAAAAGAGACCATGAATTCCACTCCATTAGTTTTGTGCTTCCTGCTTTCACATGCTGTGGTTTCATGCTTGCCTGACAACTTTCAAAATCATATTTATTTCCAAAGCATTGGTTTTATTCTATATCTAAAATAATACCAGAGCACATAACACAAGTACCTGTGGGAATAGGAAATGCTACTCTTACCATTTAAGCACAATGATTAATTATACTCCTATTTTAAAGCGAAAATACTTATGGAAAACTATCTTGCTGTTATCCTTCCTCTGCAGTGGTCGTTTTAGCACTAGTTTTGACCCTAAAGTACAATTCAGTTTATTTACTCTTCAAACAATCCTTCTGCTAGGATTTAAATCCTATAGAGGATTTAAAGTAACAGGAGAGGGGGCTTCCCTGGTGGCGCAGTGGTTGAGAATCCGCCTGCCAATCCAGGGGACACGGGTTCGAGCACTGGTCTGGGAGGATCCCACATGCTGCAGAGCAGCTGGGCCCGTGAGCCACAACTACTGAGCCTGCGCGTCTGGAGCCTGTGCTCCACAACAATAGAGGCCGCGATAGTGAGAGGCCCGCGCACCGCGATGAAGAGTGGCCCCCGCTTGCCACAACTGGAGAAAGCCCTCGCACAGAAACGAAGACCCAACACAGCCATAAATAAATAAATAAAATTTAAAAGGCTTTATGGTGCTGCTATACCTACTATAAGTTCCTCAAGAAAAAACTGCTTAAAAAAAAAAAAGTAACAGGAGAAAAACTTAATCGAAATCATGTTCCTACTGCTTCAGAGTATATTTTACTATGGTGTTTCTAGTTTTATGGATCTACCCAGGCTGCAACTAAATTAATTCTTTTAATCATCTTATACAATATTTACTGAAGTAAAACAGTTACATAAAGCATAGTTTCTGCTTTGTGAATATAAAACTATAGTAATTATATGGTGCATTTACCACACAAAAAGTGTGTTTGCTTAATTAAAAGGAGTCTATCTATTATTTGTTCCAACGGCACTCTACATCTTTAACGCTACTGATGGTAAAATTTTATTTCCAGCTCATTATACTAGAGTCTATATGGTATTTTCAAATGGGAAATGACTGACAACCATTCAGACTATGGTGACAATGTTACATGAAGTTAAACTTTTTAAATAAGCAAACTGAAATGTAAAGAAAAAATATAAGAAAGGGGGGCTTCCCAGGTGGCGCAGTGGTTGAGAATCCGCCTGCCAAGGCAGGGGACACGGGTTCGATCCCTGATCCGGGAAGATCCCACATACTGCAGAGCAACTAAGCCCGTGCGCCACAACTACTGAGCCCATGCTCTAGAGCCCGTGCTCCACAACAAGAGAAGCCACCACAATGAGAAGCCCGCACACCGCAACGAAGACCCGACGCAGCCAAAATAAATTAAAATGAATAATTTAAAATATATATATAAGAAAGGAATAGGAAACCTACTAATCGTGACAATAGTTGGATGAATTAAATTTAAAAACTAACAAGATGAGTAGATGTCAGCAGTCATCTAAGAATAGCAGGACTACTTCATGGGGAGCCTCACAGCAGGGACACAGCTGGAAGGAGAGTGGAGACCCTGGTGTGTGGGTGGAAGGTGAAGGGGATCTCAGAGCCTGTCCCCCAGCTTCTGGTCTAAGTGCTCTAGCCAGAGCAACTTCATGGGCATCTTCTTTCTTTTACAAGTTTACTCATATGATTCTTTAAATTCACAATGTAACGTATCTCTTAGATTTTAAAACAGATTTCAATTTCTCAAGATGTCTGAGAAGAGGGGGGAGAGGAAGGGAGGGTGGAGAGAGGAAAGGGGGGAAGATAAGAGAGGGGAAAGGGGGGGTGGATAGGAGGGGGAGAGAGAAGCTGTGCCTGTTGGGAAATAAGTGAATAATCAACTATTTTGGGGGAGTTTGTTTTGTTTTGTTTTTGTTTTTTTGTTCTTTGATTTTTGTTTTTTTATTTTTTACAAATATAAGCAATAGAAAGTTAAAAAAAGATACTTCATCACAAAGAATAAAGATAATGTGAAATTGAATTTATATTTATTTTAACAAATTGCCAACTAATTGTTTAGGTATTGTATAAAAAGACATATTTTAAGACTAAGGATTGTCTCTTTTTCCAAATTGAAAAAGAATTATTTATTATGAGGCAATTAAATCACAGTATACAGTTTCTATAACTAAGTTACAGGTAAAGCAGTTTTATTGTAGAACAATCTTCATTTATCTTCAGTAAGGTTTATTGAAGGTATATCGTGTACAAAACATTGGCCTAGAAATAGATTTATTGAAGACATAGTACTTGTCTTAAGGAAGCTTAAAATCTGGTTGAAACCAGCCATTGGGGTCTTTATAAAGGTATACTTGGTGTCTATGAAGCACCCTTGCACACCGTAAGGGATTAGAGGTAACGAGAACAGCGATAAACAGAAGAAATTACAATACTGCAAAGAAATAGAAGAGAAATATTATTTCATTGCATCTGAACTGATGCAAGAAATGTGCTAAGCAGGTAGTTAATAAGAAATAAAGAATTGCCAAATGATACTTTTTGGTCAAATGATGAAGCTCAGAATGGATTTGTATTGGACAAAATCTGTGGGGTTGCATGATTTTCTCCAGTTAATTTTTGATACCCTAGACACAGGAAAAGTCAAAAATGGCAAAAGTTAATGAGTGGCATTTCTATGTGTTGATTTTTTTTCCTTTTACGGTACATGTATTTTTCAATGGTAAGTAGAACAAGACTTTTTAAAAGCCTTTGACAAAAGCCAGCTACTGAAACTACTGCTTCCTATGAAATAAATAACTGGTTTAAAAAGTTAATCAATGAGCCAAAACATTTATATCGGCTGCAGGCTTCCAAGTCAAGGAATTATTAGAAGAGTCTGAGAAAGATGAAACTAACACCTGAGGAATGGGGAAGAAATATTAAAGGTCAAATCTTGCTATGTCTAAGCTGGCACAGAAAGTCAAATTCTACCATTTAAAGAAATAACATTAATACTGAGAAATCTCAAAGCATGAAGACAAGCTATGGGAAAACTTAAATACCATATCTAGCTTTATTGTTAAGAAAGGGCTGGGTTAAATACAGGTTTCACTGATTAGTTAATGCTTTTCAAGTAAATAAGCATGAAGCAAAATATCTAGCATCCTAGTGGATCACAGGTTAGAAGAAAACTGCGCTTTTAATAACAAAACCTGAAGTGCAAGAGAAGCATGTAGCTGAAGGAGAATTAAACCTAAAAGTTATAATCATTTGATGACCTGAGCAGTGATTAGTAAGAGCTAAAACTTTATAAGGCCAGACTGATTAACGCTTGGATTCTATATTGGTTGTTTTTTTTTTAACGGGATAATGTTTATGTCTTCTTAAAAGGTAAGTCTATTATTAGTAAAAGTTAACATGTTAGGATTTTTAGAGAGCCAATGAATAACACTTTTGCTTTTTCCACCCAAGACCTGAACCAACTGAGACAAAGGGGTCAGGCAGATGGTCATCAAAAATGTCAGCCATTGGCTTCCCTGGTGGCGCAGTGGTTGAGAATCTGCCTGCCAATGCAGGGGACATGGGTTCGAGCCCTGGTCTGGGAGGATCCCACATGCCGCGGAGCAACTGGGCCCGTGAGCCACAGCTACTGAGCCTGCGCGTCTGGAGCCTGTGCTCCGCAACAAGAGAGGCCGCGATAGTGAGAGGCCCGTGCACCGCGATGAAGAGTGGCCCCCACTTGCCACAACTGGAGAAAGCCCTCGCACAGAAACGAAGACCCAACACAGCCATAAATAAATAAATAAATAAAAATTAAAAAAAAAAAATGTCAGCCATGCACTGACAGAGCTTATAGAACAAGGCTTAGTTTAGGGAAAATATAGTCTTCCTAATAAGGAACCCCTGAATTAGGCCTGTTTACAAAACTGGTCACGGCAAACTTGGAAATAGCAGGATCCTCTTGAAAGGTCAGGGCTGTGGCTGCCACGTATGCCACACGGCCAAGAGAAAGTCAGAGCTATTTCCCTGCAGGCAGCTAGATGCCAATGAGCAGGACAGAGGGGGCAAGCCATGTATGTAGACCCAGCTTCCTCTCCCCACACAGCAAGGGAACCAGGGCAAACAGAGGTCAAGAGTGATCAATAATGGAGACCCCTTGAGGGGCAAATGGGTAAAGAGGTTCTTCTGTAACACTACAGAGCTATCTTTCAGAGAAAAAATACTTTATAAGCTGGGTATTGTCTTTGGGAAGCTGCACGTTCAGCCTCAGAAAGACTGACCTCACAAAACCAGATATAAAAGTGACAGAAACATCCCACGCTTAAATGGTCTTGATAATTGCCACTTCTCACTGCCTCATTTTGACACCGGGAGACAATGAAATAGGGCATACCTGGTTAGACCCTCTTACATTAATGAAGAAAGCACACTCATGGCTGGGTTCTGGAAAGATGATTGTATCACATTCATAACATTAAAATGAGCTCTGGAGAAATGTATTTTATAATCCTATGTTTAATTCTTTATGTAATATTATCCTCTCTCTGTAAACACAGCCAAGCCTAATCCCCAGAAATGCAGTTTTTAAAAAGATAACCAAGAATGTCATATAAAATGAATGCCAGTATTCACAGCATGTTAATCCAAATTCAAACTTATCTTTCAACAAGTCTGGGAAAATTCTGATGGGTTGCTAGACTATTTTTTTAATCTCCTCCAGAATCTTTTCCAAATTGAGTTCCAAGTATGAAAAGACATCCAATTAAGTTCCAAAAAAAGTCTGAGATTTTGAAAAATCATCATTTTAATGGACATATTTTCATTCCTGTCAGTGATGAACAGTATGATTATGGCAGGTCCTTTGTTCTTTGTTATGGTGTTTTCTATAAGCACAGGGCCTGACAGGAGATACCTCATTAAATCTTTCCTCATTTCCTCCTGTTTTCCTTTTTTCCCTCACTTCGTTTTCTCAAAATAATATTGCGTGGCTGGCATTTTCTTTGAAAATAAGGTGCTTTATCATTCTCAGTTTTTATTAAGCACATTAGTATTGTAAATATATCAATTATCCCATCCCTACTATATACAAAGAATTGTGAATTGTGTATGGAGAAAATAATTCTACAATCTGACCACTGCCCTCAGGGTGTTTATACCGTAACTGGAGAAAACAACAGTAAAAATGTAATATGTGAGGTCCTAATCCATGATATTAAAATTTACTCACACACATGCAGAACAAGACTCTAATAATACCCTGTGTACTTCAAATATTTGACACTTCCAATGGCCAGATATTTTAACTAGCTTCAACTTGACATTTCTCAGAGCTTCAGATTTTTTGTTAAATGACTTGAAATCTTGTGAGGTAACAAACTAAAATTGAAATTGATTTTTAATTATCATTCCCTCAAGACATTTATAACTAAATCATTAAGTAAGCTTCTTTAAATACAATTTTAGCAATTCTGCTTTTCTATTAGAATTAGACTTTTCCTCTTTATGACTTAAATGCTGAAGATGAACCAGTTTTAAAAATTAAAGGCTTTCTAATGTTTCCATTATGAATATATTTCCTCTTTGATTTCACAATATGAAACTATTTGAAAATAAGCACCTTTCAACATACACTGAATAGATAATTTCTGATAATGGTAGTAAGTATAGAATACAAGAGTAACCTTCAAACTCACACTAGAGACTTTTCACAAAATAATTGAGTAGGAAAATCCACGATGTTCTCTTCTTATAAAGAAATTACTTTCTTGTCTAAGAATTGAGATGGCTGGTATGAGGAACATTTTTATTCAAGCAATAGGGTTAATAGATTAGCAAAGAAAGGTTGACATTTTGTGGAGTGCAATATGATAAATCATCACCACGATAAAAATAAAAGAAATTGCACTTACAGAACTATATTATATACAGAGTTAGACTGAATGTTATCATTTAATGTCACAGAATGAGAGAAGAAAAAATGGAAAAGTAAAAAGAGACGCACATAAATCTTGACACATATTCTTCTCTATAAACTTGTGGAGGAAATGAAGGATTCCATTAACTTAGAAATGTCTTAAAATAATTGTATCACTTGTAGGGAAAGACAAAGCACTACATACCAGTTGTCAGGCTCAGAAAGTACAAAACATCAGTGCCTTTGATCACTCAACTGGGATGAAGGCAGTGATGATGGGTATCTGAAAATGTATGAACCCAAACAGACAACAGAGGAGAATGAATTATCAAATTTTAGCTTTTTGAAGCCAGCTAACTGAAATTTTCTAAGAGCTTCAATAAACTGATTTACCTACAATCTGATTTCATTCTATAAGAACTGAGAGAAAAACTCATGTTACCAATAAATGTATTCTGTACATCTAATATCATGTAGAAAAGGATGTATTAGAGGATTAAATGCATAAATATTAAGATTGATTGACGCAGTTAATGTTTTAACTTGCACTGGTTCTGAAGTATTCTGCTTGGAAGATCGCATAGTAATAGAGATCTTTTACTAGATCTTGAAAAAGTAAAAGACCCTGCAGTTTGGATTCTTTTTTTTTTTTTTATTGAAGTATAGTTGATTTACAATGTGCCAATCTCTGCTGTACAGCAGAGTGACTCAGTTTTACATATATATACATTCTTTTTTAATATTCTTTTCCATTATGGTTTATCCCAGTAGTTCCCTGTGGTATAGAGTAGGACCTTGTTGTTTATCCATTCTAAATGTAGTAGCTTGCATCTACCAACCCCAAATTCCCAGTCCATCTCTCTCCCTCCCCCTCCCCCCCGCCCTTGGCAACCACAAGTCTGATCTCTATGTCTGTGAGTCTGTTAAAGACCCTGCAATTTGAATGGCATTTTTTTCTAAAGGAAGTTTCTACCTACTCTTCCAATAATAAAATTAGAAGCTCTAGAGAGAGGTTAATGATGTAAATAGCAAACTTCTGTGAATAGTTTTGCTAAAACAAAGTCAGTTTTTAAAAATTATGATTAGCCAATTCCAGAGAAAGGCATACCAAGAGAAAGTTTGAAAATTAAATTGATCGATTATCAGCACAAATTGCTGATGATCAAGAAAATTTAATGCAAGGTAAAGTAAAAAGTTCCAAATATCTTAAGGCATACTTTTGGAGAAGAATTTCACATTATCATTTGAAACCAAATTTTACTTTTATATTTCAGTGGACAAAATTCTACAGTGCCCTCAAGCAAGTGCACTATCTTACCAGTAAACTGCTTTATTACATCTCTAAAAGATGTCGAATAGTATTTCTAACTCTTAGCCAACTCTTGCTTCTATATTTCATGACTTTTTAAAGAAAATTAAATAAACCTTTGGTGCTATTTTTTTATAGCCTATCTTGAAATAGGGAGGGCCATAATTTCTCATTGATTTGACTTGAGCAATTTAATCTATATTATTATTTGAACATTTCCTCCAAAGTTGGTTCTTCTAGAGACATAATTATTTCTGTTATCTCCTCCCAGTTGGTCAAAACATTCCCCTCAGTTGACCCAAACTTTTCCAGTCCAGGTGACCCAACTTCAGGCCCACCCCCTGCAATCATACAGAGAATGACTTGTACCTGTGACTTTATCACATTCAGTCTGTGGATAAGCATCCCCAAAAGATGTCACTTACCACTACCCAAGATTCAAAGCTCATTTTTAATTTGTTATCCAGCACCAACCATTATTCATCTAGAAGCCTCTAATCATTACTGCTTTCCAAAAATTTTCCTCTCATTGAATTACTAGGATTTTCATCATACTTTCCAGATGGATTCATTTGCATTTTCAAGAAATAAATCTCACTCTATAATTTATTGCCTATGTTTGTAATATAAAGGTGTTCGTATGGCTTCAACTCATATTTGCATTTGTAGATTTTTAATTTGTTTAAAACACAACTGACAAATTTTATTAACTGTTGAGTCTCTCATATAAATGTTAAAACTGCATAACTTCAAAGTCCAGAAGAGAAGAGTTTGCATACTTGATGCTTTGCAATCTCACCTTAAGTTTGATAGAACTTGGAGGTTTCAAAAAGCCGTATCAAGTAAATTTTACTTGGAATTACCAGCATGTTTCCCAGGTACTGAATAATTGTATAGATTGGCATCAGATATCTCAAAATAATATGTAATATCAGCCTTGTCCCCAGGAAAGGAGCAGGAAATTCCCTCATATTGCTTTATTCCTCTATTTCTTTCTCCTCTTTGCAGAGTTCTATGCTTTCTGGACCAAGAGATCAAGCTAGTGCTATTAGTATTTAGAGCATTATCATAGACCATTATGGTCTGCCTACAACACAATTTATTTTTAGTTGATTTATTTATCAGTTGTTGAGCACCAACTGAATGCTGTGTATAGCATCCTTAATGAATGAATAAGAACATGATTTCCGAGAACGTGTCAGGTTCCCTCTGGTTGTCTCCCTACCACTCCATAGACACTGACAGAGTCCGCAATACCTCATCCCCTCAATATGAAATGTGTTCACCAAGAAAAAAAAAATGACATGATTACTGGCCTTAACTAGCTCATTTTCCAGGGAGAAGTCTGACACAAAATAAAAGTAAATTCTAATACAAAAGAGATACCTGCAGGATATATGAGGGAACTTAATTCCACCTGAAATCAGTTCTGAACTTCAAACAGTTGATTTACAAGGAATTTTTAGAAACATAGTAACTCATGAGACAGGTACTGTCTCCATAAATATCTCACAATATCATACATGAACATTATTTTTGCAACCTAACTTGAAGGTTATACAAACCCCCAAATCATTAAGATTAATAAACAATGTCATTAAGTCTGCTTATGATCCTTCATAGGGAATTAGAAGATCAATATGAAAAATAGTACTTTATTTATTCATTCCTTTTTTTGCAAGATATTAAAAACAGTACATTAGGAGAAATAGTTTTATTCAGAAGACAAAGAGTTAAAGGTCAGTATTTTATTCCCGAGATTGACAATTCTGACTCCTCTGTTTCTCAGTCATTCATTCTGCATCATCCTTAAGGTTGTTTCTTATCTGATATGCATTCCCAGCCCTGATTAAGGATGCGAACTGTCATTATTTTTAAGCACTTTAGTGTAGTCAAAGATTTTTAGTTTCCCTGAGGCATCATGCTGTATCAACAGTTCAATAAACCTGCCAAATGTTTTACTTATTCTGAAGGAAAAACAAGTTTAGAAAATATTAAGCCCTTAATATTTTGTGGACTTACATGAAGTGACTCTCCAGTAGGAATAAATGTCAAACATAGAATCTTTCCTCACAATGTCAAGCTCAGCCAACCACAGTGTTTGTTTTAGGCCACTTGAATGCAGGAATGTTTATCATTATTCCTTAGATTATATTTTATCATGAATGGCTTTATTCTAATTTGTTGGTAAAACTCAGGGGAACTGAAATTAGTCTCAAAGGTGAACACAAAACAGAAGAAGCAATACATAGCAGATACATCTCTATACAATCATACCCCAACTGAGGCAGAATCACTAAAGTCTTCTGATAATTTAGAAATACTGCTTTATTCATTGTGCTACAAAAAAGTAATGTAAACCAAGATTACTCAAGGCTACTGATTGTAAACTACATGTGAGGAGTAGACTTCTGAAGATACACCAAAATATAAATTTAGCAAAAGATGCTTTCTCAAGAATTCTTTCCATTACTTACTTTCAACATACTAAGTTTGATTTAACTTAAGACCTGTGTTAAATTCCAAAGTCAGAGTGTGTGTCATTTCTCTAACCTACTTGGGGAAAACATACTTACACTGAAAGACTGTCCCTGAGACCCACTAAAAACTCTACGATACACTTAAGGTTACTTAGAAATAATGCACAAAGAAGTTCAGAAGAAGAAAATTATTAGTGTTCAAGGATAATTTTTTCTCATTCATAATTCATTTACACATTTAAAGCTACAGTTTGAAACACAGACATTATATCTTATATACTCATGCATTTATGAAATTTTTAAAGAAAAATAGCTTATGATTTATTTATGTTCCCCTCTCTAGAAGAGGAAATAAAATGCATTTCAAAATACCATACTGCATTTTAATAGACTATTTTGATTATATATTTCTTATTCCATTCAGAGAGATAACAAGGCAGCGAAGAACTAAAGGGAAAGATACGGGAGAAAAAGGTAGCTCAGTGAGGGGAGCATGGGCACTGCTTCTGTCCTAGAGGTGCCTGGTGAGAACACCTGCTCAGGTGTCCAGAAGAGGCCGGTGAGAGACTCAGAAGTTGAGCAGAACTTCTGACTGACTGAGCAGATTTCAACAGACACACAAGGCTAGACAGACAAAGTATTTTAGAACTTTTGCACTTTCGAGGTAAAAGCACTACATATATTAGACATTGACAAGTCAAGGAGGTATTTTGTAGTGGGGTAACCACAATAATAGTTATAATGCAACATAAAAATACCAAGCTACTTGGGGAGAGAGAGAGGGAAATAGAATAACAGAAGGCTGTTTACAAGACACATACCTAAAATAGAATCTTTTCAATTTTTTAAAAGTTTGGACAAATGATAGAGAAAGACTTGTTGAACGTCTTATAATGGACACCAACAATAATGGAAAGAATTGCTAGAATGCAGTACATTAAAATTAAGAACTTCTATTCGTGAAAAGACACCATTAAGAGAGAAAAGGCAAAGTGCAGAGTAGGAAAAGCTATTTGTAAAACCTATCACTGATAAAAGGCTCATATCTGGAATATGTAAATATTTTATTTACAAATAAAAAAGACTTACAAACAAATAATGGGCAAGATAATTGAACAAACACAACATAAAATACAATATCCACATGACCATCAGACCTACGAAAAGATGCTCATGTTGTATTGTCTGTTATCAATTAAGCATCATCCTTACCCACATTGAAGCTCTCTCATCACAAAGGAGAGGCCAACAACTATGTTTTCTAGAATCTCCTTCCCCCATGCATCTGGTTTAGAGTTTGAGAATAAAAGCCACTTGCATTCGAGTTGAAACATAGAAAAGAAAGCAAAGCCAGAGGACCAGAAGAGCAAGATGAGATGGTACTTACAAGACCTGCCTGGGGAGCTCTTGACAAACACTCCTAGGCACGTACCCAACTAAATTCCATTCATATGTGCACCAAAAAATGCGAATGTTCATAGCAGCACTGCCCCCAATATCAAGACAATAAAGATGACCCAAATGTCCACCCACTCTCTATATTTTGATTTATCCATAAAATGGAATTACAACAGTAAAGAGGAATGAACTATAGATGCATGTGCACCAACAAGTAGTGCATCCCAAGACAAATGGGTTTAAAAACAAGACCACTTCTTTTAACTTTTTCCTCTGTCTGATTTAAATATTTGTTCTGGTATAAAGATGTGATGAAACATCAACCAAGAGGATCAAATAAGAAACTCGAGGCTCTTTGTTTTTTATTCCTTTGTATCTTTACACTCCACATCCAATCAGTCTCCAAATACTATGCAGTCTAATAATAATAGGTAAAATATATTAAATACTTACATGCCAGTCTCTATATTAAGAACTATATGTATAAAATCTAATTTGATCCTGACAATGATCCTATAAGGTTAAGTGCTATTATTCCCTTTTTCTGATGTGGAAACTGAGGCACAGCAAGTTTAAGTAACTTGTCCCGTCCCAGGGCTAGTAACTGCTGAAGCCAGGAATTAAACCCAACCATCATCTGAGAGACTATGTTCTTAACCCACTCACTAGCCAAGCTCTGGAATATTCCTCAAAATCTATGTTCCCACTCATCTCCCAATGCAGTCTGTCTCCAAAAGCCTCGTATGATCTCCCCGCTTTTTACCCCTCTTCTCCCTCGCACTGTCTCCTGTGCTGCCTGATATCTTTCTGAATATCTTCACTAATTGCCACCTGGCCTGCTGTTCTCTTTTCAATCTCTAACGGGCAGCATTATTATGAATTGATAAGAAGTGTGGTACTTTGTTCAAAAATTATTTTGAGTTGAACTGTAGAATTTCATCCATTCAGGTTAATTGTATTGGATGGAATAGGTGCCTGGGAAAAAAATTCAGCTCTAGTAAATGAACTTACCAGTATATTTGCCTTTTTAAAATTGTTTTCTTATTTTCTTCCTTGAAGCTCAAAGCACATAATCTGTGTATACTACCAGAAAAACAAATTGACCATTATAATACTTTCTTCTTTATGTTTTTAACACATTTACTTCTGAGAAGACTCAAGAGGATTTTTACCCTCATAAAACAGTTATGTAGTGAGACAAAGATCAGGAGAAAAGATGTTACCCTGCATTTGCTGCAGCTGAGCAGCTGAGACAAATTGGGTATTGCATCAGTATTCTTTCGGTCAGGGGAAGCATGAATGCACCAGTACTTAATGTCACAGACTCCACATCCCAAGGTGGGATTCCTCAGCTTACAGGCGTGAATGTGGAGTGAAAATACTGTGCATGATAAATGTGCAGTAAAAAGCCAGCAGTGGCTTAAATTACTGTTCTCTTGGGCCAGTTGTCTCTGCATTGCCTGTAGAGATAGACTACAGAATAAACCCTATTTGCCAATATTACTGAAAAGGCTCTTTACCTTCCGCCCTCAAACCTGCCTCTAGGCACTATCTCTACCCCACTTCCTGCACTGCCAGCTCCTCTTTGGCCTGGATGAGAACAATAGCATTCTAATTGGTCTCCCTCATACCCTTCTACAGTCAGTTCTCCTTGCGGTAGGCAGAGTTATCCTTTAAAAGCATAAACCTCATGCAAAACCACTGCCTTTGCATCAAATATTCTTATGATTTCCTCCCTTATTTCTTTCCAGAGAGACCTTCCTTAGCCACCGTAGCCAATAAAACATCCCTCATTATTCTCCATGCCCTTGCCCCATTCTATTTTAACCACCTAGCACTTACCCACCTTATCTTTTTTTTTTTTTTTTTTGGCAGCACCTTGTGACATGCGGGATCTTAGTTCCCTGACCAGGGATGGAACCCGTGCCCCCTGCAGTGGAAGGGTGGAATCTTAACCATTGGACCACCAGGGAAGTCCCTACCATCTAGCACTTATATCAACCAACAGGATATTATCTATTTGATGATGTTTTTATAGCCTTCTTGCCTCTTTAGAATGTTAGCAGGTTTCTGTTTGGTACTGAATTCCAAGCCCCATAGGATGATGCATACCACAGAGAAGGTACGCAATAAAGTGAATGAATAAACAATAAATATATGATGAAGCATATGACCCACCTACTTAAAAATGCTACTGTCTTTAGACAAGGGTATTCTAGGGTCTCTCACAAAGAAGCTTCACCTACCTTCTACAGTCTTTACACAGCCTTCTTTGTTACAACCTACAGGGCTACACTGGGTCATTTGCTATTTTCTAAGATGCTTCGAGATGTTGTGTCTTTACCTTTCTTTAGAATAAATCCTCTTCCTGGAAACCTCTACACTCTCTTCTCCACTTAGTGAAATTCTACTCATTCATTAGGATTCATCTCAACTATTATCTCCTTGTGAAGGCCCCATTGGAAAAAAAAAATTATCTTCAATTAGTAATAAATATGGTTTTAATAACTGGATGAAAAAAAAACCCTGTTACTTTATTTTTTGAATGATGTTTAATTTGCTTCCATCCTTGGCCAGGCTAGTGAGACATGTATTCTTGATCATTACTGTGATTTTCTCAGGGTTATAAATGGAGGTCCTGGAATCTTATGAAGTCCAGGGCATTTGTGGAAATGTTCTGTAGTCTTCAGACCATGCTTATCTCTGACAACATGCCCACTGTCTAAGCTGGATTTTTTCGGAAAGGGGGGCAGCTCCAGGGCTTCCAAGTCAAGCTCAGATCCAGAATTGCATTTTTGGTACACTTAGTGTTTGATGTTCCCCACTTGGATAGAAACCACCTGTCTAGGACCCTGCATGGAAGTAGGCCTAGGTATCTACTCTGGGTCAATCTCCAACCCCAGGAACCCATCACTTCTGCCATTCTCACCCCTTCTCCTAATCTCAGAGATTCTTCAGATATTTCACTTTCACTCAAGTCTGGTCCTAAAATCTAATACTCACCTCTATTCTTTCTTCTCTCTAGGACATTCTAATATATTTTCATTAATTAGGTAAATCAAAGCCAACAGAGAGGAAAGGCCACAAAAGGGCCAGGATACCTTCTTGAGATTTGAGAGGAACAATAAAAAGCAGTGAGAACAAAATAGAAATTAACATCTCAAGAAATTACCCTTGCTACCCAGCACTAGATAAAAGTGAATTTTAAAAAAATTCAACTACTTATAGACCCACAAGTACAGCCAGAAATATGACTTAGAAGTAGATTTTATTATTATAGAAACAGTCCAAATACTTCAGGGCAAATACGAGGTAACTGGGGAGCAACAATTCCATGAGCGAAGAGCGTAATATAATTATGGAAAGCTGCCTTTCCCTATGACTTTGGTTTACTTCCATAATCATGATCATTGATGAGCGAGTGGGTAAGAAAATCTACACAAGGAACAAAGAAGCCTATTGAGAGGGGTGTGCCTGAGACATCACTCACTTCACCAGGAGATTCACAATTCAGAAAATGTAGTTGCACAAGGTGGTCCTGACTCATTTCTGCTGCCAGGAAAATCTCCACAGGGAAGTAACCATGAGGGAAGAAGGAGTCTGTGCTTATGACCAAGGCTCAGAACAACAGACAAGCAATTCAGGGCAAAAGACCAATGTCAAGAACACACCAAGTTGACCCAGTCAGCTGAGAAAGAGAAGCTCTCATCTTGAGTCCCCAGGAATCCTCGGCAAAGGACGCGTTCAGTAAGGCATCACCAGGGCATGGAAAAGTATTCATCAAACTCAGAAGGAACAGTGTTTAGCCATGACACTGTGCCTTAGCAACCAAAGAAAGGTAATCAGATTTCAGAGTTCAGACATATCCTCTTGGCCTACACAAACTCCAGAATGCTTGAAAATCTGAAAGACTAAATGTATGTGGGGACTTGCATAATTAATTGGAATGAATTATTGCCATGTGACCATATTTGTTTCCCCAGGTGGTGAAGCAGATGATACTCTTTAGACATGTCCAAATATCTCCAAGTAGATTGAATTCCTTGTAGCTCTAGATTTTTTTTTCATACTGGGATTAAAAAGAAAAATGCAAAGTTCAATAACTGTATTGAGAGAACAGTTGAATATTTTCCATTTTAACATTCTATATGAGATGGAATATATATCACCTTATCTTACTTGGTCAATGTCCTCTCATTTGATGTTGAGAGTTTTAAAAACCTATTAATTCCAGTAACCAGACCCTAGATGCACTATGAATTTTTCTTTTCCCCCACCTTTTATACCTTGCCTTTTCTAATTTAAAATCCTGGTTTGACTGAGCAAAAGTATATTAGTATATCCATTTTGGCTTATTTCCTCCCATCTATCAGTATATCACCTTCATATGTACAATTAATGGGGTTTTCTGCTGACTCTTTAGAAAAAGATAGAATCTGTGTTTTGCCCAAATTGTGTTGGTAACTAAAAAGGGAAAAGATTGTTTTATCACAGGGAAGAGTTCTCTGTGTTAGTCCCCAGTTCACCTCTCCTCTGTCATTAGTTAAATCAGATTTTGAGGATTCTGGTCCCCAAAGACACTGCTCATTCATAGACTCCTGGAAGCACTCATTTGTGTTCTTGTTTTGACTGAGGGATAATTTGTGAGCAGCCTTTTCAGAGCAAAGCATCATTTTTCTCATTGCCTAAGACACAATGATCTTTGGGGAGAGTGACACAACAGTGAACACAAGGTAAGTAGGCTCTAAAGTGGAAATACACCACGCCATGAAACACACAGAAACATACAGGCACCATGTGGGATCTCTACAAATCAGAGAGAAAATTCTTTACAAACTTCTTCCTACCTGTCAAATCTATCACCCAAAGAACCAGGAAAGCCTTAGGCAAGCAACAATTACTTTAGACTCAGCAGGCTGGCAGGTTCATTGACACTCACCACAGGAACTGACCCCACCCAAATATTTCGAAGGTCTTCCTTCCAAGCTACCTGACATAAGTGTTTGTCTCACACCATCTCTCTGCTCAGATAGATATAGAGTGAAAAATGGTCAAAATTTTACACTACTCTTTGGTAAAACTAAATCTGTTTAAGCACCTCTCAAAGGAAGGACTGCCAAAGGCCCAATGATTTATCCTGACTTAGAGTTTCAGATATAATAAAAAAGTGACCCTGGGTTCACCAAATGAGGAAACCCAGTTGCTATATCCTAAAGTAAAAACTGCCAGCACTTTTCCTTCAAGACTTACAGTTTCTCAATTCCACTGAATCTGTTGGCCACCATTAAAGCCATGTCAACCCAATAATTTGGGAGATATCTGAGCTTGCTACATCATCTATAATGTTATGCCTCTTAAGGGAATAGATTATAATTTGAGTAATGTCACCTATTTTGTAAATAAATGCATTTGCTACTGTCATTGTTTTACAGCTATATTTCATGTTTTCTTATCTTGACTTATATGTGGCTTTCCCCTGCTGCCTTGCCATTGGACTTAAAGTTGTCTTCAGAGCAAGACTGCCCATTTTGCTGCAGCACAAATACCACATTTTGGCTCTGAGGGGAAGGAATAATCGTCTCTTTCTCATGATTACCACTTTCACACCATGGCTTTTTCATTTCCATTAAAAAATGATTCTCGATGCTTTCATCTACAAATACCACTTTTTCCTCCTCACCGCCATTATCTGCTTGATTAATTGTTATCCCACTTTTACCAAGGACTTGAAGACTGAATCACAGTCATCTTCCCCCTACCATAATTCTAGGTGGTAGTAATACCCTACGTGCATAATTTATTCAATGCTTCAACATTTCCTTGATCCCCTAAATTCTGGTGAGGTTTTTTTATACTCCAGATGAGGGACGTAAAATGGGATGAGAGATGATAGTTAAGTGAGGAAGAGGGAATTCTATTCAATGCAGATTTATGAATAAAGGGGAGGAGATGAGAAAGGAATTGTTATAGATTAATTATATGATGTTTGCTGGGAATGATAAGAAATAAAGGTCAAAAGAGACAGAGTAGGGATCTGATCATACATCATGCTAAGGAATTTTAACCTTATTTATGGGCAGCACAGAGCTATTGAATAGTGTTAAATAGAAAACTGAAATGACCAGACATTGTGGGTGGTTATATGCAGTTTGAATCATAATATTCATGTTGTTCTTAAATTCTGGAAAGTTATGAGCCTTGATAGCTTTGAATATTTTATTTTCCCCAGTCTCCTTAATGTCTATTTCCTGGATTCCTATTAGACGTATTTTAGAAATTTTTTTCATCTGTGTCTCTTAAGTTCTTTTTCATATTTTTCACCTCCCTATTTCTCTGTGCTGAGTGATTTCCTCAAGTATACCTTCAAATTCTCTATTTTTCTATGACTATCTAGTCTGTTGTTTAATTACTGTTCACTATTATTGTTATATGAATTCTACTACTTCTTTGACAATCTAAACATACTCATTTTGATTTCTCTTCATTCTTCACTTCCTAGGGTATCCCGTCAGTCAACTCTCCATATGGGCAGATGTGGAACCCATAGATACAAAGGGCCCACTGTTCTATACGATTTTATACAAAGGACTTGGAGCATCTGCTGATTTTGGTATCCATGGTGGTCCCAGGACCAATCCCTTGAGGATAATGAGAGATGACTAATTTTGTCTTTTGTTTTTTTTTTGTTTGTTTGTTTGTTTGCTAATTCTTTCTCATGATGTTAAACTTCCTTATGTTCTTTGTAATTTTTTGTCTTTGATCTCATTTTCAGAATATCTTTTGTGTGCTGAGCATGGGAATGGTCCTGCATGATATAAGTAGTTTAGACTTCACTATGGGGTGTTTTGCCTTGTAACTTTCACTAGAGTCTTTTGGAATAGCACTTTTACTTTATTCTTTTGTCTTTGGGTTTCTTAGTCCTAAGAGTTATAGAAGAATTTAAGCCTCATACCCACAAATGATGCTGTTTAGAGGCTTCAGTAAATTACAGTTGAATCTCTTACAACTCATGTTGAGGATAGACAGCCTACTATGATGTGCTGACCTTAAGAAAGTCATACTTTTTTGGCTCCTAGAGACCAGTCTTAACTTTGTCTCCTGTGTGACCCCATTCTTCTTTATCTTCCATTTTTCAAGTTCCATTTTTGCATCAGTGTAATTATCCAATTTTTTAAAATCTGGAATTACAGATTAAAAAGCTTAAGATCAATGTGTCCATATAATATTTGCTTTATGTATCAAATTAAAGGTTGTACATGCATTTCTAATTGTAATTCTCCTTAAAATATTACTATTGTTGTTTTGTTGTTGTTTTAAAAAATCTATCTTCAAACTTGATTTTGGAAAATAGCCAGATAGCCCTAAAATTTTCTACATGACTCATGACTCAAATATTTATTGATTCTTGAATATTTTATGAAGAGGTATAAAAATAACTATTAATTATATATATATGTATATTCATAAAGTAACTATTTTATTAGGATATCTTTCAAGGTACCCTAGCTCAAAGATTTTTTAAAAACTCATTAACTTGTCTAAGATTCCATCATGTCACAATTTCAATAGAGATCCTCAGTTATGCCATTTTGTCCAATGTCTTCCCCAGGTGATACTGCTTAGAGTTGTACTGATTTCCATCAGGGATTTTACCTCACAGACTTAATGATAGTCATGTTGATATATTTCTTTTGATCTATTTCACTAGAACTCAAGAAACCCTCAATATAAATATTCTATAACCATTCTGCATATGTTAAGTTCTATCCAACTCAAAAGACGTCTTTAGATACCTGGGTATCAATCAAGAAAGAACACAATAGCCCTATAGTATGTCTCTCTAGGGTTGTTATGACAGATAGACTTTAAAATATTGAAAAAAAACTATAGTTCAGACTCTCTTTGGAATTTTATACAATAATATTTTACCATTCAAAACTGTCCAATAAATCTTTCTCTATAGCTTAGTCTTCATGTGAATACTCATCTACCTGGGCATCACTTTAAAAATGTATTATTGCTTCCTTCATAAATCTCACATATGGTCCATCTAATATTGTACATGAGAGGTAAGCAGATTAAAGACACAATTGAAAAACTGATCACTGTTATTTGCTCTTAGGCAAATTTCTAACAAGAGCAAAAGACATTTTTATAGTGGTCATAAATCTCTCGATAAGGGAAAGCTTTTTTAAAAACCAGAATGCAAACTAATAAATACTGGAGGAATGATAAAATTAGAAAATCACTATTTGTGACACCCAGTGAAATGATCTAACCAAGCAAGAGTCATCGATGGATGCTAAAAGCAATAGATAAAACTTGTATAAGATATTCACCATGTGCAAAAGTATCATGTTACAAGTAACATGCTAATTACAGAGGAGAACCTAACTTGACAGGGGAGTGAGCTGGTGTTCACTATCTTCCAGTAGTTAAACATGGCATCACTAACAGTTAAGGATCATATGACATCAGGTATCTTCTGATGTGATACAGAAGAAAAACATGCTCTGCCTTTGAAGTATTTTTGCATTAAGTGTTTAACCTGAATTGAATCAAGCCATAGACCTAATTTTCAATATATAAGAAATACAGCGAATAGAAGAACCCCATGAGGAAAAAATAGGCAAATTCAGGATGCGAAATGCAACTGGACTTATTTCTTCAAAAAGTCAGTGCCTTTAGGGGAATAAAAATTTAGAGGACTGTTCTAGATTAAAAGAGACTAAGGAGGCATAACCAAATACATATGTGACCCTTGATCGGAAACTTGGTTGGTTAGAGAAAGCAACTATAGATATATTGGGGATAATTAGGGAAATTAGAGTATGATCTGGGGACTAGATGATTTGGGGGATTTGTAATTATTTTTAAGTGTGATAATGGCATTGTGGTTACAAGGTTAATGCCATTTGTAGAAAATGCATACTAAAGTATTAAGGAGAGAAGAGTCATGATTTCTATAGCTTACATTCAAATGGCCCAGCCTCCCCTGGCAAAACAACGATTTGGCAAATAGTAAAAGCAAATGGTAAAAATATTAGTAATTACTGAACCCAGATGATGAGAATATACGTGTTTGTTCTATCCATTGGGGTTCGATCAAAAGGGCAGAATCACCAAGAGTGATGTACAATAAGGGAAACAGATCTTTGCATGTGCAGGAGCTAAGGGAGTCTCTCTGTGCACCCTTGGCTCTGGATCTAGTGTTGAGCCTGAAGTCACTATGGGTCAGACAGTTTGGAAGGGAAGCTGGGTGTGGACAAGAACAAGGAGAATGTGGAAACTACAAGAATAAACTGGAACCCCTCTGTCTCTCAGCATCTCCAGCCTCACTGGCAGGGGTCACCTGCAGGAACAGCTGGCAGCATTTACCACAGAGCTGCACATGAATTTGCCCAGAGATGGGGAAGCTGAAGGAGGAGCTCCAGCAGGAGCCGGGAAAGGGGCTGGCCTAGGTGCTGCCCCACTTCCACAATGCGAACCTCCATCAGCAAGAGCATGCCTAGCACCCTGTATAAGGTTCAGAGCATAACAATTAAAGCTGCTGTTTCATGTCTGCTTTCCAAAAATCAGGCACAAAATGTATTTTTTGGTCAGGGCTAATCAGAAACCATAGAGAGACAGGAATTCTGGGAAATTCAGCTGATACAATACAAAGACACCACAATACATTTATCTTTGGTACTTATAGAAATTTTCATATCATGCCCCAGAAAAACAATTTTCATATCAAATGTTAAAGAAATACCTTATTATCATTGTATCATACAGAAGAAATCTTTATAAGCTAATGTTTACAAGCTAAATATAACAATTAGGTTTTTAAAATTTGTACCTTCATAATCTTGATAAATTCGAAAGGGTAGGGACACTCCTCTGACAAATGAAATTCCAATTTAATTATTGTAAGCTGTGGTTATGTCTTTCCTACAATAAAAGCTTGAATATAAAGATACTGACACAGAAATTAGTTGGAATAGATTCATGCCTACCTGCCAAACCTAATAGTAAAATAAGAGCCTTTCTTCTCCCTGATGATACAAACTAGAAATTGCTAATAATGAACATGGATCTGTCATTTTAGAGAGCCAGACTTAACATCACTTACCCAAAACAGTGAACAGTGAATTTGTGCAAATAAATTAAATTATTAAAATATTCCAACAAGTGGCTAAAATAACACAGGCAGTGGCTTGAAAATCAGAAGCTCTACCAGGGTGCTCAAGATTGCATGCATGTTCAAATCCCCTGGGCCCTACCTCACATGACCGCCTGAACCAAAATATCGGAAGTTGAGCCCTGGCATCAGGTTTTGAGAAGCACACTGGTTGTTGTAATGCCCAAGAAAGGTTAAAAACTACTGAAATCCTGGATGGGGAAGTGACTAGATAAGGCTCGAGAAGGTAAGTACTGTAATTAAAGATAAAAACAAATGGAGTGTCAGAGATGGAAAAAATTAATCCTAAATGGGTGACTCAGAGAAGAATTTATAGAAAAGACAGAATTTAACTTAGACTTTGAAAAACAAATATAAATTCATCAGATGGATTTTGATAGGGAAGGATGTTCCTGGAAATGACAGAAGCCTAAGCAAAACATTGTGGGTAGGAAACTGGAGGTAAGGTTGGAGGAAAGGCAAGGAATCCTATCCCCAGGTGAATGGGGAGTGAGGTGACAACATAAGGAATCTAGGAGTGATGAATTTGAGTGGGCACTGTGTTTACTTCTACCAGAAGGCAATCTTTAAAGTCGAGAAGAATATCTAAGATAAAAGGAGAGATTATTTGATGTGTGAGCAGATAAGCAGAGCCTCTTTAGTCTAAGGAATACAGACAGCCATATTCACCAAAGCTAGGAGGCTATGGCTGGGCCCACAGGCTAGTTTTTAATCTGCACGTAGCCTCATGTGTATATCCCAGTGTCTGTAGAGAAAGTATCGTTCTGTAAGTGTGCCAGGGCATGAGAAAGTTTTGGAAACACTGATCTACCCTACAACCATTTTGTTTGATGTATAGAGACGACTGCCTACCCTTGGAATTCTCATGCCCTACTAAGCCTAAAAATTAAATAGAAAAGCAAAAATTAAAATGTTCTTGAATAGCCAGGACATGGAAGCAACCTAAGTGTCCATCAACAGATCAGTGGATAAAGAAGATGTGGCACATATATACAATGGAATATTACTCAGCCATAAAAAGAAACAAAACTGAGTTATTTGTAGCGAGGTGGATGGACCTAGAGTCTGTCATACAGAGTGAAGTAAGTCAGAAAGAGAAAAACAAATACCGTATGCTAACACATACATATGGAATCTAAGAAAAAAAAAAAGAGTCATGAAGAACCTAGGGGCAAAATGGTAATAAAGACACAGACCTACTAGAGAATAGACTTGAGGATATGGGGAGGGGGAAGGGTAAGATGTGACAAAGTGAGAGAGTGGCATGGACATATATACACTACCGAACGTAAAATAGATACCTAGTGGGAAGCAGCCGCATAGCACAGGGAGATCAGCTTGGTGCTTTGTGACCACCTAGAGGGGTGGGATAGGGAGGGTGGGAGGGAGGGAAACGCAAAGGGAAGAGATATGGGAACATATGTATATGTATAACTGATTCACTTTGTTATAAAGCAGAAACTAACACACCATTATAAAGCAATTATACTCCAATAAAGATGTTAAAAAATATAAAATAAACCACACACACAAAAAGTAAAATAAAATAAAATGTTATTGAAAAAAACACAAATATATTGAGAAAATATAGTAAAGTATACAAGGAGGAAAAAAAATCATTCTACCAAAATATATTTCAACTCAGTGAGTTTTTTAACCTTTCCTTTTTTCAAATAAGTAACACATTCTTTGGTGATAAAATAAAAAGGATAGAAAAGGGTAAATGTGGAAGAGAGCATATTTAATCAAATATTGTGTCCTTCAGCCATTCAATTATTCTTCTGGAAGAAACCACTGTCACTAATTAATTTTTATTGTTTCAGAAATAGTCGATGTAGAAGCTGTGCAGAAAAGAGTTAACATAGCAGGCCTGAGACTGCTATCCTAAGAGAGGATCCTTGCAAGGTTGGCCATTGGCTGGTGTTTGGGAACTTAAACTGGGAAATGTTTCCACCACACCCTCACTAACAAGAGTGGCTTACTCTGCCTAGACTGTGCAAACACTGTAGTTTATGCCGAATAGATTCCTTCTGGGAATCTGGAATTTTGATATGTGCCAGGCTGGGGGTGCCTATGTGACCAGCTCCCAATAAAAACCCTGGGCTCTGAGTCTCTACTGAGCTTCCCTGGAAGATAACACTCCATACTTGTTACTACAATTTGTAGCTGGAGAAAGTAATGACTCCCTGGGGACAGGACTCTTGAAAGTTTGCACTAACTTTCCTCCCGACTTTACATCATGTGCTTTTTCCCTGTGCTGAATTTGCTTTGTATCTTTTGCTGTAATAAATCATATTCATCAATATGACTATATACTGAGTCCTATGAGTTTTCCTAGTGAATCACTGAACATGATGGCCTTGCATACCGCCCACCCAATATACAAGCATATATGACAATTTTACACAATGGTAGCACAGTATATATATTGTGCTGCATCTTAGCTTTTGAATATAGTATATGTTTTTGACAGTTTTCTTTTGGGGGCACATAGGCCCAGCTTATCCTTCTTAACAGCAAATAGTATTTTACTATATGAATGTATCATAATTTATTTAATTAGTCCTTTATTAGGGATATTTGGGTATGTCCAGTCCTTTCCTATTACAAAAACTCTGCAGTGAGAATCTCTGTAAATGGTTCACTTGCTCTTTGTGTCAGTAGATCCATCTTTTTGAAAACAAACAAACAAAGAGGAGCATTGCCAGATCAAAGGTGATGCAAATTTTTTCATTCTAAATGCTACTGCCAAGGGACCTTCAAAATGGCAGAGGCGTAAGGTGTGGAGATCACCTTCCTCCCCACAAATACATCTACATGTGGAACAACTCCTACAGAACACCTACTGAACACTGGCAGAAGACCTCAGATTTCCCAAAAGGCAAGAAACTCTCCACGTACCTGGGTAGGGCAAAAGACAAAAGAAAAAACAGAGAAAAAGGAATAGGGATGGGACCTGAACCTCTGGGAGGGAGCTGTGAAGGAGGAAAAGTTTCCACACACTAGGAAGCCCCTTCGCAGATGGAGACTGCGGGTGGCGGAGGGAGGAAGCTTCAGAGCCACGGAGGAGAGCACAGCAACGGGGGTGCAGAGGGCAAAGCAGAGAGATTCCCGCACAGAGGATTGGTGCCAACCAGCACTCACCAGCCCGAGAGGCTTGTCTGCTCACCTGCCGGCTGGGACAGGAGGAGGCTTCGGAGGTCAGACCCCAGGGAGGGGACTAAGGTTGGCTGCGTGAACACAGCCTGAGGGGACTGGTGCGCCATAGCTAGCCAGAAGGGAGTCCAGTAAAAAGTCTGGACCTGCCTAAGAGGCAAGAGACCATTGTTTTGGGGTGTGCAGGGAGAGGGGATTCCTTCCCTGTCTGCCCACAGAAGGCAGAGCAACACCTAAATGAGCTCCAGAGTTGGGTGCAAGCCATGGCTATCAGCTCAGACCCCCAGAGACAGGCATGAAATGCTAAAACTGCTGCTGAAGCTACCAAGAATCCTGTGTGCAAGCACAGGTCACTATCCACACCCCCTCTCCAGGGGACTGTGCAGCCCACCACAGCCAGGGTCCCGTAATCCAGGGAAAACTTCCCCGGGAGAACACAAAGTGCACCTCAGGCTGCAGCTCAGCCTCTGCCACCACAGCCTCACCCTGCATTCCAAGTATAACTACCGTACCCCTCCCTCCCCCTGGCCAGAGTGAGCCAGAGCCCCCTAATCAGCCGCTGCTTTAACCCCATCCTGTCTGGGCGGGAACAGATGCCTGAGGGTAACCTACAAGCAGAGCGGGGGGCCAAAACCAAAGCTGAACCCCAAGAGCTGTGTGAACAAAGAAGAGAAAGGGAAATCTCTCCCAGCAGCCTCAGGAGCAGCAGATTAAATCCCCACAATCTACTTGATGTGCCCTGCATCTGTGGAATACCTGAATAGACAATGAATCATCCCAAAATTGAGGTGGTGGACTTTGGGAGCAACTGTAGACTTGGGGTTTTCTGTCTGTGACTGATTTGTTTCTGATTTTTATTTTTATCTTAGTTTAGTTTTTAGCTCTTGTTATCACTGGTGGATTTGTTTATTAGTTTGGTTGCTCTCTTTTTTGTTATTATTTTTTATTTATTTTAATAATTTTTAAAATTTATTATTTTTTTCTTTCTTTTTTTCTCCCTTTTCTCCTGAGCTGTGTGGCTGACAGGGTCTTGGAGCTCTGGTCTGGTGTCAGGCCTGAGCCTCTGAGGTGGGAGAGCCGAGTTCAGAACACTGGACTACCAGAGAGCTCCCGGCCGAACGTAATATCAATCGGCAAGAGCTCTCCCAGGGATCTCTGTCTCAATGCTAAGACCCAGCAAGCTCCGGTGCTGGATGCCCGATGCCGAACAACTAGCAAGACAGGAACACAACCCCACCCATTAGCAGAGAGGCTGCCTAAAATCATACTAAGTTCACAGACACCCCAAAATATACCACCGGACGCAGCCCTGCCCATCAGAAAGACAAGATCAAGCCCCACCCACCAGAAAACAGGCACCAGTCCCCTCCACCAGGAAGCCTACACAACCTACTGAACCAACCTCACCCACTGGGGGCAGACACCAAAAACAACGGGAACTACGAACTTGCAGCCTATGAAAAGGAGACCCCAAACACAGTAAGTTAAACAAAATGAGAAGACAGAGAAATATGCAGCAGATGAAGGAGCAAGGTAAAAACTCACTGACCTAACAAATGAAGAGGAAATAGGCAGTCTACCTGAAAACGAATTCAGAGTAATGATAGTAAAGATGATATAAAATCTTAGAAATAGAATGGAGAAAATACAAGAAACATTTAACAAGGACCTAGAAGAACTAAAGAGTAAACAAACAATGATGAACAACACAATAAATGAAATTAAAAATTCTCTAGAAGGAATCAATAGCAGAATAACTGAGGCAGAAGAACAGATAAGTGACCTGAAAAATAAAATAGTGGAAACAATTACCACAGAGCAGAACAAAGAAAAAAGAATGAAAAGAATTGAGGACAGTTTCAGAGGCCTCTGGGAAAATATTAAATGCACCAACATTCAAATTATAGGGGTCCCAGAAGAAGAAGAGAAAAAGAAAGTGTCTGAGAAAATATTTGAAGAAATTATAGCTAAAACTTCCCTAACATGGAAAAGGAAATAGTCAGTCAAGTCCAGGAAGAACAGAGAGTCCCATACAGGATAAATTGAAGGAGAAACACGCCAAGACACATGTAAATCAAACTATCAAAAATCAAATACAAAGAAAAAATATTAAAAGTAGCAAGGGAAAAGCAACAAATAACATAAAAGGGAGTCCCCATAAGGTTAACAGCTGACCCTCCAGCAGAAACTCTGCAAACCAGAAGGGAGTGGCAGGACATATTTAAAGTGATGAAAGGGAAAAACTACACCCAAGATTACTCTACCCAGCAAGGATCTCATTCAGATTTGAAAGACAAATTACAACCTTTACAGACAAGAACAGCTAAGAGAATTCAGCACCACCAAACCAGCTTTACAACAAATGCTAAAGGAACTTCTCTAGGCAGGAAACACAAGAGAAGGAAAACACCTACAAAAGCAAACCCAAAACAATTAAGAAAATGGTAATAGGAACATACATATTGATAATTACCTTAAATGTAAATGGATTAAACGCTCCAACCAAAAAACATTGACTGGCTGAATGGAAACAAAAACAAGACCCATATATATGCTGTCTACAAGAGACCCACTTCAGACCTAGGGACACATACAGACTGAAAGTGAGGGGATGGAAAAAGATATTCCATGCAAATGGAAATCAAAAGAAAGCTGCAGCAGCAATTCTCATATCAGACAAAATAGACTTTAAAATAAAGACTATTACAAAGGACAAAGAAGGACACTACATAATGATCAAGGGATCAATCCAAGAAAAAGATATAACATTTGTAGATATTTATGCACCCAACATAGGAGCACCTCAACACATAAGGCAAATGCTAACAGCCATAAAAGGGGAAATTGACAGTAACACAATCATGGTAGGGGACTTTAACACCCCTCTTTCACCAATGGACAGATCAACCAAAATGAAAATAACTAAGGAAACACAAGCTTTAAATGGTACATTAAACATGATGGACTTAATTGATATTTATATAACATTCCATCCAAAAACAGCAGAATACACTTTCTTCTCAAGTATTCATGGAACATTCTCCAGGACAGTTCATATCTTGGGCCACAAATCAAGCCTTGGTAAATTTAAGAAAATTGAAATCGTATCACGTATCTTTTCCGACCACAACGCTATGAGACTAGATATCAACTACAGGAAAAAATCTGTAATAAACACACATACATGGAGGCTAAACAATACACTATGCAATAACGTAGAGATCACTGAAGAAATCAAAGAGGAAATCAAAAAATACTTAGGAACAAATGACAATGAAAACACGACGAGCCAAAACCTATGGGATGCAGTAAAAGCAGTTCTAAGAGGGAAGTTTACAGCAATACAATCCTACCTCAAGAAAGGAAAAACATCTCAACTAAACCATCTAACCTTACACCTAAAACAATTAGAGAAAGAAGAACAAAAAAATCCCGAAGTTAGCAGAAGGAAAGAAATCATAAAGATCAGATCAGAGGTAAATGAAAAAGAAATGAAGGAAACAATAGCAAAGACCAATAAAACTAAAAGCTGGTTCTTTGAGAAGATAAACAAAATTGATAAACCATTAGCCAGACTCATCAAGAAAAAAAGGAAGAAGACTCAAATCAACAGAATTAGAAATGAAGAAGTAACAACTGACACTGCAGAAACACAAAGGATCACGAGGGATTACTATAAGCAACTATATACCAATAAAATGGACAACCTGGAAGAAATGGACAAATTTTTAGAAAAGCACAATGTGTCAAGACTGAACCAGGAAGAAATAGAAAATATAAACAGAACAATCACAAGCACTGAAATTGAGACTGTCATTAAAAATGTTCCAACAAAAGCCCAGGACCAGATGGCTTCACAGGCGAATTCTATCACACATTTAGAGAAGAGCTAACACCTATCCTTCTCAAACTCTTCCAAAATATTGCAGAGGGAGGAACACTCCCATACTCACTCTATGAGGCCACATCACCCTGATACCAAAACCAGACAAAGATGTCACAAAAAAAGAAAACTACAGGCCAGTATCTCTCATGAACATAGATGCAAAAATCCTCAACAAAATACTAGCAAACAGAATCCAACAGCACATTAAAGGATCATACACCGTGATCAAGTGGGGTTTACCCCAGGAATGCAAGGATTCTTCAATATACACAAATCAATCAATGTGATACACCATATTAACAAAATGAAGGAGAAAAACCATATGATATCTCAATTGATGGAGAAAAAGCTTTCAAAACAATTCAACCCCCATTTATGATAAAAACTCTCCAGAAAGTAGGCATAGAGGGAATCTACCTCAACATAATAAAGGCCATATATGAGAACCACACAGCCAACATCTTTCTCAATGGTGAAAACCTGAAACCATTTCCTGTAAGATCAGGAGCAAGACAAGGTTGCTCACTCTAACCGCTATTATTCAACATAGTTTTGGAAGTTTTACCCATGGCAATCAGAGAAGCAAAAGAAACAAAAGGAATCCAAATCAGAAAAAAAGAACTAAAACTCTCACTGTTTGCAGATGACATGATATTATACATAGATAATCCTAAAGATGCTACCAGAAAACTACTAGAGCTAACCAATGAATTTGGTAAAGTAGCAGGATACAGAATTAATGCACAGAAATCTCTTGCATTCCTATACACTAATGATGAAAAATCTGAAAGAGAAATTAAGGAAACACTCCCATTTACCATTTCAACAAAAAGAATAAAATACTTAGGAATAAACCTACCTAAGGAGTCAAAAGACCTGTATGCAGAAAACTAAAGACACTGATGAAAGAAATTAAAGATGATACAAACAGATGGAGAGATATACCATGTTCTTGGATTAGAAGAATCAACGTTGTGAAAATGACTCTACTACCCAAAGCAATCTACAGATTCAATGCAATCCCTATCAAACTACCACTGGCATTTTTCAAAGAACTAGAACAAAAAATTTCACAATTTGTATGGAAACACAAAAGACCCCGAATAGCCAAAGCAATCTTGAGAAAGAAAAACGGATCTAGAGGAATCAGGCTCCCTGATTTCAGACTATACTACAAAGCTACAGTAATCAAGACAGTATGGTACTGGCACAAAAGCAGAAATATAGATCAATGGAACAGGATAGAAAGCCCAGAGATAAACCCACGCACATATGGTCACCTTATCTTTGATAAAGGAGGCAAGAATATACAATGGAGAAAAGACAGCCTCTTCAATAAGTGGTGCTGGGAAAACTGGACAGCGACATGTAAAAGAATGAAATTAGAACACTGCCTAACACCATACACAACAATAAACTCAAAATGGATTAAAGACCTAAATGTAAGGCCAGACACTATAAAACTCAGAGGAAAACATAGGCAGAACACTCTATGTGTTAAATCACAGCAAGATCCTCTTTGACCCACCTCCTAGAGAAATGGAAATAAAAACAAATGTAAAGAAATGGGACCTAATGAAACTTAAAAGCTTTTGCACAGCAAAGGAAACCATAAACAAGACTAAAAGACAACCCTCAGAATGGGAGGAAATATTTGCAAACGAAGCAACTAACAAAGGATTAATCTCCAAAATATACAAACAGCTCATGCAGCTCAATATCAAAAAAATAACAACCCAGTCCAAAAATGGGCAGAAGACCTAAATAGACATTTTTCCAGAGAAGATATACAGATGGCCAACAAACACATGAAAGAATGCTCAACATCACTAATCATTAGAGAAATGCAAATCCAAACTACAATGAGGTATCACCTCACACCAGTCAGAATGGCCATCATCAAAAATCTACAAACAATAAATGCTGGAGAGGGTGTGGAGAAAAGGGAACCCTCTTGCACTGTTGGTGGGAATGTAAATTGATACAGCCACTATGGAGAACAGTATGGAGGTTCCTTAAAAAACTAAAAATAGAATTACCATATGACCCAGCAATCCCACTACTGGGCATATACCCTGAGAAAACCATAATTCAAAAAGAGTCATGTACCGCAATGTTCATTGCAGCACTATTTACAATAGCCAGGACATGGAAGCAACCTAAGTGTCCATCGACAGATGAATGGATAAAGAGGATGTGGCACATATATACAATGGAATATTACTCAGCCATAAAAAGAAGTGAAATTGAGTTATTTGTAGTGAGTTGGATGGACCTAGAGTCTGTCATACAGAGTGAAGTAAGTCAGAAAGAGAAAAACAAATACCATATGCTAACACATATATGTGGAATCTAACAAAAAGAAAAAATGGTTCTGAAGAACCTAGGGACAGGACAGGAATAAAGATGCAGACGTAGAGAATGGACTTGAGGGATGTAGGGAAGAGGAAGGGTAAGCTGGGACAAAGTGAGAGAGTGGCATTGACATATATACACTACCAAATATAAAATATATAGCTAGTGGGAAGGAGCTCCATAGCACAGGGAGATCAGCTCGGTGCTCTGTGACCACCTAGAGGGGTGGGATAGGGAGGGTGGGAGGGAGGTGCAAGAGGGAGGGGATATGGGTATATATGTATACATATAGCTGATTCACTTTGTTATACACCAGAAACTGAGAGAACATTGTAAAGCAATTATACTCCAATAAAGATGTTTAAAAAAATAAATAAATAAAATAAATACTATTGCCAATTGAGTTCCTTATAAATCAGGTCAATTTTACCTCCACCATTGTATGAAAATGTATGTTCCTCTTAGAATTTGCCAACATTGTAGTTTATTACAAAGATTGATCCTTTGCTAATCTGAAAAGCAGGAAATGATAGTGTAGTTTCAACTGATATTACTCTTATATTAATGAGGGTAAACATCTTTTTTATAAAAACCATATTTTTTTGTTTACTGTCTTATGCTTGGTTCTTTTTTCTATTATATTCCTAGAATTTTTCTCACTGACTTGTAGGAGTTCTTTAATCATTAAGAAAATTAACATCGTTTTTTTTGATGTGAATTGCAAATATTTTATCCCAAGTTGTTGTTTATTCATTGCCTTTGTTTATGGTACAGTTTAAAGCTGAAATATTTTATGGTTATATAAATTTTTGTGGCTTCTTGGATTTGTGTCATACTTGGGTTTTGCTAAAATCCATATTCCTTAAACAATATAAATAAAACATTTTATGTTCTATACTTTCTGCCTGAAATATAAAAATATAAAAGCAAAATAATGAAATGTACAAAAGTATATTTAAAAGAGAAAAGTATAATTTCTTAAATTCTATTTCAAGTAAAATGAATTGGCAATTTTACATGACATTTGTTTCACCCATTCTTGATCTACCATTAAGAACATTAACATCCCCAAATGACACTTTCTAAGGACACCATATTTCAACTGCTTTGGCACTAGTGCGTAAATAAATCTTAATTTCAGACTCTAGTTGACATTTCAACTGGCTATTACAAATTACTTGAATTCTTTTACAAGTGAATTTGTTTTAAAAGCCTCTAAAAGAAGCCGATGGACAGGATATGACGCTGGCCAACCTCTATTTTCACTATGAATTTTAGACATGCATATCTGAAATCTCTCAATATTTATTTGACTGTTGCCTTGCAGGAATTACATTTAAGAAGAAGAATAATCAGCGCATATACCATCTATTTATTCAATATATAACTTACCATCAGAGATTCCAAATTAGAAAACAAAAAAAATAAGAATTTTGTTCTAATAAACTATTTATCTCCTCTCCCTCCCTACTTCCTTTCCTTTCTTTCTTCCATCTTCCCCTCCCCTACTCTCCCCCTCCTTTCCTTCCTCTATCCACCCATACCCCTACCCATCCTACACCCATTCTTTCCTTCCTGGTATTTAGTCAGTCATAATTAACGATGATTAGAGCTAATCTACATACTGAGTTTATGTTGAGATCTGTGCTAAGTGGCTACACACATACCAAGTGAAGTGTGTTACTGATGAGGAAATTGAGGCTTGAAACCGTTAAGTAACTTGACCAATATCACAAAAATGAAAGGTTAAGGACTGAAATCCAGCTGTTTCTAACTCCAGCCCAGCCCCTTAACCTAAGCTTCCTGGCATTTTTAAGTATAAATCATTGGACTATATTTCATCTTTCTATTCTGTTCACATACTTACATAATGCCCCTTTCATGACTATATACAAGCAGAAACAAAATAACCTATAAAGTCATAAAAATCAAAAGGGAATAATATTGACATTACCCCAAATTACTGTTCCTCATGGGAAACGAACCTTCAATTTATTCTACATTCCTCACACAATAGTCCTAAATTAGTGAAATAATATGGTCACAGGCAAATAGTTTACTCTCTCCCTCAGCATTAAAATATAATGCCCTGGCTGCCTTAGGATTAGATCCTCATTAGAGGCTCACAAAATTGGGCTGGCTGGCATCAATTCCCATGCATGAGCACTTTAACACACCATCTCCAATATTTTTAAATTTTTCCTTAAGGACCTACTGTATAGCACAGAGAACTATACTCAATATTTTGTAATAACCTATAAGGGAAAATAATCTGAAAAAGATATACATATATATACATATACACATATATATATATGTGTATATGTATATATATATTTGTATATCTGAACCACTTTGCTGTACACCTGAAACTAACACAGCATTGTAAATCAACTATACTTCAACTTAAAAAATAAAATTAAAAAAATTTTTTCTCCTCTCTCCTTTTTATGTTCCCTTCCTCATTTAGCAAAAACCCCTCCTTCCTGACCCTATTGCTTCCTCCCTCCAACCCTTATTACTCTAAGTTGCTTTTTCTTTTGTCTCTAATATTGATAAATTAACTAATGCCTTAGCTTTAACTAATGGGTTTCCACAGCACTCCTTGCCTTCCCTCCCACCAATCTCCAAACTTCATTTGTCTAACTTTTTTTGTGAAAATGTGCAACTTTATTGAATTTTTATTTACCTCGTAGAGTGTGAATACCATGTTCCTTAAAAAAAAAAAAAAAAGTGTGCCGGGTAGTACCCCTCACACTCAGAGCTTATAGAGAAAGGAAGCTAACATATAATGATGCTCATTATGTGTTAGACATTTTATATAATACATCATTGCAACCTCCCTTAAGATAAAGACCTAAAACTGAAGCTCAGACATTTTCAATAGTGTATCTATTATTACACAGTTAAAACATGGCTGAACCAGGATCTGAACCTATATATTACTTGAAGTGATTTTCTTTGTACTCCACCATCCAGACACACTGCTTCTTTTGTGGAGTTCCAAGTACTAAAATTTTTGTCTGATTCAGAATGATATGAGCTCTTTGGCCATTTATTTGTATTAATTCTTCGACTCTGAAAAACCCAAATATACTTTCTTTTTATTGCTCTTTTTTTCTTGCTCATCTTTGAACACAGTAGATAGTAAGAAATTTGATAGATTTGTGAAGATTGTCTTTCTAATTTATACAGTTTTCTTATGTATTTCAGATTATATTATTAGAGGAATTTTTTATCTCCTTACATTTGTAAAACATATGTACACCTATTAGGCTTCCCATGTCTTGGCTCTGTTTATCTTAAGTATCAGTATGTACCCTCACTGAAGGTTCACAGTGAGGTTTATTCATAAAGTGTCTCACTCATTATTTCCAGTTTTACTGTGTTATTACACAACTTCACATTCTATAATTGATCCAAACAGCTTCAACAAGCAACGAGCAATGTTGACATGCCATACTAAAGCAAATTTTTCAATATGAAATTACACCAATAAAAGATCATTGAAATTTTGGTGATCATCATTAATGTGATACTATTAATTCTAAAACCAAATATATATTCAACTGACATTTTAAAATTGATCATAAGATTAGAATCTTGGTGTTCCTAAAATTAAAAATCCTTAATATGAATGGCTCATCACCCATACCCCCAGATTTCTTAAAGGTTACCATATAAATCCTGGTTACTACAATTCAGATGCTTAATGCTAATAATCACAGCATAGACCACAACTTAAGTTGTTAGAAATCAGTATGAATAGTGATTTAACCTGCATGGAAACCTTTTTTTGTTTGTTTGTTTATTGAGAAGTTGCTCCAACCTCCTCCATGATACTTGGCAAGTGTCTATGTCATTACAATAAACTCAACCATGGATAACATGATTTTTCTTTAAATGAATGCACCCTTTATTATGCTTCCCCCTTTTAATTCAAAGTACTATCACTTTATATTGTGTATTTTCTTTTTGGCTTGGTCTTACCCTCTAATAGCTATAGTAATGTGAAACAACAAATTGAATCTTCAGATAAGTACCCTAGATTCATCTTTATACTTTTCATAATTTTTATTTTGACTCACTCATCTATAAAATGAATCTTGGACCAAATGATTTTCAAAATCCTTCCAGCGTGAACATTCTATGTGCCTCAAATTGATGGAGAACAATGTACTTCCCAAGCACAGAAAACAATTTTCAAGCTCAAATACATATTTCAAAATTTCAAGCCCAACAGTTACTGCCATAGAATTTTGTCCAGATTTTTACATCTTACTACTTGAGTAAGGGCACTTTCATTTTAAAATGCTACAAATTATAATGTAAATGCCCAATTTACATGTATGCAAATAGGTACAGAGAGGTAGAATATTGATGTTGTGCTGCTACAGTCCAATCAAGAGTTAAAAGTTAAGAAAATGTGAAAGGAGTTGAAGTTTGCTTATAACCATCACACATCTGCCTTTCAATCTTCCTTGACAGCTTCCTTTCCTTCCCCTTACCTCGAATATTCCACTCAAGGAATGTGTCATTTATCGCAAGGGAAAACTCCTATGCGTGTTTCACGGAATGTCAGGGTTCACAGCTCACTCCTTTTGTTTACTATATTCTTAAATGTAGTCCTTGGCAGATGGTAAAAGCAAAGTAATTAAGGAATACAGCTTTATTACTGATTATGGATTTGATATTTATGACCAGAAGATAATTTATAATCTTTGATTCTAAATACCATTATCTAAAGCAAACGTTTTACTTACACATTCATATCAGATTTTAAGGTGCACTGAATGAAAACAAAAAACACAGGCTCATAAAATTTTGACATTTGTTCTTAAATACTCGTATTACTTCTAAGTTCTTATATTAAAAAATTAAATGCATGAGACTTTTCCTCTGTGTGAAGGTACTTTCTAGACAATTGAAAAAGAAGGAAAGCAGATGAATAATGGACCTTCTACATGACAAGACAGCATGAGGGTAAGACCTAGGAAAGAAGTAAAAAAGTGAAATACAAATTTAGCTAGGAAAGCTCTCAGGAGAATGACAAGGAGTCAAAGCATTTTAAGACCAGTGATTCAGATGGGAAAAAAGAGGGGCAGGAAAACATAATTCACAGAAATATTAGCTAGTATGTGAATTTTTAAAGAAAGAACCAGGCAAACGAAACTCAAGATAATGAAGACATCGCTGGCTTTCTCTGTAAGGAAGGCTGTTCGCAGGCAAGATAGTCGTATGGTTAATGGGAATATCCCAGGAAATGTTCATGACTACTACAGTCATATCAAAACCGTAAGGAACATTTAGTGAAGTCTTAACATTATGTGGGTCCAAGTCTTTTCTCTACAGTTTGTCATGTTATTTCTTTAAGATGATTTTTTAAGAGCAGTTTTAGGTTCACAGCAAAACTGAGAGGAAGGTACAAAGATTTCCCATATACACCCTGCCCCCGTGCACATATGCATAACTTCTTCCTTCACCAGAGAGCAGTACAATTATGCTGACTGCAAGAAAAGCGACCAACGTAAAAATTGTGAGTTAAGTTTTATTCAGGAACCCTACTGAGGACAGTAGCCTGGAAAATAGCCTCTCAGTAGCTCTGAGGGGACTGCTTTGAATAGGTAGGGGAAGAGCCAGTATTTATATGAATTTTTCTGGCTAGGAAATACACGTAGTCTAGCATACATCTCAGTAAAACATTACTGCTAATCGCAAAAACAGATATGTTAAGTTAACGATTTTGGTGCTTTTCTATGTATGGGAAGATGCAAGAATCTGGGGTCATTGCAATTCTTCCTTAGATATGCGTCTTAACTCTCTAGGGGGCTTATATCTAAAACACAGAATGCTTCATCCTATTTCTCTCCATCCTGAATTCCCCCTAGGGCACACTGTCAGTGGGCAACTGCAGTGGGTTGTTACTCAACCCTTTGTATAACTGGATGATGAGCAAGACTGTTCTTTTCATTTACGGCTTCAACTGATGAACCAACATTAACACGTCATTATCATCCAGAGGTCAAAGTTTATATTAAGTTTACTCTTGTTGTATATTCTATGGGTTTGAACAAGTGTATAATGACATGTATCCACCATTATAATACCATACAGAGTAGTTTTACTGTCGTATAAATCCTCTGTGCTCCATGCCACTCCCCACCCTCCTTAACCCATGGAAACAACTGATCGTTTTACTGTCTCCATAGTTTTGCCTTTTCCAGAATGTCATATAGTTGGAATCATATAGTATGTAGCATTTTCAAGTTGGCTTCTTTCACTTAATAATATGCATTTAAGTTTCTTCCACGTCTTTTCATGAAAGGTGATGTTATTTTTTTAAAATATTTTTATAAACACAAGAATACCATTCAGAGGATCACAATAAGAATGCAATGAGAAGCATTAGGAAAATGAAGCTTCCTGAAGGAATAGTGGATTCATCTCTCCTTTCAGGGCTAGTACTATTGAGTAGAATGGCAGGCAGAATCACTCACATTCTTAAGTTATTTTTCTTGAAAGGATTATTTTTGCTTAGTTTATCTTTAAATATCTCGCTTTGTTTTATTTTTGCTAAACCCTTAGTTTAAATTTTTGTCAGTTTAATGCAAAATAACACGAGTGCCCGCTATGATTATGTTTGTTTATTGTCTGAATAGAATTGTATGAAATGACATTGTGAACAAAAAATAGAAGGGATTTGTGCAGGAAGATTCTTCCTTTTGCATACTATGTCGAAAAGAATGTGCTGAGGGTGAAGTAACCTTGAAAGGTGTCACTATCTGCTTCCTCACTGGGGCAGACATTTGTTTGTACAGCGCCACACAGTAAAAGTTACAGTGGGTATAGGAGATGGGTTTCCACAGGTGCTGAGGCATGCTGGTAATCTATAGCACCAGGATTTTTCATTCACCATGGTATAAGAGATACTTCTTTTTCCTTCAAGCTTGATGATAAATAGCAAGTGGTAATGGGCCTCAGGGTCAGAAAGACATTAGGCAATGTCTGGGTGTGTGGCAGGTAGAGAGGGCCCACCCCATCCAAAGAGGGCAGTTGCTACCCTAGATTTTTGTGATGCAGGAAGATGAGCCCAGTGTTGTCAGATTGTGCAAAAGAAGCTGGGAAGTCAGATTTTTTTGTAATATCTCTAAATTTCAGCAATCAAGTCTAGGCTGACCAACACTGTTCTAACCAAACAAAGCACATTTTTAGGCCAGATGCTGCCTAAATCAATGGGGCAGGTGTAAGTTTGTAAGGCTGATCTAAGTGGAATAATTGAAGAGAAAACCCCAACTCTGAAGCCACTTCTGATCGAAGGTATGTTCCCCTAATTCTATTAACTATAGACTATACTTGAATTTCACCTGTTTTTGTAATGTTCTGTCTCTGTTCCAGAAACCAGCCGAGTGTCTCACAACTCATTTAGTTGTCGTATGTCCTCATATCTGCTATCTTTGACACTTCCTAAGTCTTCCCTTGTCCTTCATGTCGCTGACACTTTGAGTTGCACTGGAAAGGTGTTTTGTGCAATGTCCTTTGAATTGCATTTGTCTTATTTTTTTATGCTTAGATTGATTTTATGCATCATACCAGGGGGTGGCTCATTCTTTTTAACAACTGCCATTATTATATTATTTGCAAGTCTACAGATGGGCACCTTCAATAGTCTATTCTTTTTATAAATACTAAGAACATCACTACAATAAGTGTCTTGGAAAAATATGTAATGCCTCTCATGTGAGAGACAAATTCCAAAAAGTAGGATTTCTGGATCAAGTAGAATTCCTGGGCCTTTTGACAGACATTGCTAAATTGCTCCCTATGAAGTTACTACTGATTTACATTGTCATCAGCAATGCTCTCCCTACCAAATTTTTATAATCCATTCTTTCCCCATAACTTGAAATTGTGGCTGTTTTTATTCTACTTTATATTATAGTAATTTGGGCACAGTTTTTGTCTTCCCTAATATATTGTCAACCTATTGGGGACTGAATTTGCGTCTCTCAGTGTTTCTGAAACAATGTATTCCACATCAGAAGAACAAAGTAAATATTCATTAAATGGATGAGTAACCCAGGTCAGCGTTAGACCTTAATTCCAGGTTACTTTGCTCTAGGCACCAATCATAACAGCTGGACTGCTGTTTCTGAACAATGAATGGCCCAAATATGCAATGAGGAGATGTGTACCAGGCAGTCACCATCAAACAATCATTACCAAATAACTTTGAGCATCAGGGTCTCTTTGGGCTGTAGAAGTTAAAACACAGCTCTTCTTACAGAATTTCTATATTCCAACAGTTAAAAAAGAAGATAACAGGCCCCAAATGGAGTCACTGTACTAAGCCCATTTCACCAAACCAAGACTTAATACCTAACTTAATTACCGTTTCAACCTCTCCCAGGAGTGGAAATTTGATCTAGTCAGTCCAGAATTACCTGGTCAGCACTAGCGAGGAAATCTGCCCGATAAACCCCTGCCCTCCCCTGAAGGAAGGTGATCTGCCACAATCCACTCTTTGCTAGTAGCTCCTCGTCCTACCCCCTTCTGCCTAGAAAAGTCTTTCATTTTGTACACCTCCTCAGAGCTCCCTTCTACCTGCTAGATGGGGTGCTGCCCGATTCATGAGTCACTGAATAAAGCCAAGAAGAACTTTAAAACTTACTTAGTTGAATTTTGTTTTTTAACACTATATATTCAAGACTTTGATTGAGGGGAAGGAGGTGGTTAGTCCCAGCAGCTGGAAATGCATTTTATATACTTAGCTTCTCAATGTAGTAAGTGTGACACATAGAAAGAAGACTTAATAAACCTCAGCCAAGTTTCACATTATTAAAAAAGAAAAACATTTAACGGATGATGCTTCTAAATGATTTTGTTCTTACCAGTAGTTAAGGGGATTGTTCAAGCAGATAAGTTATTGTCTCTTAGAATTCTATCTTGAGTGACCTGCCCTTAGTGAAGAACACTAAATCTTCTCTCTTAGTTGAGGTAAGAGTTAATGTTCAGAGCCACCTGCGAAGGCAGGAGTCTCATTCAACACAACCTGCTCACTGTGAAGCTACCACACTGTAAAGGTTGCTTGAAAGGGCAGCAGTTTTCTCTTGGGTGTGTTCTCAGAATCATACCAACTCAGTAGTCCCCGAGGGGTGTTGGGCTAAGCTTTTTCCTTCAGGCACAGATCACAACTGTCCTGGATGCCTAAGCCCTTGAAAGTCCCAGAAAAAGGGACTGGAAGAAACCTAATTAAAGGTTATGTATTAATTACAGAACTACACATCAGCATTTTTATTTTCCAAAAAAAGACTGAGATTCAGTCCATAACCACAAAGACAGGGTAATAGTATCTTTAAAATACTTATGACCAGGACTGTCTGCTCAAAAGAGAAAGGTGTAGATTATTAATAATTTTTCCATGTATGCTAGAAGCCTGTCTTAGAATCTTCAAAATTATAACTTTGAATGTCTTCTAATGAGTGTCTACTTTGCAATTAATGCTAGCTTTTATTGCAGAAAAAAAGGAAAAAAAAAAAAAACCTCGAATTATTCTTTCTCCTAATTATCTTTTTTTTAAAAAACGGGTTATGGCTCTCAGCAGTAGTTTTGACTTGATAAAGACCTTTTATTATATTTTGGTTTAGCTCCCAAAGGCTTTAATTAAGTTCAATTATAACAATTTTTGGAAGTCTAACACTCCTACATCATTGTATGTCCTTTAAATCTGAGGTTATCTGAGCAAATAGTTAGAGCAATTAAACAGTTGTGACTAATACATATATCCCCTTGTGATATTGTATACTGATACCTAAAAAAGAAAGAAGCCTCAGATATTTTATCGTGAGAGTTCCAGATTTCTGGCACGATATAGTCAGTCAGAAATGTCCCTTCATGGTAAACCCAAAACCCCCCCTTTATTTCCCTCAAAAGCCACTTTAGCCTGAATGGTCCAGATTAGGGCTTCCACATCTTAACTTCACATTGTCTCCCTAGCCGCTGACACTCTAATTTAGAAAATGTCTTCTCCACTCTGTGCCTGAAATTCATTCAACGATGGAAAGTTACACATGAAAAACATTTTGCTCCTGTCTAAACAAAATCACGAACTTGGAATAAACGAACAGTTTAGTCATTTGCGTTTTAAATATTTGAAAGCTTATAACCACCTCTCAAAGCAGTAAAGCTATTTAAACCTCTACATATAGTAATGAGCAATAAACACACACAGTTTGATACTTAATAACCCATATGTACTCGCGATTAAAGAGACTGCATCATAATGAGTTTTGTCTCATGGCGGGGGAAACTTGTCTAAATATATGTCACTGATATTTCAAATGAAAGTCAGACTTTTGCATGAGAGTACCATTGGAGATGGGGAACTCTATGGGTACACTTTGTTGCGGAAAATACTGTCATTATTGAATAATCTTCTCTCAATCTGAGCTGGAGAGAGTAGGTCAAGAGGATGCAGTGTTTTTGCCCATTATTTGCCTGTCTGAAGGCGGCCCAGCCAATCTGCCCCAAGCTCAGGAGCCGGAGAGCCCGAGCTAATTTTGAAGAATCTAACAAAGGTTGCAGATTCTCAATCTATGTGAGTGCAGAAGAATACAGATTTCAGCAGACAATTCTCTACCTTGATTTTATACAATTTTACACTCGTAGAAATAAGCTCTTTTTCAAGCTATGTTCCTTTAGAAGGGCACGTAGTCATTCTGTCTGAAGTATACCTGGTAAACAGCTTCATGGGAAAAGAGGAGAGCATCACTTGACCACCAGTTAATATATGAACTCTCAGCATGAAGAACACCAAGCCTGAACACTGTGGAGGGAGCTTAGCTTTTCTCCTCTAAGGATATAAAAGGATAGCTTCTGCTTAAAGTCGGCCAATGCCCTGTGCTCCCCCTTCCTGCCTCACTTGGAGCCTGATCCAGAGACACACTATCATGTCCCTGGTCATGTCATGACTATCAGTGTCATGTGTGCTGGCAAGCAGTCTTCCCTGCTCAACTCCTATAGCGGAACAACACAAGATGTCCTAGCGCTGCCTGGTAACAGTGCGTTTGATGTGACTGAATGGGAAAACTGAGCTATTTCAGCCAAGGAAGATATTTGATGATTTTACAGAAGAGGGATCAGAACCTCTACATTTCTCCCCACAGAGCAACTATTCTCAGTTCAAGACCTTCTAGAAAGTTCTTCCTGAGAAAGAAACATTCAGGGATTCTTACTGAGCATCCTTTGTGTGACAGACATTTTACGAACACTTATGGGAGATGCAAAGAGAAATAACACATGGTCTTGACTTTCAAGGTCATAACCTAAAGGATACTTTTCCACCAAGAGCCATAAAAAATGGACAGAGGCAAATATTAAGCCAGCTTTTCACTAAAGTCGATAGACTATTTGAACTTTACCTAAGAGAGACTTTCATCTTCTGATCCTGAAACTTTCCAGCAGTATATTAAAATGTGATTCCAAATTAAAATAAAACAATATTCTAAATAACTTGCCATATTTAGGTTTGAGACTGCATTCTCTTCAAGTATATGTCTTTGTTAGAGAGCTCAATTTTCATAAAAGGCTGTCAGTGTTCTCCCCAACTTTGCTGGCTGTTAAAGCTTACTTCTTGGCACTGATATACTGACACTCAACAGCTGTTCTCCAGGCACCTGTCATGGAAGATAACCCTGGCTCACTGCAGCAAAACCAAGCCAAACTTGGTCCAGAGAAATAAAAATAAATGTCTACAAGAATTTGCAATTGTTTAAACTCATTTGATTTTAAGTTACAGAAACTTCCTTTCCATTTGTTATAGGAAACAGAGATGTCTCATGAAAGCTAAGATCAGGGATGTGATCAGGCCTCAGAGATGGATTCATATCTGTGTCTTACGTGCATTTGCCTCTGCATACCTGATCCATGACTCCCTCTACCTACTGACCAACACCTGCTACTTGGGTTCATAAGTCTAGCTAAAGATGTCTAATCTTGACTACATATGAGTTTATTTTATAAGTTCAGCCTCCAGAAGAGAGGCTATCACCTCTCTCTCTGTATGCAACCCCTCCCTCCATCCCAATACTAAATACCATGGGAAAGAGCTATTATTGCTCAAGAGGTAGCATGATTCACGCTGAACTAATAAATCATGGGTAAAGAATAGCGTCTAGAGTAAATAGTAGCTTGGTCCATCTTGGATCAGGTTCCTATGCCCGATCCAGCCAAGAAGTTAGGACTATGATTTGCAAAATTGCTGCTATGGGCTTACTATTATGTAGGTTACAGGGAAGAGAAAGCAACCAAATCACGTGTGGGTGAGTGGGAATTGGGAAGGCAACACATTAGGGTCCACAACAGATATTCAGGGATCCCATTTCTAGAGAAATTTTAAAATGTAATGTTTAAGCAGAGGGTGGCTTACTTGCTAACATCAGCAGTGACTGCCCAGAGAAATGAGTCATGGGTGATGCCTTTAGCTGATCAGGAGAGTTTTTACAAGAGACATCCTCAAGGCACTCACTGTGAAGATGTTGTTGAGGACGTTGCTCATTATTTCATGTAGATATACAAGAAACACGTCCCCAGATCTCAGTATTAGGACAAATATGTTTTTGTTATATGGATCCCAGGGTACGTGTAACAAAACATGTTGTTCTCTTCACATTTGCTTCTGGATATTCAGAAGTGCTAAGTATATTTTTAAATGTCTTTTGTATATTATCTGCCTATCCTGATTCACCTTACTTTAAAAAAAAAATGTTATTTTTACCTGTGATCCCTCACTTATTTTAAATCTTTTTCCTTGTGATTTTATGTGCATTTAAGCTGCCCCTTCTATTTTACTGAATTGGTTGTGGCTTAAACAAAATTTTTTTTGAGTTTAGAAAAAACGTTTTCATGTTCAGGTCTGTATCTCAGACAAAATAATTTTTAAATGACAGAGCTGTATCATTTTTGTTAGTGTAAAAAAAGCATAAAATTTCCCAGGGCTTGCTCAGCAAGTCTCAAGTTATTTTTCTGTTTTGGCAGTCCTAGTTAGAAATCCTTCTCTTCCTTTGTATTTTCTCATGCTCTGCTGTAATTACTGCTTCCTGGTACCAAAAGCCTTCTTCAAGTTTCCTTCCAAAAGTAAGGATTGCATTTAAAAAATTTCTCGCATGGTTAGAAATTTCAAAACATACCCAAAAGGTACAAAATGAAGAGTAATGCTGTGTTTCAAGTAGCTTTCATGTGTCAAGAAAAGAATATCTGCCTGTGTTTCACTCCACAGGGAGACAGGCATATACGTGACCCTCCTCTGAAGTATTGACACTATACAAACTCAGAAACTCTTTTCCTCCACCCCTTTATCAACTTACCATTGAAACACAAGCCATTCAGGTAAGTTTTCAGCATAGCCTGGGTAGCCGGATTAGAAAGTCCTCTACCTGGAAGTGCTGCCTTTATCAGAAGCACTGCAGTTAACCTGTGCTCCTCAGCTCTTGAAAGAGATGAGCTCTTTCTGTCTTTAGTCCAGACAAGGTGTAGGGGGCCCAGCCCTTTGGCATCTCTAATTGAGTCATGGCCACACAGCTGGGCATTCTGGCTTGTCATGGTCAAGTGTCTCTTTACTAGAAAACATCCTAGCACAACTGGACAAAACATTTGCTTTCTCCTCAACATCGACATATGTTTGACTGGTTAGAAGCCACAAAAAGTGCTAAAACAGTGATGTATTAACAGTTAAACTAATAGATAAGCAGGTTATTTTGGACTCTACTTCAACTACACTCAATTTCTCTCTTTTCAGAAATCTTTGGTGATGATACTTCAGATTGCTAGCAGAGAGGTACCAGGAGTTATCATTTACTGAAGAAGAGTGATTGACCTTTGACAGCGACTCACTGTTGGCCTTTAAAACATTAATCATCTATTTTTACTCCATTCTCTAAACATTATTAAGCACCAAGCATTGGAGTGATAAAGGTTAACAAGACACATTTTCCTTGTCCTTGAGCAGCTTAGAGCCCAGTGCAGGAGACAGAAATGTAAAGAATTAAGTTATGACTTAATGAGTATGAGGAAAAAAGCTGAATCAATGACAAAATGCTCTTAGAGCATATTAATAGGACAAAGGAACCAATTTGGGATAACATTTTAAAGAGATACTGTCCTCTGAGCTGAATTTTAAGATGGGCGATTAGAGGGTTGGAAAGGAAGGGATGTCACAGCAGGTGCCTAAGGTGCGAGCTGGGAAAAGAGCTACAGCAAGGTTTCTCAACCTCAGCATTATTGGCATCTGGGGCTGGATAATACTTTGTTGTGGAAGGTTGTCCTGTGCATTGTGGCATGTTTAACAGCATCCCTGGCCTCTACACATTGCACGTCAGTAGCACACCCCCAATGACAGCCAAAAAATGCTGTGACAAACAATGTCTCCAGACACTGCTAAATATTCCCTGGGATAGAAAGCAAAATTGACCCTTGTTGAGAACAACTAACCTACAGGAGTTAATTAAAGCATCGAATATGGACACGGGCTGGTTGATGGTGACTGAAAGGGAGATTGGCGCTAGACTGAAGGGTCTTATATACCAGGCTAAAGTTATGTTGAATGATTTGGGATATTTTACAGATAGTCCTAAATTTTTTATTCATGTTAATTTGTAGCGCTTTTCCAAATAAACCCCTGCTTAATGCAGACATTACAAGCAGTTTAACACCACGTATATCAGAGATATTAATCAATTTCCAAGTGTGTCCTGGGAAAGGTTACTTCTAGCTTTCAGTACATATCCGGCTGTACAATTTCTCCTCCAACTGCTGTTTAATCCTATTTTAAGAAATTTCTTAGGTGTCACCATTGACACCACTTCATTCTGTTGCCTCCAGCAAAAGAAGGGCAAAAAAAGAGCACAAAATTGAGTCAAGCAAGAACGGCACTCAATAACATTTTTTAAATAAATCATTGAATGGATGCATGCACAGGCCTATTACATAATTAAGTGAGGGAAGGGGAGAAATTAAGGAAAAGAGGGGAAAGAAAGAATGGTGGGGGAAAGGAGGAAGTCTTTCAATATAGTATTAAAAACATATCTCTTGTGTAGTTAGGAGATCGGCTCTAAACAAAACTAAGCAATGACATCCTTTTTGGAAAAGATATTTTTCCAAGGGGACTAGTAAAGGTATTAACACTTGCTAGGCCATAAAATCTCTGATATATTGCTGAAAAGTTAGTCTCACTATTTTATAGTTAAACCTTATATTCAATCCTTTAAAATGACTAACAACGAAAAAAGCAATGCTAAATCGAGAACTTCTAAACATGATCTTAAGGCAAAGGGCAACTTGTGCCTGAGTTTGAAAGACCTAAAATCATACATTTGGGATCACACTAAATATTGTGTGCCTTTGAGTTGGTCCATCATTCGAGCCAGAGCTTTGAGAGTCTAACACCGTGAAGCAACTGCCTAGTAAGGATAAAGGGATAGAAAATACAGCACAAACAAATTTCCTGCATTTTAAAGGCAGGATTGCCATGCACATCAGGGTGTAAGGGGAAGGTACTGATGCTATAGAGACACAGCTCAAGGGAGACTTTTTGAAAGTAGGGGTTGGAACAGTTTGATGTGAATGCCTCTGGCTCACCTCGGGAAATTTTGCAAGAGAAAAGAGGGCAGCAAGAAGAGACATGTCTGGAGACATTTTCTCAGAAAGTTATCTGGTGGCCTTCAGTAACCCATGGTGTCTCCCTTAAAGAAGCCTTTTGAATCCTTTGACTCTGGTGAAAGGATGCTATCACTTCCTGTTTTCTCAGAGTGGTAGATAAGGAAATTATGAAGTTGAGAACTGTATATAGTACAATGTGTTATATTAAATAGTTTCACAGTGGTTTTGTCTACTTACTGTGCTTCTTGATTAATCTTTTCCCAAACTTTTTATTGTGGTAAAATAAATATAATATTTACCATCTTAACCATTATTAATGTACAGTTCAGTGATATTAAGTATAGTCATAATGATGTGAAACTATCACCACTATCTCCAGAACTCTTTTATCTTGTAAAAACTGAAACGCTATACCCATTAAACAATAAATTCCCCATTCCCACCTCTCCCCAAATCCCAGGAATCCCAAATCTACTTTCTGTCTCTATAAATTTGACTAATCTAAGCACCTTATATAAGTGGAATCATATAGTTTTTGTCTTTTAGTGACTGGATTTTTTTCACCTAGCATAACATCCTCAAGGTTTATCCATGTTGTAGTATATGTCAGAATTTCCCTCCTTTCTAAGGCTGAGTAATATTCCATTGTACATATATACCACATTTTCCCCATCATCACTTGTTGAAAATACTGTCTTTTCCCCCTTGAATGGTCTGTGTACCTTTGTCAAAAATCATCTGACTATATATGTGAGGATTTATTTCTGGCTTTGCTATGCTATTCAATTAGTCTCTTTCTATCTTTATGCCAGCACACAGTGTTTTGATTACTGTAGTTTTGTAGTAAGTTTTGAAATCAGGAAGTGGGAGTCCTCCAGCTTTGTTCTTCATCTTCAAGATTATTTTGGCTATTTGAGGTCCCTTGAGATTCTATGAGTTTTAGGATGGATTTGTCTATTTCTGCAAAAAATGTCATTGGGATTTTGATATGGATTGCACTGAAATTGTAAATCAATGAAGGTAGTAATGTGAGGTGTACTACCTCACATTCCATCAACAGGAGATGTGTCCCCATTTATCTGTCTTTAATTTCTTTCAGCAATGTTTGGTAGTTTTCATTGTACAGGTCTTTCACATCATTGGTTATGTTAATGCCTAAGTATTTTACTCTTTTTTAATGCTACTGTATATGAATGGAATTTTTGTAATTTCCATTTTCATATTGTTCACCATTGGTGTATAGATGTGCAACTGATTTGTCTGTTGACTTTATATATTACATCTTCTGTGAGCCTAAAGACAAACGAGTAATTCTTTAGGTGCATTAGTACTGTAAATCATGTAGAAAACAAAAAGAACAGTTACAAACCATTGTCACAATAATACTAGATTTCATAATTGCCCATGTATTTACCTTTATTTAGATCTTTATATCTTCATATGGCTTTCAGTTACTGTCTAGTGTCCTTTCATTTCACCCTGGAAGGAGGGACTCCCTTGAGCATTTCTTGCAGGGCAGTCTAGCAGTGATGAAATTCATCAATTTTGTTTATCTGGAAATGTCTTAATTTCTCCCTCTCTTTTGAAGAATGGTTTTGCCAGGTATAGGGTTCTTGTTTGTTTTTTTCTTTAAGCACTCTGAATATATCAGCCCATTGCCTTCTGACCTCCAAATTTCTGATGAGAAATCTGCTCATAGTCTTACTGAGGATCCCTTGTATGTAATGAGTCACTTCTAAGTCTGATTATAATGTGTCTTATGTGAGTCTCTTTGAATTCATCTTACTTGGAGTTCATTGAACTTCTTGGATGTTTACATTTATATCCTTCATCAAATTTGGGAAGTCTTCAGTCATTGTTCCAATATTATCTCTGCCCCTTTCTCTGTCTCTTCTTCTTCTGGAACTCCCACAATGTATACTGTTGGTCCATTTGATGGTGTTCCAAAGGTTCCTTAGGCTTTCTTCAATCCTAGTTTTTCCTGTTCCTCACACTCAATTTTTATTGTCCTATCTTCAACTTTGCTGATTTTTTCTTCTGCCTGCTCAAATCTGCATAGGAATCCCTCTAGTGATTTTTTTTTCATTTCAGTTATTGTATTTTCAGCTCCAGATTTTTTTTGTTTCTTTTTAGGTTTTCTCTTTACTGATATTCCCATTTTATTCATACATTGTTCTCTTGACTTGCTTTCATGTCTTCCTTTAGTTCTTTGAGTATGTTTAAAACAGCTGTTATAAAAACTTTGTCTAGTAGATTTGCCATCAGATCGTCTTCAGAGATAGTTTGTTGATTTTTTTTTTTCCCTTTAGGTCATATTTTCTTGTTTCTTTGTATGCCTTGTGATATATTTTGTTTTTGAAAAGTAGATATTTGAACCTAATGATGTTGTTAGGTCTGAAGATCAGATTCACCCTTTTCCCCAGAGTTTGCTGTTTTGTGTCACTGATTTTGGTTTTTTGATTGTTAAAGGTTGTCTCTGTGTCAAGGATAAGACTAAGGTATAAACTTAAGGTCTTCTTAGGTCTTTTCTGAGCCTGCAACTTTCCCTGGGCAAGTGCAGTCACTTACTAATTTTATCCATAGATGTTTTGTTATGGTTGGCTTTGAATGTCCTAATCTTTAATGTTTGTCTTCCAAATGTGCAAAAAGAAGAAAATAAGTGGAGAAAAGGGCGTGAGTCCTTAAAGTCCCCCTGGAAGTTACTTCAGCCAGATGGGGAGGGGCTTGCAACAATGTGGGGAGGTACAAAAAAAAATGGCTGCTTGCTTCTTTGTCTGCATCTCTATGGTCAAAATACCAATTGGTGATCAAACACAGATTCCTGATATCTGAAGGACGGCGTCATTTTTTCCACACTTTGACTCCCTCAAGCTGTGTAAAGGTTGACCTGGAACACGTGCACAGCCGCCTAACATGGGGCTGGGGTGGAAGAATGGGTAGCTACTACTGTGCTAAGAGCTGAAATTGACCAAAATTAACTGCAATTTACACTAGCCTTGAAAGTTGTAAACCTTAAGTAGACCCCAGAGTTCCACAATACTTACATCAGACAGACTCTGGTGGTGCGACTGTTGTCTAGTGGGAGACAGATTCCTGGTACTTCCTACTCCACCATCTTAGCATCGTCCTTGATTAATCTATTTTTATACATATTAAATATTTTATTATTTCATACAAGTATATATCACATTATACTTGATTAAATATTGTGTCCATGACCCTGCAACAAAGTGTTTGCAAATTCGCGTCTTGGCCAGAAGCATGACTCCAGCGTTTTTGTTTTTTGGAGTTTATTCAATATTATTTCCACAAGAAAATCATTCATTTGAGCATGAAATACCTTAGTCAGAAACAAAACCTATGGTAATAGCAAGATACTCAGCCAATTGTTACCTCATTTTACCAGGTTTTAAAATAATAAAGTTTATATTTTTAGAACCTAAAAGAAGCATGTGACCCATCTTTCCAGATTTGACCTCCTGCTTTTTATCAAAGATCCTTAGCCCCTTAGAAATTAAAGTTTGAAAGAGTTTAAAATCAAATGTGTATAAGTTGAATGTAGGTTGTTATCAAATAAATTATTTATTTTACCTTATGTTTGTGGATTATCAAAGTAATACCTGACCAACATAGAAAATTTGACAACAAAAAAACTATACAAGCCAGAGAAAAATCTCTCCAATTCCACCACTCTTAACATTTTGACACAGAAAAAAGTCACCTCTGATCATAGTACTAACATTTTAATGTAGTTCCTTTCACTCTTGTTCTATCGCATTTTTTTTTGCATTGTTGAGATACTGTTTATTTTATTCTGCTTTAAGGTTTGTTTGATACTATATGATAATAACTTCAAGTTTTTTTAAACTCTTCTGGAAAGTCCTTGTTAATGGCTAGATAGCACTCCTTAAATGATTATGCAAGGTTGAAAATAAATCAAAAAGAATTTAACTTTAAAAAATATTAATAGTAATAAAATAGCAAGCATTTGTTAAAAGTATTGACTTGGATCTAAATGTACCAATATGAAAAAATTCTGTAATATTCTCAAATGAATAAACAGTATCATATGTAAGATGATCCATTTGCAATTAAAGAATACATACATGAGCATATCTAATGCACATGTAAACATATAGGCAACGGAAAGGAAGGATACACCTCAGATGCTAAGAGCATTTACCTCATGAATGGAATAGAAACTTTTACAATGAAAATGTATTATTACACTTAATTGAAAAAATTTTAAGTATTTTAAAACAAAAGTTAATGTTCATGGCAAAAGCTTAAGACGATATAAAAGGTTATGAAAATAACTCATTCCCACCACTCAAAGAATCACTACTATTTTAAATTTCTAAATATAAGGTTTTGCACACACACTGCATGTTATTTCTTATAAAAATTGTATCACACAAATCCTACACTTATCACTTCTATGCTGTGTATATTTCCATATTAATCAATTTTATAGCTAAATATAATCTATTTAAATTTTCCCTCTTTATGGTTACACTATTTTTTGCCTTATAAACAATGATATAGCACCATATATTTAAACCAACAACTTTGCATTTAGGTACAATCATTCCCCTTTATGAAAGTAATCTGTCTACCAGAATTTCTCCTAAAATGGTTTACTATTACTTAGCCTACATAAGGATAACTTCTTCTTACGCTTTTTTCCTCTGGGGATCCAGTTAAATTTGATTTCATTTGTCAGTAAAATGTGTTTAGTTTTCTTTTATCTTCTGACATATATATCTCAAATAAAAATTCTTATTCAAAGTGGCTAGAATGGAGTAATTTCCAAGGACTCAATTTTGAAGACATCATGTTTCATACTTTGCATAGGCTATTTGAGTTTCCCTTTCTAATTATTATAAAATAATCTTAACTATAGGAAAATAGTTTATTTCAGAATTCAAATCCATATTAATTTTAGATAATTGGTGGCCTGAAAATATTTTAGCATGATAAACACAAAGGTTAAAAGACAGCTCTTCCGAATAAGGAATGAGAAATACCTATGGAGATTTAAAGTATAAAAACATGTCCATTATCATGTATTGTGAGCTTTGCACTTTTGAGCAGATACAACATGGATTAGATAAACTCTAAGGTCCTTTCCGACTAACATTCTATCATTTTATGACCAATATGCTTGTCTTTCAGTGTTTTAAAACACACATCCTGGGATATGCTTGTCCAGTTACGTTAGAGATGGTCAGATCTTGATCTGTTTTTCTGTGCGCAAACATAATGATTCATTTATCAGGAATGACAGGAAATAAAGTTTGTGAACTAAATCATTAAGCAACATTTTCAGGTCAGTAGTTTTAATCCCTTTATGCACAAATATGTTTTTGAGTTTTGTTACAAATTTTCTGTAGAAATTTCTCCATCGTGTATTACCATGCATTGATAAAAGAACTTAATCTCACTAGAAACAATTATTCAACTGTGGCAAAGTATGGCAACTTTCAGTTCTTGGGGTTTGCAGAGCTATTTGCCTCTTTACTATCTGACCACAAATTAATGTGATAAAATCTATTAACTAAATTATATTTATGCTAAATCTATTTAGAAGAACTCGTCTGATTTTCCAACACTTGTTTTGTCTAGTTCCTCTGTTGATTCCTGTCACTTTTCCCTGCTGTTACTGTTTTTTTGCTGGTAAATCTGCTTCCTTATTTTATGTAAAATAACCTGGGTAATGACACTTAAGGTCCTCTGAGTTAAAATACTTGTACTTAGTGATATTTATTTGCTGCTCAGGTATAGATTTCACTTATCCTTTGTTTTATTCTATATTCTAAATTTTTATGTTACTGGCCAAAAGGAGTGAGATATTAAAGTGTTCTTTAATTTCCTCAGGAAAAAAATGTGTATTACAGTATCTCCAGCACTCACCATTATGAATCATTTTATGATGGTATTCTAAAAGCAAAGCTGTTTTATAGACATAGACGTAGTAATAAGGAATCTCACAGCATACTGCGAAGGATGTAGGAGAGAAAGAGGGCAATTACTAGGTCCCTTGCCATCTTATCAACACAAGAACATACTCCAGCAAGTTTCCCCCTCTCTCCCATTACACTGATTTTTTTCTTTCTACTTAATCATTCCTTTGCATATATAAACATTCTGTTATTCTTCCATCTTAAAAAAATGTTTTAATCGAACTTTCCCCATCACCACTCTGCCATTTCTCAGTCTCCCTTTGGAGCAAAATGCCTCAAATATTGTCTATACTCAATGTTTCCCATTCTTTTATCCAATTCTTCCTTCCTTTGGTCTGGCTTTTGCCCTCCACCTCTCCATTAGAACTACTCCTGGTAAAATTGCCCAATGTTTTCAGTGTTGCTAACTCCTATAGTCAATCTGAGTCTTCATTTACTCAGCACAGCATCAGCATTTGACAAATTTAATCTCTCCCTCCTTCTTTGTACATTTTCTTACCTTGGATTCAAAAACATTTCCCTCATTGTTCCTTGCCAGTCTCTTTGCTTGTTCTATTTTATTACCATGAATCTCTTTGTTTTGGAATGCTGTGGGACTCAGATTATCATCTGCACTCACTCCATTGGCTATGCCATTTATTCTCCTGGTCTTAGATACTGTTTCTATAAGGATGACTCCCAAATTCATATATCTAGTCCAGATATGTCTCCAAATTCCAGAATCATATATCCAACCATCAACTCAACATATCTTCTTTAAAGTCTAATTGACATGTCAAACCTCACATATCCAAAACTGAACTTCTGCTCATCTCCCCCAAAACCTGCTTTCTCCAGCCCTCCCTACCTGAGTTTAGGGTGATGCCACCCATCAAATTCCACAGGCCAGAAGCCTTAGAGACATCATTGTCTCCCATACTCCACAGCCAATCTGTCAAAGAAGTATCTTTGTTTTTGCTGTTATTCTTCTTTCAAAATATAGCCAGAAAACAAGTAATAGGAAAAAAAAAAGGTCAAAGACTAAAACTAATTTCAAAAACAAATGATAAAGGTGTAAAGTTTTAGACTGATCAAAAAAAAAAAAGAGAGAAAATCCAAATTACCAGCATCAGGAATGAATTGGTACATATTCTGCAGACACTAAAATAAGAAATATATTAGGTATGATTTTATGCCAAAATATTAGACAATTTTTTTAAATGGGCAGATTCTTCAAAAAAAGAAAAAAAAACCCCACATCTTACTAAAACTAACAAGATAAAAATGGAAAAACCTATCAAAAACTTTTCCAAGAAGAAATCTTCAGGCACAGTTGGCTCCACCACTGAATGCTTCTAAACATTTGAGCTAGAAAAACATCAATTTTATACATACTCTTACAATAAGAAGAAAAGAAATAACATCTACCAACTCTTTGTTTCCTTTTTGAGGCTGGCATAACATTAAAGCCCAAATCTTTGAAGACATCACAGAAAAGGAAATGAGCCTCTCTCTCTCATAAACATAATTTCAAAACCCCAAAATTTTAGCAAACTAAATCTAGTGATATCACTCTTTCAATTTTGTCTGAGTGTTCTAACTAATGCTATTAGTTAAGAAAAATAAATAGCTATAAGGATTGGAAAGGAAGAGATGAATATACCATTCTTCACAGAAGACATGATCATGTCTATAAACAAACTAGTAGAAATAATTTTACAAAGATACTTGATTAAAAGGTCAATATAAAAAGTTTTTCTATATACCAACAAAAATAATATAATATTTTATAAATATTCTGTTTACAATAGTCTCAAAACATCAAATATCTGGGGAAAATTTTAATGAAAAGTGTGCAAGCTCTATAAAACAAAAATTACAAAACTTTGAGAGACATTAAAGAGGACCTAAATAAATGCAGGCACAAACCATGTTCATGGATTGAATCACTCAGTATTGTAAAGATACTCCTCAAATTGGTTTTTAGGTTCAATGCAATTTAAACCAAAATGCAAGCAATTTTTCTATGGAAATTCACAAGCTAATTGTCCATAGAAGTGCAAGGGGCAAAGCCTAGGAGATCTCCAGGAAGAAAAAAGCTGAGTGACAAACTATCAGAAAAATATCAAGTGTAATTATAACAAAATAAAACTTAAGACAGTGAGGTATTTGTGTTAATATAAACAAATGGACCAATGAACCAGAATAGAGAGCCCAGAAACAGACCCATACATAGCATCTGACTCATGACCAAGGTGACAAAGAATACTGTTTGCGTCTGATTCATGACAAAGAATCATGAATATTCTCAATAAATGGTGTTGGGTCAGTTAGACCAGTTTGAAAACTGAGCCTTGACCTTTACTTCACTCCGTAAGCAAAAATCAATTTCAGGTAGAGCATTAAGCAAATGTGACTGTTAAAACAATACAGATATTAGAAGAGAACATAGGATAATATTTTTATGACCTTGCGGTAGGCAAAGATGTCTTAAATAGAGCATAAGAAGGCACTAACTATAATTAAATGTCTTAAAAGTTAAGAACTTCTCTATTCCAGCATTACTTACAATGTGCAAGACATGGAAACAACTTAAGTGTCTGTCAACAGATGAATGGATAAAGAAAATGTGGTATACACATACAATGGAATATTATTCAGGCATAAAGAAGAAGGGAATTCTTCCATCTGTGACAACATAATAAACTTGGAGGGCATTATGCTGAGTGAAATAAGTCAGACAGAGAAAGACAAATACCATATGATCTCACTTATATATGGAATCCAAAAGATAATCCTCATAGAAACAAAATAGTGTGGTGGTAGCCAGAGGCAGGGACGGGGGGTGGTGTGGTGGAGGGAGGATGAATGAAGGTTATCAAAGGGTATACATTTTTACTTGTAAGGTAAGACCTAGGGATCTAATGTGCAGCATGGTGACTACAGTTAGCAGTACTGCATTATATACTTAAAGGTCGCTAGGAAGTAGATCTTTAAAGTTTTCGCTATACATGCAAAAAAAAAAAAGATTACTGAAATGTGTTAATTAACCTGATTGCAGTAATCATTTTACAATATATATGGATACCCAATCATGTTATATACCTTCAACTTACACAACGTTATACGTCAATTTTATCTCAATGAAGCTGGCAGGGAAAAGAGAATCTAGCACAGATTCTGACACTCAGGAAGTGTATTAAAAAAAAAAAGAACTCTTAAAATCACAGCATTAAAACAGTGAAAAGGCAAGCCACAGAATAGGAGATGTCTGCAATAAATATATACAATGGACTCTGCATTCATTTTCTGTTGCTACCATAATAAATTACCAAAAAGCTAACAGCTTAAACAACACAAATTTACTGTCTTACAGTTCCGTAAATCAGGATTTGATGTGCTCTTACGGGGCTAAAATCAAGGCGTCAGGAAGGCTGGGTTTCTTTCTGGAGGATCTAAGGGAGGATCTATTTTCTTGCTCATTTGGGTTGTCGGCAAAATTTAGTTTACTGTGGTTATAGGATTAAGGTAACCATTTCCTTGCTGGCTGTCAGCTGAGAGCCATGCCCAGCTTCTTAATGCTGACACATTCCTTGGCTCTCGGCCCCCTTCTTCCATCTTCAAAGTCGGCAGTGGTGGGTCAAGTCCTTCTCATGTCACATCTCTCTGACCCTCTCTTCTGCCTTGCTCTTCCACTTTGAAGGACTCATGATTAGACTGGCCTCACCTGGATAATCTGGGCTACTCTATCTCAAACTCCTTAACCTTAATCACATCTGCAGAGTCCCTTTTGCCATGAGAGGTAACATATTCACAGGTGCCAGGGAGTTGAATGTGGACACTTCTGAAGACCATTAACCTGCCTACCACAGATTCATATATAGAATATAAAAATAACTTTTATAAATCAATACGGGAAAAAAAGACAAACCAGTAGGAAAAAATGGACAAAAATGTTAAACTGGTACTTTACAAAAGAAGACATCTAAATGACTATTAAACTAATGAAACATCTTCAAATTTCTAGCCAAGAAGGAAATGACAATCACAAAGGAATTCTTCCCCCCATGCTCCAGAATAACTATGTGAAATAAAGAGAGTGCCAGTATTTTTGAGAATATGTAATAATTAGAATTCCATTCTTACTGATAGACATGTAAATTGGTATAATCACTTTGGCAAACTCTTTGGCAGTATCCACTAAATTTGAACAAAAGCACACTCTGTGACCCCGTAATTCCACTACTAAGTATACGTGAAATTAAAAAATGCCTCTATGCATTCATTGGAGGAAGTACAAAAATGTTCATAAGAAGCACAATTTATAGTAGTCAAAAAGTGGCAACAAATCAAATGTTTATCAAGTGGAGAATGGATAAATAAAGTGTAGCATCATCATATAATAGAATACCAGCCAGTAATAAGAATGTAGGAACTGCAAATACAATTCACAAATATAATATTAAACGAAGTATACCAGATACAGAGAGTACATAATTTATGATTTTTTTTTTAACCTTAAAGCTAATCTTTGGTGTTACAAGTTAGGGTAGAGATTCTCCTTGGTGGGAAGTAGTGACTGGGAGATGACAGAAGGGAAGGATTATGGGTATTAGTAATAGTAAGTTCCTTCATCTGAATGTCTATTCAATTGGTGAGCCTACTTTGTGAAAATTCAGTAATTTGTGCTCTCATGATTTGTGCGATTTGTGCATTTTCTGTACTTGTTATACATCAAAAAACTTATTTCTTTGCCTAAATTCTGCAATGGCTCCCCATTTTTCAACAGTAAAACCCAAAATCCTTATAATGGATATATGCCCTACATACTCAGGCTCTCCATTATCTTTTTTTATTTTTATTGAGATATAGCTGATTTACAATATTAGTTTCAGGTGTACAACACAGTGATTCAATATTTTTATAGAATATACTCCATATTGGCTATATTCCCTGTGCTATACAATATATCCGTGTAACTTATTTTATACATAGTAGTTTGTACCTCTTAATCCCCTTTCCCTTTTTGCCCCTCCCCCCTCCCTCCACTGGTAACCACTAGCTTTTTCTCTATATCTGTGAGTCTGTTTCTGTTTTGTAATATTCCTTCATTTGTTTTATTTTTTAGATTCCACAAATAAGTGATCACATATGCTATTTGTCTGTCTGATTTATTTCACTAAGCATAATACCCTCTAGGTCCATCCACATTGTTGTAAATGGCAGAATTTCCTTCATTTTTATGGTTGAGTAATATTTTATTGTGTACATATACCACATCTTTACTCCTTCATCTGTTGCTGGACACTTAGCAGCATTATTTACAATATTCGAAATATGGAAGTGGCCTATGAACCCTGGGGTGCATGTATCTTTTCAAATTAGAGTTTTCATTTTCTTCAGCTATACACCCAGGAGTGGAATTGCTGGATCATATGGTAGTTCTATTTTTAGTTTTTTGAGGAACTTGCATATTGTTTTCACAGTGGCTGTACTAATTTACATTCCAACCAACAATGTACAAAGGTTCCCTTTTCTCCACACCCTCTCCAGCATCTGTTATTTGTGGTCTTTTTGATGATAGCCATTCTGACAGGTGTGAGGTGATATCTCATTACAGTTTTTGATTTGCATTTCTCGGATGATTAGCAACGTGAGCATCTTTTCATTTGCTTGTTGGCCATCTGTATGTTTCCTTTGGAAAAATGTCTATTCAGGTCTTCTGGCCATTTTGTAATAGGGTTGCTTATTTTTTTGATGTTGAGTTTTATAAGCTGTTTACATATTTTGGACATTAACCTCTTATCAGTCATATCATTTGAAAATATTTTCTCTGGGTCTAGTACCTGCACAATGGTGTGTGGGGTCAGGTCCTGAGCCTTTCAGTTGGCAAGGCTGTGTCGAGGGGCAGTTGTGGGCTCAGGGCCTCTTAAGGCAGCCTGCCTGCCTGCCTTCTGGTGGGTGGGGCTGTGTCTCCCCACCAGACCCAGCTATTTGCTTGGCTTGAGGTGGCCCAGAACTGGTGCCTACAGTGTGGTGGGTGGGGCTAGATCCCTAGGATAGAGAGAGGAGTCCAAAATGGTGCTTGAAAGCACCAGTGTCCACGTGGAAGAATAAGCTCCCCAAAATTGCTGATGCTGGTGTCCATGTCCCAAAGGTGAGCTCCAGTTTCCTCCTGCCTCTCCAGGAGACTCTCCAAGTGGCTCCTTTCAAGTTACTGCTTCTACCCTGGTTCCCGGAGCATATGAAATTTTGTGTGTGCCGTTTAAGAGTGGAGTCTCTATTTCCCAAAGCCCTCTTAGTCTCCCAAAAGCAAGCCCTGCTGGTGTTCAAAGGGACTCATCTTCATGGTGCAATATCCCTGGGCGAAGGAGCCTGATGTGGGCTCAGACCCCTTATTCCTTGGTAAGAACCTCTGCATTTGTAATTATTCTATTTGTGGGTCACTCACCCCTGGGGTATGGTTCTTGACTACACCTTGACTCCACCCCTCCTACCTGTCTTGTTGTTCCTTCTTTATATTTTAAGTTGTAGAAGGTCTTTTCTGGTAGCTTCCAGTCTTTCCCAATAGCATCAATAGGTGCTCTGTAAATAGCTGTAATTTTGGTGTGCCCACGAGAGGAGGTGAGCTCAGGGTCTTCCTACTCCACCTTCTTGCAGCCTGGCTTCCTTCTCCATCACCTTTCTCTTCTCATCTCTTACCACTCCCTTTGCTCACTCTACTCCAGCTGTACTGGCCTTCTTGCTGTTTTGATGTCAGTGCCTCTCCCACCTGAGAGCTTTGTTTATATCTTTTTGGTCTTCATGGAATGCTCTGCCTATATATCTATCTCCCTATTTTGGTAATGTCCTTCAAATCTTTGTTCAAATCTCACCCTCTCCATAAGATCAACCCTGACCACTTCCACCCTCAACACAAGCACAAACCCTAGCTGTCCTGATGTTCCTTACACTGCTCTATTTTTTTTTTTTTAATTTATTTATTTATGGCTGTGTTGGGTCTTCGTTGCTGCACGCGGGCTTTCTCTAGTTGTGGCAAGCGGGGGCTACTCTTCGTTGTAGTGCGCGGGTTTCTCATTGTCGTGGCTTCTCTTGTTGCGGAGCACGGGCTCTAGGCACGCGGGCTTCAGTAGTTGTGGCACGTGGGCTCAGTAGTTGTGGCTCACGGGCTCTAGAGCACAGGCTCAGTAGTCGTGGCACACGGGCTTAGTTGCTCCGTGGCATGTGGAATCTTCCCGGATCAGGGCTCAAACCCGTGTCCCCTGCATTGGCAGGGGGATTCTTAACCACTGCGCCACCAGGGAAGTCCTACACTGCTCTATTTTCTACAGCTTTATCTTCTAATATACATCTTACTTATTAAATCTTTAGTTTAATGTCCCTCTACTCACTTTAAGCTATCATTTCCACAAAAACGGAGATCTTGTATCCCAAAGACCTTGTGCCTAATATAAGTTGGATGAATGGAGTGAATGGATTAATCACATAAACAACTCAGTCTGAGATGTTTTCCTCTGTTTAGTGCTTAGTAGATCTCTCAGAGATAAACGACAGGGTTTACCTCAAAATATTACCCACAGTTAACTGTCTACCAAAGGAAAAAGCCTGGAATTCCTAACTGGGTGGTTTCTATCATTTCATAACAACTTGCCTGACAGTTAGATATGAAGCAAAGAATAACCTAGTCTTTCTCATTGCACAAAAGGGTTAACATAGAAGGCCTGATAGCTATCTTCAGAAGGGGCTGCCATCTAGGAACTTGAATTTCAGGAGTGCTCCCATTGTTCCCTAACTGATAATGGTGGTTTATGTGTCTAGACTGTGCAAACAATGTGGGTTTTGCTAAATGCTTCCTTTCCTTCTAGAAGTCTTAAATTTGGGTACATGCTAAACAGAGGGTACCTACAAACAATCCCAAAATATCCTGAGCATTAAGTCTCTAATGAGCTTTCCTGATAGATAATATGTTATATGTGTTGTCACAATCTGATGCTTGAGGAATTAAGCATGTCTGGTGTGACACCATGGGGAGAGGAGTCTTCAAAACTTGTACCTAGTTTCCTCCACACTTGTCCCATGTGCCTTTCCCTTTGCTATATTTTGCCTTTTTATCCTTTTGCTGTAATAAATCTAAGCTGTGTATATGACTATATGCGGAGTCCTCTGAGTCTTCCTAGCAAATCACCAGACCTGAGAGGGTACTTGGGGACCCTTGATGCACTCATCATATACAAATAAGGTAGTAGAAAATTTATAGCACACTTTTCTCATTTTACACAGTGGCTCAGAAAACAAATGGAAAGGAATGCAGATACTGTGATACATGCACTCATTCATTAGGGAGATGCTACAGTCACTAGGACAGAACTTGGCTCTTGAGGATATAAAGAAGGTATACTTGGTGTGAATGTCCTAGTCCCAATACCTCTAAAAATAAAAAAGGAATGATTTTCATGCAGCCAAACAGATAATAACTGAGTTGCTTCTGATCATCTGTAGCAAGTGCCCACAGACACCAGGAATATGTCATGAGTGGTGAAGTGGGTCTGGAAGGATCTGAGGCAATGTGGAATACCACTGTCCAGACCCCAGAAGACAACAGCTATCAGGGATAGCTGACTGTGACCATGCAGGAATGAAGCCTGGTGCTGCTAGGACTTTGAATTTTCAAGTCAGAAAATCATATCTTTAAGTAAAGTCTTCCAATGTTTAATCCTTGGCAACAAGCTAAAACAATTGCTTAAATGGCCAAAGTGTACCCTATGTGGTCACCAGTTGAGAATCTTTCCTGTCTCATATATAAAAATTTATGAATTTATGTATTTAATTTATATCCTAAGCCTCCAACAAAAAGAGAAATGTAAGCCGTATTTCAATATAAAAGTATTACAAAGATCTGGAATCATTAGACAAAATAATCTTAGCTCTTGCTTAGCAGTGATTTGTTTTCAGGGGACGCAATTAGAAAAGTTCATGAACAGCTGCAAATGGCATCAAAGATGATATTATTAGAGTCATCTGAATAAATTAACAGGACCAAAGTGTTTACTATTTCATCTTCTAGAATGGAAGCCTTTACTTTCACACAGATACCAAATGGTAATGTCTCTACATTATTTTCGCCCAAACACAAACATACAAGTGGCCACACCCTCTGCAGAAAAGCTGATCTGTTCTCATTAATCCAACCCACCCTCATCCCCAAAATTACCACCTGGCTCAAGATCTGGTCTCACCAGGATTGTGAAAATGCACACAACCATTCTGAGGTCCTCAGGTGTTTACACTGTAGATTTAAGACAATCATTTTGCCACCTTGTCTTAGTATTTGCCTTTTCTCTGAGTTATTGATTTGCTCTCCAGATCAATCCAAGAGAAATATGCCTTTGTAGAAACGTTTATTATCTTTTCAGTGGGTTCCTAGTGGAAGTATGAATTCTCTAACCTGGACTGCTGGTCCAAGCATGATTCAATCTTACCCAAATTGAATGTGACGTGATTCTAAACGGACCATTTATTTGCTTGTGCAGAAATAATCTAAGTAGGAGGTAGAAAAGCAACATAATCAGAAGTAAAAATGCTCATGTTATTATCCCAAATACACATGTTGATAATAACCATTCTGGGCAGTTTATTTTGCTCTCCCTCCTTGTTTTCAAGGTTGTAGCTCAATGACAGACCACTCCTTACTAAAAATAAACCATTTGTCTTTCAGAAAATTAACTAATTATGTCCCAGATGTGTGTGAGGCTGTATTTCTCACAGAATAAAATCTCTACGAACTGATTGCTTCAGAAGTTCTAGAGAAAACTAAGATGCTCAAACAACTATCTTGTGTGTGTCTGTGTACATATATTCAATATACTATTCATAATATATATCCTAACTCAAAAATAGAAGATATTTGTTTCATTACCAGTGGTGGTGCAAGATATAATTTTAAAACTCCATTCTTTCATTGTATTAAGTTTCTTTAAAAATATATACCTTTTTCATAATCTTGATAGGACTAAGGATAAAGTTTTAGAAAATAAAAATCAAAGATGTATTGTGATCATTCTTTCTTAAGAAAAATAGTTCAGCATTTTTTTTGAGTAGGAGATGAGTTCATTTGGTGATAAGAATGAGGCCTCTGGGTTAGGTCAAGTTGACTGGGAGGAGGTCACAGCTTTCATTCAGGATATTCAAGACACTATCAGTCATCACAGAAATAATTGGCATAGATAATGGTCTAAGTTAGGGACACCAGGAAAAACTGTTCAGAGATGCATTCTATCACTTACTGCCCCCACTGTTTCTGCTAGAAGTTCTACAAGTTGGTAATTCATGGCTTTATTGTGCATTTCCCTCATCCTGTGTCCCTATTTTAAAACACAAATACCCCTAGAAAAGTAACAAATTAAGTGCCTCACACCTTTATATAAATAGTGTAATCAGATTACACTTCTCTTCAAAAGAGGCCCTAAAAGCATTCTCTGTTCTTCAGTGGCTCCTAGGAAGGTGATGGGGGCAGGGAAGGAGGGGGTTTGGAGAAACAACTTAAACTTTACCTACTGTACATATTCATCATACTCACAACAGTGAAAAATTTGCCCTAAACTTAAATTATTACTTCTCGAATTCTCATTTGAATTATATTAATGATAATGAAATTTTTACTAATAATGTATTTTTACTAATATAAATATGGCACTATTAAATTTTAAACGTGGTATTTGTTTTGTTCTATAAATGACTTCTTGTATCTTTTGAGTATAGTAGTGGTAAAGGTTTCTGTATGTGTTACCAGCGCAGGCCCGTCTGACACAACCAGCTCTAAGGTTAAAAGAAAAGCATATTTATTCTAAACTATGAGGAGTTCAAATAGGGATTAATGGGGAAAACACTGACATGAAATAAGCTGACCCATATTCTAGTTCCAGCTCCATTTCCAGCTCTAGAATTTTGTAGATATTCATCTTTTCTTCCTTGGGAGAATTTAGGTCTAATTGCATTAAATATGTATTCAAATGTGTCTTCCTGAGGTATAGGAATAAGTATCTGTATAGGACAGAGTCAATTTACAATTGAACTGAGAAAGGTATATCCTGATCTCTGGGGACTCTGGATGTCAGCTTTGACCTTTGGCCAAGATAAATGCCATGGGATTTATCATGTGCAGTTTAAACCCCAAAACTCCCCTGGAAATCCTCCAGGGCCAGTTTGTTTACTGGTGGTTTTTACCTGATATAACTTGTTAGCTAGCCTGGTTTGACTACATGACGAGAAGGGCATACATCCCCCTACTGGGAATTTATGCTTTGAACTCTCCCAAAGCCAAGATTCTTCACCCAGACCTTGGTGACTTAATTCAGAGACAAACTGTGTCCTTGAGCAAGTAAGGACCCAAACTTGCACCTGGATGTGTATCAGAGCCCCAGTGCTTGCCCACACTCTTTTTCTTGATGCACTGTAAATAAAAACCTTATATGAGCATGCCCTGTTGAGTCTGGTGAGTCCTTTCAAACAACTGAACTTGTGGCATCACTGCAATGTACAGACTCTAATAATAATCTTACAACATCATTAAACATTCATAGTCCATTGAAATGAGCCTTCACAATTCATCTTTCTGACTTAAGGGTGAATGTTTGCAAGGTTCTACCATCAAATTATACTCTTTCCCACTTTGGTACACAAAAGATTCTCATGTTTGAAAACTTTCCCCTAAATTAAAAATGTATACAGTTATTTTCTTTTCTGTACCCTTCAACACCTACAGTTTGTATAAAATCCCAATAATATGGATAGATATACTTACACGGCACATCTAAAATATCCTTGGCAAATAAATATTAAATCTCCAAAATTCTGATAGACCTAATATTTCTCTGATTAAAAATGCGAGACCGGTGGGAAATGACTTTGTCACAGAACAGAACAGAGACATGAAAATAAAGCTCCTGACAACTTAAATGTGTAAGAATTTGAGGGCTTAACAAAAGCAATCAGCAAAGAATGTTTTTGCTGCAGATTAAGAACAAAGAGCTGAGAGAAAATAGGTTGTACCTGGAATACCAAAGTAAACAAAAGGCAAAAAATGATGTACTTGGCCAGGCTGGATCCACGAAGAGGGCCTATTTGGAATGTTCCCTTCTTTTAGCACACTGCGGATGGCATGGCCTCTGGCCTGTGGGGCTTTGTTGATCCACTTGTGTGGAAAGTGTCTGTTCCATCCAGATTAATAGCTCCTACCAGATCCCCCCAGAGAGGAGTGCTTAGTGAACAACTGTGCCAGTGGCCAAACTGTGCTCTGGCTGTAAATTGCATACAGTGAGAGTGAGTTTACTCTTCTAGGAAAGAATTAATGATAGTCAACATCTTCTCTTAGGAAAAGAGAACGATGCAATGATTCTGAGACATTTAAGGCAACTTCCAAAAGTACCTGTTTAACTTCAAAGTTAACTCTGGGGCATCCAGAAAGAATGAACAATCACCCATGGAGGAAAAGGAAAGCTCTGCCTAAATTATTTCATAGAAAGAGGCATTTTCCTTGTACTGGCATTCCAGCTCCCATCACTGCCCCCCTTCCTTCTTCAGAATGCCTCAGCAGAGAATCATGTTTCGCTCTGACACTAATGACAACTCCATTCACAGGTGTATGGAAATTTGAGAAAAATGAATTCCCTTGCTGCTATTCTCCACTTTTATCCATTTAAATATTTACGTATACCATGAGAGCAACTAGAATTTGGAGAGTTTCGTTTATCCATAATATTTAACTGCCTTTTAAACTGTCTTAAAAATCTTAAAAGCTGTGTGCCATTTTGGTTTGATGTTTCTTCATAATAATAATTTTACTGCCTATTAGCCTTCGTGTCTCAGGTGGAACAAGGACCGTGAGGTTGTTGATCTCAACACTTGCCGGGCCATGAACAGGCCTCGGACAGGACTAGTTGAATCAAAGATGAAACCCAAACTGTCCACTGCCTAGTGACTAATTATCACATTGTACTAGATCTTCTCATTATCTACTTCAGATTTAATAATACTAGAACCAAACTAGGGTTATAGAAAGACACAGAGTCCACGCTAAAAATTCCAACACCTGAAACTAACATGACATTGTAAATCAACTATACTTCAGTTTTTAAAGAAGTAGTAAATAATAGCAAATGCTTTAAATAATTTCAACTTGAGAATGGTTACTAGGCTATTCATACCTATTCATTTATAAACTATAACTTTGCCTGTGTAGAATATAGTCTTTCAATCCAAGCCTCACCCATCCAAGTCACTTGCCTGGAGCACTTGTCATCTGCACACTCTTTAACCTACCCTGGAACTAATGGGGATTACCATGTCAGGCTATGTCTTGGAAAGATGCTTGACAAGTCCAGACACTAGAGATGCATTGCCAAGCGCTTCAGAGACCCTAAGAAATTGTGGAGCCCCTCATCACCCACATAAAAAAGATCAGGCTATACGACTCACCACTCGGCTCTTAACCACTTAGGCACAAAGAGATTTGCTACTGATGACTTGCCCTGTATTTTAGTCTACTGATTAGGGCCCATTTCCCCACTTCATTCCCACTAACTTTGTTTCACAGGGGGCCTGGACTCTTTTTCATTATTCTCTGCCTCATTTTCCCCAGGATGCCTCTATGGGCTTGATGTTCTCATTATTACTTTCCTGTACCCCTTACTTTACCCAGCACACCCTCCTCCCCAATATGATATACAGCTTTGGATATCTACTTCAGCCTGGTTTGAAGGTGCCATGCTCCCATCAAAACTTGATATTTAATGTTTACTGCATCCCTTGAATTGAAATTCCAGTTCCCATCATTGCCCTCCTTCCTGTGCAAATCCCCTCACTCCTCAACTCAGCCCCTTCCCTCCCAGCATGCTACCCAGCTGCACGTATTTCAAACCTTCCTGCAAGTTTACACCACACATCCACCCAATCACCCTTCTACTTAAAAATTCCTGACTTCCACTGCTAATTCCTCGCCTTCACCTGCTTCTGCAACACCATGAGCAGCAGGTGATATTGATACTGATATTTCAAAGAGCTTTTCAGAGCAGCCTTTATGGTCCCTCATTTTTTACCACTGCACTGCCCTTCCTTTCATCACTCATTGAACTCTACTAGGCCTGATGAAAGGTTTAGTAAAGCTTGCGCCTGGATAGTACCGCTTTCTGCCAGAACTAATCATTTTTCTGACAAACTGGCTTTTAGAGCTTAGGAAGGCAACTAAAGTAGTCTGTGCTGCATTTCAGATCCATGCCTCCCCACCTCCTCTCCATACTTCAGGATCAATTCAGTTCTGTTTGATCGTCCCTCACCCACCTCTGGCCCTCCTTCACTTTGGTCATCTCCATTTACAGCTGTACTGATAACTTACCCAATCTGCTATTTCACCTTCTGCCAACATCCCCGTATCTGTAAGGAGTTTGGAGCAGGCAACACAGGAGCAGGGATGGAGAATGGGTCAGTTGCCCGTGAAACAGACTAGGTAGAAAGGTAGCTGAAAAGAGAGATGCTGATGGCAGTCACCAACTTGTTATTCATGAGTGTGTCTCAGGGTATCATTTAGATTATGTAAATAAAGTGTCCTGCTGCATAAATGAGAGTTCATGTAAATTATCTATAGATCTATAGCCTCAAACCCCAGAGAACTTCTGAGCAAACACTACAGGGTCACTTAGATATACTGTAAATGCTTAAAAATAAAAAGAACCATCAAACAAAATAAATCTGAAAAAAACACTGTATGATTTGGGGAACTGTATGTACACATGTACACATGGGAAGAGGGAGTTAAGAACAATCATATCATCACAAACAAATAGCAATACCTCACTTTAGGTCAAGGCAAATAAGGTTTACTGCTTTAGTAGAATGTTCTCTCCAATATATATGACAACACATTTTTCACTAACAAATCATCAGGAAAAGTGTAGACTAGTTTTATTGTTCCCTCTTATTTCAAGTTTTCTATTCTACCATGTAAAAAAACACTGTAACAAATTTGGGGTCAGAGTGTCTAACTGCATTAATCATTTCCAAGAATAGGGTAAAAAGCCTCAGTAACTATTTCAAAGAGAGAGTTTTATCCACAGGTGAAGTCCAAGTTAGAGATGTGACTTCAGCTTGAAGATCATTATAAGGAAAATTAAAAAGCTTATTCTTGCAGTTTATCACTTTACCAAGAATGAAATGATGTTCACAGTGCCACACAAAGAATCAAGTTTCAATCACTTCAATTCTTCTTAACAGAAACTTTTGCAAATGTAAGCTTTTTCTATACTTTTCTAAATAGATACTTGCAGGTATAATGCAAAGCTATTTTCCTGATCTAGTTGGACAACTATGAAAAACTATTCACTGTAATGAAATAATTTCTCTTTATAAAATGTGTTTTCAATGTCTCCTTCCCTGTTACTTAATGAAGTAGTTTGGTTAATAATAGGCAAAAGGCTTGGCTTGCAGTCTTAAAATCATTCTTCTGACAAGAATTATTCAACTGGAACTGTGTTTATTTTTATGCATGCATACATTATCCCAAAATGGATATGTAAAATGTAGTAATTATTGTTCTTGATAAACATGAATTGGAGAGCATTCATCCACTTGTCTTTTTGATTCATGAATACTTATCAGGTAGTATCTTCCAGAAAGATGTTCCAGAAAAGACTTAACTACTATCATTACTACTAAGGTGCTTGAGCCCTCCTGACCAGATGAAAGAACTCAAACATTTCACATTTGAATTCATATATACTGCAACAGAACTCTCAAGGTGACCAAAATTCAAAAAACGTGTTGAACTCATAAATATGGTCACACCTCTCATTCTCTGCCAGTATATATCAGAACTGAGTTGTATTTGATAAAAGATATGTAGTCACAAGCCTGGTGCACATGTCCTCTTGGGCATAAACATAGTCCCAACAATATAAGCCCTCATGGAGAGGAAAATATTTTTCTCAGTCTTTATTAACCTACTTTATACAATATATGTGACCATGCCATTCTGCACAACTAACAACCTCTCCTCCACCACATGAAACATTGTTTCCACAAATCACATCTCTTCATAGCTAAGTAAAATAACTCTAACCCCAAATTAAATCAGAGAGAAGGGATCCTCTGAAAGCAAAGGAGAAAACTAATAACATTTACATCCATTGAGCTACAAATGCCTTATACTACTATCTGACATTTTTGAAATTCTTGGTCCAAAGAACATTTTTGTGTTGTTTTTATTGGAGTTGAATTCTAGAATGCAAAGTTGTTTTTAATGAGAGAAAACTTCCAGCCTGACAAGACTTTAGTCATAATTCAGACCAAATCCCTCTAATAACATTTGAAGTTAGTCACTAAAAGGTGTATTTTCAAAACGGCAAAGGAAATAAGCAGTTCAGCCCATGTTTACAAAAAATGGATTTCAACAATTCCCATGACTATTAGCTTCAGTACGCAAGTAAACCATTCCCATGTCAAAAAGGAAAACATGCACTTTAAAATTAAAAGAGCCAATTTATCTGTAGTTATTTGTAATAGATACATATTGGCTGTTAGATTTTAAATGTTCCAGAGGTCTTAAGTTCTGACCCAACATGTTGCTTATTGCTTCTCTGTAATCGATAGAGCATATTGAATTAAAGAATTTGAACTCTACTACAAAAAATGATTCCACAAGCAAATGCAAATGAAGAAACAGTAGAAAGGCATCAGAACTGAAGCAGCAAACCATCTTGCCAGGGAATTACCCTGAGATCTCAGCAAACCAGATATATTAGCATCACTGTGTGCACATCTATGTCTGCTACTCCACAAATATCTAGGGTAGCTTTAGCGTCCACTCAAAATGTGGTCACCTGGGAACGTGTTAGCAGCACAATCTCTGGACACATTCCAGCCCTACTGAATCAGAATCTGCATTTTAACAAGAGCTCTAGGTGATGTGAATGCATGATAAAGTTTGAGAACCACTATTTTAGAGTATAACCAAAAATTCTGAGACCTCATTTTTTTTTTTTTCTTAATTCAGGGCAATGATGTATCACAGTGATTAACTCAGACAAACCACCTTTTCAAGAAAGAGAGGGAATAGAGAGATCCTAGGGAGGTACAAAGAGTTTTCTTCAAAGTATGGGGTAAAGAATCATGTCTGTATAGAAGGAGTAATTAAAGAGTTTATCTGGAAGCATATATTTTCTGTAAGGTTGAGAAAACATCCAATATCCATACAAAGAATGGGGAAGTGGACTGATTGGGGACACCTGGAATATTCTTCTGCCCCAAAATACCAGCAACTATTTTTGCCACTTCTAGAAATTTTATTTTTATCACTAAATTGTGTACAAGTATCCTCAAGAGAGGAAAACCAGTATCAGTAATTTTAGTCAGACACTATATTTATGAAAAATTCTATCTGCAAATTTCAATAGCAGTTGAGGAGAGCCCTAACTGTTCTTGACCTATTCCAGGCCTTTTCAATTGCTGTTCTGAATTCGCATTTTTCAAATTTTGGCAAAGGGTATAGTTAAGTAACAATGCATTTCAGCTACCCATTCATTCATTTATTCAAACATTTATGGGAGTATCTACCAGTCTCCACGTTGTGTATAGGTGCTAAGTGCTAGAAATACAACAATGAAAAAGACGTAACTCCTGCTTTCTCAAAATGTGGTCAGTGGAGATGGCATACAAAACAATAATTACGCTGAGGTGTTTTTAGTGCACAGAAGAAAACACATGACACTAAAATATAACAATAGAACCTTCATGAAAGCATTCAGAGGAAGAAACACATGACCTGTGACTTTGACTTCACTACTATATAAATTTCATTAAATTCCAGTACCCTTTGTACAACATAATTATTTAAATGTGGCTTACAACTGCCTCAAAACATGTTTTTAAAAGCATCCCATTATTGAGGGTGCTAAAAAGCAACCACACATAGTACTATCAATTATTACTAGGAACACCTAGAGTTGAACATTTTATAAACAGACCAAGACATACAACTCCAAATAAATGTCATCCTTGCAAAATATGTCACCTTTGGTGGTTTACAGTTGTTTGATCTGTGAACTCTGAAGTACTTATTGAATTTTTAAATTTGTAATGACAAATTTAACAATGACTGGCTGCTAATGTCACTTACAAATAAAATCTTATAAATATAACTGTTTTTATTGCAAGGCACAACATTTCATAATGATGACTATATAGCAAAAGGTAATAAAGCATTTGTAATGACTCGGGGAAGAAACTGAAATTAATGAAGTATGTATAACCTTTTGAAAAGCTGGTTTTACATGAAATGCAGAAAGAATGAACATTATATGCACTGGACTAGGGCAGTTCTTAGCCCCCAACCTCTTCTGAGATCAAAGATACTTTTATATCAGTTGACAAAATGGATCATAATCCTCCCAAGTCAAAGCATATTCTGGCAGAGTCACATGTTGGCTTTATATAACAGATTATATTTAGGTAGACAAATAAGTAGAGACTAGAGCATGCTCCTTGGTCTTTCTAAAATACTTGTGAAATTGAAACTTCCTTTGTAATGATATTCCTTTTAAAGTACCCCTAAGGCACCTCTAGCTTTTTATGATGTTCAGATTTGGCCATTCTGTGGGGTTTCAAATGATGGTGGACTATTATTGCAGAAAATGTGAGAGCAACACACATGCATGTGTGCATATAGGTGTTTAGAGACTTATCTTAGATTGCATTTTTAGAAACAGTATTGAGATTTGTCACATTGCCTAAAATATTTTGGAAGATTCTTTTCTAAGTTACTTCTTAATCACTTTAAATGAAGCAAATCACTTCTCCCTCTCTGGGTAAATTTGATTTTTAAAATAGCCAAGAGCCATTCAGATCCAAATATGGTGAATTACATATATAATTATGAGAGAGATTTTTTTTAAACAAAAACAGGCGGTGGGAAAAAACATGATTACAAAGATACTGATTTTCTTATAATGCTTACAAACCAATTTCAAAGCTACTCTTAATTTCAAACAATTATAGTAATATTGGAATAAACATAGGCTACAAAGGTCACCACTAATAATTTTGTTCTAAAGAATTGATAATGAGCTATTTATGCATATCAAGACATGGTTTATCTCTTCTACCTTATTTTATGCAAGTAAGGTGATAGCAATATAGTACCTGGCTTATAGGATGGAATTTTTCTCTAGATCGAGTTTTTTAATTGTGGAAATTATGACTTAAATTTATATTTCTAATTCCTAGGAAAGTTCCTGACACAGAGCTGGCACTCAGTGTGGAATGAATAGGTGAATGAGAGTAAAACGAGTAATTTGGCAGAATTCACATAATACTGTGAACTACAACATGCATGAATATAATCATACTTCTATGCTAGTCTAACCTAAAGAAATTCTAGACCAGACCCCAAAATAACTGAGGAGGCAATGAATAACAAAAACTTCTTGTCTAGAAATCATCCTAGCAAAATATTCTAAAAAAGATGAAAATTTTAGAACACATTCAAATATTTATCATCTTCCTCATAAAGATAAATTATGACATCAAACTAAGAATACATACCCTGACCAGAGTCCTCAATCTTTACACAGTTATGAGAATAAATACATTTCACTCTCACCATCCACTGCCACCAAACACCCACAAGCATATTCTGGGTTCCTGCACAATGTTGTTTTTCACAGGATATACTTGAATCTTCAAGGATTGCAGCTAATAAGTTTTCAAAAACTAACCATTAATTTAAATTTGCCTATAACTTTGTAGGTTTATAGTGGATAATATGCATATAATTTATATGCTTAGAGCTTATATATACTTGTGCGTATGGTATAAACAAGAAAATTATGTGAAGATGGTTAAGAAGAAAATTAAGTGGAGAGAAAATGTCCCCAGAACAAACTACAATTCAAATTCCTAAGAATGGGTTACCCAGAAAAATCAGTAGATTGTGCTCCTACTGGAAATGTTGTACACTGAGAAAAAAAATGCATCGAGATCTTATAAAAGTTTTAAAATATGCAAAAATTTAGGGCCCCAAAATCTTTACTCAAAGCTCCATGTCTCATCTCAGGCTTTATTTCCACATGGCAGAAGAGAGACTGTCATACATGAGTGGTTTTAACAACATATATAACCAATGCCAATAAAAGTCTCATCCCAAAGGAAAAACTCAAATTTGATTCATTTCACCCTGACAAACTACTTCTAGCAAACAAAGATGCATAGATCATCTATTTTATATGTAGTCTAATAGACTTTATAAGAAATAATTCAAGACATATAAATACTATTTTACTGTATATTTTTAAAATATGCTAATAGCAGCAATAAAAGGAAATTTGTTCCAGGAGTTTCTGTTCACCCAAAGTAAAAGGCCTGGTGGAAATAATAAATATGAATATTAAAGGAAATTAAGCAATGGCAATAATTCATGACTATGAAAGTCCAAAGACTTGTTTTATTTTATTTTTTTAGACAAAATTTTTGTATTAATTTCAATCATCCATAGAATAAATGTCAACATTAAACATCATACTTTCTCTTATTTTATTAATTTATTTTTTTAACGTTTTTATTGGAGTATAATTGCTTTGCAATGGTGTGTTAGTTTCTGCTTTATAACAAAATGAATCAGTTATACATATACATATATCCCCATATCTCTTCCCTCTTGCATCTCCCTCCCTATCCCATCCTTCTAGCCGGTCACAAAGCACCAAGCTGATCTCCCTGTGCTATGTGACTGCTTCCCACTAGCTGTCTATTTTACATTAGGTAGTGTATATATGGATATATATACACTACCACTCTCTCACTTTGTCCCAGCTTACCCATCCCTCTCCCCAGGCCCTCAAGTCCATTTTCTAGTAGGTCTGCATCTTTATTCCCATCTGGCCCCTAGGTTCTTCATGACCTTTTTTTCCAGGCTCCCGGGCTTCAGACTATACTACAAAGCTACAGTAATCAAGACAGTATGGTACTGGCACAAAAACAAATATAGATCAATGGAACAGGATAGAAAGCCCAGAGATAAACCCATGCACATATGGTCACCTTATCTTTGATAAAGGAGGCAAGCATATACAGTGGAGAAAAGACAGCCTCTTCAATAAGTGGTGCTGGGAAAACAGAACAGCTACATGTAAAAGAATGAAATTAGAACACTCCCTAACACCATACACAAAAATAAACTCAAAATGGATTAAAGACCTAAATGTAAGGCCAGACACTATAAAACTCTTAGAGGAAAACATAGGCAGAACACTCTATGACATAAATCACAGCAAGGTCCTTTTCAACCCACCTCCTAGAGAAATGGAAATAAAAACAAAAATAAACAAACGGGAACTAATGAAACTTGAAAGCTTTTGCACAGCAAAGGGAAACCATAAACAAGATGAAAAGACAACCCTCAGAATGGGAGAAAATATTTGCAAATGAAGCAACTGACAAAGGATTAATCTCCAAAATTTACAAACAGTTCATGCAGCTTAATATCAAAAAAACAAACAACCCAATCCAAAAATGGACAGAAGACCTAAATAGACATTTCTCCAAAGAAGATATACAGATTGCCAACAAACACATGAAAGAATGCTCAACATCATTAATCATTAGAGAAATGCAAATCAAAACTACAATGTGATATCATCTAACACCTGTCAGAATGGCCATCATAAAAAAATCTCCAAACAATAAATGCTGGAGAGGGTGTGGAGAAAAGGGAACCCTCATACACTGTTGGTGGGAATGTAAATTGATACAGTCACTATGGAGAACAGTATGGAGGTTCCTTAAAAAACTAAAAATAGAACTACCATATGACCCAGCAATCCCACTACTGGGCATATACCCTAAGAAAACCACAATTCAAAAAGAGTCATGTACCACAATGTTCATTGCAGTTCTATTTACAATAGTCAGGACATGGAAGCAACCTAAGTGCCCATTGACAGATGAATGGATAAAGAAGATGTGGCACATATATACAATGGAATATTACTCAGCCATAAAAAGGAACGAAATTGAGTTATTTGTAGTGAGGTGGTTGGACATAGAGTCTGTCATACAGAGTGAAGTAAGTCAGAAAGAGAAAAACAAATACCGTATGCTAACACATATATATGGAATCTAAAAAACACAAACAAAACAAACAAACAAACAAAAAACAAAGACTTCTTTTAAAATAGTACAAGACTCTTTAGAATCCTGAAGAGAATAGAATCATGGACACATTGAAACTTGATATTCCTACAAAGGAAGTGTCACATAAGGGCAGTGGAAAAAGATCTAAGAATTCAGTTACACCAAGATAAATAAGACTTTCACCACCTAGAGATATCTTTCTTCCAAGACTGCAAATTCCACAGGTAGGTATAAGATCAACAGAAATCAGGAGAAAGGAATTGCTCTAATTTTTCCTCAGAGGCTTCCGTGAGAAGTAGCTCAGACTTACAAGCACTAAACCTGAAAAAACTGGATGGCAACCTGATTTCAAATCATTTAAACTGCCACCTATCCATAGAAAGCAAAAACTGAAATGGATAGAGAACTATCTTATATATGTGTCATCTCCAGTTTACTGTGGTAGGGTCTGACTGGTTTAAAAAATATACACTACACAAGCTGAGCACCAAACCGTAATTTAGAAGGAGTCCCAAATATAATGAAGATAATACTAAAGACGCTGGGAAAGTGCTCACAATTACAGATTGAAGTCCCGCCAAACCATCACAGACAACTTGCTGTCTTGCCTCAAACACAATCAGAGGTTCCAATAGCATTAAAATATAACAATTTTGGGAAGTCTACCAAGGGTAACAGCACAGCATGGGGTTCTTTTTTTTTTTTAGTAATCTTTATAATGTACTGTGGGCGGCTAACATTATATATTCCTAATGAGAACGCTTCACTAGCAATATTTTCAAGGTTAAAGAGCACATATTTCTTTTTCTTTTGTCTTAAAAACTTTGACACCCAAAGTAGGAGTATGGGATTAACAGATACAAACTACTATACATAAAATAGATAGGCAACAAGGATTTACTGTGTAGCACAGGGAATTATATATATTCACTATCTATAATAACCTATAATGGAAAATAATCTGAAATATATATATATATATATACATGAATGAATCACTTTGCTGTACACCAAAACTAACACAATATTGTAAATGAACTATACTTCAATAAAACCAATTTTTTTTATACACACAGAATTCTACTGTGTTCTAAAATCTGGCTCAAGTTACCTCCATCTCTTACCAGGATTACTGAAATAGCCTAACAGTCTTTGAACATATTTGCTCACATATTCCTCTAAACATTTTTAAGCCAACTACTAAAAATTTCATTATGTGTTTAAACTGCTGGAAAGGATGAATTTTTTTATTTTACATGTATCTCATGGAACCTAAAGGTCATTTTGATTTAATCCCATCTGCCAATTAAAAACATGAATAAGCACTTTTATGACAGGTGGAAATGTAAAATTGTTTATTTTTCTAATTAAACTTGTTTCCATTCTGTTACAAAATAGAAGTTTATATTATATATAAATAATAATATTAATATATTATATATGTATATTATATTATATACAAACATAATATATAACATAACTATGTATATAATACAAATATGTTATATAATATAAATAATATATAATATAGCATACTTATGTATTTATATATACATGTGTATGTATGTATTTAAAATTTAGAGCTGTGCTATAAAGCATGTTAGCCAATAACCATTAGCCAGTAGCCACATGTGGCTACTGAGAATGTGAAATATGGCTAGTCCAAAGTGAGATGTGCTGTAAGGTAAAATGCATACCAGTTTTCAAAAAATCAATATGAAAACTGAGTATAAACTCTCTCATTAATAATTTTTCTATTAATTACATGATGTTGAAATAATATTTTGATATATTGGACTAAAAAGATTTAAATTAATATACTATTTTAAAATTTTAAATTACATTTAAAATACACGGCTCACAGGTGTAACTCTACTAGAATTACATTTTTGTTTATAGTGCTGGTTTAGAATCTTTTACTGATCACCTAAAATTTTTCTGTAATAAAAATATATTTATAACTTGAATTTTTTTCCTGTGTCTATTAACATTCTAAATTCTTTTAAAAGATTTTTTTAAGAAATTTTTGTTTTCTTTTTTTAAAAATTAATTTATTTAGTTATTTTTGGCTGCATTGGGTCTTCGTTGCTGCGTGCGGGCTTTCTCTAGTGGCCGCGAGTGGGAGCTACTCTTCGTTTTTGTGCGCGGGCTTCTCATTGAGGTGGTTTCTCTTGTTGTGGAGCACGGGCTCTAGGCGCGCGGGCTTCAGTAGTTGTGGTGTGTGGGCTCAGTAGTTGTGGCTCGCGGGCTCCAGAGCACAGGCTCAGTAGTTGTGGCACACGGGCTTAGTTGCTCCGCGGCATGTGGGATCTTCCCGGACCAGGGCTCGAACTCGTGTCCCCTGAATTGGCAGGGGATTCTTAACCACTGTGCCACCAGGGAAGCCCTAAAAGATATTCCGAATTAAGTTATCTTTCCAATTATTAGTGCAATACAGTTGATGGAAGCAATAAACTTTAAAATACTTCATAATTATTAAGTAAACATATAAAATTTTTTTGAAACTTCATATCCTAATGAGATAGATGATGGCCTTTCCCCCAGTTAGTTGGTATATCCACAGATAGAAATTCATTGTATAATAACAGTTAAGAGCAATTTATTTTCATACTGAGACATTCTAATCACATAACTACGTTAGAATAGAAATTTGGGTTTTTTGTTTTTTTTTTTAATGTTACTAAACTATTTAAACTCCATCCATGTTTTATGACAAAAATCCATAGTGGTCTAGCAATAAAATTTTAATAATCAACTGATAATTTAAATACTTAGTTTTGTTGAACATAAGAGACCCAAACTCCAACTTTTTTCTTTTCTAGTCATTGGAGTCATTAGATTCTTAATTTATGGAAAGTATACTGCAAAAAGAAGCATTACCTATATCCACCAAACAGCTACTCAGTATACCTATTACTCTTTCACTTAAAGGCTCCTCATTCTACCAAATACAATTAGAAAGGGCAAAGAAAAAATCAAAATATAATTATTTTCTAAATTATTTGGCCAAATAATTTTTTAGATAAAACATTTCTTATCACAGGCTTTAAATATAATTTTGCTAAAGCCATAGAACTGCAGATTTAGTTAATTCATTTCAAGGAAAATTTGAAGTTAGGAATTCAATTCTTATTATCAAACCAGTTGCCCACAATTAAACTTATTTTCTGTCATAAAAGTCTGACTTGATTTTTCAATGTAAATACTTGTTTTAATAAATCCATGTGGAAACAATCTTCTGGATCTAAATTCAGATAATTTGGATTTCTATGATAATTTAAATTTCTATGATATAGAGATGAATAGACAGATTAATAGATGAAGCAGAGACACAAATCTATGACATGATGAAACCATGTACTTTTCTCAGTCTCCTTTTGTTTTTGTTCTCAAAGGGTTCTCCCACAGGGATGGTGGTTTTTCTGGCAATAGAAGGGGAGTGGAAGAGGTAAAGATGTCAAATCCAAGGATTTGAAATTGCCCCTTCATTTTTCACTCTAGAAGTTTTTACACCCCGGGGAAATGTACCACTGTAAAATCTGGAACAAATGAGAAAAAAGCCTTTCTTTTGAAAGTGAAAGGAGATGTCAGATGGGAGATGGGAAGGATGAGCAAGCATAATGCCTTGACCTCAGTTTCATTATCAGGCAGCTAAGTTTTAGGCCATTAGTTGATCTGGAAATTCACTCCTTTAAAGACTATGTCCCTATAAAATTTTGAGGCAGTCTCAGAGGTTGCATATCTAGTTTGAACACTACTCCATTATCCAAGTCACTGTCACCCTGCTTCCATCCCTGACTCCTACAGCTGGGTTTCAGCACAGTGTCCAGAACGGTTCTTGCAATTCCAAAACAGAAAATTACTCTTCTGCTCAAAACCTTCCAGGGGCTTCCCAATCTCACACACAGTAAAAGCCAACTATCTTGACAGTAGCCTACAAGGCTCATAACAATCTGCCCTTAAACCCCATCACTTCTCTGGCATCCCATCCTACTAAATTCATTTGGCTCAGTTTGCCAAACCACCCTGGGGTCTTCGCTGGCCCTCAAATTTTCTCATCAGGCTATCATTTCAGGAAGATGCTTCCTCTGCTAAAATACTCTTCTCCTTGACCCTCATGACTTAAAACCTCATTTTCATTAGGTTGTTACTCAGTTACCTTCCCAGTGAGGCTTTCCCTGGCCACCCTATTACTTACCCTTCCTGTTCCCCTTTTCCTGCTTTAATTTTTTTTTCCAAAGTACCTATTACCATTTGACTCTGTATTTTCTTGTTTACTATTTGCTTGTTCACCCTCTATAGAATGTAAACTAATAAAAACAGGATTTTTTTTTTCTGTTCTATATTCTACTAAGATAACATAAGGCATCCAACAAATATTTGTCAAGTGAAAAAACATGTGACAGCTTTTGTAAGTGAGGCAAATTTCTAGGTACATTAGAGAACAGTCTTATTTGTTTAGGCTTTTTTTTTTTGTATATTATGAAAGTTGAGGAGTTGTTAAGGCTTGAAATAAAGTTCTAATACACAGCATCTCTGGAATGGTTCTCTGGAATGGACATCAACACTTATGCTGAATTCCTCTGACTCTGTACATGTGACCCACATGTATGGATACTCCTTGGAAAGCAACATACTATTTGCATATATACATCCAGTACTTAACCCAACAGCATGCACATTCTTTTCAAATGGTTTCCTCCATTTTTACTAAAATTGGTTTTTCTTTGACTCCAAAGCAGTTTCCTTAAATTTATAAGATATTAATGAAAACATTAACTTTACCACTGGCAACATATTTATTCCTTTTTCATAAATTTTAATCACATGTCTGGGAAAAAGCTATATGGGTGCTGCCCCTAAAATTAAATAACTTTCCTACATCAAAATGTCCAGAAAGAATGTAGCTAGAGTGTTAATCAATAGTAAATATATACGGTTGACAGCACATTGGAATTGGGTACCCTGAACTGTAGCCAATTATGGATGTTATCAATTTTGTCCTTAAAAGCATTTAAGGCAAGTTTGCCAGCTGTCACTATCACACTATAACTTTCCCTCTTGTCTTTTGAGTCATTTAAAAATCCCATTGGATTTCATTTCATTAACAGGTTAGTAGATCTATTACATTCCACTAGAGTACTATTGACTAAGTTTGAAAAATTATCCACTTTGCCTCATGTCACTTGTGTAGCACTTCTTTTCCAGATATCAAAGTATCAGAACCAGAAATGCCATCTGTCTTGAAGACTGTTTAATATAATTTGAAGGACATTGAATATACCTCACAAAAACCATGAACCATATATATATATATATATATATATTCATTCAACAATATTTACAAAGAACTTACTCCATGCTAGTTGCTGTGAAGGGATATATACACAGCACACACATTATGATCAAAGATCTAAGCTAAAAGAACACTACCACCACAGAAAATGTATGAAATAATTATGGGAGTTAACCCAAATGGCACTCGTAGATGAAATTTATTTAAAGAAGTAAAATCAAAAACAAACAAAAAATAACGATCTGAAGGATATTTATCCTATAAGCAAATAGTGATATAACCTTATTTAAGAATCATCCCAATCAATATCTTTGGAAGAGAATCATAAAATATTAGTTTATCTAAATTATTCCTGTGTTCATGCTCTAGAGATGGTATTCAGACAGCCACAGAAAAAAATTGAGACAAAATTAAGGTCAATAATGGCCCTTAACATTCCATTTTCCTCAAAGAATGTTCACCTAACACAAAACTTATACGTTTCAAAGAAATGTAAGCCTGACAAGTGATTTATAAGAATAAGTATTATTGAAATATATTTAAAAAGTGGTCTTAGTGCTACCAAAAGGACTAGTATTCCCTTTCAAGAAAAATAGTGACATTAGCCTCTTTTACCTTAGAAACTAAGGTCTTTTCACAAATATTCCCACAAGGGGATGATTCACTCTTAATATAGAATTTTCAGTGGGTATACAAATGAATTATGATTTAGAAATAAAGTTCTAATGAGGTCTTCATGAAATAGTGGAGTAATCATAGAATTATTGTCTGGCCATTGCCTAAGACTTAGATTATGAATGACGTTCAATACAAATTACTGAGTTTTTTTATTCCTCACAAAAGGTAACATAAATAAATATGCTTTCTAAATACTACCAGCTTTTTAAATGCAGATTTCAAAAATATAGTTATTGCCCCAAAAAAGTATTCTTTGTAATCTGAATATTCTAGAGAGCTTTTTCAAATAAGGATTTTGTGATTTTTATTTTGAAAAGGCTTTTAAGTCTTAGCTTTCTTCAAAGCAATGTTTCATAGCAAGCCACATTACATATCAATGTGCACTTAGATATTTTAAAGCGTTAGTTCTCCACAGTAGAATTTAGTAGTGTTTCACGGTAGAATGAAACATCATATGTACATATTTTATATAAAGAGAGTATTCTCTGAAATATTGTTTTGAGATACTTATGAACTGTTTTAAAGCAAATGTATGCATTTTGAAAGATACATTATCACAAATATTTTCTTTTAATTATAATATTTGAGGAAGAATAACCAATTTGCATTTAATATAGATATAATACTTGGATAAGGCATATAAAATACTAAGAAAAGTTATATTTTAAACATGGTTGTATTAACCTGAGCTTTGTAAGGTTTGAAGCTAAATATTAAATCATGTACAATTACACTAATTTTGCAGGATGTTATTACTCTAATTTTTAGATAATAGATCTTTAATTATAACTGAGTGAAACATAAAATTTTTACTACTCAAGCATCAGAGTTAGCAGAATGCATATTCAGCAAAAGTAGGGAAAACTGAGGATAATATAAAATACCACAGCTTTATTCACACAACTTTTAAGCAAAATTAAGTAATTTGGGGGCAAGAAATAAAAGATGTTGGATTAAAAAAATGCCCCATTTTGCCATTGCAAAGATAGCTGACCCTAGATTATGATTATGTGTCCACGATGTCAAATATGCTGATGGAACTAAACATGTCAATTACCATTTTATCTGCATGACAGCAAACATCCAATTATTTGCAAACTTTTTTTTTTTTTTTTTTTTTTTTTAATTTTTATTTTTGGCTGTGTTGGGTCTTCGTTTCTGTGCGAGGGCTTTCTCTAGTTGTGGCGAGTGGGGGCCACTCTTCATCGCGGTGCGCAGGCCTCTCACTATCGCGGCCTCTCGTTGCGGAGCACAGGCTCCAGACGCGCAGGCTCAGTAATTGTGGCTCATGGGCTTAGTTGCTCCGCGGCATGTGGGATCTTCCCAGACCAGGGCTCGAACCCGTGTGCCCTGCATCGGCAGGCGGACTCTCAACCACTGCGCCACCAGGGAAGCCCTATTTGCAAACTTCTTAATGATTAGTTGAATTGTATATAAGTCATCTGCAGTGTTCAGTGGCTCTAGAATATAGAGATAGCTGTAATTGAAAACAGCCAACTTTTTTTTCTTGGCAGTCAACTCAGTGAGATAAACAGAAAACTCTCTTAAATCAGTGCTTTCTTACTCATCGATCTCCCCTAGTAACTCTGCAACAAGCAACTAAAATCAATGTTAGTCAATTCCCCAAATATGACTGATCTACAAAGCATGACAACAAACAGTTGACTTCACTTTGAACAATTCTAGTTGCCACTCTACTCTCTTTCTGCCATCTGCGAAGTAGACACACAAAAGCAAACTTGCTTGGTGGATGTCCCAAGTCAAACTTCTTTACTTAGGGTTGAAAAAAATCTTGGAGAGCTTTCCACACTACAGCCACCTTTTGAAGATGACTAAATAAAGAATGTATTTTCTGAAGCTAAAAATATATCCAGAATGTAAAAGCTTTATCAAATAATCCAAGTATCAGATAAAATAATCTGTATTAAAAACAAAATTCAGAGGAGAACCAGAAAAGGAAAGCAAACTAAAGGATCTGTTTTCCTTCTCTGGAAACCTGCTTTACATGAAGCCCCTCACCTACTATGGAGAACAAACAGCAGCGTAGGGGGAATAGAATCAGCCACCAAGGACAGTTGGTTTCTTAGCCAAGGACATTCTCTAACCTTGATGACTACAGGAATCAGTGGTTATGACTTTCTTGGAACGTTTTAGGAAGGAGGTATATTCTACAATATAAAATGTTATTTTGTCAAAGTTCTTCAAAGGTTCTATAGAACTTGTTTATTGTTTATTCCCTGTGGTCATTCTTTGCTTTATAGAGCTAGTTCCCCTATGGGAAAACTCTTTTCATGGATAATATCCTAACACATAGTCCTTTTAAAGCTACAGAGCCAAAATACTTTTCTTCTAACATTAAATAATACCTTACTGCTGAATCCTAGCATCCTAAAGGCACAAACGGAGCATAATTGAGCAAGAGGTACTGTTGGTCACAGCATGTGAAACAACCTCAATCAGAGCTTCTTTAACTGAGTCTGATGGCCAGACACCATATATATATTTATAATCTGAATTCAAATTAAGTTGATTGATTCCTAGGTAGGTTTTTTTTTTTTAACTCTAAGCAGTCTGAGTCAAAAAAGCACTTTTGCAACTTGGAGTAATACTGCCACTGAAAGGAAGCTCATTCTTCTCATTTTTCAACTGTAATTCTCTGCCAATGTTCTTTATTTTGCAGATGTTCTAGATAATGGGTTTATCCTCTGTTGGAAAGAAAGTGTTTATATCATTCTTTCACTAGATATCCTCACACATATAGAATATTTGAGATTCTATATATATAGCATCGCTAAAAGAGAAATACTGTAATGCCTTTACTCTCCATTCTCAACTGGTGACCCTGACTAGTTTACCACTAAAAACAGTCACCTCACCTAATTACCCACAACTTCCACTTCATCTCAGTTTCTCTGTATCTTTAGTCTTTGTTCTGGATGATATTTTGAAGAATTAGATGATGTGTTGACCCACCCCTTGTCATGTTTAACTTATTTACTTAGAGGACCTAGATTCAAGTTCAGACTCACTTTCAGTTAGAAATGGCTCACTTTTGCATGGCTTCAGGGCTGGGCCACTGTAAGCATTAAAAAAAAAAAAAAAAAAAACTCAAGTTAATGAAAGAATTAGAATCAAGTGAATTTTTATGGTTCTGAAAATGAAGATAAAAGACTTTACAATTTGGGAAGCAGAGAATGTGAGAGACAACAACAAGACGAGCAAGTTAGGTAGACGGTTATGAGCATCACAGAAACAAGACCAGACGCTTCCCTCCCCAGCCACTCAGTAAATACCTTAGAACAACCCAGCCAGCAAGTCATCCCCTGACTACCCATCAGGTGAAACACTGCACCTCTGTGTTCCTAGACTTTGCTCAGAACCAACACCACTACCAGCAGCCATCTGAATCATACTGTGTAGACAACCCCAATTCAATTGGCCAGAACTCATAGAAAGTCCTGGAATAATGGTTAGATGGGACCTTGGATACCTAAAGCAATTGTGGTAGACTGAAGGCATAGGCCCTGTATCTGTCAGAGGACCAGACAGAATCATATGAGGTTTCCCACTGAACTAAAGAGTTCTCCTAGCCTCTTCATTCCCTCCAGAGTATAAGGAAGATATGTCTCTTTCACCTCTCTCCCTCCAATTTAAATGGTGAATCCCTTCAACTGTGTTCTTATACCAACTGCTTCTTCTTCAAGACTTGGCTCCATTAATTTCCTGCTCTACCATTTCTCACTTTGTCTTTCACTCCAATGGTTATTTTCCCTCCCCTAGCCCACTAAAGCTCAAAAAGAGATTCAAAGGAATTGTTGATCTAATCGAAAAGCATTCATTCCCTTTTCCAATATGTACTTGCTAGACTGGTATTTCCCCTCTAGAATTAAGTTAGTATCAGCTGACATAAGGAAAGACAAAAGGCAGAACAGTAACTCAAAACCACAGAGGGAATGGCAGAAGGAAATCTTTTGTGAAAAGGACGGAGGTACAGAGTAGACTCAAATTATCCATGAGAACGAACCCCATCCTCCCACCTCATCTGTGAATAATATGTTATTCAACACTCCTGGACACCTGTAAGGCCACCTGAACCACTAGCTGCATCCCACAAACTTTGATATGTTTTATGTTTATTATCCTTCTATTCAAACAGGTTCTAATTTCTGTTGTGATTTCTTCTTGGATCCAGTGACCATTTAGAAGTCTTTTGTTTAATTTCTTCTATATGTTTGGGAGTTTGTTATCTTACTGTTATTTATCTCTTATTTAATTCCATAGTCAGTGAACAATGTTTTAAATATTTCTAAATTTACTGAGATCTGTTTCATTGCCAGAATATGGTATATCCTGGTAAAGCACCATGTGCCCTTCAAAAGAATGTTTTCTGTCATTTTTGGCTATATTATCCTACATCAATTAAATCAAAGTGATTGATAGTATTGTTCAGATCAACTATCTGTTCCTGAGAAGGGCTATTAAAATCTACAACTATGATCGTGTCCTTGACTATTTCTTCCTTTAATTCTGTCAACTTTTGCCTCATGTCTTTTTAATCTTTGCTATTGGGCCCATGCACATTTGCGAATGTCATGACTTCTCGAAGAACTGAGCTTTTTATCCCTATGAACTGTCCCTCCGGTAATACATTTTATTCTCAGATCTATTTTATCTGATATTAATATGGCAAATTCAGCCTTCTTATGCTTATTGTTTACATAGTATATCTTTTTCTATCCATTTGTTTCCACTGGTATATTTATATTCAAAATACATCATTTTTATATGGCATAGAGTTGGGTACTGTTTTCCTTTGTTTTTTCTTTGTTTGAATCCATTATAACAATAATGACTTTTATTTGGAGTGTTTAGTCCATTAACATTTTAATATAATTATTGATGGGGTTGAGTGTGAGTCTACTATTTTTTGTTTCCTACTTGACTTTATTTTTTTCTGTCCTCTATTCCTCCTTTCCTGCCTTTTGTGGAGGCTGTATTTGAATATTTTTAGAATTCCATTTCAATTTTCAATTTTTCTGTTGGTATTTCAGCTATTCTTCTTTGCACTGTTTTAAATAAATTGGCTTAGGGATCACAATATATATACTTGACTCTTCACCTCCACAGAGTTACTACTACTACTTCATATAAAATATAGAAAGCTATACACTTAAAGGTTCATATCCTCCATCCTTTAGATTATGGCGGTTGTATCTGTATTATATCTATATACATTATAAACCCCTCAATACAATGTTTTAACATTTATAGTTATACAATATACAATATTGTGCTTTAAATGCTTACAGTTTATAAAGATATGAGGGAAAAGACAAAACAAAAATTTCCATTTGTATTTACCCAGGTATTTACCATTTATGGTGCTCTTCATTCTTTCCTGAGAATCAAATTTTTACCATTTTTTTCATTCTAAAAAAATCTCAAGTATGTTACTAATCAATAGGCATGAAGTTTCAGCTAAACAAGATGAACAAGCTCTAGAGATCTGCTCTACAACATTATGTCTACAGTCAACAATACAGGCATACTTCATTTTATTGTGCTTTACAGATACTGTGTTGTTTAAAATAAATTGAAGGTTGTGGCAACCCTGCTTCAAGTAAGACTATGTATGCCATTTTTCCAACAGCATTTTCTCACTTTGTGTCTCAGTGTCACATTTCGGTAATTCTCGCATTATTTCAAACTTTTTCATAACTATACTTGTGTACAGTGATCTGTGGTCAGTGATCTTTGATATTACTACTACGACTGGCTACAGGCTCAGATGATGGTTAGCATTTTTTAGCAATAAAAAAGTATTACTTAAGGTATGTACCGTTTTAGACATAATGCTATTGTACACTTAATAGACTACAGTCTAGCGTAAACATAAGGTTTATATACAGGGGGATACCAAAAATTTTGGTGTGACTTGCTTTATTGCGATATTCCTTGTATTGTGGTGGTCGGGAACCAAACCCGCAATATCTCCAAAGCATGCCTGTAATGCATTACATATTTAAAAATTTGTTAAGAGGTTAAATCTCATGTTAACTATGTTTACCAGAATAAAATAAGATTCAATAAATTTTAATAAATCAGTAAACAAATAAAATAATGTCCCTTAGCATATCTTGTAATGCTGGTCTGCTGGTGACAAATTTTACCTTGAAAATGTCTTTATTTTACCTTCATTCTTGAAGGAGATTCAGTGAAACAGACTTCTGGATTGACAGTTTCCTTTTGGCTTTTTCTTCTTTTCAGTACTTTAAAGTTGTTTTCTTCTCTCCCAGCCTCTGTGGTTTCTTACGAGAAGGCAGCTCATAATTAGATTATCATTCCCCTGTAGGTAACATGCCATTTTTATCTTCTTTCAAGATTTGGTCTTATCTTTCGCTTCCAACAGTTTGACTATACTATGCCTCAACATATGCATATTTGTCTTCATTCTGCTTGGTGTTTAAGATTTTACACATACAAAATTTCTGTCTTTCATCAAACTTGGGGAAATTTTTGGCGTATCTTAAAAAAAATTTTTTTCCCCCAATCTCTTTTCTCTTTCTAGCTTTCCAGTTTCCTGTGTTGGACTGTTTGATATTGCCTCATAGCTCACTAAGGTTCTGTTCACTCTTTTCAAAATTTTTTCTGTTTGTTCTTCATCTTGGATAATTTCTAGTGATCTATCTTCGAGCTCACTGTCATGTTCATTCAGCTGTCTGTCCAGTTAATATTTTTATTTTAGTAATTATATTGTTCTAGATGTTCCATTGATTATTTTCTTATTGTGTATTCCTCTGCTGAGATTTCATTCATTGAACACATGTTTTCCTTTACTTCATAAAGAATAGGTATCTAGGTCACTCTCAAATCCTTGTCTGTTATTTCCAACATCTGCTTGATCTTGGAGTTAGACTCAGTAGGTTTTATTTTCGTTAGAAAATGTGTTCCATTTTCTTGGTACTTTGTATGTTGAGTACTTTTGCATTGTGTTTTCAACATGATGAATGTCAACTTGTGGAGAATCTAAATTCTTCTGTTTCCTTCTAGTGAGTATTGTTTCCTTTGTTTTAGCAGGTAAGTTTTCTAGCTGGACTTGAACTTCCAACCCTGTTCCTTGGACAACAGCTCCAGTCTCATTTTGATTTTTTTGTTTTTATCTGAGCTGCTCCAAGTCTGTTCTGCACATGTATTATTCACATGTAGGTAGGCAGCATTTGGAGATAGTCTAGCTCTTTACTTTCTGGGATTCTCCACACTTTTCAGCATTCATGGTTTTTCAGCTTCACTTTTTTAGTTCCCCAAGCCAGAAAGACAGGGAGTTTTTCCACCTGAGCCCCTGGTGCCACCCTATGTGGTACACTGTGTCACTATAAATGGTCACTGTGTCACTCAGAGGACACTTAGCTCTAGACTATAAGCCATGGAGAGGGAGTTTAGTGATACAGTTAATCATCTCCCTCCTCCAAGAGGACATGCATTCCTCACTCAAGTATATCTACTCTGTTCACTCTCTAGTAGCTTCAGAGATTTGCTTTCTGCATTACTTCCAGCTCTTAGAGTTGTTTTTGCAGTCGGATCATGTGGTAGGTTCTTACCCTGACATACATGGAAGCAGAAGAATTTGGATCATTTGTCACTCCGCTTCTTTCCACAAATCCCACATTTAATCCTTCCACAAATCTTGCTGACCATATCTTAGAAATATGTGCATCATCTGGACACCTCCATGACTACCACACTGTCAGAAGCTACCGACCTCTCTCACCTGGATTCCTGCCATAGCCTCCTAATTGGTCTTCCTCCTGGTTTTGTTCCCCTACAGTGGAGACACTGCAGCCAGAGCCATCTTTCTAAAACAAAAGTCAAGTCATGCCCCTCCGTTACTCAAAATCCTCCAGTGGCTCCCCATTTCACTTGGTAAAAATACAGATTCCTTTCAATCAGCTACATGGGTTTATGTGGTCTGGGCCTCTGCAACACCTTGACAGCCAAACATCCTTCACTCACTCTTCTCCAGAGCACTGGCCTCCTTGTTGCTTCTCAAACACATTCCTTTGTGTTTGCTGCTCCTTTTCAGAAACACTATTCCCTACAAATGTCCACGGCTCATTCTTTCATCTTTACCAGGTCTCTGATCAAACATCATTTTATCAATGAAGCCTTCCCTGACCACCCTGTATAATATAGCCCACAGCCTTCCCCACACACCTCCTCTTCTGCTCTCCATTCTTACCTGGCCTTTCGCTGCCTTCAGAGCACTTAAGTCTGCCTGACCTATTATATACTTATTAATGTATTTGTGTCTTGTTCAACTGACTAGAAGTTAAGCTCCTGTAAAACAATGGTTTGTTTTGTTCCCTTCTGTATATCCAAATCTTAAAAGATTACTCGATTCATAGTAAATATTCATTAAATAATTTGCTGAAAGGATGAATCAACAGTTTAAATTCTATTTTGACAATGAGTACCATTCATTAGTTTATTTAAATAAGTGTCCTTACATATTTAAATATCATTTGTTAATATAATATGCACTTTCATTTTTTTCTGTTCCACTTTTAAACACATGAAAAAATGTTTTGTAACTAATATAACACCCATACAAATAGCCCAGTTCTTTTAAACATCTTTTAGAACTTCCAAATCAGCATCAGTTGTTTAAAAGCAATTGAAAGTCTCAAATTGGAATATTAAGGGTTTGTCCCCCCAGATCGTTCCAGTGAGAGTGAAATTTACTCCTAAATTTAACATAAAAGTATGAATAGCAGAGACCTGATTTACTTTATATCTTATCTAAAAACTCTGGGTTTGAAAGACCCTTACTAAGGAAAGCACACTTAATCCAGGTGAACCGAGGTTAACTTCTTAAGCTGTTCAAGGATACTGAATGAGAAATTTACAACCACAATACACAGTGTTACTGACCAGAGACTTATGACCAGGGAGGTGCGCTCTGAGGCTCTGTGTGTCCAGTGCAATCTTCTTCAGTCTCAGATGAGCATAGTCAGTCGTTTAGAGTCATATGACAGCAGCGACTGAGAGACCATGCCATGCAGATGGGGTTGATATTGCCATTGAAGTCCTCTGGTTCAATTTAAACCCTAAAAAAGAGCAGCCTTTTCTGGTTTATTGCCTTATTTTATTTATTTATTTATTTATTTATTTATTTATGGCTGTGTTGGGTCTTCGTTTCTGTGCGAGGGCTTTCTCTAGTTGTGGCGAGTGGGGGTCACTCTTCATCGCGGTGCATGGGCCTCTCACTATCGCGGCCTCTCTTGTTGCGGAGCACAGGCTCCAGATGCGCAGGCTCAGTAGTTGTGGCTCATGGGCCTAGTCGCTCCGCGGCATGCGGGATCTTCCCAGACCAGGGTTCGAACCCGTGTCCCCTGCATTAGCAGGTAGATTCTCAACCACTGCACCACCAGGGAAGCCCTATTGCCTAATTTTGATAGTTGTATTTCTGTGACCTACCCACCTTGGTCTCTTCACAACCTGAGTGTATTCAACCCATCTGTTAACCAACTGCATCTGATCATTAGCCAGAGCTTTAAGGTCATTTTAAAGGCAGAATTCATTTTCCTTGTAGATATATCACTAGATACCACTCCTTTCACTTTTAATCTCATTTTAAATAACTGAGGCACCCTTATGTCAGAGACTCATAGATAAATTCAAGTAATTGAAACTCCAGCTGAATCAGCAGTCCCTGATTCTCCTCTTTGTACCTTCACCATTCACCCCAAATTTCCCAGCTCTTCTCAGGGCTATGATGTAAATTTCTCACTACCACAACTATACAAAGCCGGTAGGGAAGACTGCGTGCCCTATTATTCTGACTCAGGCAGAGAAAAATCCATCTTCCTCTTGGTTCCATGAAGGAGACAAAGTTATAGTTTTACTAATAAGAATTAACACTTATTTAGTGCCTATTATGTGTTATTCATTTTACATATGATGTTCCATTAATGTTCACAGTGAAGCGAGTGCCACCTATTTTACAGATAAGAAAACTGAGGATTAGAGAGTGAAAGTAAATTTCTCAGGCTCACACTGGCAGAGCCAGAACACAAACTTGAGTATATGTAACTCTTCCTTCTACTGTAGGGTGAAGTTACACATGTAAACTCCTAGAAATGGCCCAAAAGTCAGGTTTACAGAGCACATATTTCTTATCTTTAATTAATTACTTAATTAAAAGCACAAATTGACTTGGTTGAAGCAGCTTAAGGTATAATCTGTCCTGGTTTCTTTTTGATGGTTACTTCCATCTTTGTGGATCCTGGCAAGTGGAGACTGGTCAAAATCACTCAAGCTTCCAGTCTAAGAAAGATCTGACTGGCCCACAGCCAAGTCTGGAAGGACTTCAATCTCTCAGTCCTTTCACTGAGTGCAGACCTCGAGTCTTCTCTTCTGCATCTGTGTCTGCCGCTGTGAGGACTGGCTTGGGGAGTTGGGGCTCACCCTCAGCTCACATGCCCTTGATAAGGTCAACAAGGGCCATCTTTCCCAAAAGGCTCACAGCAATTTATCAGCTTTAATGACCAAAAATCATCATAAACAAGGCTTGGATATCTATGTTAAACAACTATATTCACAGAACTAGGAACGGTCATCTGAAGTGGGAGTAGAGGAAAGTCAGTAAGTTAATGACTAAGAAAACTGACCTCAGGCCAATCATCTAAAACTCTAGAAGGAAAAAGCAGGCTGATTTAGGGCAGTCTGACAGCAGGTTGCATGGAACAATCACCAGAATGAATAGAGGGGATATATTAAGGTTTTAAGAAAGATTAATATAAGCAAGACAAAATAGCAGGCTCAGGGGGTGGGGTAGAAGGATGATAGCAGGGTCCCATGACAAGGTCTCAAGTCCACTGCAATAAAACCAGGATCCCAGGTACTCAAACTGCAGTCAAAAGGTAGAGACTTGATCACAAAAAACAAGGCAGGGTGGAGCCCTTTTACTATAATCATGGTAGAAGATCTGTAACGTCAACAGCAAGGTTAACTTCTTGCTGAGTTATAGCTCCTTAAATTCTTCCTGACAAAGACTAGAATGATTTCTGGCACCTGGGGAATTCTAAATGGGAAGAGTCAAGTAAAGCAAAGCAAATCCCTAGCCTCCTAGACTCTACTTCAAAGGCTGTGTATGCCTTTAACTAGGCATCAGCAAACTTTGTCCATGAAGTACCAAACAGTAAATGTTTTAGGGTTTGAGGGCCAAACAGTTCATTCCTTGTGGCAACTACTCAGCTCTGCCATTGTACTGCGAATCAGCCACAGATAATATATAAACAAATGAGCGCCGCTGTGCTCCAATAAAAATTTATTTTTGGATGTTGAAATGTGAATTTCACATAATTTTCACATGTCATGAAATATTACTCTTTTATGAGTTTATTTTTCCCCCTGAATCACTTATAAAGATAAAAACCATTAGGATGGTTTACAGGCCATGCCAAAATAGGTGGCAGTCCAGATTTGGCCTGCAGCCCACAGGTCACCAACCTCTGCATTAGATGACATAGTGCCTTAGTTTCCTGTGCAAAGGGCCTCTCTAGCTCCCCCCATCATTTGTAAAACAAGGAGCAGTGACAATTCCTCAGCTAAATAAATGACCACACCGTTGACACATAAAGTGCTCCCCAACGTACCTATTTCTCCCTCATTATTAATGGGAGGTGCAGTATAAGTAATGTCCACAACACTTTTGCATGCTTCTTTGACCTTCATTTCAAAATGCTGTACAATAATGTACAGTATCATCAAGAATGGCAGTATCAACATTTATGCAAACACATATGTACACAGTCAATTCCAGGTTACTAGCTATTTCAAACTCTCAAGTTTTTTATGATTTATTAAGTTATCCCTCCCTACTTCTCCCCCCTTGGAATGATCTTCAATAATGCTAGCACAGTATAAATCTATACTATCACAAGCACAGTCATATTTTCCAGGAAATAAAGAATAATTTTCTCTTTACACATGCTCATTTACTTGTCCTCTCATAAAACAAGCCCAAGATTTGAAGGAAATCACCTTAGTCTGAAATCAGGTGATAAGTTGGTCAAATCCAGTGATCAAGACAGTGGGGTGGGGAGGGGCAGATGATGCTTAAGAGCTGAAACTTTGAAATTTTCCCTGTTTTTCCATAAATGAAAAATTTTTTTGTTTTCACAGTGGGGTTTTTGTTGTTGTTTTTCTGCATTTTAAAAACTTTCTTCCTGAGTATCAAAGTAACACATGCTTATTGGTGTGTAGAGTAATTTCAAGCCTCTCCCCTCCAACCTCAATCCTTTTGGATTCTTCCAAAACAATGCTTTAAAAAGCTCTGAGAGTCTGCTTCTTGTAGTTATTCTTTGCTACTCTCATATCTCTCACTGTAATAAAGTATGAAAAGGTTAAAGCACTCATATCATCAGTCCTACCTAGAAATATACTTTTTCCAACCTAAGAGAATTAAAATCTAAATTTGGAAAGTGAGAGGTAGGAGAGAAAAAGTAAAGTAACGCTGTGCAAAAGAGATGCAAAATGAAAGGAAACAGGATTGAAACAAGAAGTGCCCCAAGATAAAAGAATTTTCTTGTTTGAAAATTTTGTACAGTTCATGCTTAATTATTCATACTAATGAAGGGCAGGAGACATACAAAAATGAATAAACCAAAACCATTTATAATTCTACTGAAGGTCCAATAGGAGTTTCCAAAGTCTGAGGGTTTATGTCTTCTTTAAAATAATTTACAAAATAATCTTACAACAACCAAATGCATGTTGATACATTCATTCTATTTGTAAATAGTTGGCAAAAATAATCTTCTCTAACACTACACAGATACCACTTGACTGCATTCTCAGCACAACAGTAGCTAAAACAAAACTAGAAATTAAGTCAACATTATGCACAGATTAAACACAATGAAAATAATAACAGTAGCTACCATTTATTGGGCACTAACCATGTGCTATGTGATTTAAATACAATCTTCATTTAATCCACTCAAAGCCCTGTCAAGGAAGTAATATCTTGGTTTCTATTTTACAGATGGTAACATGTTTCAATTGCAATGGACCTTAAGGATGTTGAAGTTCTACTCTGTACTTTTATACAGAGGGAGAAACTGGATTCCAGAAAGCTGTCGCTCGCCATGGGTCACAGCTCACCAACAAAGCTGTGGTTAGCAGAGCCCAGGCCTTTGGGGTCCACTTCCTTCCTGGCACAATCTTGTCTCCCAGAGACTTGCAGAGTGGACTTTATACAGATCCACAGTTGGGGTCTGCATCATGGCCATGTGTTTTAGACACCAGAGACGAGTAAACTAAATGTTCTTACTTCATTCATCAAATATTTATTGTGCACTTAACAACGTGTTAAACGTGGTTCTAAGAACTGTGGAGAGAGCAGCGAACAAAATCCTGGCCCCCCTCTCATAATGTTTCCCTGGTTTACGTTTTCTGGGTGGAACTTTTGATATCCAAACTTCACAGAAAATATGTTTCAATAAAATATTTTTAGAATCAATATTTAGGAAATATTTTTCTAAAACTCAAATACAAGTTTTTCACAAAGTATTGTGCATGAAGTTACAAGTTATATTGTGAAAGCCACTATAAAACATCAAAATCCCATGTCAATATTTTGACAATCAGTGTCAACCCAGGGGATGTGTGTCTGGGGTACCTCTTGCCCTAAAATGTGAGGCACTCCCGCATATAAGGCAACTGTTTGTTAACAATTAGATTATCTGTTGGAAGCACAGAAAAGGATTTTTTTCCTGCATTTTACATTCTTCCATGACAGTTTTTTACTTTTATATAAATGTTTTAGTTCCATGTTGGGAAATTGGTTATGGGTCTTGGGTTGACAAATAATGCATCACACGTTTTCCCACCACTTGTAATAATGGGAAATAGGTTTCCAGTTAACATTTTCACATGTGTTTTCCTGAAATGGATTATGAACATTAAAAGGGAAATGCCTAGTAGACAGAAACCCCCACTGTGGTGGAGCTCACAATCTAGAGAGAAGAAAAAAGACAATTAACATAAAGGTTAATTTATGTTAATAAATGATATGATAAATGAGTATATTATGATAAATGAGTATATTACATGGTATGTTAGATTGTGATAAGTATTAAAAAGAATAATTAAGCCAGGAGTGGGATAAGAGGTATGTGTATGTGTGGCAGGGATGAATGTGATTTTGGTTGGAGTTCTTAAGAAAGGCCTCACTGAGAAAGTGACCACTGAGTAAAAAACTTGAGTAAGGTGAAGAAGCCAACTACAGGTGTTAGTGAAGAACATTCCAGACAGAGAAACAAGTCTAAAAAATATTCCTGTTGAATTTCAAGAACATCAAGTTGGAACTTGGCTGGAGGAAATAAAACAAGGGACAGAGTAACAGATAATGACTTTGGAGAAGCAGGGGTAGGGGGTAGAGAGGAAGACATAAAGAAATAATGATGGTGGTAACAATGGAAAATGACCATTCTTTTTCTGGTACTGAACCACTGTCAGTCCACCAAGGTATTTTCATTTTCTTTTTACTTTGCCTAAGATAGCAGCCTTGCACATAAATCTTGCCCCATTTGCTTTCTTGAGAACTGTGTGATAATAAGAACAGTCAATTATGGGAAAGGTCTGTTTCATGGTCACAGTTATTACAACAACCAACCAAATCCCATGATACAATGTTCCACTCGTGTGCCTATTTATTTCTCATTTCCTAAACTTACATCTAGTACAGAAAGGCACACAGAATGTGCCCTCCTCTGCTGAAGACCAACTTAACATGATACATTGAAACATGTTGACAGGAAGGATTCTGGAAACTCCCTCCCCTAGAACTGTTTAAAAATGGAATCTCTCTCCAAGGACAGGAGTCCCACCCAAAAGACAGAAGGTAGGTGGACTTTGATGAGTCCTCTCAACACAGTGATTCTATTATTCCTCTCTAAGGGTCACTCGTAGAGGTAAATTATTTAATGATTACAAAGAGATGCTATTTTCTTCACAGGGAAATAATGTGCTACATAAATCATATATGGATTTCTGTCAAGTTGAAATGTTGCTCAAAACTATATACCTCCTAACCAGGTAGGTTTTTTTCTTTAAATACCAGAGGGCTGCTGTCATGAAATTTAATTTGATCCTGAAATGCTTAACAAAGACCAAGACATGAGGGAAGCAGAGGTCAGACGCAGACACATGGGCTGGGAAAAAGAATGATGATACAGGCTCTGGTGACAGCTCTGTGCTGACACAGAAGCAGATGAGGAGAAAGACACAAACTTTGAAGGTGAAGCAGGAGGCTAAATCAAAGAGGGTAGGCTGAACAAATGAAAAGCTTTTAAAATAGCATTTCCCAGGCAAGTGGTAGTTTGAATCATCTTTTGTGATGATACCAGGATGTTTCTTTCTACTTAAGAAAGAAACATTCTTTGGGGTTAAAGAAAGGAGACCACCATTCGAAGAGGTTAAACAAGGAGAGGCAGGAAAAGCAGAAAGCCAACTGGAAACCTGCCCAGAACAGAATTAAACATCACTGAATGTCTGCTGACTTATTAAAACAATAATACAGAAGTGATAATAGTGCCATTGGGAAAATCAATTTCATTGTATCTTCTCATCATTATATGCATTTTATTCTTAACTGGTAGAATCAAGATTTTTTTTAAAACAAGTTAAATATAACTAAGTTATATAACCTAGTCTTTTTTTTTTTAAGAGAAAAATGGAAAACTTCAATATATGAAATAGATGTAGTGCTAATGTTTAAAGAAAAAAAATTTTAAACAGAAACATGTTTTCCAACTGCAAATGGTGTAGATGGGAAAAAAATTTCGATGGGGGTGGGGGGAGTCAGTTCCAATTTGCAACAGGGCCAAGGTCACTGATCGTCTCCCATTGCTTGGCAGATTCTAGAGTTTGAGCAGTTTTCAATGGGTTCTGATGCTAAGGAAGTCGTGGATGGGTATGGAATTCATCTTGTATTCAGAGCCACTTTTTCTCTGGTGATTGGGAGTAAGAAGAAGAAAACTTCATTTACTGGGTTGCTCTATATCAGGAGCTATCCTTAAAAATAACTCAGGGACATTATTCACGTGTTTCAGAACTCTGTAGAGCTAGGAATTGTTTAAGATAAAATATCCAGAAAGTTCTTAATCATAAGAATGAAGCCACATAATGCAGATACAGATGAAATTATACTTCCCTTAGGGGAAATTCTTCTCTTACTGACAAAAGAGTTGAATAAGAAACTATACTTTGTCAAACAGAAAAATAAAGATATGTCCAACTGTGGAGTAGACAAGCCAAAAGGCGTCACTACACTGCTTTGGTGAAGGGGTCTAAGAAATGGAGAAGGAATGAAAGGCACAGAAATTGAGAACTAGAAGGTGCTTACTCAGGCCAGATGGCACTTGTGCCCTTTGCTGCAGCAAATGATACTGTAATGTTTGTTGGAGGAAATGGACAATCTTGTTACAATGGAAAATACAGTTTGCAAAGTCATTCTGACTACAGCCGGCCCCGGTGTCCCCTTTCCTGAGCTGTGAAGGTTTTAGCCACTGAGCCCTAAGGCTGTCCTCTTGTGCCTTAGCACTGAGACTAGCCTTAAGTTCAAGAGTCTGGAATGACAGGCAATTCTTTGGGCCCAACCTTATAAAAGAGGTGACACTTTATTAAAATATATGAAGATCAGAAGAAAATGAATTCAAATTAGAATGTTGTATATGCCAAAGTATGAAGCAGACATTCAAAGAATCCAGAACTCTTACCTCTGAGAACTACTTCAGAGGTAACAAAGCTTAATCCTCTTATTTTCTTCTAAACTCATAAAAAGAGAAACTGAGGTGCTGAAAAATTCAAGCACCCTGCAGGATAAATACTTAGCATGTGATAAAGAATGATTTGCCCATATTTTGGTTAGTTTATGGCAGGGTTAGAAAATAAAACCCAAATCTCTTCCTTTCAGTACATTTTCCATCACATACCACACCTGTGCCCCCTCCTCCCAAATCCAAAGTGTCATGAGTATGATTCCATTCTCAGGTGTACCATTATTTAAATCTATGTTTTAGGAATAAATAATTTTCCCCCTACCTTAACAGTGTGTCTTATATACCTCTTAAAAATTAAGACATGTATCCTCTGGTTTAAAGCATCCATCCTTTCTGTTATTACAGCTAACTGGCAACCAATACTAAACCATGAGCAAAGAATGCATATTAGTATTGCTTAAAAATAATTAATTAGCAATAGATTATTTTCTCCTATAAATCCAGAAGTTGCCATACGATAGATCAGAACCTCCTATTTGAAGCTTCTGAAAAAATAAGTTACTACTGTCTTTATCTTTTTCTGAAATAGATGCAAGAAAATTTGGCCTATTTGGTGTATTTAGTCCACCCACAGGGCAACTGCAATCACTCCTCTCAAGGTCCAGCAGAGGAGCAGCCTCTGGGTAATGGATGGGGCAAGCCCACAGCTGGTTTGACAAACTAAAACCTTTCTATGCCAATTAGTAAAGAAAATTTATCTCCGGGTATACCTCTGGGGTTTTCCTCTCACCTCAAAGGAAAGTCAGTTGACAAAGAAACAAGGGAATTTTGCATGATACTATACATAGAGAATCCTAAAGATGCTACCAGAAAACTACTAGAGCTAATCAATGAATTTGGTAAAGTAGCAGGATACAAAATTAATGCACAGAAGTCTCTTGCATTCCTATACACTAATGATGAAAAATCTGAAAGAGAAATTAAGGAAACACTCGCATTTACCACTGCAACAAAAAGAATAAAATACCTAGGAATAAACCTACCTAAGGAGAAAAAAGACCTGTATGCAGAAAACTATAAGATACTGATGAAAGAAATTAATGATGATACAAACAGATGGAGAGATATACCATGTTCTTGGATTAGAAGAATTAGCATTGTGAAAATGACTATACTGCTCAAAGCAATCTACAGATTCAATGCAATCCCTATCAAACTAGCAATGGCATTTTCCACAGAACTAGAACAAAAAATTTCACAGCACAGTTTGTATGGAAACACAAAAGACCCCAAATAGCCAAACCAATCTTGAGAAAGAAAAACGGAGATGGAGGAATCAGGCTCCCTGATTTCAGACTATAGTACAAAGCTATAGTAATCAAGACAGTATGGTACTGGCACAAAAACAGAAATATAGATCAATGGAACAGGATAGAAACCAGAGATAAACACACACACATATGGTCACCTTATCTTTGATAAAGGAGGCAAGTATATACAATGGAGAAAAGACAGCCTCTTCAATAAGTGGTGCTGGGAAAACTGAACAGCTACACATAAAAGAATGAAATTAGCACACTCCCTAATACCATACACAAAAATAAACTCAAAATGGATTAAAGACCTAAATGTAAGGCCAAACACTATAAAACTCTTAGAGGAAAACATAGGCAGGACACTCTATAACATAAATCACAGCAAGATCCTTTTTGAACCACCTCCTAGAGAAATGGAAATGAAAACAAAAATAAACAAATGGGACCTAATGAAACTTGAAAGCTTTTGCACAGCAAAGGAAACCATAAACAAGATGAAAGACAGCCCTCAGAATGGGAGAAAATATTTGCAAATGAAGCAACTGACAAAGGATTAGTCTCCAAAATATACAAGCAGCTCATGCAGCTCAATATCAAAAAAACAAACAACCCAATCCAAAAATGGGCAGAAGACCTAAATAGACATTTCTGCAAAGAAGATATACAGATTGCCAACAAACACATGAAAGGATGCTAAACATCACTGATCATTAGAGACATGTAAATCAAAAATACAATGAGGTACCACCTCACACCAGTCAGAATGGCCATCATCAAAACATCTACAAACAATAAATGCTGGAGAGGGTGTGGAGAAAAGGGAGAAAGTTCATCCTCTTGCACTGTTGGTAGGAATATAAATTGATACAATCACTATGGAGAACAGTATGGAGGTTCCTTAAAAAACGAATAGTAGAACTACCATGTGACCCAGCAATCCCACTACTGGGCATATACCCTGAGAAAACCATAATTCAAAAAGAGTCATGTACCACAATGCTCACTGCAGCTCTATTTACAATAGCCAGGATATGGAAGCAACCTAAGTGCCCATTGACAGATGAATGGATAAAGAAGACGTGGCACATATATACAATGGAATATTACTCAGCCATAAAAAGAAACAAAATTGAGTTATTTGTAGTGAGGTGGATGGACCTAGAATCTATCATGCAGAGTGAAGTAAGTCAGAAAGAGAAAAACAAATACCATATGCTAACACATATATATGGAATCTAAAAAAAAAAAAAAAAAAAAAGGTTCTGATGAACCTAGGGGCAGGACAGCAATAAAGACACATTCGTAGAGAATGGACTTGAGGACACAGGAAGTGGGAAGGGTAAGCTGGGACGAAGTGAGAGAGAGTAGCACTGACATATATACACTACCAAATGTAAAATAGCCAGTGGGAAGCAGCTGCATAGCACAGGGAGATCAGCTTGGTGCTTTGTGACCACCTAGAGGGGTGGGATAGGGAGGGTGGGAGGGAGACGTAAGAGGGAGGAGATATGGGGATATATGTATACATATAGCTGATTCACTCTGTTATACAGCAGAAACTAACACAACACTGTAAAGCAATTATACTCCAATAAAGATGTTAAAAAAAAAAGAAACAAGGGAAGTTTTGTATCAATGACTTGTTGATATTATCAACTCAGTCTTCGGCAATCTATAAGCCATTAAAATTAAGTTGTTAGAAATTACACGTGTGTGCACATGTGATGCCACACTGAACTATGAGGTAAATAACAGAAGAGTCCAATATTTGTGTTTTGTTTCAATTAACTCTAAAACCCACATATAATTTTTAAATCAAGGACTACTTATTTTAAATAAATAGCATCCTACTTTTCTCCTTAAAAAAAAACCTTATTGTCTCCCTTTTCATTGCAAATTTTGTCTCTATTATCCATAAGTTTTATGGCTTTTCCCCCTAAGTTAGATACACTATCCTTTAAACTATATTTTTACAATATATTTGTTATATTTTTATTAAGTATTATGGAAAATCAGTTTTTCCTATGATGTTTAATCTAAAGTAACCATGACATTCGTATTGATTTTTCTCTTTAAATTCATAAGATAGCAGCTAAAACCATTGCTATATATAACTACATATATATATATATTATTAAAACTTGAAGTAAAGTCACTTTAAAGAAACTTTTGGCAAACATATTTGAGTGTATCTAATGTGCTGGCTCATTTTCCTCTAATTAGAAACACTGGGAAAATCCTTAGGGGGGAATTACTATGGATGACAAGAAATGATTTTGCTTTGGTTATCCAGGCCTTGTCTTCTCAATTAATTATAACCATGCTGGGGAAAGTATGACTCCTGAAGCAATTAACATACTCTTTGGACAAGAAGAGTAAAGAAATCAGCAAACTTATGGGGACTGTGTGACCTAACACAGAGAGGAACTACTTATTAGTCATTGTTCTGAAAACAAAATATATTAAGGTGAGAGGAAATAGTTCTGATTTATAGACAGTTACAGAACAAATTGTTATACCAACAAAAGAGGTTTTAAACATTTTATCAGAAAAAAAATTTTTTAATAAGAGAAGGCTGTTGAGAAAGGGAAAATAAGGGGTTTACAGTTTGTGTCCGTACCCAAAGGAAGACATAATTCCTGCATCTTAGGTCACCTCCGGTGCAGGTAAGGTCAGAAGATCAAGTGTTCTAGATCCTAATCCTGACTCCATCACTTACTACTTATGTATCTTTGAGAAAGTTATTTAAACATCTTTCCTCAGTTTCCTCATCTGTAAGATGAGAATAACATTAATATTTGCCTTTAAGGATTGTTGTGAGAATTAAATGAGATAACCTATGTAAAGCATTTGTAATGGTGTCTGGCCTATAATCAGTGCTATAGGAAAGTAGTCACTACATTGCCCGTGATTATAATTTCTGCAAAGTTCTTACAGAACTCAACTCATGTCTTGCTCCTTCCTCCCCATCAGCCACTCTGTTTCACTCACCTAGGTCTCCCCAGATGTACTTTGCTCTTCTGACTCTAGGTGTATTCATTTCCTAGGGCTGCCATGACAATGCCACAAACTGGGTGGTTTAACACAACAGAAATGTATTGTCTCAGAGTTCTAGAGACTAGAGGGCTGAAATGAAGGGATAAGCAGGGTTGGTTCCTTCTGAGGACCTGAGGGAGAATCTGCTCCATGCCTCTCCCCCAGCTTCTGATAGTTCCTGTAATTCCTGGCTTTCCTTGGCTTCTTGATACAGCACTCCAATCTCTGCCTCTGTCATCACGTCATCACAGGGCATTCTTCCCCGTTTGTGTCTATGTCCAAATTTTCCTCTTCTTACAGGGACACTAGTCGTTGGATTAGGACCCACTCTAATCCAGTATGACCTCCTTTTAGCTTGATTACATTTGCAAAGATGCTATTTCCAAATAAGTTCACGTTCACAGGTACCAGGGGTTAGGACTCATATATATATAAAGATATGGGAGGATACAATTCAACACACAACACTAGGTTTTGGCTCAAACAGATTCCCATTCTTGACATTCTCTCCTTCTCATCTGCATTTTGTATTTCTGTTTTTCCCATCCTTCATAGTTGACTTAGTTTTAAAAGCAGCCCCAACTACTATTGCAATCTCTCTTCATGTTGCCATGCAGTTGAGAACTCAGTTTCTGATCTCTGAGTTCTGCCTGCCAAGCTAGACTCTGAGCTATTAAACAGCAAGTGAATCTTAGGACACTCCCATGGTACCAGCACTCCTCTGGGCAGACAGAGGACCCTTTGTAAATATTATTGATGGGTTTATTACTTTGTTAGTTTAATAAATGTACCTACTTGTGTTGTTTGCCTCTATTTATGAAATAATTTGGGAGATGAAGCAACATATTCAAGTTCTGTCTTATTTATGATGTTTATTAGACCATGGAAATTAGCTTGAAAGTACTTTTCTAAGCCATGTTAATAAAAAGCATATAGTCTTTGGTCCTTGTTCAAAAGCAAGTTAAAATCTAGTTGGGTAGAATAGACAGAACAATTAGAGGGAACGAAATCTTTATGTGTTCTGGCATTATGTAATGATAGACTACATTTATGAGTTCTGACACTGAAATGACTAGAAAATAAGGCAACATATGATAAGAGGTTAATTATGTTGGACAAACTACAAGGGCAAAATAGAAATCAAAGTTTTAAACATTAAACTGCTTTTAGATATCTTGTGGATTTGAGGGGAGGTTAATTTCCTTTTGTTTAACTCACAAAACTGATGTCATTTGATTACTTGACAATTAGAATAATGTCTTACCATTTAAGGTGTTTGAAGTCTGGGTCTAATCCATTCACAGAATAAGCCACAGAAAGCTGTTTGCTTACCTAAATGGCACATAATAAATATCACAGACCCTGCAAAGACCTTAACACAAAGTAGTTCCTCTTCTCTCTGGCTATAGCAGAACTTGAAATCTCAGGACCAGAAGAAATCTCCCAACTGTTACCTCTTAGGGGTGCTCTGACTAAAGAATTTCAGCTCATATATTACAGCTGAAAAATGTCTGTCAGACGTTTACGCTCATTGGTCCTAGTTCTGTTGGACCACATAAGACCAAATTTAATCCCTCTCCCACATGACAGCCCTTCAAAGAGCTGAAAGCAGTGATCAGTCTCACTGTGTTTTCCCTCTCTCTAGCTTAAGCTGTATGACATGTTATCAAGACTCTTTTCCTGCTGACCACGCTCGCCTGTGTGTGTCCCACCTTGCCTATCACCCTGTTAAAGGGTGATGCCCAGAACTGAATAAAACGTCAGGTGTCCACTGACAGCCACAGCATATTTATAGCAATAATGCCCCACAAACATCTCTTGTCTCTTTTCTGTCCCTCTCCAGGGTGAACCCAGGTCTTTACTGAAGAGAAATTAATTAGCCTCCTTACTGAACCACTTACCACTATAATCCTCATGTTTTTCTACTTCCTTCATAATAAAATTGTGATATAGGATATTAGCACCGACATTAAGGATTTCTGGAGGCCCTCTATTTTCTGCACAAACATTAATAAAGTTCAATTCCTTAGGAAGACGTAAGAGTCTCAACAAGTATCAATTTGGCATCATTTTCGGCTCATTTTCTGTCATCTTCCTCCCCACTTGTTATGGAGTGAATTGTATCCTCCCCCCCAAATTCATAGGCTGAAGTCCTAACCTCAGAATGTGACTTTATTTGGAAATAAGGTTGTTGCACCTGTAACTGGTGAAGATGAAGTCATTAGAGTGGACTGTAATCCAATATGACTGGTGTTCTTATAAAGAGGGGAAATATGGACACAGAGACACAGGCAGGGAGAATGCTATGTGAAAGTGAAGGTAATTACCTAAAAGCCAAAGGAGAGAACTATAACAGATTCCTCCCTTACAGCTCTCAGAAGGAACTAACCCTGCTGACCACCTTGATTTCAGACTTCTAGCCTCAAGAATTATGAGACAACAAATTTCTTTGGTTTAAACCATCCTGCTTACGGTACTTTGTTATGGCAGCCCCGGCAAACTAATGCACCACTTCTTATCCACTCTCCACCAAAAAGCCCTAAGCTCCAATGAATGAAGATGTGAAGAAATATTCACTTGTTAACTTTCGATAGCTAAGATGCAATCCCCCAAATTAGTTTAAAACAACAACCATCTCTTTAGCTCATGATTCTGTAGATTGGCAAATTGAGCTGGGCTCACTTATGCATCAAAGGTCAGTTGGTGGTCATCTGGGGCTGGCTGGTCTCTAATGGTCTCAGCTGGGACATTCAAGAATGATGGGACCTCTCTTCACATGGTCTCTCATCCTCCAGCAGGCTGGCCCCCAGGAGTTCACACGTTCCAATGTGAGGGAACATCTCAAGTCTCCTCCTGCATCCCATTTGCTACGATCTCATTGGTCAAAGCAAATCATGAGAGCATGCCAAATTCAAAGGGTGGGGAAATAGACCACCTCTTTATGGGAGGAATGCAAAGTCTCACTGTAAGGCTGTGGATACAGGGCAGAAAAGAACATGCAACGATTTTTGCAACTACCTCATTCATTCACTCATTACTGATTCTTATTGTGACCCCCACAGAAGGTATGTGGCTCCATGAGGATGGTAGTTAAAAGCCACACACACTTTTTTTTTTAAAAAGCAGACACACTCCCTGCCTTGATGTCCCATACTGGCTGAGGTGATATTTAACATGAGAAAATTGTTAAATATTTAAGGTGAAGAGGTAAATTGAGTGTATCCTACAGCAAGTAAATATAATCAATATGCAGAAAGTAAAAAGCAGAGCCTGGAGAGAAGATATAGCTTCTAGTTGAATGGTTCTCAAACAGGAGTAATTTTGTCCTCCCTGGAAATATTTTGTTACAACTAGGAGACAGGGACGTGCTACTGGCACCTAGTGGGTAGAGGCCATGGTTGCTGCTAAACATCCTAGAATACACAAGACAGCCCCACAGCAAAGAATTCTCCAACCCCAAATGTCATTATTTCTGTGGTTTAAGAACCCTGTTTTGGGGGGACTTCCCTGGCGGTCCAGTGGTTAAGACTTTGCCTTCCAATGCAGGGGGTGCGGGTTCAATCCCCTGGTCGGGGAACTAAGATCCCATATGCCTTGTGGCCAAAAACCCAAAACATAAAACAGAAGCAATATTGTAGTAAATTTAATAAAGACTTTAAAAAATGGTCCACATCAAAAACAACTTTAAAGAAAATAAAATAAACTAAAAACTAAAAACCCCGTTTTAGCCTGAAGATTCTAACCAATGCCAACAAGCCTGGGAATAATGGCTTCTACTCTCCTTACTGCCACCCCCTTTTACTTGAAAGTACCAGGAGAAATAAAAGCATTTCTTCAGCCCCTATGGGCAGGCAGCCCCTCTCGGTAGGGACACAAAGATAAGAATGACTCTGTCTTGCCTTCCAGGAGCCCAGAGTCCAAGAGGAATAGGCACCTGATGTGTGTGCCTCTCATTAGGCTACATTCTTCTGCAGGAGAGACCTCCTCTGATTCATCTCTGAATCCTCTGGGTCTGTAAATGTCGTTAAATAAAACATGTGAGGGGCAAATCATAAGGAGTGCTTCACTGGAGTCACCATTGTTGTCAAATCAGTGAGGTATCAGGGATGCGCGAAGGAGCGTAGAAATGGGTTGCCAGCCTCTACACTCAGGCATCTCAGATCTGGCACCACCATGTATTCCTAATGAAAGGCAAAATTGGCATTGCTGTTTTTTTCATGCGGAATTAAAACTCAAGGAGGTATCTGTATCAATCACCAAATCTACTTCTCTAGGAAAGCCTGGTCTTTTAGGTGACTGCCCAGTGCCCTTTAAGGCAATCGCTATTTTTAGGTCACTAAATATGTGTATCTAATATTAGATTTGTGACTTTTTTCATTTGAAGTCTTCCCTCTCTTTTTTTCAACGGTTAATGTGCCTAAAAAATGTTTTTTACTATTTGCTTGAATAAACAATCTTCTAACATTTTGCTCCCACATCGTTTGATAGTCATCAAAAAGCTGTCATTTAAAAATACTTCCTCCAGTGTACAAACATCTGGCCTACCCGCTTAGCATTTGAAATAAGTAGTAATTATCTAGACTGTTTTGGTGTGATATTGGGTGACAACTTAAAACCCCAGGCTCTTTTCCCAAACCTGGCTGCTGTTTGTTACTGAGCAGAATTCACTCGATGGGAGCTTGAGTTTTAGTCCAGCATCCTCTCACCTCCCCAAATTCATAATTAAGTGCTTGGCACTGCTTAGCCACATATGAAGTCAAATCAGAAAAACTAAAAATGGGGCTTCCCTGGTGGCGCAGAGATTAAGAATCCGCCTGCCAATGCAGGGGACACAGGTTTGGGCCCTGGTCCAGGATGATCCCACATGTCGTGGAGCAACTAAGCCCGTGCACCACAACTACTGAGCCTGCGCTCTAGAGCTCGCGAGCCACAACTGCTCAGCCCGCGTGCCACAGCTACTGAGCCCGTGTGCCACAACTACTGAAGCCCACGCTCCTAGAGCCCGTGCTCCGCAAGAAAAGAAGCCACTGCAATGAGAAGCCTGAGCATTGCAACGAAGAGTAGTCCTCGCTCATCGCAACTAGAGAAAGCCCACGTACAGCAATGAAGACCCAACGCAGCCAAAAATAAATAAATAAATAAATAAAAATTTATTAAAAAAAAAAAAGAAAAACTAAAAATGGTTCTGGGTATTGGACATGAGAAAGGCAAGAAAATGTTGCAGTTTGGATTCTGAGATTGTCACATCCTGGAATTAAAAACTGTTTTAAAAGTGTCCAAATGAGGTGACAAGGAGAAGACTGAAGCTTTGCTAAAGACACTTTCATGAGGAATTTGTGTAGGTTCCCCAATGAGGCTGCTTTTGGTATCACTTCCCTGATCTCTTTGGGATGGAATCTCGTTGGAATAACAATGAGACACCATAGGCAAGTCTTAATCCACAAAGCACCATAAATGGGATGTTCCCATTTATGACAGAGACTGGCTATTTACCAAACTTTTTTCCTCTTCCTCTGGGACCTACAGAAGGTCTGCATTTCTCAGCTTCCCTGGGAGGGGAGGGGTATACCAGGTCCCAGCTAAAGGAATGTGACCTGTGATGATAGAGCCCCTGTGCCATGATTCAAGGTTTTTCCCCTCTGCTGGCTTGATGCAGATAAGCGCAGTCACCTCGGAAGCCCATGTTAAGGAGGGCAGAGCCAAATGACAGACAGGGCCTAGATTTCCAAATTACTGCCTGGAGCAGAGCTTCCAGATGACATGAACACTCATTTTAGACGTCTTATGGAAGTCCTATAGAAATAAATTGTTGTCCCAAGTTACTGAGATTAGGGGGTTTATCTGCCATAGCAGCTACCACTATCTTAACTAATATACCATTTCTCTCACAATCTCTCACTAGAGAGATTAAGGGGAAAGGGAGATTTACAAAGGGGAGCAATATTCAGCAGGGGATTTACTTATTCATTTTTTTCAAGAAATACTAAGATTCCTCTGCGTGTTATAATTTTAGGAACGAGAGATGCAGTAAGGAGCCAAACAAAAACGTATCTATCTACACAGAGCTTCCCTTCTAACAGAGGGAAGGAGACAAGGAGATATACAAGTAAAACATCTAGCATCTCAGAGACTACGTGTGTGCAATGAAAAATATCAGAAAAGGGAGAGAATGAGCCCGATAGGAGAGAGCAGTGGGTAGGAATGCGACTGACTCTGATGGAACCACACCTAGTTTAGAGTCCGAGTGACATGTAGGGCCACTGCCTTACAAAGGGGAAAAGGCATAATGGGGATGACCTTGATGGTACAGGGCAGGCAGGAGTGGTTGTGAGACCAAGCATGCCATGGGTAGACTATGAAGTTAGGGGTGTGGCAGGACCAACCAGAGCTTCCAGGATGCATCTTTCCATTTGGCTCCCCCCAGAACACAGCATTCTATCAGCATGTTGTACCTTTAATAGCAAGGGGGAAAATATATGCTTATATGGAACACAGATTTGCAAGCAGGAAAAGTGAAAAGAAACTGAGAGCATTAAGTCTATCCAATATGTTTACCTTCTACTTTTGCCCATCCACATGAGAGAGAGCTGAAAACTATATAGAACTGAAGGGTAAAATTTTTCAAAGGAAAATATAATTAGATTTCAGAACTACATTAAAAATAATACAGTGACGGCAACACATTTGTCACAGTTTCTACTGATCACAAGAAAAGAATTAAGGTCAGAAGCAAAAGAAAGAGACGATGCTTAATATTCATGTACACCTTGCTTTAGGAAAACCAAATACATAAAAACCTAACTCAACAAATCAGATAACTTAGAGTGATTTTTTATGTTAAAAATAAAGGGACTTATGGCTCTAAAAGAGTTACTTTATGATTACTTTAAATACAGAATTAATTTTCAGTGGGTATCTATCCCAAACATATAAAAGCTTGCCAAGCCAAGAACCTTTCTAAAACCAAAAGTGAATCCTTCTTAGTATGAGACATTTAATATAAGAATTTGGAAAATCATTGAACAGAAACACATTCCAGAACCATCCATACACATTTGTCTCATGTAAGGACACTATACGTAGAAATGTATTTTCTCAATTTTTTGTAGGGCATGGATATTGTAGATATTCACAGAATATGGTAAAGTGAATATTCTCAAACATTTGAATAAATATGTACCATGTAAAATATGCAATTCTCAATTGTAAGAGCAATTACTGGAAACTACACTCTTGGTTGGGAACAGCCATTATCATCTGATATTCCAACCAATAGGAACAAAGTAAAGTCAACCAAAGAACTGAGTGATGTTGTGATTATAAATCAACTGGACACATTACAGAACAGAGATTTGTACAGAATAGAGATTTGCACCAGCTAGGAAGCCTACAGCTATGAACTGCAGTCGAAGATGAGGTAGCATTTTATGAGCAATAGAAATAAACTAAAAATTAAATTGTCTGTGGCTAATGATTAAAAATAAAATACTAAAGTAATATCCATTGAAAATGTACACAAAATAAAGTGAAAAGCACAACTTCTGGGGTTTTGCTCAGGGGCTGCCATAATGTAAAAAGGAAGGAGGGGAGGGGAGAGAACAGGCAGACCCTGGCTTGTGGCTGAACTCTTTCAACTAGAGAATCTCTGCTTAGCCTGTCATTAAAATTAGAATTCAGTATAAATTTGAAAAATGTTTTCCTGCTAAAATTGTTTTATAAATGCTTTTTATAGTTGTATAAAATAATTATAATTTTATAATGAGTATGATTTGACCATACTTACATTACAGGAGAAAAAAAATCCCAGAAAAATAAAGTCATTGTCCCAGGATTTCCCAGCTAATTAATGCTAACCCAAGTCTCCAGATTGCTAAACCTGCTACACTTCCAACTGATAGTGGTGCTCTCAATAATACATATACTAGAATCCATAGCATATATTAGAAAAAGAGATTACAAAGAATTACTGTCACAGAAAAAAAAATTCATAGGGTGTTTCTTGGCATTTACCCTAAGAGATGAAAACTTATGTCCACACAAAAACCTGTGCACAGATGTTAATGGCAACTTTATTCATAACTGTCAAAATGTAGAAGCAACCCAAAGTATCCTTCAGTAGGTGAATGGATAAACAAACTATAGTTCATCTAGACAATGAAATATTATTCAGTACTAAAAAGAAATGATCTACCAAGCCAAGAAAAACTTTAAATGCATATTACTCTGTGAAATAAGCCAATCTGAAAAGGCCAGATACTGTATGATTCTAACTATATGATCTTCTGAAAAAGGCAAAACTTTGGAGACAGTTAAAAAAAAAAGTCAGTGGTTGCAGAGTTGGTGGAGGGGATGAGGGAGAAATGGATAGGCGGAGCAGAGAGGATTTATAGGACAGTGAGACTACTCTGTATGCTATTAGTGATGGATACATTTCATTATACACTTGTCCAAACCCATAGGATGTGCAAAACCAAGACTGAGCCTTAATGTAAACTAAGGACTTGAGTGATTATGATGCGCCATTGCAGGCTCATCAACTGTAAACAAATGTTCCACTCTGGTGGAGGATCTTGATAATGGGGAGGCTCTGCATGTGTGCCGGCAGGGAGTATATAGAAATCTCTACACCCTTCTCCTTGATTTTTCTGTGAACTTAAACTTGCTCTATAAAAAGAAAATCTTCATTTAAAAATTTCTCTTTCTCTCTCTAGATATGCACATACATATCTAGATATACATATCTAGAGAGAGAGAGATCCATATATAACTGTACTGTCTTCTTACCATATGCCAGGCACAATTCTAAACATTTTACAATTATTATCTCATTTAACACTGGCAAGGGCACCATTAGTAGCCTGTTCTATAGGTTGGAAAATAAAACTCAGAAATATTAACTTGCTTTCCCAAGGTCACACAGAGGAGTTGATGTATTTTAAACATAATGATTAACACCCCAGGCTCATAAGCATTCCAAAATGATGTATCACGTAAGGATAACAACAGGGGTCAAACAAAATTGAGGTTTAGAGAGGACACCAATACAGAATAGGACTGTAGTAAGACTGAAGTAAATGTTCAGAGAGATCAAATACTGAAAATTGCCAGGTTTTCAAGGAGGGGCTCGTGTTTGATATTCATTCATTTGTTCCACAAATATTTACTGAATGTCTACTATATGTCAGTAATATTCTAGTTAGTGGGGAGTCGGAGGTAAGTGTCATATCTCTGCTTCCCATGGACCTTATATTTTAGTGGGGGTAGATGTGCAATAAACAAGAAATGTAAACTTGCAGAAGAAAACCATCTGAGTAAGTAGTTTAGAGAATTCAAGTCTGGTGATATGACAGTGAGTTACTAGCTGGCCAATTTAGATGAATAAGAGATTTAGATTAATGAGAGCCTGGAAGGAGCTCTCTGAACTGATGGCATTTGAAATGGTATCTGAAGCACAAGAAGTATGAGCTATGAGAAATTCAGTGGGACATGTATCCCAGTCAGAGCAAACCAGATCAAGTCAATCCAGAGCCAGGAGAAGAGTGTAGCTGGAGTCATTGTGAGCAACTCAGTGGAGAATGGCTTGCGATGAGGTTGAAGAGAGAGCAGGAGAGCAAGGTCCTGAGCTGGAAATTTCCAAGTGCAGTGAGAAGACATTGGAGGATTTTACGCAGGAGAGTAACATGACCCGGTCTACACGTGAAGAGCATCACACGGCAGGTTGCTTGTGTGAAGAGGCAGGGTGGAAGCGGGAAGAGCACAAAGGAAGCAATTACAAGCATCCAAGCTAGTTGGAAGATGACAGTGGTTTCAACAAAGGTGGTGGAGATGGAGGCACAGGACAGAAAATTTGGGGGAGATATTTGGGAGGTAGACACAGCAGAGCTTGCTGGTGTGAGGAATGAGGGATAAAGAAGAATTTGGGATAAGACCTTGAAACTGCACAGAGTTCAGATAGAATGAGAGCTAAGAAAACACCACATTCTTCCGGGGGGGGGCGGGAAACTCATATCTGAAGCATTTCCAAATTATACAGAAAAAGAAATAATCACTGGAAAGACATATGTGGCTGTAGTTCAAAGACAACATAATAACTGTCTTTAAAAAGCCATTATATGATTGCTACATTTGTCATTCAAATGGCATCTGGAACCTGACCGGGGTATTCAGATGAAAAAGTCACAGACAACACGAGAGATAACGTCATAAAAGTTAGAAATGCAGAAGTTAGATAAAGGCAGATGCACTTCACTCAAAACATATTTAAGCCTGGGTGGTTTGTATATTCATTTTTATGAGGGCATTTGAGTAAGACTTGAGGGTTTTCTTTCAGCAAATCCATCAGAAGCTATCCCCTTAAATGAGTACTGGCCCCTTCAAAATAACGACTCTGGGAGAAAATGAACTTATTCTAATGTACTGCAATTGCTCAAAAAAAAATTTTGGAACCCCTCTATGAGGTTTACTCTCAGAGCCAACCACTCATTCTCAGCTACAGGTCTATGTCCTTTGAGGGTGGGCTTAGTCAGAGCCAGTGTGAGGTTGGGAGCACAGCAGCTGATGGAGTTGAGTTCTGTCATTGTTGTTCTATGGTGTCTTCAGAAAAGGCAGAGCAGTGAACTCAAGCTCTGTGGTGTATAAGGCCGTCACATGCACAGAAGCACTTAGACACCACAGAATTTCTGTGTGAAAAGTCTGATTAACCTTGCGGCTTGAATTTTTCATGAGCAAAGCCATGGATATCAAAGAAACAAACCCACACTGTATCCAGAAGCAATATTTTGGTGTAATCTTTATTCCCAGGTCAGGGATGGTGGTGTGTTTCACACCAAGTTTGATAGTTTCTCTCATGTCAAAATAGATATGACACATTTTACCACTGGTTTCTAGGTTTTAATACATTATGTTCCCACCTCTTGGTTGAGGGTGGGGTAACACGGGAGGGTCAAGCCTACTGCCTAATGTGAGGGCTACTCTGTACCTGTCATTCAGCATAAGTACATGAACAACTTTTCTGAACTTGCCTCATTTCTGGGTTTCATTTTTAAGAATACTTGCACATCTTTGTCTAAAATATGTTCCTTAGCTACTATTCTAATGGTAAATTGTTTATTTGAATGCACCAAATATCTGACCTTTTCAGAGTCTGTGGATTACAGTGTAGATGGATGAGTGGTCCCAACATTTTCAGGCACATTTCCTTCCTCCCAGAATGGGAAAAAAAAAAAAAAAAAGATTGACATTGCTTTTTCTTATGAACTTCTTTTGACATGTCTACTATCTCACTTGCATATTTGTTAAACCACACATGGAAGGAAAGACCTGAATCATTTGCTCTCAAAAAGTGCCACTAGTTTATATGTGGTCACAAAGCAACATGTAATTCTATGCACTTCCTTTGCTGACACAAGAATGACTGGTCAGACGTTAAAGTACTGCTATTGTAGGTGGGATAGGAATTTTTATTACTGTTCCAGCAGTTTGGATTTAATAGCACCTATACTCAAATTTACTGCACAGGATAAATTAAGTATTTACTGCATCCTTCCTTTATAGTCGATTTCATAATGCTTTTACTTCCTATGAAGAACAAGTTGAAGTATTTCATTTTTTAAGCAACCACAGAACAATTCCTTTTTGGGCCTAGATGCCCTTTGTCTTTTCCTTCTGCCCTCAACAAATGCCACTTGATAAGGATATTTCTCCCCAAAGAGTTAGAATTACAGAAATCTGTTACTCGAGGCAAGATTTACTTTCAAGTGTAGTGGAGATCTGGGCTCTAGCCTGAAAGAGGAGAAAGCTGATATAATGGGATAAAAGGCTCTTAGGACCCCATCTCCAGATGGGTCTTAATGTTACATTATTTGGGCGTAGTCATCTTCTCTGAAATGAAGTTGTAAAATGTTCTAGATGTGAACACTTGCTGGACTCTCCTTCCACAAATAAATATACAGAAGGAATTTTTTTAAAAAAGGAACCTCAACAGTTCTTTGTGGCTAACATGTAAAAGAACAGTCCAAAGAACAATTTTTTTAAATCAAGAAATTAGTTTGATACAACTTGAGATCAACTAAAAAAGCTTATTGTCAAGATTTGTCTTTTATTTTAAAACAAAGGTCAATTTGAAATATGTCATTCTTGGGCTTCCCTGGTGGCACAGTGGTTAAGAATCCGCCTGCCAACGCAGGGGACACGGGTTCAAGCCCTGGTCCGGGAAGATCCCACATGCTATGGAACAACTAAGCCCGTGTGCCACAACTACTGAGCCCATGTGCCACAACTACTGAAGCCCGCACGCCTAGAGCCCGTGCTCCGCAGCAAGAGAAGCCACCGCAATGAGACGCCCACACACTGCAACGAGGAGTAGCCCCTGTTCCCCGCAACTAGAGAAAGCCCACACGCAGCAACAAAGACCCAACACAGCCAAAAATAAATAAATTAAATAAATTTTAAAAAGAAATATATTATTCTTTTATTTTCAGTATTATTATTAAAACAGATTAAGTCCAAATTTGAAAATCGGGGTAGCTATACCTTTATTTTAAATATTGATCCTGGATGGGCATATAGCTTTCACTGGTATTGTTGATAGAGAATAATGTGATAAAAATGACATTTTAATATGTTATAAAAAAAGTTACAGTATCAAATATGCTATTTACTGCCAGAGACAGTATTATTAGAAATCTTCTGTTTCTTTAATGAATGCCTAATAAGCTATCAAAACCAAACTCATAAGTGTATACTTAAACGTTTCAAAGTAATACAACAGCTGCAGAAAATTTAGTCAGACAGCTAAAGGATTATTTCTTCCAAAGCTCACCTCCAGTCATAACTATAAGAATGTTAATTTCTCAAACCAACAAACAAGACCATAAGTGGATTCATCATATATTTAGGATTGTAATAACATTCAGAATACCCCCACCACTATGAACACACAACCAGTACATTCCCTATATTGCTCTATTACTATTATAATACAATGAATCAAATTCTAGGGCTATGTAAGTAAAGTTATTAAAGAGACACAAACAACACACACCTGCTGTAGGTGCATGCAGCTTTTCGCTATTGTGAAGAAGCATCCCCAGAAAAATTAAACAGCTTGATTATTCAGATCCCATCACATCAAAACAATTATCCATGTGGATGACATAAATAAGAATATTGATTTCAGATGTTTTATAACCATATGTAGCTCAGATCTATATCCTTCAAGGTTTGAGGTCAACCAATACAGCATTAGGAAATAACACAAAGGACTAAACTGATGCAGGGTTATAAGTCCATTCCTGGAGAAGAATAATCACTCACTCAGATGCATGCCCTCTCCTCCTGAATCACTACTTCCCTATTCTACAGAACAGGACTTTGTTTTAGGAGAAGCGGAGTTTGTAGATTTCATCCTTGTGTTTTGTTTTGTTCTCACTGCTCCTTTTCATTGACATCCCACGTGTTTAACATCTTTCTAAGTCTGATTTGGGTTCATGATCATTTTATCATTTCTTTGTGTTGTTTTATGATTGCTATCTTTCAACTATTCCTCTCTCTTTGTCTAACTTTCTTCTCCTTTTGTTGGCTACCAGAAGATGGTGAGTAAAACAATTTAGTCTAGTTTACCTAGGGTTTTTTTAAAAAGAGATTTTGTTCTTTCTCAATTGTCTCTCTTTTCTTACACTCTTCATATAGTAGTCTGGGTCCTACAAGAAGCAGATGCCAAGACAAGATTAAATGATGTGCAAACACTGCATTAGGGGAAATGACTGTATGAAAGGAGGAGCCAGGTAAGATTGGGAGAGCCATCAGAACGCTATGCAAGGCTGACCCCAGCTAAGGAGAGAAGGCCGGGCGAAGCATCCTGGACTTCCATGGAGTGTAAGGCAGGATCTGGATCAGTAGCACCTACCAGCTCTGCAGAAGTGCCAGCCCTTAGCAGGGGAGGGTGGGTCACCACTGCATCCCCAGAGAATCTAAAATACGTTGTAGCATAAACATCCCCAGAGTTATCCATCCAAATCTCTCCTCCTGTCATTCAGGTTCCCAGATTTCCCCCGCTATAGCCCTGGCATTCCATGAAAGACCTGCCGCCTCTGAACATTCAAGTGTCTCTGAGCTCTGAGACTGCAACAATTAGGTCTTCAGCCTGCTACATCTGCCCTTCCCCTACAGGGAATAAGGGCATCTCGATACGCTACCTTGAAAGTTCCCTGGTTATTACCCTTAGCCTACTTGCTAACAGTTCTCAGTCTCTCATTATTCTTATCCAGGGTTTCAATACAACTTAGCAGCACACAATCAACTCCCGTGATGTGTAGGCATTATATGGTCTAAAGGTACCAGCAGAATTGGGCCTTTGTTGCCTATAGCAAAGTCCTCAGTAACACAGCCTTTTTTTTTTTTTTTTTTTAAGATTTTTTTTGATGTGGACCATTTTTTTTAAAGTCTTTATTGAATTTGTTACAATATTACTTCTGTTTTATGTTTTGGTTTTTGGCCACAAGGCATGTGGGACCTTCACTCCATGACCAGGGATCGAACCCGCACCCCCTGCATTGGAAGGCGAAGTCTTAACCACTGGACCACCAGGAAAGTCCCAACACAGCCTTATATTAATATTCCCTGTCTCATTTTCTCTACTCAATCACTCCTACTTCCTGGAGATACTCCTCCCAAAGTAGTTACCTGTACTCAAGTCCTATTTCAGGCTCTGCTTTCAGAAGAATTCAAATTAAGGCAGTTGGTTCCTAGAATGTCCTGGGAGAACAGACCCTCAGAATAGAATTCTAGACCTAACTCACTCCCCAGACAAATAAGAACATCTATTAAATGCTAGTGGTGATAAGTAGGGGTGGGCTGTAGCATCTCAGAAACTAAGACTCTGATCACAGTGGAGGAAGGAGCATGTGGTTGGACAGTAGTGCTATCACTTGAATAGTATGGGGGCAACAGTGTACTCATATGGCTTGTGGAGTTGGTTGGCTTTTGTTGCCTTGGAAGAAAGAGACCTGTAAGAATGCAAAGACTTAAAATATCCAGTATCTCTCTCTTCTATTCACCTGAATGACCCTGAAAAGTAAAAACAGAATAGAGTGAATGTAAAAACTAGAAGCTGATCTCAGAGTTTCTGGCATTGATCTGTTGTGTGGACTTCCCTGGGACTCAGTATGAGGCTGGAGAGGATGTACCAGTCAAAATGATGGACAGAAAACAAACCATTCCAAAGTGACCAAGGACAGTCTAGAAATGCAGAGAAGACTTTGCAGGGAGTATCTCAATCAAGGGGGATGGCAGCTGTGGGCAAATACTCAGACTCCCATTTTTCATACATACATTTCTTGGAGGTGTTCTCTTTGCTTCTCAGAGGTTCTGGTGAAATAGAGCCCATCCTGCCCACAGCAGTGACATCAGTAACGCACCAATTTTTCTTGTCATGCTCTACACATTCCCTCTTTCCTGCTACTTGTGGTCACCTCCAAAATAAATTACATGTAACCAAGTCCTGGTCGCAGGCTTTGCTTTCAGAGGAACCAAAATGAAGACAGAGTGGACCAGTGCTAGCTTCTGGTATTGTGAAAGCCTACATGATCAGACAACTCTGAGGAGGTCGGAGCCCAAGGAACTGTGCCCAGGGAACACCACCACGCAAGTCCAGAGTCCTCAGTAATACCTGCATCAGTACAGATAACGTTGACATAGCATGCCGGACACGGAAAATGCTTTTGGATTTTGCATTTCATGTCTGCCATTTTTCCTCAGCTCTAATGCTTTCACCTGATTCTAGATTTCTGAATCTTGTTTAGCTACATAACCTAGTGGTTGTTAAAAATTCCTACAAGAGCAAGATAAAAGCAGTGCTCAATTGCCAAAAAATAAAAAAAATGAAGAACTGGGCTGATTATTGAGTTAGAGATTTAAGCAAAGGGGACCATTATAGGGCTCCAGGTATCAGAACAGATACTAGGTAGACATGTGGACAAGGGAACAAAATGGAAGCTTTATTATTAGAATTAGACCTCAACTTGACAACCATGTTTACAATAATGTTACCTTGAGAACTCATCCCTGACAGCATCCATTCCAAACCCTGAAACGTGGTTGAGCCCAGCCATGAAGTCACCGGGAAGGGGGTATGGAATTTACATGGTCCTGTCAGCACCTGAGCCGACTTCACAACTTCAGAGCTGTTGTGACGTTCCTTAGAAGATTCTGCCCTCAAAGTAAGAATGAAACCAGAATCAAACAACCCTGCACTATTTTTAGAGAGAAGTTAAAAATTGTTCTATGAATTAAGTTTCAGAAATATCTCCTTTTATTCTCTCATTTGTAGATAGTGAATCAGACTCATTATCTAGAACTAATTTCTCTTTATTTTATATGTTAGTTATAAATAAATTTTTAAGAATGTGTGTTATAGACACTATGACAGTATTTATACCCATTGTTTTCTCAGTGTCCTCTTCTCTTTCTTGATCAAGGTCAGTATTAGCCTAATTTTTTTCATGTAAGAAAAACTTTGTCTAGTAAATCATCAAAATAATCTACAAACAATAAATGCTGGAGAGGGTGTGGAGAAAAGGGAACCTTCCTACACTGTTGGTGGGAATGTAAATTGGTACAACCATTATGGAGAACAGTATGGAGGTTTCTTAAGAAAACTACAAATAGAGCTAACATATGATCCAGTAATCCCACTTCTAGGCATATATCTTAAGAAAACCGTAATTTGAAAAGGTAAATCATCACTCTGATCTACTTTCTCTTCAGCACACCCAAAGTTTCTTTCATAAACTTCACCTGAACATCAGTATGCTAAATATTATATCTGCATTTATAATTACTTTACACCATGTTGGAACCTGGTTTTAAACATCTTTTTATACATTAATTCATTTTTCATTTATATTCTTAAAAAAACTTATTTTAGTGCTGCCTCACCCACACCTGTCTTCATTGCTCAGGTTATATCCCTACTACCCTTGTTCATTTAGTCGCAGCTTAATGTCCTATGTCACACTATCACTTACATTCTAATCATATGTCAAAGCAATGGCATCAATACTATGGCCCCCTTCCTGACAGATAAATTTGTGGGCTCAATCACCTTTGAAATGTGCCCATAAAACCAACTTCAAACATTAAAAAATGTATATTCACAAACTCACATAAATTATTCTTTAGTGAAGCTGAGACCTGTATGCAATGATTTAACGTTACATTGTTCATCTATGGGAAACTGTCTCAATTATTTAGGCACTGACCTGGCTGTAATCATGCCAGTGCTAATGCTTTCCTTGTAAACAATTCCAGCGTAAACAAGTCACTTATGGAGATGGAAATAAAGCCTCACAGTAATCATGCTCATCTTCATCCAAACACATTTATAATGTTGCTATCCGATACTGTGTTGGAAACCAGACGAAGCAAGTTTTAGACTTGCTAATAGACCCGCCACAGGCCATACTAGGAAATAATCATCCTTAGGAGCCAGGGAATAATAGGTGAAGTTGAGAAGAAGAAAGAAGCAAGGCTAAGGGATACTTATTCTACAAATTGACAGATAAAGTTTAAAGTCTGAAGTTAGGTATCAAAGCCAAATGTGAGTTAATAAGGGTCGAGAGTCATGGAAGCAATGATTATTAGAGCAGGGCCCTACAGAAGAGCCTGTGTCATTAATGAAATGAAATGCAAAATGCAGACTCAGAAAGATGGCAAATTGATTTGCAAGAGGACGGCAAACATATCTGAAGATCAGAGGATTCAAGGACTGGAAACAGAGTTAATAGGGGAACTAGCAGAACGGCTATATAAGAACAAGACAGATCCCCGGCCACCGGGTGACTGAGGCAGCAGGAAGGGAACACCTTCATACATAGTCAACTGGATTTTAAAACTAGTTGGAGTAATATTCCCCAACTTCTTTTAGTTTAACTACCATTTGGCTTGTTAAAATTCTTGGGTCACACGTCCCCCCTGGCCCAACCAGCCCTGTGTAGACAATTTATCTGCAATGTTCAATTGCTGCACAGGAAGCCTGAGGCCAGCCTGATACATTTCCCCTATTAGGCAACTTGTTCTTTTGGCCTGGAAACCCCCAAATTATTTGAAATCTATTAACTTTGCAAAGATATTTTACTTATAGTTTATTGATGTTCTGTGTCAATTTTCCCTCAACATGCTAAAAATTTTTAATTTGCAGGTTAAACTTGCTTTTTGGCTTTTTATGTGTTTAGTTTTTACTTTTTTAATTGTTAAAATACACATGTACCACCTTAACCATTTTTAAGTGAAGGATTTGATGGCATTAAATACATTGTTGTACAACCATCACCACCATCCATCTCCAGAACTGTTTTTATTTTGCAAAACTGAAACTCTGTACCTAAGACAATGACTCCCCATTCCATTCTCCCCGGAGCCCTTGGCAACCAAGATTTTACTTTCTCTTTCTATGAATTTGACTACTCTAGGTGCCTCATGTAAGTGGACTCATACAGTATTTGTTCTTTTGTGACTGGCCTATTTCACTTTGCATAATGTCCTAAAGGTTCATCCATGTTGTAGCATGCATGATTCTGTGATTCTATGATTACAGATAGTCTATATATGTACTAATATGATGGGCATTAGTCACATGTGGCTAGTGAACACCTGAAATGTGGCTAGTGTGACTAAAGGTCTGAAACTTAAATTTACATCTATTTTACTGAAGGTTAAATTGCCACATATGACTATAGCTACTGTATTGGTCAGCACAACTCTACCTAATCAATATCACCTATTTTCCTGCTTTATCACTGATTTTTATTGCAATACTATATTATGGTTTAGCTCATATCCATCTTTCCCCCACTCAACCACTATCACTTTTTAAAATAAATCTCTCATTTATATTTGTAACTTTAGAATAGCCCACCAATCCTTCATGTTTAATTTTAATCTCTGAAAGATGTTCTATAATTATGTTTAAACATGAGTTTGTTCCATTATTTCAGTTCTTGTTACAGGAATCACTGTGCATTATGTTCACTCCTTTGGCCTAAAATCCACATCCAAAATTCTCTCTCCCGTGCTTGCTCTTTTCAATATTATCGTCCATGACGATCAATATGTTTTTAGCAGTGACTTTTCTTTATTCTTATGGTTTTGATTTCTATAATTCATTTTTCTTTTGTTTCCTAAAAGCTCCATATTCCATCTTCCATTGTTTCCCCATGCCTTCCCTGAGCTTTTATTTTATATTGAAAATTGTTTCAAAATTATTCTTTAAAATTCATCACAATATGTTTGCTCACAATTAAACAATTATCATTTATTTTATGACAATGGTATTATGATAATGTTTTGCTATTTGTGTTTTCCCATTACTTCACTCCTTTGTCTTATGGTATCATTTATATATAGTGTTAATTTCTCTTGCTCTTTGATTATTATTCATATTTTAAAGCAGTTTTTTCTGGACTAGATTTTTTCAGGAGGTTTACTTACATAGGAAGGAGCTTCTGGTCTCTCTAGATTCTTGCTGTAAAGAAGAGGTGGTGGTTTTGTACTCAAGGCGGACTACTTAGAGCTCTGAGCTCTGCAGTGCAGCTCTCCTCTCTCTTGGTCTCCCCTCTACCTCATTTGACATCCCAGCTTCAAGCAACCCTTCCTCCAAGTTTACAGCCCAAGTCCCAGCTATCTCTTGTTTCACAGGAGATAGAGATTACATTGCTATTTCTGGTTTTCCTATATGATTTGGGGTGATTCTCACAATTAAAAAGAAACATTATCTTCACACTCCCAGTTTCAAATCAGAAATGTGCTTTTTGCCTACTTTTGTTGGGGAAGTCAAAGGACCTTTCTCCACCAGTATCACAATCGGCTCTCAGTTTAGTCTTGCTCTATTCACTATTTACACGGCCCCTTGTGTTCTATTTTGTACCATCTTCATTCTCAAGAAACTTGAGGTGCTTACTTTGCATCAAACCAAAGAACAATCTGAGCGTTACTGTGACCTCTGGAAAGAATCTTTTTCATCAAACAGGGTTTTCTGACACTTGAGTTGAAAGACACTCATTTCTCTGAAACGTCAACCTCAGCAGGTTCTCTGAGAGGTGGGGGGCAGCCTTCAACTCCTTCGAAGGAGAAGTTCACCTGCTGACGTTCAGAAACTCAAATGCTTGTTCCCTTTTCCCTGCATATTTCTCTGAAAGAGCACTGTGAGGAATCTTTTATTCTATATTCTATTTAATTTGTATAAAAGTGCTATTCTAACAGAACATAACAAAATCTCCTACCAAGAAGCCTAAATAGAAATAATTTATTTGAAGCTTCCTGACAATAACATCTCACGGGGACCCTGCCATCTGGTATCAACAGTTACTGTTGATCAATAATATGTGTTGTGTCTGTCGAGTGCAGCTGACATTTATTGTCTCCTATCCTTGTTTACTGCGTTAGCAGCCAGCTGGGCTAAAAAAGTCCAACAGGAGGAGATTCTCTCTGACACACCTGCAACTCCTCCCTCCAGGAGATGTCATCTTCTCACCATTTTCAGGTCAAAATAAAGGCAAGCAGACACATATAAAACTTATCATATTTGGATTTCAAAACCTGCTCTCCAAAGCTTTGGACAATTTAGTTAACAGACCTTGTACGAATATGCTGTCCCAACATTTTCTTACATATTTAATGATCTAGTCAATCTGTATCATTTACTAAATTCTCATATTTGACAGCTTTCCATGTCCACGTCCTTTTTCATGCAGTTCCTTCTGTCTAGAACGTTTTCTCTCTCCCAATTTTTGCTTTTATTTTTTGTTTTTATTTTTCATCATCTAAGCCATCTTTCATGGTTCAGTTCAAACAGCATCACATTCATGAAGGCTTCTGATCGATACCGAATAGGTGTGGCCCTTTTTTCCCCTCTGCTAAACTCCTGTAATGTATCTTTCCCTATAGTTCTTGCCATTGTACCCATTGTTTTTAGTTATCTGTGAGCTTGTTTCATACCACTCCTTGAAGGAAGCATTGAAATCTTTCTAGCTTTTAGCTTAATAGGCTAATTTAAAAGCTACAGCAAGAATGCTATAATAACTATTAGTTTCATCCTTGTCTCTTAATAACATGCGTTTCCAAGATGAGGGAAATTACTAGAAAGCAAGGACTTTTATCACTTCTATGTGTTAGTCACTATCCTAAGTGCAGAATTTGGGCAGAAACATTTTGAGGCATGTAGTCACATCAGATCACACAGAGGGTCTGTGACAATCTTTTTAATATTACTTTACCCTGTATCATAGCTATAGTTGATTGGCCAGAGGTAACACAGACCCAAGTTGGACCAATTGCATCGTGCCATGGAACCAACAGCTGGGGCACTGATGTTCCACCATTTTGTATACAGAGAGTCAGAAAAGACCTGTCTGTAGTGAGATATACATATAATATTTAAACCTCACTGGGCCTCCCACTAACCACCTGTCCCCACCCATTTCAGGGCCCGCCATGTTTTTCTGTTCTCCCCGCCCCTTCCCTCTCCTCTCTCAACTCTTCTTCCCAGTGACTAAAGGCTTACTAACTTGTTATGCTCAACAGTTTATTATCTCTTTGTTTCACTGATTCCTTCCAAATTTGCCCTTGATTTTCCCTGTTTGGCAGACATACAATTATATAATATACCTTCTTTGGTCTGTCTGAACAACAAAATAAGTTATTTTTAAACAGATTTTCTCACCTCTGAATCAAGTCCTACCAGAAAAGTGATAAAGAATCATGATATTTGATTATGAGATTCAGAAAACTGCAGCTTCCCTGACCTTTCATCTGCACTTATTGGCTGTAGAGGGATAGCAGTGGATCTTAACGTTTCCAAGACTTTGAGATTCAAAGCAACATGCTTCCTTTGACCACAGCTACCAGGAATGCAAGTGCACAGGCTAAGGCCCTGGGTCTTAAAACGCTAAAATAAAGCTTTACGACAGCAATTGTATTGATTGGAACTGATGTAGAAATAGGAAGAACTGTTTTCTTGTTTTCTTGTATCTACTATATGTCATGGAAATATTTCTAGGTACATTATCTTGAGTATATATCCTAGATGAGATTCATATATTATTTCAGTCCCTGTACATAAATTCTCATTTACTTAAAACGATTGTTAAATAGATATTGTTCTTCCCAGGAACATCTGAAAGGAGGAAACAAATAACATGGGTCCTGCTTTCTACTAGCTGTGCTGTGGACTATATGTTTCAGTGGGCAGGAATGTCCCACAAAGAAATATTACTAGTATAAGGACTTTATTAGCAACTCTAGTGAGTGATATATGGATTGAGAAAAATCAAAATTACATTAGCTAGGTAAGAAGGGATGTGTTATAAAAGACATTGCAATTCAATGCTAACATTTTGCTCTTTGGGGTTATTTTGTTTGTATGTTTAAGCTACTTAGGAGTGGGGAGAGGAGAAGATAAGTTTCATCATTAACCCAGATATATTTTGCAGGAAAAGTGTTATTTGGTTACAGGCCTGCGTGTTCCTAGCTCTTTGTGTTGTTACTATTCAATATAGCTGTATCTACATGTTATTATTGTTACTATTATTTAAACTTCAAACAGCAGTAATATTAAATCATTCCAGTCTGAATAACTTGAGAGTTAATAGTCCTCACAAGGGGGTGGTTTCACGCTGGGAAAGTGTTAGATAAAAACTGCAATTTGCAGAAATCAGTATGATATCTTTATTATACCTTCTGAGCTCACTGGGTCAAATTTGACACTCTAAATTGCTCTAATTTGGAGCTCTCCAGTTGTGTTATTAAATAGAAGCCTAAGTTTTCATATATTTGCAAAGATAAATTTCCTAGTATTTTTAGTAATTAGTCATATAATTATATATGGCACTGTGGTATCATTACCTTCTTTGGAGACTAAGATGCAGGTAGACTTTTCAAAAGTAGAGAAAGCAGAAGGCACAGAGGGATCAGGTGACGACAGCTGAGAGGTAGAAAGGTCAGGCTGTGCTCAGAGGAGTGGCAAAAACCACTTTATGGCAAGAACTTAAGATATGGGAGAAGCCAGAGAGAAAACCGGGAAGACAGGTTGGGTTCAAATTGTGAAAGTCTTGAATGACAGGCTAAAGAAATAATATTTTATTCTGTAGGTGATGAAGAGATATTAAAAAAATAAAGTCAAATAGTTTTCAAACTCTGGAGACAATCTGAGACATCAGGAGGACAGAGGGACTAAAAGTCAGAAGATCATTTAGGAAGTAATTACGTATCAATAAATGTGTTATAAATAGGATGCTCTAAAAATAAACGCCCAAACCTTCATATTGTTCTAAGGACCCTGGTCACTCGTGCTTAGGATGTGGCACAATTACTGCCAAATCTCCACTCAAAATACTTGGGGGAACTATAACATGTTAATCGGGCACTGCTCTCTCTACTCCCATCTCCTTACAAATGGTCTAAGTTTATAGAATTATTTAACAGAAACATAAACCTCAAGTCTGCTAATTGGCAAAGATACATTCATTTCGTTTATGTAATGTCTATAGCTGTTTTCATCAGAAAATGATAAAGTAGAATAGTTGCAACAGCGTGTAGGGCCAAAAAGCCTAAAATTTTTACTCTCTGGCCCTTTACAGATGGTTTGCTGATCCTTGTGCTAGACTATTATTTTCTCCTGGTCAGCGCCTTCTTTGTTAACCTCTGAACAATCACTCCAGAAATGCCTCACGGTTTCTTCTAGTTTTGTCCTGCCCCTCTATGTTACCACTGCCTTTTTTCAGTTCTCTATTTCCAGTGCAGCAGCTGGAAATAGACTGTTCCAGAGAAGACCTGCCACCTTGTCAGGTAGGATTGGCCAATGGACACTACGGCTTCTGTGACTACTTTGGTTACCTGGGAACATAAATCAAAATGTACAAGGGATGTGTGTCTAGGTGGAGTAATGGCACATGCAGGACAACTCGAAGGAATTAGAAAGTAGATTGTGCCCTATTTCCACACAGCTCTCTTCCACTGCCCACTTCACACTGCTCCAGAAGAACTGTACTGCTGAAAATATAATGGCAGAGTCTTCGATGAAATTCCTAGAAATGAATAGGACTGGAACATCGTAATGATTATGTTCCCACACTTCTCATCTAATTACAAAAATGACAAAAGAAACAGAAATGTGGTCAAATGACTTGCAATTTTGTCATCAGTAGTTAATAAACGTCCTGATGAAATCAACATTTTATTATGGAGCCCTAGAAGCTACAGCTGCTTTTCTTCCCAGCAAAATGAAGAAGCAAGCAGTGTGTGCTCATCAAGGTGAAGCTGACAGCCAGGCAGCTCCTTACCATCATAAAATAGGCAGGTGCTTTTATGACAGCACACATTGATGAACTCAATCTCTTTCATAATTTTCTGCTAAAAGGTCATCTTTATTAATTTCTCTGCACAGTCAAAAAAGAAAGCTCCACAGAATGAGAATTTAACAATGTCAGATAGCCAGGGGAAAAAATATTTCTTTTAATGTCTACACACCCTCAGTGTGGTACACTTCAGTTGGAAACTATAATCCGAATGAGCAGCAATAAACATAACACGGAGCAAACAGAAGGACAGTTAAAATGTAGCATAAATGCAACATAACATTTTCAGAATGCTCAGAAGGCAGTAAAGATACGGAAGAGATTTGAATGACTACTTTAGTATGTCATACTTTTAGTATGAAAGTTCTTAGCGTCTTTTTTGTGATACAACAAAAGCGAAACTTAAGCCAATGCATTTCACTGAACTTCTCAAGCAAACAGCTGACAGCTAGATTACCTTGATTTGCAGAGAACTGTCAGCTCACACTGTTTTATTTCATGCTTCGCGCTTTATTCACAGTGCTGTGGGTCTGTATGTAGGCTCAAGAGATCAAATGGACTCCTGCTCCCACCAGAGTCTATAGCTAAAAATCCAGGAAGAAAGGCTGCATAGCCAACGACGGTGATGTGAACATAGATTATTAAAAAATAAAAAATGCTTTCACTCAAAGGAAATAGCTCAGAAGGTTGTTAAGTACGGCAGCTGTTTAGAGAGAACAATTAATCTGCTGGTTATTTTCTCTGGTATGTGACAGCCTTAATTCAAAGAAGGTAACGTCTACTGCTCTGCTCCAGAATTTGTATAGCACAGATTTTTTTTTCTGAACACACTTTGATGAATCATCTTTTCACATCCAAAGGCATCCAGGTAGAAGGGTAAGAACATGAACACTCAAGGCAAGCCAACAGGTTGAAATTCCAGGTGTTCCATATCCACTATTATTCCATATATGACCTTGGAGAAGTCATGTGGCCTTTCTCAGCCTGAGTTCTCTCACCTGGAATTACTACCACCCTACAGAATCAAATTAAAAATTTAATAGCATATTTAAATCAAGCAGCCGACTAATATTATACTATTAAACTATTTTTTCGGCCTTCTGAACAATTCAGTGAGGTGGAAGGGCAGATATTTTGGTTCTTTTTTTCCTTCTTTCTCTGCATGTCATGTATCAGTTCAGCCAGCCCTGCATCAGAGAGCCAGAAAAACAACTCAAGTCTTCCCCCAGCTTGTTCTAGACTCTTTCTGTTCTGACATTATGCTAGTCATTAGAATGGCTGTCAAGTGAATTACGTGATAAGGAGCCCCAGTAGGCAAGTTTTCCCCAATCTACTCATGAGGTCACAAAGTGGTACTTTGGTGGTACAAAACTTATGATCTGTAGAGAGGCAGGAAAGCTTTCAGCTAAATATGAATACCATCACTGAGAACACTAAAGGTGAAAGAAGACTACGGTTAGAGACCAGCAAGGCCAGAGGCAGATCCCTGAAGTCCCAGGTGGCTAAATAAATATGAGGGCAGTAACAGTGGAACACACAATTAGGAAGTACTATTTCAGAAAAGGTAAGTAAAAGTAACATAGTCTAAGGGCATTTCGAGGACAGGGCAGCAAGGATTGGTGAAGATGCAGTAGGAAAAACAAGGAAGACCATTTTAATGGTAGAGAAATAAAATTTCTCAATATGCTCTACCAAAGGTAGAGCCTCTGCAGAAAGTTCATTTCTTTCAGACCTAGAATATTGTCTGCACTCATCAGAAAGGCACAGTGCTTTGAACAAAGCATTTGATACTATCAGTCACTACTCTAGGCATTTCAACAGAGGACGTTTACCCAGTAATAAGAGTTCAGAAGTCATACAGGGGATGAAGAGGCAACCCAAAGAATAGCAAAGGCAAAAAGACTATTACCTCTCCAGCTGGGGACGCAACAGGCAAGGTGGCATTGCCAGAATGTAGAGCAAAAGCCACGCAGCAAGGACTGGAGCCATAATGCACTTCACCCAGAAGCTGAGACCATGGAAGAAGGGGCTGACTTGTAGCAGCTGGAGCCACAGAGGAGATCTAGCTGCTGCTAGGGCCACCATCTGAGGTACAGTGTGGGGAAAAGAGATACCCCAAGTTCTGCCTTACTCCCCCCTTCCATATCTCCCCAGTGTCTCCCATTGCCCAAAGCCAGCCAGAAACCAGAAGCCCCAGGAGGCAAGGAAACACAGCCTGCCTGGGTCCTCCCGCTGGGTCAACATCTGTTAAAGAGTTAAGTATTCTATACTCTATGCCTCTGAAATAACGTTCTATTGAAGTTCATTATCCCATTACACTAATTATTTGACTTTTTTTCTTGGTGAACTCAGCTTAAAGGAAATGGCAAAAATCATCTTTGTCTAACTCACCTTTGTACACAGAGGGTCTAGCACAGTGTCTGCCATTTAGCATGTCTGATGGATGAGTGAACTTAAGAGGTAAGGCTACTTACTATACCTTCTGTTAAAGTTACTATGAGTACATTCAAGAAGTTTACTCGTACCTCTAAGGATATTTAGAGTAGAAATTACAAATAAGGTGAAGTCGTCCAAAGATGAGAGATCCAGGAAAAATCTCAACATCCAAATTAAAATTCAAAGTATATTTTATAATAAAGACAGAAGGTGATAAGGAAAAATCAAATTCGTCTTTGGTCACACTAGACTTCTTACAGTTCCCCAAAAGCACCAAGCATCTGAGATTCTGCTTCCATTCTGCCTTTGGTCTTAGCTGTCTTTTCCTCTAAATGCTTCAGTGTTGAGGTGGGGCTGGGGAGTGAGAAATGACTAGCATTGTTGGAAGGACTATGAATAGCCCGTTAGCACACAGGTCAGCGCTGCAAAGAGAAGCACTCTTTCTACTGGTCCCTATTCTCCTTGGGGCAGCAGTGCCACCAGCCATCCTTGATTAAACAAGCCATTCAAAGAGACAAAAGGAGAAGACTGGAGAGAGCGTGACAAACATTCCAGGTCATACAATCTTCTCCAAGACCTGCCTCCTATAACTTTCCTGAGGTGTATGTGGAAAGGAGTAGGAGGGTATATGAAAAACTGTTTTCACAACACTGAAAAATTAGTGCCATGGGGTAACAGAGGGCTTTTCTTCTCTCTTCCACATTCCTGTCTGCCCAATTATAGCCCCCGGTCCTTGGTACATATTCATTCTATACATATTAGCTAGCTTACTCTCTCAAAATTCTTATCACATGTGATATATTTAACATTCGTCTTCTCCTACAAGAATGTAAAGTCCCTAAGAACGAGGACATGATCTGTTTTGTTGACCTTGCAAAGATGTGCTCAATAACTATTGTTAAGTAAATGCATTACAGAATACTGTAGTGTGGCTTCCAGGATGAACTCCCAGTTTCTCTTTTTTAGAAATTGGCAAAAATATCAATTCATTTTGATCCATCAACTGCCTGCTTATCTAGTCTCGATTTCTTACTTAAGATCCAACATCCTACAAATTCTTACTCCTTACTCTTCTCTACTGGAATATTGCTTTGTCCATTCAGGGCCCTTATTTCTTTTTGTACAAAGTCATTAGTTTTTGTATCTGTAGATGTTTACATTTAAAGACAGAAATAAGCTGAGTTCTATGAACACATCAATATGCTTTGATGTAAAACAGATAGCTAGTGGGAAGCTGCCGCATAGCACAGGGAGATCAGCTCCATGCTTTGTGATCACCTAGAGGGGTGGGATAGGGAGGGTGGGAGGGAGCGAAGATGGAGATTTGTGTATACATCTAGCTGATTCACTTTGTTGTACAGCAGAAACTAACACAACATTGTAGAGGAATTATACTCCAATAAAGATATAAAAAATAAATAAAAATTACCACAAACTCAGTGATTTAAAAACCAAATATATATATATATATATATGCTTTTAAATATTCTGCTGCCTGCTTTGCTGGCTGACCACGAGCAGGTTTTATCCCTGGCTAAATCCTACTGCACTCTCATTGTTCAGAGTACACATTGTAAAAGTGTGAGCTTTCTGCTTAAGACACCATTTGCTGCCTGGGACTTTCTCTCTGAGCTTCTTGGAAGAAGAGGGTTACATAGAGTTTTTCTATCAACCTCTCCTCCCCTAGACATGGCAAAACTTGGCGCTATGACATTTCCTTATAACGGAACAGCCCTCAAAATTCACTGACAGAGAATCTAGTTTGAATATTTCACACAATGTCACCAAATCTTATACAGATTATGAAAGTATGCCATACAAAATTAGTTTTAATATTCTGATGTAAACCAACCTATAGAACTTACACTGATTTAATACCACAATTAGTGACTTTATAAAACAGGTCTTCACTGTATTCAAAATTGTCTACAAACATACATTTACAAAATGGGGCATTTTAAAACCATAAGTTGTTCATTTAACCCATTTTTATAATAACAGAAAGATGACTTTCATATAAGAGAAACTGAGTTCTCTTATATTACATGGCGGACTGTTTCACACTATTGAATACTAAAAGGTTATCAGAGTCCAACACTGAAAACAGAAAAAGTTAAATCTGCTTAAAGAAAGAGTTAAGTAGTTCAGGCAGTGTTAAACGAACATTCCATTGAGAACATCCACATATAAAAGCTAATTAATTTTTGGCCCTTTAATTGCACTTCATTCACTCCTATGCATGAATAATCTGCACCACACTGAACAAGTGACGTGGGCATTTTCCTCCTGTGATCTACCTGTGAGAAAAGAAGTCCTCCCTGCATAACCTGGAAAACATGTCATGGTGCTAAAGCACTGGCTGCTGAAAGGCACAAGTGACTTTTGCTACTCGAGTCCTGTCTTCTCTCACAAGGCTAGTCTTGAGGAAGGAATGTCGGTTCCTCTGGCAACAGTCTGTGCTGCGTTCGCGTTGCCAGAGCCCTGGGGAGAGGACTGTGCAGCTGCCGGCCAGGGCAGAGAAGCACCGGGACGTGTGTCACCCCCAGGCTTCTGTCAGGCATGGTCTCTGTCGCCTCCAAGCTAACCACCCGTTTTATTTCAATTTGGGAGACGGCAGACAGGAAGCAGGACCCCTGCATGCTTCATTTTTGTTGAGGTTGATGTCAGAAGCATCTGGCTCTCAGGGGCATCAGAGAAAGTTAATTCAGGCCTTTAAAGCCCCGCTTGAGAGTGTGGGCCCGGCCCCTACAACAGGCAGCAGGGGACTTCGCTACAGAGCTCCTCAGTGTGTTTGGAAGGTCCTTCCTTGGAGGGATAGTCTCCAAGCTCGACTATCTCTCCTGGGGATTCTGGGAGGTGCTTAATGCCCAGTAAGAAAGTCCATTTCTGCCTGATCAACAGAAATGGGCTCTATGGAAACAGAGGTTCCCATGTAGTATACCCAGCTTCTTAACTTCATATTTCTTAGTATCCTTCCCATTCAATCATTCCCAGTAGCATGCTAATTTGCTATACTTTCTGGGCTACAAAAAGAATAAAGGAAAATAAAGAAAAAAGAAAACTTTCTCTTGAATTCAAGCCTCTCCCAGCTAAGTGTAAGTCTTGAAAGAACCACACGCACTTCTGAATGTATCTTCAACCCACTCTAGCCCGGCTGCCATCTCCCCATATCACAGAAACTGCTCTGTGCAAGGCTGCTTATGGCCTCCACGTTGTTGAATTCAGTGAAGGGCCCTGATATTCAGCTTCTCAAAACCGGATTCAGTTAGACCTTTCTCTCCTGAAATTCTCTGTTCTCTGGGCTTCTGTGACCACATTCTCCCAATTTCATTCATCTTCTCTTCTCCTTGTCCCCTCAACCTAAGTGATCTCATCTATTCCCGTGACATTAAATCCCATTTTTACATAGACAATGCCCAGATTCCCATATCCAGATCACAAACACAACAGCCTAGGTGAGGCAAAACTGTTCTATCTAAAATAGATCCTTGGGGCTTCCCTGGTGGCGCAGTGGTTAAGAATCTGCCTGCCAGTGCAAGGGACATGGGTTCGAGCCCTGGTCCGGGAAGATTCCCACATGCCACGGAGCAACTAAGCCTGTGCACCACAGCTACTGAGACTGTGCTCCAGAGCCCATGAGCCACAACTCCTGAAGCCCAGGCGCCTAGAGCTCGTGCTCTGCGACGAAGCCACTGCAATGAGAAGCCTGCGCACCGCAACGAAGAGTAGCCCCCGCTCACCGCAACTGGAGAAAGCTCGTGCGCAGCAACGAAGACCCAATGCAGCCAAAAATAAATAAATAAATTTTTTAAAAATAATAAAAAAATAAAAATAAAATAGATCCTTAACTTGACCTCTCTCAGATTTTAAGAGTTACCTATCAAAACACATTTAGACCAAGTTGTTTCTCTGCTTAAAAATCACCATTGAACAGAGAATAAAGTCCAGCCTTCCTGTATGACCAAGCACCCGCCTCCCTTTCGGATTCACCTGTGCTCCTCCATGTCACCATTCCCCAACCATGGCAAGCTCCTTTCAGCTCTCTGGGCATACTGAGATTTCTTCCTACTTCCAACCTTCACACAGGCTATTGTCTCTGCTGAGATGTGCCTTCCCTCCTGCTCTTTGAAGGACTTCTTCTTTCTCCTGCTTCTGGCCCTATTGGAAACATCACCTCTTTGAAGAGGTCACCCCTGATCACACACAATATTGTTTCATTGGAAACATACCAAAGTCACTTCCACTGCTTTGGTGGTACAGAGCCTCTTTGAGAGTTGGAGACTATTTCTTGTTACACACAGCCCCAAAGTTAATAAATGTCTCTTTTTTTTTGTACCCCGGCCATTTCTTTCTTCTCCCTTCCTTGGTCCTTCCCTCCCCTATCTACCTGAGACTGTCTTGCTGTCAAAATTTGTTTTCAGAGCAAACATTTATACTCAGTGTTATGGTTTATCTCTTTCTTTTAAAAGAATTTTTAAAGCTTTATCTCCAATTGTGTTATCAAACATGCCCTGCCATTTAAGAGGAAAGGTAGAAGGAGTTCTGTTTAATCCCCAGGCCCTTCCGAACACTCAGGAAAGCATACTGTTAGGATTCCATTTACTTCCCTTCCCACTGTGCCACATAAAATGTCTAGATTTCTGTAAAGTAAGTCATATCATTTTCACCACGTTACCGCAGATTTCCTGAACCATTCGATGGAAGTAATATAATTCTCAGGCATACTTTCTAAATCCATCTGTGAGGCATGAAGTAAGCTGGAAGACGTGCCAATAAACAGTATCTGCTCACAAACATGAGAAGCAATGTACTCGTCTTCCCTGCCCACACCCACCTCCAGAGTACAGTGTAACAGGTGAGTGGCATCTCACATTAGAAGCAGGCAAGCAGTTTGTACAAACCAAACTAGGCACTAAGGCAAAAGCAATACATCATTGGTGACCCATAAAGAGTTTTCACTGGTCTGACATTTGGATTTTTTTTGTCATACAAAGAACCATCAAAAAGTAGTAGGCAACAATATATTTAAGTTTGATTATATTCAATTGTAAGTTTTATTACATTCTAAAACCAATAATAGTACTTTAAGTCCAAGCACGCAAGTAATAACCCAAGATCATAAATCAATGTGGAAAGGATTTAATTTATATAAATTGAAGCAACAGCCAACTTTTCAAACACATGAAAACCTGCTGCCTGTTCTTAGCATAGTGATATCTGAATGATTCCCATTGTCCTTAAAATATGGGTTTTATACATAGCCAACAAAACAAAACAACAAAATACTTACATCCAAATCTATAAAAATCTGCTGTTAATGAATTCTTTCAAATTACACGTTATTCCTGCCCCTCACAAGCGACTTGCACTGCCAGTTAGAACAAAGCAACTATTCTCCCGAGACGACAATGCACTGGAATCGCATATTGCAATAGCTTTAACTAAGCCATCAGTATCTACTTCAGGGCTACTTATACGTCATTTCTTGAGAGCAGCTTGGCAGAGAAAATCCCATTAACTAGCAAAATTATTCTTTTGCTTTAAGAATGAGAAATTTTGTTTCAAAAGAGACACACTGGACAATCAGAATCCTGTAATGAGCTTAGCCACTTGCCTACCCAGCTGTTGTGAAGAAATTTCTTCCCTTCTCTCTACTGCTCTCCACCCACCCCTCCCGCCTCCCGAAGGAGCCCACTGAAGGCTGGCTTCCTACCACAGTGCAGTCACAGGGCCATGATGGCAGCAGTCTGCCACAAGAGACTGCACACAGTAGGCGCCAAGTCATATGGTTTCCGCCACCAAATTATAGTAAACACTAGGAGTCACACAGCAGCAGAGATACAATTTCAGAGATGTCATTGCAACCGGAGCCACGTTAAGCTGTTGGATTCCGGGATGCTTGCAGTGAAATTGGTTGTCCTCTAAATGGTTTCTTCTAAAAATGTAATTGCTTTGTTCTGGGGTCAGAAAGGCACGGGAGGGAAAGCACGATTTCCATCCCCTACTGCTGCCACAGACTCCAGTACAAAGGCTGGTAAAACAATAAAGTCGTCGTCTTTTCTCTCAATGCCAGATAAATTTTCTCTCCTTGGCCTCCAGACAGAATTCACTTATTATAATTATCTTCTGAGCCGGCAGTGGCCACTGTCTAAAACTTTATAAATGTTCCAGTGAAAATCTATGGAGCTGCCACTTATGTCAGGCTTGGGGGGGGGGGGGGGACCCTCCCCCTCCCCGCTGCCAAGCCATTTCACTCACACAGAGCCAACGAGACATGCGATGCATAAGCACAGTGGGAAAGGAACCGCGTTGGAAACCAGCATATTGCAAAGCACACGTGAAACTCCCCTTTGGCATATTTCATGAAACCTAAGTTGACATTTTAAACCTAAAGAAAGAGTTTTATACTCAATACTCTGTGAAGAAGAACCCACAAGTGTTACTGCCGACATGTGATTTAATTATTGTAAATTATTAACCATGTGAAATTCATGTAAACTTAAATATTTATACTGAGAACCCTCTCAACATCTATACTGCCATCTGTAACGATTTTATTCGCTGTTTCCAATAACATTTGTTCCCTCATTTTGCCTGAATAGGTCCACGTTTCCTTCCTCCTTACTCTTGAAAATCTTAAAGAAGTGGAATTTAATCATATGCTCAGATGTATTGAAAAGAATATTGTTTAACATAATTTTATGACAATTTTAGATGGAGAATAATATGGGAAAGACTTGAATTCATTTATATACACAATTTTTGTGTTCAGGACATTAAAATTGAGCAAGTTTTACATATTTCTTTCAAACTGGAGAGTTTCTCTGTGTATAAACTGCCTTGAGGAACTATGGAAACCCAGGCTGTAAACGCTTTTGTCTTAATTTAGGTTTTACTTACACACAATTGTTTTAAATTAAACAGGAAGAGGTCTTGTAAATGTATGATCTTACTCCTCACAGATTGATGATTTTATCAAACTACGTCTTTTAATTGTCAAAGGTCACACAGCTAGTAACTGGAGGATCCTGAACTTGTTGAAGTATCTCTTAGCTATAATCAATAACCTTTTATATCCCCAAAGTGTCCTGAATTAGCACTGGTTCACCATTTTTCAGACACATTAAGAAAGGCAAACCAGTCTAAACACCGTATGCACACTCTGTTTTGGATTTTCTAATTGATGAGCCAGTAGCTGAAATTGATGTAAAGATGTTGCATTGTGGATGTCTATGCTATGCAGTGAAGGGTAAACAGATGAAGGCAAAGGAGAAATCATCACACAGGCCTGTGGAGGTCAGAACTCTCAGGTCCTCAGGTGGAGGTTATAAAGGCAGGACCCTAATGCCTGTCAGCTGCAACACATAGCAAGCTAACTGTAAAGCCACCAAGCTGGCTAGGAAGTAGCAGAAGAACCACTGCAGGGCGCTGTGGTCTAACAGAGCACGTCAGACCAACCAGTGCCCTGCAGGAGTTCTCCAAGGAGTGTGGAAGAGAATCTGGATTTCCTCTGCCAAAGAAAGATGGTGGAAGTTAGCTGAGACAAAGAGGCTTACTAACAAGCAGGAAGACCCGATGGATCTTGTGGGTGCAATGTGGGGATGCCAGAGTGATAGGCAGATAATGGTCCCTGTGACTAGGGAATCAGAGGGAACCTTGACTTTTCCGTGGATGCCAGCATGGAGGACTGGCCACACTCCAGGCCCAAATATATCAATGTCCACCTCAGAGATACAACATGCACAAAGTCCAGGAACCAGAGAGTTCTGTGGTGTAAAGGTGGCATCAGGGAGACTAACTCCAGGAAGGAGGGCAGAGAAAATTCTGAACTGATAGAATATACCAGTAACAGACTTTTTTTTTTTTTTTTTTTTGCCATCAGGCAAAATAGAGAATAAAGTTGTGATAGATGAATAAAGTTGCAAGAAGCACCCCTAAGTACATGAAATTCTGTAACCTCTACACAAGGGGAAAAGTAGTTAAATAATTTCTAAAAGAAAAAAAGAAAGAGCATTTTCTCCTTTGAATTTTAAATCGGAAGCATTTCATTTTGAACATGAAGAATGACAATGCTATTCTTAAAGGAACCATAACTCAGAATTCTGTAAAACATACTATTTCCACATGTCTTGACCTAAATCATAGTTTCTCATTCTTTGAGGAAATAGCCAGGTTTCTGACTTTCTTCTATATACCAATTTTTAAGCAGTGACTCATTTCACTGCTTAGACCTCTAAGTCACATGACACGTTCTTGTTCTTCAAGCTTCCCATGAAGATCAATGTTCTCGTGTTGGGATGTGAAAGCAGGGAGGGATATGCCACCCCGGTACTGCAACATGCCTCCCTCAGCCTTACAAAATAATGTTTAGAAAAACCCGTAAGTGGAGATGGAGGTTTGGGGAAATATAACTCATCCATAGATAATATAATACAAAATATGACAGTGAAACATAAGTCATGGGTCTTTACTTTTTCCTGCCAAAGTGTAAACTCTATAGATATTTTTATCAAGAGAAAACAAAAATTGGCATCAACCCATGATTGCCATCTTGTGGAGAGTTCCAGCACTATTATGCTAGGATTTCTGTCCCTCAGGTGTTTGAATAAAAATGCCTCCGGAGATTCCTGAGGCAATCCTTCCATTATTTAATAATCTTTGCTGCAAATAAGCTCTGCCTCAGCTGACCTAAATCCCCCGGGTTATCTCAAGCAGATACGGTGGAGAGCTGCCGCCACTGATTGAGCTGTTAGTGCTTTACATACTCAGTCAGGTTGTTAAATCATGCCCGCCCGTGACTTGACTTTTCCAGGTTAAAAAGTTCCACGTTACCTGATATTTTTACCAAATTCCTATGTTCCATCTCTTATTAAGTTTCCAAACTTCTTAAAACTTGGTCTGTGTGTTGTGGGTTTTGGTCACTTCTGTATTTGTTTACTCACTTTATGTGCAGTTTTTAAAGTAGTTTAAAGCAGGGGCAGTACTGGATCTGAGAGTTTACAGATGTAATCATTCCTGAGGGAACACTCAGAGTCCTAGAACGGCCTTTAAACTCCAGCACCTCAGACCATTTACCAAGGGAACTGAATCACAATGTCGACACTTCAGAAGCACGTGCATGCGCACAAAGTTAAATTCGCCAAATTAGTCCACCAAAAATGCATTGTAAAAATTGGCAATTTCCCCTTTCTTGATCAACGCATTCTATAATCTTGAGTTTGTCTTATGACAACAGTTGTGAAAGAGTCTCTCTACTACATCCTCTGCAAACAGTCAGCCAGCAAAACCTGTTGGCTGCACTTTAAATATGACCATTTCTCACCAGTCCTTAGGACCCAGAACTAAGTTCAAACCAACATCATCTCTTGCTTAGACTGTTGCAGTAACCTTCTATCTGATATCCCTGCTTCTACCCACACCTCCCTGCAGTCTGCTCTCAACACAGCAGCCAGAGTGACCCAGCTAACACACAGGTCAAATCATGGTGCTCCGTCCCTCGCTCAAAACATTCTCATGACTCCTGGCACTTAGAATAAATGCCAGAGTCTTTGCTATGACCAACATGGCCCTCAGAAACTGGCCCCCATTCTCTCTACTTCATTGCCTCCTCTCTTTCCCCAGTTCCCCCCGCCCAAGCTATACCAGCCGCCCTGCTATGGCTCACTCTCACAAGACCTTCGGTCTTTTCTCAAGAGTCAGCTTCCCGGGGAGACCATCCCTCCCATTTAATATCTTCCTTTCTTTTTTATTTTTACTCCTTAGCATTTCATAACCCACTAGCAAACATTTTGCTTGTTTTTCTTGTTTTTGCTTGTTTTTCTTTTCTTGTCTGTGCTAGTTTTCTATTGCTATCATAACAAATTACCACAAACTTCGTAGCTTAAAAACAACAGAAATTTATCTCACGGTTCTGCAGATCACAAGTCCAGTGGGCGTCTTGGGTCCAGGTCTCACGAAGCTGAAATCAAGGTGTTAGCCGGCTGGGCTCTTAGCAGGAGATTCTAGAATTTGCTTCCAAATTCATTAAATTTACTTGCAGAATTCAGTTCCATGTGGTTGTAAGACTGAAGCCCCCATTTCCTTTTCAGTTGTCAGCCTTGAGTCTTTCTCAGCTTCTAAAGGCTGCCTGCATTCTTGACTCATGACCCTTACTCTTCACTTTGAAAGGCACCAGCGGAAGGTCTAGTCCTTCTCCTGCTTTGAATCTCTATAAGTACCCTTTGACCTCATCACTCCTTCTGTCCTCTTCCGCCAAGTCTCTTTTGACTCCAGCTGAAGAAAACTCTCTGATTCTCAAGGCTGGAGTATTTAGATTGGGTCCACCTGGATAATCCAGGCATCTCTCCCTATTTTAAGACCCTTACCCTTAATTACACTGGCAGAGTCCCTCCACAGAAGTATCTGAATTAGGGTTTGACTGAATAACCAGGTGATGGGAATCTTGGGGAACCATCTTTAGAATTCTGCCTACCAGGTTGTCAGACTACCGCAGTATAATATAAATCACCTGAGAGCAGGAGTGGTTTAGTTTTGTGCAGTGCTGTATCTCCTGCATCTAAAAACAGTGCCTGGGACAAAGTAGACCAACAACAAATAAATGTTGGACAAATGTATCTGGTCTCAGGGTTCTTAAAATGAAGATGTGAATTCTACAGAGTGATGCATGAGAAACAGGGGGTGTTCATGCATGAGCACTTTTTTTCCTGAGAAGTGGGTCCATACTTTTTATCAGATCTTAAAATGGCTATACCTCCCAGTTTGCCTGGGATAATCCTCATTTATGCCTCTTTGCTCAGAATAATTATTCATTGGACCCCACTTATTCTCTCTAAGAGTTCAGGTTTGTATGATAAATTATATGATTATCCTAGATTCTCAAAGGTGTCCATGGTCCAACCAAAGTTTAAACTCAAGGTCTCTTCAAGCTTTTATGCAGCACACTGTTTAAACTTACACAAACAGAATTCTTTTTTTTCTCATAAAACATACATGTGGTCCCTTGAAAACACATGTGAAGGATTTTTACAATTAAGACAAAGACCAAGAAGCAGATCCTGACTCTCAAAACCCACCAATGAACTATCTCACCAAAACGCCATGCTGCCTCAGATTATAAATGAGAAATGGCAGTGGGTATGAAAACAAATATGTGACACAGAGAATTTGGCGACACCACCTTAGATCTGATCCTGCGTCCCGTCTGTTCAATGAGATAGCAGAGCACTTTGTGCACCTAACATTACTTAGAAATACTTGCACCAGAGAATTCTTGGTTTAGAAGATATTTATAATACTAAGACTTTAATCATTTTAACTGTGTTTATGCCTTGGATATAATATGACTGATAAAAATACAGAATATTTAATAACTATAATAATTTAAAGCTGAATACAAGGAAAATATGTCAGTTGTCTCCAAGACTTTCCTATATTTCTAATACAGCTGTGTACTGGAGAAGATTAACTTGATTAGAAAATCTGATGGGTATTCCTTTTTTACTCGATTTTCTTGTCTTCATTTTTTGCTTTTATAAAAATTTGGGGTTTTATTCACTTACTCTTGGAGAAATTTAATTATGGCCTTACTGCCTGATTACCAACTCCATCTGCAAATTTAAGGGCAAAAGATGGCCTCCGTTGAGAAAATTGATTATCTGTCTAAATGATTAAGCAGTTAAAGGGACTTTGAATGTTTTATAAATTTGCCTTCCTTCCACCCCACCCCCAAAATGCTTCCTTTAGAGAATTTTTTTAAACTTCTGTTAAATGCAAATAGTTTCTTATCAGCCACTCAAAGCAAGGAATCTGCGTGTATGTTATGTTTTAGCTGTAAAAAAAAAAATGCCTCTGCTGAGATTATAAATTCTATTTCAAGCTACACTAACTGAGCAAGATACCTCAGGAAGAATTCAGAAAGAAATAAACATGTCCCTTAATTTAAGCACATGATTCCTACAAGATCCTCTTTTCTTCTTGGTCCTATTGCCCCCCTGACATGTTCATTTTTACCAGTCTTTGCCTGTAGACATCCTTTTCCCTTCATGGTCAGAATCAATCCGCATTCTACATTGGAGACGCCAGATGAGCACTTGCCCATTTTCGGTGTTCTAAGGACACAGCCCTAAATGCCCCTAGCTACAGCTGATCAATCCCTGGGATTGAGAAGACAAACCATTTATGAGGAGGAAAAAAATAAACCCTCTTCAAACTGTGAATCCCAAGAGGTAGGATTGTGAATGGGTTAAACCCACACGTGGCCAAGACAGCTTTGCAATCCTCTGATATACGACAGTTCCTACCAGGTCTGGAGGTCTCTGAAGGTGACCTGACACAGTGTTAAAACAAAGAAACTGACAGAGAATAATTCAGAAGGTTTTCTTCTGTGCCTCAATACATCTTCTTCAAAAGCAACTGCTGAAGGAATAATAACATCACAGGCAGAGGCAAAATGCTGTCAGTCTTGTAAACTGTGGGTGGTGTCCCTGCTTCACGATGAACTGCCGACCAGTAAGCGCATCAGGAATCATAACCTGAACCTGGCCCAACCCATTCTTCTTCTTCTCTCCTTCTCTCTCCCCTACAGCCACCTTTTTTAAAAAATTGTGGTAAAATACACATAACACAAAAATCTACCATTTTAACCACCGTTTAAGTGTACAGTTCTGTGACATTAAGTGCATTCACACTGTTGCGCTATTTTCACCACCATCCAGACACAGAACTCCTTTCATCTTGCAGAACTAAAACTCTGTGCCTATTAAACAAGTGTTCCCCATTCCACCCCACAACCCACACCTACCTTTTTAAATTTACTTATTTAAAAACCTCTGTTTCTAAAACTCGGGGGAAGATTGGTGGATACATCCAGTATGTATATCTTTTCCTTCTGAAATGGCCTTTTAAAATTAAGCTTAATCTACCACCATCTATTACCATATCAGTCAGGACTATTTTTGTTTCCCAATGTTTTCCCAGAAGCTCAACTCAAATTTTTAGGAAGAATGAAAAGAAAAAACAACAAGAAAAAAAAACTATGCTGTTTCATGTAACAGTGGAAAGGGCAGAAATACATCTGAGGCTTTAAGACAAGAAAAATAATTCAAAGATCTTTCAGACAATGTCTGTAGTAAACTTTCTACCATCTCATTTCTGCTTCTCTCCATGTGTTGCCTTTGTTTGCTCTCATGGATGTTATCGGAGGCGTGAGGTCATATTGCTCCCCAGGAGACATCTGGCATGTCTGGAGACATTTTTTTGTTGTCACAACTGAGTGATGCTACAGGAATTGAATGGGTCAATGTCAAGGGAGCTGTTAAACATCCTACAATGCCCAGGACAGTCCCCACAAAAAAGAATTTTCAGGCCCCAAGTTATCAACAGCTCTGAAGTTGAGAAACCCTCATCTACTCCATCCTACTCCTTCTGTATATTCAGTAATAGGAAATCTTTAATTTTCAGGCCGCTTGTCTGGTGGTCTCACCATCAAAGAAAGACTGAAAGTTCTTCCTAGTTTCAAATTTTTTTAACTTTCCAGGATGGCTTCTAAATAGACTTATTTGAGTCAAGTGCCACTCAACTGTAGTCAAGAAGAGAAGGGCCACAGGGAGGTAGGGCCTGGGATGGCCTCTTGAAGCCCCCTTCCTTGTATGGATGCCATTCTCAGAGCGGGAAAATTGCAATGACCTGGGTAGACATTCCAAATAGTGTGTACCACAAAATAGAGCCTTCTTGGTGTAACTGTACTTTTTAGAAAAAATCTTAGTGTTTGCTCTTTCTTTAGCAAATTTTCTAAGATGGAAAAAATCTATAACTGGAGTAGTTACCATACTTAGGTGTTTCTTGTAACCAGCTAAAGTGTTTAATCATCTAGTTTTAAGCAGAAATCATTCCCCTAAAACATAAATTAATTTAAGTAATGAGATATGCAAAACAGAGGGGGAAAGCATAGATATTATAAGGTTCACTTTTGAAATTGGCAAAAATAATGAATCTTCATGTCTGCAGTGATAAAGCTGGACTCCTCTCCTCTTAGTAGCTCCATCTTCCGTTAGATCGCTTGCAGATCTGCTGAAATTAGATGTCAGTGTAAATTATGGTGCAGGCCGACTTACTAGCCAAGGCTATGAAGGGTAGACACATAAAAACAAGGTGCTATTGAATGTAATTGCTTCTGATCTTAAAATTCTTAAGTGACAAAATTGATGCTGATGCGGTATTTGCATCAGGTAGTCCCTTTAATTGATAGTGACTCACTTGGGGACACTTTCTTTTTTTTCTGACTGGTTTTATTTTTTTCTTCCTAATTGTAAAATTCCAGAACACGAAAGTCAGCAGCTTATAACTTGGATAGATCAGAGGGGCAAACGATAGTATTCGATGGTAGGTAGAGGAAGTGGAGCTGTGCAAACTTCTTCCGTGGCCCGTGGCCCTGTAAAGTCTGAAGGGAGAAAATGAATCTGTGCAAAGAGCATTTGGAGATAATGCTTGGAAAGAAGTTAGCACTTTCTTGAACCTTGCTAAATTAGGAAGAAAGCCCCATTTGCAAACATTTCCTTTCTTGTCTATTCCAATACGGAGAAAGAGGAAAAAGCATGACCCATGGGGGGAGGAAGGAGATGCATGGTTCTGTCTGCTCATTTAAATACTTAACAAGCCACAGGGAAAAAATAAGGCATCCCATTCCACTGCCCACAACATACGTCAGGAAGTCCTAACAATAAATCATACCATGGACGGCTTGTGAACACTGCTCACCTCCTGCGAGATATTTCGCTTGTTCTTGAGCCAAAAGAGCAAACAGTCCAACTGTCTATCTAATATTTGTTCTTCCCCTGCCACGAGAAACAGTTTCCAGAAAACAGAGAGGATAATTAGTTCATTCTTACCCTGCCTTTATGGCAAAGTTATAATTGCCTCTCGAAGTAACAATTTTGTTATCTTATAGAACTTCTTTGAATGAAAGGAGAATATTTCAGTAACATGTTTAGGTTTAGTAACACTATAACTTCTGAAGGAAAAGATAAGAAGCTGCCTTTATGCTTTATGTGGATCAAATTAACCAATTTTGCCTGAAGATGAAGGTCTCTATGAGACTAATATTGAGTATTTGGCCATTCATTGGATGAAAAATAGTGAATGAGATTTTTTTTCTGCTCTGTTATGCTTACATTTGATTGAAACTGCAGAGTAACGTGTTTTCAAATATTTCCAAAAATCCACCTAACTGGCTATTTGGGGAAATAGTTGTCTAGTTTGGATTGTACTTATCAAAGGCAGACAATGAGTCCTGTGTAAGAAATTGGAAACTTCAAAGCAGTTGTTTTTTTCTACAGTCTTCCTGATTCTGGAGCTCAACTGCAAGGGATTTTGTAGCTGTTCCCACCCAAACTATGACTAGTGCCAGGTGATGAATACATTTCACTGGGTCTCTCCAGTCTGATGAGGGGTAGAAGTGAGAAGGGCAACAAAGAGGCAGTCAGGGGTAAAATCAAGTTACACTACAAAAAATACAATATTGTTTGGATCTAGGACTCATCTATTATTGCCTGATACGTATTACCCTAATGGCTGCCTCCACTTCACCCCTGCCTCCAATTATTCCGGAAATCCAGAGGAAAGATCCCATATGTTTAGAAATAAGCCCTCGTGACCATCAAAGGGCACCTGGTTTTTCCTCCTCCCCTACTCGCACGCTCTTGAGAAAATGTTTAAGGTCTATGTAGCCCAGCCTGGTGCCTGACGTTTCTGACACAGGAGGCACTCCACAGCATCCAAGCCCCACAAGGTACTCAGCCAATAATTAGAAGGAATCTCCCAGCCGTTACTTGGCCCCAAGCCTTGTCTCAGCCGCTGCTGCATCATGAACCTCTGTTGACGATGAGGGCCCTGACCTCTGTGCAAGGGTGGTGCTTTGTGCAGCTTCGAAAGGTACCAGGGATATTTCTCACAGATGGTGGTACCTCCAGCGCTTGTTCTGCTGGGCCCAGAAACTGGTCTTGGCAGTCTGGGGACTGCATCAGTTCTGGGAGTCTGGACCATTAATATGCCACAGCTGTGCTATGTTCTCCAGAGCACCTGAATGCACAGAACCACACTGGGTTCTGCCCTCAGATGCAATGACGCCCTCTCCCCCTGTGTGTGGCGCTATGTCATGTCTATACCAAAACAGAGATGTTTCATGTTCCCAATATTTTACTTGCCAAGAAGTGGTAAGGAAAGGCACATAGCAGACTGATATCTCATTACCCCTCATCACGGAGCCCTAAGCATTAATATTAGAGCAAATTTTGGGGCACTGACTCTCCACTGAGAAATGGGTTCTCCCATGAAGGTCCTCGGTCCCCAGCGCAAGTTGACTCCTAGTGGTTCCTGTGTCAGAACATCATGTTGAAACCCTGTGGAGAATGTAGCTTAGGCTTCATCCACAAGACCTGAAGAAAATGCTCTCTAGCCCACCTTAAATTCAATACTTAAATTTTTTCAAAAATTATCTTCAATACTGTGCGTGTGCAGAAAAACACTAACAAACAGTGAAGGGCTCATAAGAAGTTAACTGAACAGAAAACAGAAAAAACAAAAAACAAAAAAACAACTAAACAGAAAGGAAATCTGAAAAACTACATCTCAATACAGGAAGAATGGAATTCTGGGATCCTTGAAACCAATTGTGTTTAAACCAACCTCACAATCTGTCACTTTCGCTCTTGCTCTGACACACAAACACACACATTTGGCTTCTAACCATGCCTGGTATTTACTTCCTTATTTTTTTCTTTTTCATTCAAACCATTCTTTTTTGTACCTCCAATGATAAGAAAAACCAGCTATGTTTTTTCCCCATTTTCTACCCTCTCCCTTCTCCCATTCAAACAGCACCTTTCATTTCATTACTCTCCTTGTAAGGTACAGATACCCTATTAAACTATTAGGAAAGAAGGTATAAAATTCAAAGTAACCTTCCAAGCTGTAGAATAATCACAACAAAGAAATTAAAATATTAAGCATCAAAGAATTTCACATACTGAATCACTAAAACTAGGGGGAAGGGGCTAACATCTTTTCTGGGAGGAGGCGACCTCACGATGTGAAAATTCTCCTGCTTCAAGAATAACTGAAGAAAAGGAATTATGTTTAAAGAACATGATATAAATAGAATGGTGTTTGTCTTTGTTTCTTCGGGGGAGCTATTTTTTCCCATGATATAGATGCAGAATTAAAGCCTGAAGAGCTTGTGCACACCTCTGCTTTCTTTCTCTAAAAATGCCTGCCTCCATTTTAGTCGTTTAAATCAGGCATGCATTTTTTTTTAAATTAATTTATTTATTTATGGCTGTGTTGGGTCTTCGTTTCTGTGCGAGGGCTTTCTCTAGTCGTGGCAAGCGGGGGCCACTCTTCATCGCGGTGCGCGGGCCTCTCACTGTCGCGGCCTCTCTAGTTGTGGCTCACAGGCTCCAGACGCGCAGGCTCAGTAGTTGTGGCTCATGGGCCCAGTTGCTCCGCGGCATGTGGGATCTTCCCAGACCAGGGCTCGAACCCGTGTCCCCTGCATTGGCAGGCAGATTCTTAACCACTGCGCCACCAGGGAAGCCCCAGGCACGCATTTTTTTACACAGGATGGTTCAAGCAGGTCTACAAGACTAAGCATTCAGTGACCTGAGATGGGTGCCCTCTTTCTGCAAGGTGTAGTACAGTTTCTTCAAACTGATAATTGTCACCAGAAGGAATTCATGTTAAAACCTTAATCTTGCTCCCAAATCCTCTCCGTAAAAGCCTATAATTTGTGCAACCTGGTGTATCTGACTGTCAGGAACAGATATATTAGCCCTACCTGCTCCTGAAACAGAGGACACTCACCTATTGCTCAGTTTTTGTCTCTTAATGATCAGGACTATTTCCATCATCTGTTTCCACTCTTTGCCTCAGACATCCTACTGCTGTCATTTATCTAAAAGCTGAATACTAACAAGGAGACACGGTTCACGCTGAATTTGAGTTTCCTTTGGGATTTTCACCACCACAACTGAATCTTTCTCCTTTCTCTCTTTCTCCCCTCCCTCTTTTTGAATCTCACCACCTCAGTTATATTATATTTTCCAACAGAGCTTAGTGATCCAGTTATAAAACTGATATAGAAAGGTCAATAGGCAGACAAAGCAAACCCAGGAGGTCCCTGTGGCAGCGGACTCCCAAGCTCAATGCCAATTTAATTCCCATTGGAACAGTTACCCCACTGTGGAAATTTGAAGCAAGTCCACCGGGTCAAATCCACTCCCAATTACCAACCAGAAGCTAAACTAACATTTTTCACAGAGCAATTTACTGTCTGTCATGGACCTTTGCCAAAGCCCAGACTAAAAAAGACCAAAAAAACCCAAAAAACAAAAAACCTGAAAACATTCCCAATGTTGTTTCTATTCAGGTCTGTTTAGCCATTGGTAATAGATGTATTGTCACAGAGGAACCAAGGAATAAGGCTTCAAGACGGGAAGGAGGAAAGAAAGGAGAATGGCAGGTAAAGAAAGAAAAATTGCCCATTTAACAAGCACATGTGCCACTGCCTGTAAAAAGAGGAAGTCAGAGAGCTCTACTTTAAAAAACAAAAAAGAAAGAAAGAAAAAACAAGGAAAGATTCCCTGAGACAAGACTGAACATAAAACTAAACCGTAAAAATTAAATCAATATTTAAAACGAATCAACCTGAGATACTTCTTTTAAAAATATTTAATTCAGTGTAAAAGCTACAATTCCATTTTCATGAATATGTTCTAGTATATTCTTTTTGTTTACAGCTGCAAAAATTTTAAATCACTTACTCACTATCACATTCAATTCTTTCATAATCCTAGGAAGCAAGTAAGTTAATTTCTAATAAAATTGACAATCAAAACATAACAGCATATATTTGTTAATAATCTGTCACAAAGTAGGACACAAAGGTGGCTCAACAAGCAAATTATTACACTGAACCTTCATTAAAAAGTTTTAAGATTTAAAACAGCATTGAAGGCTGTGCTCTTTCAGGCAGCAAGTGTAACTGGAGATATTCGGTGATGGAACCAGCAGTGGAGAGAAGGACTGAGTCCCCTCTTTGAAGAGATTAATTCTCCTCACATGGAAATAACTAAGGTATCTAAATGTCACTCAATGGTATATAAGCTTCACTGGCCCATAAAAATATCACTTTCCTATGAATGAAAAATAGGATTAAGATCAAAGAGTAAAGGCCATATTTATAAAAGTTGGAGATAAATTATTTAAAAATATGTGAGTTGAATAAGCTGAATCCAAAAAAAAAAGAAATTCATCTATTCTTTGCTTGGATTATGTGTATGTTTTATTATGCACTATATATTTGCCATTACATTTAAAAATATTAATTTCTATACATTTAGCTATTTAGAATTTAGTGAAGGTTAGATACTTTTGATGTAATCTAATTTTTTTGCTGATTCTCTGGGCTAGTTACCATATTTCTAATAAATAAGGTTAGGACTTTAAATAATCTTGGGACTTCTGGTAAATGAATGAAATAAAAAGGAGTTTCAGTTACATAAGACATTCACTGATAATGTGATCACAGATCATGAAGAAGGTCAGCACTGCCTGACGAAAGGCAAAGCTCTTGAGGTCAGCCCTGGTCTGAGTCCTCCGTGCACCACTCACTCACTAACTGTGTGGCATGAGCAAGTCAGGTCTCCTTTCTGAGACTGGTTTTCCTCATCTGTAAAACTGGCATAATAACTCCCACCTTGCAGGATGTTTTAAGGATCAGGGACAACATGTCAAGTGACCAATACTGGCACTGAGGGAGATTCTTAAAGGATAATAAAGAATAGTTCTGATTATCGTCATCATCTTCTTTTAAGAGTATGTTCTACAAAAGTAAAGTCAAATTCTGGTTTGCTTGACTTAGTTGGTTAAATGCAAAATTAGGCATAGTTGGTTAAATGCAAAATTAGGCATAGTTGGTTAAATGCAAAATTAGGCAGAAGGATGTTGCTTTCATTAACTCTAAGAAGAACAAAGTAAGATTCGGAACATTGTCATCACCAGATCATCAGTTCAGAACCATTAAAAATCAGCATTTATCAGCACTTCAAACACAGAGATGCCACCCCTACAAATCTGTTTGATACAGAAAGCTTCAAATAAATCATAAGATTTAGTAAGTCTCAAGATTCACCAGTTACCCCTGATTATTTAGCAGTTAAAATATTTAATTAAATCATTCATTTGGTATAGACATATGTATAGTAATTCTATATGAATATATGTATAATAATTCAATTAAAATTAAAATCTTTAAATTAAAAAAAAAAATTTACCAGTTAATATTGGCATATGCTGGGAAATAAGTTGATGTCATTAAATACAGGGGCTATGAATTGTTTAGTTATATCCTCAGAGTTTTGTACACCTTATGTCACATAGTAGGTGCTCAGTAATTGTTTATTGTTGAATTAACCAGGAGCGGGAATTGAAAACTATAGAATATCAGAAACATCACTGATGTGATACCTTCATATTGACTCATGGTTTCATTTTTAGTATTTCATGGATTCAGCAATCAACAGATATACTTACTAAATGCTTACCAATGTGTGAAGCACTGTGCCAGACCAGGAAGACGGAAGTGAGTAAGACAGGCAGGTCTTAAATGAGATAGTGCAGGCAAACAGTGCAGTGCCTAGCACATAGGAAGCTCCCAGAAAATAAATGAGCAGTAGAAGTCACAAAACAGGCATGAAGAGATCCATGCCAGTCTCTCTCTCCCCCCATATATGTATATTACATGTATGTATACACGTAACACATAGCTAAAAAGCTTCGACATCTGACTCTATCATCCAGAAATCCACAAGAAAAAAACAAAGTTTTGTCAAAGTATTTTTTGCTTCATTTTATTTTTTTCTGCAAACTGTGGGCTACTCATGAAAGAGCCTTTCGAATTAACGAAAAAGTAGTTGCCGCCATCAAAGACTCTCCAAGAGTCTTCAAACTTCCTGTAAATTGGCAGCATTCTGCTCAAGCTGTTTAGTTCCCACAGAAACGAGTCTTTGAAGCTGACAAGGTGTTCATAGACAAAGCAGTAGTTTGCTAAAAAACCATTACTTTTGTTTTACTCCAGACCTAGTTAAGCCTGATTTGCAAAGAACAAAGCCTGAGTTTCCCAAACCACTGCTGGGCCACTGCAAGACAGACTCCTTCCTACTGAGTGATGGCCAAAGGCTCCCCGTGCAGCTGCTGAAGTCTATCGATGCACACTGTACGTCTCTGCCTCTCATTGTCCTGTCTTAGGTAGCTGAGTATAAGACCAAGCTTCTCTATTGAAGGATCACCAGCCAACACAATGAAAACGCTCCCCCCTCCCATGAGCAAGCCTTGGAAAGCAACACAGGGCTAAGCGTGTGAGCACAGGAGGCACAAAAACCTGACTCCAAGACTTAGCATCAGCTTCTATATTGATAATAATATAAATAGCTATCATTTACTGTATGCTTTATATTCATTACCTTACTGACGTATTAGAAAGAATGCCGGGATATACCAATGAGTAGACCTGCTTCATCACTTAGCAGTTTGCTGGGGAAAACACTTGTTCTGCACTCTTGCTGTTTCCTTCCACCCAAAGGGATCTTTGTCCTCTGGTCCTCCTCATTGCCTCACTTAACCATGGGAATGGATGGCTACCTGGTTGGTGAAGTGAGTAGGGGAAAGTGAGAATTCAAGGCCAAACACCTGCGCTTTTTCTCTTTCCGGAAGGGACCCACCAGCAGAGAGAGCAGCTTCTCTGCTCCGTCATGCCCTACCTCTTACGGCCCACCATCCGCATTTGGAGAGGGCTGCCTAGGCTAGCAGGGCTATGCCTCAGCTTTGTTCTTAGCAGGTTCAGTTGTCCACAGAAATAAGCCACATTCATAAACATGGTATTTTGATCTTCCACTAGCTGACATTTTGGCTTCCTTTTCAACAGGTTCAGAATTTGGGAAAGAAGTGCTGATACTTTAGAGGACATTCTAAAAAGTTTTATAATCTTTCAGTGCCTTCATTTTCTTTTCTGTAAAATGAGAACAGTAGTATCTATCTCATAGACGAATTGTGACCATAAATGAGATAATACCTGTAGAGTAAGTGAAAGGCATATAGTAAGCACATAATAAACATTAGCAATTACAATTAGTGATATTGTTGCCATTATTATTTTTATCATTTGACCAAATGGCCTGCTAGATCTATTCCTCTCCTGATATTCTACAGATTTCTGTAATATTAAAGTTACTTTATCTTTGAGCAAGTCACTTTCTGAGATTCAAAAAAGGTAATAATAATAATAGTATCTGGATCACAGGATTTACCTGAGAATTATATTTGAAAAAATACATGTTTAGTGCTTAGTCACAGTGTCTGACATATTAGTGCTCAATAAATGATTAGTATTATTTTATTTTTATTATGAATCATCTCATTCTTCTCACTCTAATCTCCGCCATGTCTACTGTGTAACAGTATTTAATTTAATCTGGTTTCTCATAAGTAACACATGGATTTTTTTCTTATACCTGTAGGGTTTTATCTTTGTCTAGATCCCCCAAATCCACTCTCCATTTGTCTAATTTTAATAAAGTATAGCATTGTCCTTTTTCCAGTAAAGAAAGGTGGAATGTTTGCTTCAAAAAAGAGAGGATAATAATGAATTACATACCCTTTAGTTTTAGAGACTTTGGCAGTGCAGCTCACATGCCAACCAGGTGCTTTTTACTAGATTATGGTCACCAACACCCAACAAATAATGAATAAAGAAAGAAAAATACATGTAAACATCAAGTATGAAAATGGCAAAGTAATGAAAGCCAAGTTTCCTCTCATTTCATCAGAATAACTTCTCTGAGGTCATGACATTTTAAGCATTTTCTAGAATGAATTTTAACCCAGTGCCAAAGGCAGCACAGCTTTGTATTTCTTGCTGATAAGTAAAAAGGATGTTGAATATTTTTGAGTCTCGGTATGGTCATTATGAGTTATAGCACATACACAAACATACAGAGTAGGAAAGCATGTTCTCCCTTAATTGAATTGAACTAAAAGACATGTATTTTTAGCAGTTCTGTAGAAAGTACACTAAATCTTCAAAACACAGAAGGGGAAATAAATATCCTATCAATCCTCACTCTGAAAAAGATTTGAATTCAACCTGAAGGTTTTATTAAGACTTCAACACTACAAAAACTCATGTTGGTCTTCAATAAGACATGTTCAAATAGAGATGATAATCATCCAAGCTGACTTTTTCACTTAAAAGTACAAAAATTTTAAGTAAATTGGAAAAGCTTGATGTTTTCAGCGTAAACACATTTCCATGTCAGCAATCACAGTTTCTATCACTATGAATATTTTGTGAGAGTTGGCTTCAAAGAAGAGTTATTTTAAATATATACCTGTTAACATATTTGATAAACTAAAACTCTGTGACCATATATATTTGAGGAATTCCCTCACCATTGCCTGGTAAATTGTGCCAGACTGTAATTACAGGAGGTTCATCCTATTATAAGGATAAGAAATTCTTTTGATATAAAGTTAAAAATAACGTGATATAAAACTTAATACCTCCATGTTCAGACATTTTGAAAATAGACTGGTAAATCACCTTCATTTGTTTAATCTTTCCCAGTCCTTGCTTCCCCTCAAATTAAACAATAGACATATCTCTAACAGTCTATAGAAATAACTTTGTTAAAGAGACCTTCTCTGTAAACCAGAGGAAAACTATTTGGAAGTAAGCCAGGTATCTTTTCTTTTTCCTCAAATTAATTCTGTCCATGAAATGATGTAACGAGAACAATTTTTGCACGTTAGTTTAAATATTAATATTATCTAAATATCTGGGTTGAACTGTTCTTTAATATTACAAAATAATTCTAAACTGGGAGAATAAGTCATAAATATAACTAAGAAATTTTACACGTTGAGTAATAATGGCACACTAAGATTTACAGACATTAAATCTCTTATAAAACAACAATAAATAAAACCATTAGATATCATAGTAAAAGGAAGGAAGATAATACAGCATACTCTATATCCTTGAAATATAATATATGAAAAGTTACATACACAGTTAAACAGCAAAAATCAGTAAGAATACTGAAAGCTTTTGTTTCAATAAATTAAGGAAGGAATGTTTAGATTTTTACCTCACAACGGTCACCAAAAAAAAAAAAAAAAAAAAAAATTGCACACGACTTAAAATTTTAAACATATAAAATAGAGCCAGAAAAAAAGAAGAAAATTAAAGTAAAGTTTTCTATGCCAACTGCCTCCTGGCTATGCTGGAGTAATCAGTCTCAGACATGCTTTCCTACCAATAATAGCTTAAAACTTGGCAAAATTTATGAGGTAACTGTTTTTAGGCACTGGACAGCAATGAATACAAACCTGTGATTGTGGAAGGAAGGGAACATATGATCTGAGCCTCATGGTGACCCCAGTTTTCTTCTGGGGGCAAATCATGGAGATGGGGCCAAGGCAAAAGGCAGCAGATAGTCTGAGATGAAGAAGCAGAGATGAGAGTTTGTAAATTCCATGAACTGGGAGATGAGGATTGACATATATACACTACCATGTGTAAAACAGATAGCTAGTGGGAACATGCAATAAAGCACAGGAAGTTCAGCTCGCTGCTCTGTGACAGTCTAGATGGGTGGGATGGGGGGAGGGGGGAGGTCCAAGAGGGAGGGGATATAGGTATACATATAGCTGATTCACTTCATTGTATAGCAGAAACTAACACAACACTGTAAACAATTATACTCCAATTAAAAAAAAAAAAAGAGTTTGTGGATTCTGAAGAAGCTATAATTTGCAGGGCACATTGCCAGAAGGGTAGGAACTAGGCAAAGGTGTCCTCCCAGAATTCTGTGTAGGTTCTTTATAGACCCTTAGCTAAGGGCTGGAGTATGGCCCAAGGTGGGACTCTGAAAAGTCTACAGACTGTGTGGGGTTGAGAGTTTAGTGGATATACGGGGGTACACAACCCTGGTAATTATGGGAGGTCTAACCAGCCAGATTAGAGCGATCTTACCGAGACATCACTAATTCCTTGAGACTCCAGAAAGATGATTACTTAGGAATAAGAATCATTTATAGAGAAAAGAAAACGCCATAGGATTGAGGACAAAACTGAACAACCCACTCTAACAAAGAAAAACTAAAACCTGACATCATAGAAGGTATTCAACAGTGGTTTCACTCCAAGCCAGAAGAAAACTGGGTACTCTTTAAAGAAAGGCAATGTAATTCTAGTTATCTACAACTATCACCAAGAATGTCTAGCATATGATCCAAAATGACAAGATTCACAAAGAGACAGGAAAATGTAACCCCTAATCAAGGAAAACAGAAACAGTCAATAGAAACAGAAATAGGCACCCAAGATCATCCAGATGTTAGAATTAGCAGCAAAGCCTTTAAAACAACTGTTATTAATTTGCTCAAATACATAAGATTGGCATAAAGAGTGAATAGATAAATAGTCTCAACAAAGAAATTTTAAAAAGAACTAAATGAAAATTCTAGAACTGGAAAATACAATGAAATGCATTTGTAAGGATAATTGTATTTCATACAATTAGAAATGAAAAATGCAATGGAAGGGGCAAAAATTAGATTGAAGACTGCACAATAAAGGGTTAATGAACATGAAGAGAGATCAACAGAAATTAATCAATCTGAAAACAAAGAAGAAAAAATTGTGAAAAAAATAAAGAGCATAAGTGACTTGTTGATTATATATCCTAATTTATATACCCAATTCTAAAAGGTATGTAGTGATAGTCATGGTTTTAATTTGCAATTTTCTAATGGCTAATGATGTTGAAATCTTTTCATGTGCTTATTTGTCATCTATATTCATCTTTCATCAAATGTCATGTCTTTCACCTATTTTCTAATTAGGTAGCTTGGTGTTTTACTGTTGATTATTGAGAGTTCTTGATATATTCTAGATACTTTGTTAGATATGTGATTTGCAAACATTTTCTCCTTGTATGCAGTTTGTCTTTTTATCCTCTTATCAGGATATTTTGCAGAACAAAATATTTTTCATTGTGATAAAGTGCAATTTATCAATTTTTCCTTTTATAAACCACACTTATAGTGTCAAATCTAAGAAAACTTAGCTTCTCCCTAAATTCTGAAGATTTTCTATGTTGTCTCTAAAATTTTTAGAACTTTACGTTTTACATTTAAGTCCATGATCCATTGGACTTCATATTTGTACAGGCATACCTCATTTTATTGTGATTCACTGTAGTGTGCTTTACAGGTACTATATTTTACAAACTGAAGGTTTGTGGCAACCTTGCCATTTTTCCAACAGCATTTGCTGCCAAGCCATAAATCATGTGTGAAGGTAGAAAAAAGAATATTTTCAATCACGCAAGTTTTCAAAAACTTTACCTCCAATGCATTCTTTTTTGGGAAAATTTCTAGAGGATATGTTCCACCAAAAAGATGAACAAGGAATAAGAAGATAGTGGGTCCAGAAAATGGAGGATCCAAAGGAGGAGACGGGTGAAAGGAATCCTCAGGATGACAGTAAAGATGATACTAATATGATAGCTGAGAGATTTATACTTGTGGTACAGTTGGGGATGAATTAAGGACACATATTGAGAAAGCAAATAAAGAAGCCAGTTGAATATGGAAAACAAAAAGGTGTGTAAGAGTAACAATGTAATCAGAGTATGAATATAATTGTATAATCATAACAATATAAATACCGAATATTGATCTAGCAATATTTTTTATTTGGGATGATGGAAAGTGTATGTGTGTATGTTGGAATGGTAGTGAAAGAAAGCTAGTCTTTATCACTACAGATAATGACAAAAAAAAAATCAAAAAGTGGCATTATAATCATATTATTTAGAGATCGAGAAGTAAAAACTAAAAGAAACAGCTATAATAATTGAAACTTGTTGTCTCTAGAAAAAGGGAAGGGACAGAGAGGCACAAATGATCGCTATTTTTCTTAATTAACCTTGTAGATCTGAAGTTTAGGTAAACTTTTATTTTCAAAGGTTAAAAAATAAATTATAAATTATATTAAAAACAAGTAAATAATTAAAAAACAAAACCAACAAATGAACAAAATAAAACAAAAACTAACTCATAGATACAAGGAACAGATCAGTAGTTACCAGAAGGGAAAAAGGTTAGGGGGGTAGGTGAAATGGGTCAAGTGGGTCAACTGTACGGTGATGGATGATGGTGGTGCTCAATCTGTAGTGAATATGTATGTTAAACTACAATGCTGTACACCTGAAACTTATATACTAACAATGTTTAGTAAAGAATGATGGGAACATTAACAACCACAACTGAACATACAGATGTTTCTTCTATCCCTTGAGTTCCTATTAGAGAAGCAAGTATGAGGCATGAAGACTGCCTCTTCCCCTTCTCATGCCCAGGTTAGATATCACTGACCAATCAGCAATCCCCTTCCTGAAGAGCTTGGACATTGCTTCATAATCCTTCCTAGCAGAGCACTCCAATAACCACCATCAATCAGAGTCAACACGCCTTAGTCCATTATATTTCCAACACTTGAATGAAACTTTTGCGTATATAACATTTATAAATCCTTGCAACACAATTGATGAGTACTGTTGTGTTCATTTTGCAAATAATGAAACTGATGTTTATTGTGGTAAGTATAGAAGCAAGATATAATCTCAGTTCTCTTAGACTCCTAGCTTATAGATACATACCCCTTCCCTTAAAATCCACTTTGCACAGTCCCACACCTGCTCTTGAAATGAAGCAGGTGGCAGTCTACACAACAAAGCCTTCTGAATACCTACGTGCCTCTGGGACACCCAGTAAAGATTTCTAGTAGGCAATTTGACATATAGGTCTGTGGTTCAGGAATACTACAGGAGCTCCATGGGAGTCATGAGCATGCGGGTGGTGGTTGAAGTTAGGTGTAGATGTGATCACCAAGGGACAGCTATAGAGTGAGAAGAGAGGGCAGGAGAGCAGAAGAGAGCATACTGAGAAGTAGAATGTGCACATGGCTCATTTAAGCAGAGGGAACTCAAAGACTTGTCTGGGAGCTGTTGGGAAGAGACGTTCTCTTTCACTGAGTTTGGACCACAGGTTACCAGGTGGAGCCTGGCAGGAGACCAATGCCCTGTAAAGCACACCCAAAATGTGAAGAGATCAGTGTTGCAATCAGACCTACCCCTGGGTTTCGCAAGTATGTGAGCCAATAACTTGTTTTGTTTTGTTTTAATCTAAGTCAAAGGGTATTGAGATTTCTGACACTACACCTGAAGATGCTGACAATTTCTTACCAAGATGTTGAAAGTATGAAAAGACAAAACCTATGAAAAAGAAACCATATGAATTTCTGTCACATATACTTTCCATCATCATTAATTAACTCTTCTTCGATGACCCTTCAGTTGTGAATTCCAGACTTTCTACCAAGTGTAACACTATCTTAAGCCAGCTATGCACGAGCTAATTGGGTATCATTTTTCTTCCCTGTATAGATCATGTCCCATCTAGCTGAAGGATGCTGAAGATTATCCTATGTTATCAGACCATGAACAGCTTGAAGAAAGAGCCCACAGTTTAAGCATTTTATTCATGTTATTACTGACTGAGTCTGTTACTACAGTATCCAGCACATTGTAGAAGCACCATATGGGCTTGTAGAGTGAATATGACTTCAGAAGTTGTTCCTTATGTGCTGCACACATTATCCATTTAAGATAAAATTTCTAGGCTGCAAAGGAAAGTCCTATACTTTTACAGACAGACTTCCTATGCTTCATGTGGATCTGACTGATGCCAATGTTTTCATACATTATACTTAGATTGTTTGACATAACCGCATAAATGTCATTATAGAAGCTATAATTGAGGATTTGAAACACCCCTCAGATTTCAGTGTCTAAGATAAAACCATGATGCATCTTGCCAGGCCCAGTGATTTCCTTTTGCTCTTTTACATTGCTGCCAGTATGTGTACTAAAGTCTTTTATGATATACAGCTTGCCAGGTGTAGCTGAATTAATTTTGTTCAAAGCTCACAACTGTGCTTTTCTCTCATTGGTATTCACTATAATGAAGACCTATGCTCTGTGTTAATTTTCAATCCCCCAGGTTCACTGTTATAAAGTGAACCTAACCCGTGGTTGGCCATTAAACACCTGTGCTTAAATCATGGGCTTCTTGCCTCTTCCCTTTGAAATAATTTCTGGATTAGCATTACATTCTGAAAATTCTGAATTTTACTTGATATCTAACCTCATGATCTCAACCTTTACTGACCAAACAGGCAGACTTTGGCATTAAGACTGAACAAAGCTGGTAAGTAACAATGTCAACAGGTTTTATTCTTTTTGGTGACACAGAGCTAAATGCACGCATGCTCTCTAAAACACATTGTTTGATCAGGAAGAAAGCAAAAGCATTCTAATCTTTCATCACAGTGTCCTTCAGAAACATCAGCATGTGTGCACAGATATGCTGTTATCTTTTGAAACTAATAAAAATCAGTCACTGAGGAAATGTAGTAACATCCATTAAAGGCAGAGCTGTTTGCAGTCCGTGGGGCTTACCATGAGTGGAGGTGTACAGTGAGGAAAATCTTGCCAGGCGGAACCCAAGGACTATATAATCTTCTTCACGAAAGCTGGAAAAGCTAGTTTTTGTGCAATGTGACATTTCATAGGATACACTCAGGTTAGTACTCTTACGAGGGGAAAAGCCCATAAACCAAAAGTTTCAAGCAGAGCATGATTTTGGAAAGGACAGAGAATAGTAAACTACATTCTATTGGATGCAGTAATGTTTCTTCCAACGTGAAATTATAGGCTACTTTACGGAATGAACAATAATCCAAGCGAGAGATAAATCCTATTAGATTAAGAAAATGGAAATGATTTTGTACTTTTCCCAATAAAATACGAATTATTAAAAATCCCATGAGGTTATTCATGTCTTTATCTGAATGTCAGATGCTAAGAAAATCAGAGGCAATATTTTAAAAGTAAATTTCACTGTTCCCAAAAATCCACTTAGTGCAAATGCAATCTGGGTCTGTATCTTCTTGCTTGTGTTTCCTATACTGAGGACCACATCATGTGCTTCAGGTAATAAATACTACATTTATACAGATGTAATGATAATTGACTGATTAAAAGGCCCAGTTCAGATGTCATCTCTGCCATGAAGTCCTCCCTCATTTCACTTTCCTCACGTTAAAGATTCTATACCACAGCCCTTGGTTCTCTCATTGCTCATGTTCTAGAACTCTGTCTTGGACAAAGACTCTACCTTCATCATTTTTGCACTACCACAATATTTTACACACCATAGGTGCAGACTCAGTACATGTAGGCAGAATGAAATTATTGAAAAAATAATCATAACCCTCACCCATTTGTATGTAAATGTCAGCTTTCATTTTTTCATAAGTTGATACCCCAAATGCTGCTGAAAGATCTCTGGAAAAGGGAAATAACTTCAAAGAGAAAAACAATCTGAAGAGAACACTAGACCAAGGATCTACCACAAGAATCATCACAACCTGCTACTCAGCAATAGTATTTTACAGATAAGCTGAAGGTCAGATAAATTAAGTAGCTTGTTTCAAGCAACTCAGTGGCAGAATTGGAACCCAGGGCTCTGACTACTATATTGGGGCACTTTTCACCCTACTCTGGTGATGCTGAAACATGTAAATCTTATTAGGACTTGGAGTGTGCATTTTCTTTTATTTATTTTGTATCATTTTCATGCCATCAACATTTCATTCCTTGTATGGGCTCAATGTGTCTTTTTCCCAGCAATACAGAAACAGGGAAAAAATGAATAGATGAGTGAAATGGAAATGGATGCTTTTCTGTCAGTAAGCTCTTCTTGGTATTCCCTTAAAATGTTCTTTTACTTTTAAGCTTTCCATAAAAATGTGCATTCCCTATCTCCCCAGTTATTTGAAGACAGTGGTAATGTCATATACCTGTTTCTATCACCGTATCAGCCGGCACTGTGGTATGGCTCCAGGACTGTAATAGGCGCAGAGGGTCATAGATGAATTTCATAGAAGGCAAATTAAGCGCATACTGAATACTGAGGGGAGGATTAAAAATGACTAAAGCTCAGCTTTGAGGAAATTACCCATAATTTGATCAGAAAAAAATCTAATTTAAAAAATGGACTTAATTTCAGTATTTATGAAAGTTTTGTGCCTTTGGCTTTGGTTTACTTTTCTTTAAAAAAAAAAAAAGGAATTACCTATAGCAAAAAGTAGGACATGAGACACTGTAATCTTTCTCAGCGCTGAGGGTCTCTAAAGTATTTACTCCAGCTACCTTAAGGCAGAAAGGAGCAGTGGTCAAGATGACCAAACAAGATATCACATGAACGTGCTATAAACAACATCTGGCACAAAGCAGTCTCTCAACAAATGTTCACCATTATTATGAGAGACCAACGGAGAACAAGACAGGCACAGCCTTATGCCTCACAGAGCTTAAACGCTTCTGCATGTTTTACTAATTTTACCTTGGAAATTCAAGGTTAAACCAAATGTAGTAGTATTATTTACTTTATATTTAAAACTAAAAGGAATTAAGAGGAAATAAGAAAAACAGAGCAGGTGGCTTATAATTTGATTTTAAAAGAAAAGAAAAATGAGTTAATTCCCAATTTCTAAAATATAGATCCAAACCTTTAACAACCTCTAAATTTCACCTAGGGGAGAAATCAATGTTGTCACCAATGCAAAAAATAATATTCCTAGCCTTACAGACTCTTTAGAAAAAAATTTAATATGAAATTCTTACAATTATATACAGTTAAAACTTTACCCACACAGACAAACACACACACCTACAGAGGAATATATAGATGACTTTGACTAAGACTGTTTCTATAAGACATTGAAATAATTAGTTATTTCAGTATATTCATTGGCAAAATATATTCTGGGAAAAAGACTTATTTACAATATAATATTTAATTATAGAAATTATTTTAAACTATAGAAAATGTATAAATTCCTTGTAAGCTTTGTTATTATAATTGGTTCTTTTCCAAGTTGTATTCAGTTTTTTTAAAACCTGCTATGGACTAAAGCAGCAAAGAAATATGGAAAAAATTGTATAGGTTTGGTGGTAGTCCATGTGGTTTCTCTTCTTTTCTTTAATTTCCTTTATAAGGCAGTCTTGCAATAAAAAAAAATGAGCAAATAAAAATGCCCCATATGTTTTAACTTCAATTTGCAAATACACTTTTTGAAAAGTCAGAATTTGTAGCCAACTTTTTCTAAATCAAATCACTCATCTTTCAAAGTAAGCCACTTCTCTAGACAATCTAAAACATTGCAATTTTGCCACTTTCACTGTCAGCAAATGTTTCTACAGAAATGCTGTGAACATTCGTTGGGTTTATTTTTTTTTAAGTTTTATGAAGTTGTTTAAGTGACAGAGTATTTCAATTTATGGGTGAGTGTTCTATAGGATTTAATGTGTATAAACCACAGCCAGAGATATCACTGTTTGGTATTCTAAATTGCTGACTTCCTCCTCCAGCACAAAAGGACACATTTTTCTGGCACATTAATGAACTTTTAGAGTAGCGATACGGCACTCCAGGTGGTGTGGTTATCCGTGGATAATCACCCCCCTCCAGAGAATGCCTCCACCTCTCAGAGGTGATGAGCACCAGAACCATCATGCCCTCCTGCTTACGTACATGCTGACGGCAGCAACCAGAAACACTTGTAAGACATGAGCTGCATACAAAATTGTTGTGCTTTGCCCATTTGTTAATTATAAGAGCCACTAACACTACTGGCAAGGCTGTGTACACTTTTACACAGTCATCATAATTACCAAATTTTAGTATATGGTTTTGTGTTGCAACACCATCAATCAAAGTTCATTTTCTGACATGTGTAGCAGAGGCAATATGTTCCACATAAGTTATTTCTGGAATTGCATTACTTACTGTAATAGAGTCCTGTCATGTAGTTCTATTGCACCAACTTTACCTGCCCTGCTGCAGCTGTCTGGGCTGTGTCCACTTTTATACCTTCTCCAGCATGCACAAAATAAGGTGATGGGGTGGGGAAGAGAATTTTTTTTGGAATTTATTTTATTGACCAATATGCACAAATCTAAATTTGCTTTTCTGGAGGTAATTTAAATACTAATGCATCGGTCTTCTAAACCTCTTGGTTTATTTAGAACATATACTTGACATAACTGGCCTTCTGAAAACCAAAACACTTTGTATATTTCCTTGCATGATGTACTTAATAACTAAAAAAAACAACCTCTGGGTGATATCAAATGATTACTTTTTAAGAGAGAAGAATGTCCATTTCCTATTGTTCACCGCTCTATAAAACATGCTTTGGGCAGGAGACAATCCTCATGGAAGGAGAAACATTTTCCTTAAGAAATAAAGGACAGAAAGTTGAAACAGTTTCTTTCCTGCACTTAATTCCACATTGAATTTGCACAAGTATTTCAAGGACAGAATTGGGGCTTGAAAATGGAAACTGACAAAATGATAAGTCACTTAGAATTTGACAGAAAAATTAGAGTACACTTAAGTGATGCTAAAAGAAAGCAATGCACATGAAGCATAACAAGAAGCAGAGCCTTCTTTAATTGCAAGGCGAAAAAATTCCAACTATTGCCAAATTTAATTTCTTTCCCAGAATTTAACTAACTGCCTAAGATTTGACATGCTACATCAGTGCATTATGAAAATCAGTCACAATTACTAACAAATGCACGATGTTCTGCTCTAAAAAGCTTTTGAATTAGATCTATTTCAAAAATTAGCAAGGAAACTGACCTAGCACATGTTTATATCAAGGAATATATTGTTTGAAATAAATCTTTTGCCATCATATTCTTCATATTTGTCTGGGGAATTGAATGTGTAAATTCATTCACTTCTAATCAGTTTCAACACAAACTGAAATCCCAAAATTAGCAGAAAAGGGCAAGGACAATAGGAATAACTAACACGCATTTTCACTTTTTATAAGATGGTTAAAATTATAATAATTATTATCTAACAGAAATGCAATGAATATTGTCCTTTTAAGTGTGTTCAGTAGTAATTGTAACATAAGAAAATGGTACATATGTATACATATTCAAAATTATCTATAATATATAGGATAGACAGATATATGAGATAGATGACAGATGAGAGATAGATAGATATATAGGTAGATTGATGATAGATCAATGGATATAGATGAACAGACAAACTATGTTTCTCAAGGCAAAAAGGCCTGCAACTTAACTACAAAGAATGGAATGTAGATCAGGTCAGCAGGTCAAGTATTTACGTAGATGCATAAAATGTAGGTAAGTTTACATAGCATCTTTTTCTAAAATAAAATCAAATTCATCACTGATTTGTGTTCTTTTTCTAAAGTCTAATTGAAACTATGTGATTTTATTACATATATTCCCACTCTATTAACCCAAATTTTCTATCTTTAATTAAAAGTTTCTAAAGTACTTGTTACTTCCTTGGGGAATGGGCCAGAGGTCCATTTTCTAACTAGAATGCTTCATCTGCCAGGAGAAGTGTGGAAAGATCCAATCACTAAAACCATTATAACTAGAAATTAGCATGCCCATTATTCATATAAATAGAACCACCAGCTCATAGATGACTTTCAAGTCCATTATCATAGCATCTGAAGAGTTCATGATTCCAGGGAGGAAGCCAAATCTTAAAAATATACCTCCTGGAGGGTGCTTGACAGTATAACCTTTGTGAAATAATAGAAGAAAGAATTACAATCATTTTTTTCAGAATGTCATGGTTCAAAAGAAAGACGTGACAGTGGGATAGATTGCTCCTGAGACTTGGAAGGTGACATTAACTCTCTCACAAGCATATCAGTTCATCAGAGAGCAAAAGGTATACCTATCTGAGATGAGCTGCAGAGACCTTGGTGTAATGAATTATTAGCTTTAGCCCATTTCCGGTGGTCTCCATCACATCATAAAATTTTGCATTAATTAAGACCTTTATTTTTAGACTGATCTGAGGACCTAAGGAATAAACACACAGACACACACACACACACTGAACTATCTGCCTTCTATAGACACAACACTGAACGAAGTGTTACTGCTGTAAACGTGTCTGCTCTTGGGTTGTCTTACATTCTATTTTAAGTCAGTATGTTTATGTTACTGTATGAGGTCTTAAAGGACTGGAATCCCTTCTACATGTGCCTCTATAAAGCATCAATATAACATCGCATATGTTAGCAAATGAATTTTGATAGTGAGGGCGGCTCTTTTAAGAAAATCTTCCCTAACCCACTCAGTTCGGTTGAGATGCTCCTCTGTGCTGCCACAATGCCTAGAGAATATATCAGTCACTGCTCTTACAAAAGTCTTGTGTGTTGAGATGCCTGCCTCTTTTTCTGGGACACAAATTATGTCTTACTCATTTCTAGATTTCCAACACCTAGTGTGCAGCCCATCATTTGAGCTTAATACATGTCGGTTTAATTGGCTGTTTATTTCATCTGCCTCTTCCATGATGTTGCCTTCCCTAATACCTATCTACCTTCAGCTTTTACAAAGAGAAGTTAGGATGAATTCACATAGACACTTGAGTTTTGTGGATCATTCTTTCTATTAGAAATAAACTGCAAATATGGCTCTCTTGCAAGGTCAGGAGCAGCTGAAAGAAGCAATGGAAGGAGAAAGTCTCTGGATCACCATCAAGGCAGTAATTGTGACTACAACCGGGAAGCAGCGTGTGATTCCAAACAAGCCACACTTCAGATATAAGATCTACAGCCGGCCACTAATGACACCCAGAGTTACAGAAGGTCAGGCACACTATTCTTCTACCTTCTGTTTTCCTTATCTTGAATTTTGGTCCATCTTCTGATCCCCTTACATCAATGGGATAGTGGAGCCAATGGTTACATCTATTCTTCAAAATCATAACAGCTTTCTCCAGAGAACGCAGGTGAGGACGGCTGGTAAAGGGAAAAGGAACACCCACACATGATTCCGATATAGTCACTGACAATATTGTTGCCTCTTTTCATTAAGGCTCCTAGAAGAAAGGATTGTGGAGTGGATATGAGTCTTATTTATAGTAAGGTATACAACTGTACCCTACATATATGGCTGAAGTCCTTCATTCTCTACCTCATCAGAATATACAAATTATAGCCTCAGAGAGTAAGAATGATTTTGGGGGTGGGTCTTTATAATTTCCCCTATCCCTAATACAGTACCCTATGTGCCATGTATCCTGAGTCCTGGATGTCTGTGCCAATAAACACTTCCCAGATGTATTTATTATTACCTCACATCCCATTGAGGCAGACACAGAAGTATTATTTATAGTTTGGAAACCTTGCCAGAGAATTGTGAAAGGACTCCTCCCAGCTTGGGTGACCTCCATCCTTACGCTGCTTAACTGCAGACCATAAAACACATGGATGAACAGAATTGAAAGCATCTTAACATGGATTGGCTTCAGGGGATCCAGGAATGTACTGAAGTCATACAAAATCTTGCCCCTATGTGTAGTTCTCTTTTTTCTGGCTAAAAATTCTCAGTATTATCAGATTCTAAAAAGGAACTATGCCCCAAACATTAAGAACTAAGAAAATGGATACGTCATAAAGGAGATTCTTCACTCAGTCCTACAGTCAAATATTTTCTAAGGGTTCCTTCCATAAAAACATCTCTTTTATGCCAAGGGGAATACATGGTGAATGTGACAGCTACGACTCCCCCAGAGGTTTACAGCCTAGTAGGAAAAAATGGAACATACAAAAACGACCAGAAACAAGGTTTTATGTGAGTGGTACAAATGTCCCATGAAATTTCAGAAAAGGGACATCCCTTTTGTTTGGATACTTAGTGTGCAAAATAGCATTCAAGCCCAGCCTTTACACTCTAAGATTTCTATAGACAGAGACAGGAGTGAGGAAGAGGGAGATGAGTAGCCTTCACACTCAAAGAATCAAATAACAAAAGTAAGGAGGTTGGAAAGAAATAACTTTGAAAATTCGAAAGATATTGGAGGAAATTAGTTTGCCGACAGCTTTTGTGCAATGGCAATAGAAAATAATTTTGGAAATACAAGTGGTAACTCTGAATATGAGGGGGAAATTTTGGACTGTAATACGTAAAACAAAAAAAGTCATGAAGGGCCTTGGAGCCAGAAAGTGGCACTATCAACGCAATATTTTAGGAAGAATAATCCTTGACAACTATGCAGAAGGCACTGTTGAGGGGAATAAGGTCTAGAGGGAAAAAGACCAGTGCAAGGTTGGGGCAATACCAATATGAACTGTCACTGCTAATACCACTGACAGAAGGATGGATAAGGGAGAATTTGTGACCAAGAAATTAACAGGACAGTATGATTGATTGGGTCTCTGTCCATAAAATGGGGATAACAATGAGTAGCTACTTCGGAGTCTACGTATTTAAATGAGATAATCCATGAAAAAACTTAGAACACTGTCTGGTACATAGTAATAGTACAATAAGCATTAATTATTGTTATTACTGCCATTCAATATAAGAAGAATAGGGAGAAATCAAATCCTGCTGAAATTGGATCCTAGTTATCTGATATACTTTAAGAGCATTAACAAATAGGGGGCATCAAAAGGAGAAGGAAGAGGTTTAGGGCAAAGGGAAGGGGTATACACGTGGAAACTAAAGACTGGTTATAGAAATATGGGGTTGTGGTGGAAAAACTAGTCAGAGGACAAATAAAAGCAAGGTACTGCATGACAGATTCTGGGAGAAAGCCCAGATTTCAGAATTATCCACCTAATAACAGTAACAAGCTATGCGAGTGGGTGAGATATCTAAAGAGAAAGTATGAAAAGCGGAGAGATACAATGAAAGGTCAGAACCATACAGAGTGCCCAAGTTTAGGGTACAAAAGAAGGAGGGCACTTAGAAAGGACGGAGAAGAACTAGAATAATGCTGTTTTCAGAAAGCCACAGAAGTGGAATTCATTAATTGATAGTTAAGGAGATACTTCCAAGACCTCTGGACAGATGAAAGAAAAGTCAATGAAAGTGATGATGCAGAGGTAACTTAATATAATGCTTCTTCAGGATATTGGCAGAGAGGGTGCCCCCAGCAGGAAGTGAAGGTCAGATTGGATCTAGAGGAAATAGGGAGGTTTAAGGACTAGGAAATGTGAAGCCAAGTTTGATGTGAGACGGGGCTCAGGTGCAAAACGGAAAGTCACATAGACAGACCAGCCAAGGTAGCAAGCCCAAGAGGTTAGTCTAGGGCAGAATCCACAGAGATATTGTATAGAGAAACTGAAGCAAAATGGAAACAGTGCAGTTTAGTGGTTTGATTACTCTTAACTCTAGAATCAGACCGACTGCCTCATATTTGAGCTTTGCAACCTTGGGGAAGTTCCATCCATCTGGCGTCTAACTCTCATCATGAGGAAAATAAAACCTACTGCACAATGTTGTTGTGATAAGAGATAAATGAGATAAAAGAGATAAAAGAGTTGATGCACATAAAGCACTCAGTACAATAACCGGCACTTAAAAATGTTAGCAGTTACTATTAACAGTGGGTAAGAAGTTCTCCAATAGGCTAGACACCATAATTGCCAATGCTTTTAGTAGAAACCCAAAGCTAAGACCAAGAGAGTCTACCTTGGGGATTAGATTCACCAGCCTGTTTGAGAAAGACCTTGCTAGCAGCGTGCCACATGGCCATTGTAGTTTAGGAAATGCAGAGCCATTTACATTGTTTTATCAATACAGTGACACGATTAAAATATATTTAAGAGTTCATTGTGAAGTAGTATTCAGAATGGTTTGGACAAAAGAATGTCTTGTTAAATTCATTTCCCATTGCTAATTTTTAGCAAAGAGAGCAGTGTGGTTGTTTCAGTTGTCTCAACATTTGCTCCTGAGTGTTCACTCCCCATGGACTATCCTTTTCCTGTTATGCGTCATGGAGACCCCTTCCACTGGGTATACGCTTAAGGGTGTTTTCTATTCTAATGATTCCCAGCCTGAATGTGGAACAGGAAAATATAATCTTCAATGCTACGTGTTATAAGGATTTAAAATGGCTAAATTGTTGAATCACTGAAAGAATGAGAGAATGGCTGTAGATCTTTCAGTTGTCACAGATACGTCCACTTTACTTAACTCCATCATATTTAAAGCCAACTTATTGTGCATAAAGGATTGGAACAAAACACATGTAAAACACTATTGCTTTCCAGAAATGACAAGGATATCCTACAAGTGAAAACCCAGCCTGTGACCCCTCCCCCCACTTTCCCTTCCCTACATGTCTAGAGGCTCACCACATGCCAGCAATGCTGCAAACCAGTCTCACATTTGCTAAAAATAATTGCTTTTCTTCTATGTCTGTTCAGGCATGATGCTCTGAAATAAGGTACAAAGCACAGCAGCTTCAATTAACAAATACAACTACAATATTCTTCAATTCTACATAGATTCATTTTTACCCCAAGGATATTAGAACACATCAGAAAAGTTGAATATTATTCCTCTAACATCTGTCAGCAAAACCAAAATCATATAGTGAGATTCACAAAAATCACAGCAAACCTGCCATCCCCCAGCAAGAGTCAAATATCCACCCTATGCTACAGCCTTCAAAATATTGAGATAATTGATGGACAGTCTTCTTTTCTTGTCTCATCACCAAGGTTTCACTTCAGAACAATACCACATGATGAGTCTACTTTTTCTGATGCTAATGTGTGAATACTGTTGTCATAATTTAGTATGCAGCGTGCTGGTCTGAATCGACATGTTTGTAAGGGATTCTATCATGTCAAACAGAGGAGAAGGGAAAAATCTGACAGCAGGTATTTGTCAGATATAGCCAAATCTCTGCTGGACACTGCTTTCACTGCACAGTCCCTGAAGCATATAAAACTTATCCCACTTTTATAAAGCCATGCATGCATGAAACTGAGGGTAGGATTTCAAGCAGGAATTGATGACTTGGTAAAAATGTGCGTAATTTCCCCATATAAAAGAGAAATGGAAGGCACACCAAGAAAACATTGTTCCTGGGTGAGGTGATTAAAAATTCAAGAGCCCCTTTTGAAGTCAAAACCTCAAAAAGCTCATCAAATCTGTTTAAAGGTAGACATCTGCAATAAAGAAAATAACACAGGAGAATTAAGCAGCGGTAAAGGAGGTGCTGTGGTGCTTCTATTTGTCTACATTTAATTCAGAAAAACTACTAAAGCCGAGTGGAAACAGGTAGATTTACTTAGCAGATTAGCAAATACATGTGCTTTTCAAAGAAGGGCAATAGTTTCAACCATTCTTATGGGAATGCTGTCTTTAAAGAAAATTTTTCAGTTTATTTTATACCCAAAATTCGATGGTTGGGTAATTAGACCTTCTGTTTTTTGTTTTTTGGATTTTTTTTTTTTTTTGAAGTCCCACTTGTTAATAAGCTATTATTGGACCCTGGAAAAATGCTGACATGTTTATAACTGAAGCTAGGGCAGAAAAATTTCAAACAAAAGAAATAAGATCAATTTACAATGGGATGAAGAAACTCGTCACAGATTTCAGTACAGAAAGTGGCTCACTTAATATATGATTTTAGCTATTTCAATAACAGGATTACTTGTCAGATCACACAATTTACATTCTTACCAACAGTGTACAAGTGTTCCCTTTTCTCCACATCCTCACAAGTGTTTGTTATCTCTTTCTTACCTTGTTGATAATAGCCATTCTAACAGGTATAAGGTGATATCTCATTGTGGCTTTGTTTTGCATTTCCCTGATGATTAGTGACGTTGAATATCTTCTTATGTACCTGTTGTCCACTTGTATGTCTTCTTTGGAAAAATGTGTACTCAGATTCTCTGCCCATTTTTAAATCAGATTGTTTGGTTTTTTTGCTTAGTGAGTTGTATGAGGTCTTTATAGCTATTTTTTTTAAATAAAAAAGATGACAGAAAAATTCAGTAATCTGATGATCACTTGATCATGTCAACTTTTCTTCACGGTAGAAGTTTCTATCAAGGCTATTAAAAACATCTAAGTAAGATGACCATAAACTGAGGGACTTTTGCGAGTAAAGGGCAATGTCATTAGTAATTACAGCAGTGCAATAGACATAAACCCAAACTGCTAGGCATTTGAGATGCGGGGTCACTTATAACAGTGGCTTAAAAAATAAAAACTTTTTGAGGGGCATGGGCAGGAGAAGGATGGTAATAAAGGGTCCAGAAAAATGAAACAGAAAACTTCAGGATAAATCTAGCCTACTTCACAAGTTTGTTTACAACCAATTCTATGAGTAATTGTCTCTCATAGCAATAATTACTAGCAAGTTCATATCTTTTGTGAATTAAAATATTTCACAATTATGCGAAAATTAAGTTTCTTAATTAGCCATATTCTATACCTTAATTAGGCAGAAAATAGGCTGAACCAGTTCTGATTCTTTGTTTTTAGGCAAAAGAAACAGACTCCAATTATCTTCAGAAAATTCTAAAAGGGAAAGAGACTATTTCTCTTGCTTCAAGAAGGGGAAGTATCAGTGCAGTACCAGAGGCTTCTGTGGCAGGAATTCACGGAAATGTTACCATTAGGTGACTTCGTTCCCACCATCTTCCATCCTTCCTTACCTTTCTCGAGTTCAATTCCCGTGTGAGGGAGATTCTGATTGTCTCAATTTGGGTCAACCTTCTCCTAATGTGGTCAAGGGAGTGCAGTCACTCACTGAAAGTCTACCAGAGCAATCGCTGAGCAAATGAACCCATGATATTCACTACATATGATTTAAATCGTTCTTATTATTGATAAATAAGTAAATACTATAAATGGAATGCTGATTTGCATTCCCATCCTACAACCACTGGACAATACTGTCTCTGATTCAACATCTGGTGCTCCAAATCTCAAGAGTAGCTGCACTTCAGTCAGGGCCTCTTTAATAGATAAGAACTGCATCAAAATACAACTAATGCATTTGGAGATATCTGATGTTAGCCACCATAGACACCAGGATCAGACAGGTGCTCTGGAAAGTATATCTCCAAATGATCTTTCAGACTGACATACTCTTCTTTGGAAAAAAAGATCCAACTCCTTTTAATGCTGATTAAATAAACTACAGCTGCTAGATGAACACAAGAAAGAAACAATGATGGGAGGAGCCAATGGGAAGATTTGATTCCCCAGTAACATGAGTTAAACTCATCAGCTATTCATTGCTCCGGTTGATACAAAAATACCTATTCTATTCTTGCAGTCAGTTGTAGATAACAGTCAAACACACCTTTTCCATAGTGACAGAGAACCACTGAAGCTGTTCCTATACTATAAGGATTTCCATAAACTTATTTTTACTCCAAAATGATGATGACTTGCCAGTAATCAAAAGCAAAAACTTCAAAATATGAAATTGTACCTTCACTTTAGTTATTAAACACATTTGAAATTCAATTATTCATAGCATCAATTTGTAATCAGCCATTTGCATCTTTAACAAATTAAGGTAATGTCTCCACACCATTTATTTCAATGTATGTGCATGCACCTAATTCTTATTGACTTATTGCTCGCTTCTTGTATGGTATTTTCTTCTACATAAAAAAAATAATTTCATACTCACAACATAAGTCAGTTGGAGACCTGTTCAGCAAAGTGAAACAGTTTTAAAATGTACAATGCCCAGAAGCAAGGTTAAATAAGATTGGACTGTGTGCTGGGAGATGTTAGTGTTATGACCTGAGGATTTCAGGCTCCAGAGAAAAACCCGGGTCCAATTTCTAGCTGGCTAAAGAACAACATTAGCATTGATTGTAGCACTGGCCGCAAGCCTTCTGCCCTGCCTTGTGGCTAGAAACTGGGTCCTTGGTGGCAACACCGATGATAAAGAAAAAAGAAAAAAAATAAATGCAGAAATAATACAGAATGTTGATTTAACCTTTTGGACAACTGAAAACACATCAGAGTCTTGAACATTTGTATAGATGTGAAGCCTGAATAATTTTTAGAGCCTCCAAATCTGTCCTAAAAAGAGTCTCATAAAAACAGAACTTCTGGGAAAGAGTCAAGATGGCATAGCAGGAGGGCGTGGAATTCACATCTCTGCACAACTAGGGCACCTACCAGGCACCGGTGGGGGACCACAGGCACCTAAGGGGATGGGAGGAACACCCAGTGACCAGGTTGGGGGATCTTGGTTCCCAGGCCGGAGACTGGGCCTGAGCTCCTGTGGTGGGAGCTCTGAGTCCAAACCACTGGAATGACAGAGAACCTCAGACCCCAGGGACTATTAAACAGAGTGAGGCCTCCCAGAGGTCCTCATCTCAGCACCGAGACCTGGCTCTATCCAACTGCCTGCAAACTTCAGTGCTGCACGTCTCAGGCCAAACAACCAGTAAGACAGGAATACAGGACCACCCATCAAAAAAAAAAAAAAAAAAATGAAATGACAAAAAAATATGTTATAGACGAAGGAGCAAGGTAAAAACCTACAAGACCAAATAAATGAAGATGAAATAGGCAAGCCACCCGAAAAAGAATTCAGAGTAATTATAGTAAAGATGATCCAACATCTTGTAAACAGAATGGAGAAAATACAAGAAACATTTAACAAGTATCCAGAAGAATGAAAGAGAAAACAAACAGTGATGAGCAACAAAACTACTGAAATTAAAAATACCATAGAAGAAATCAATAGCAGAATAATTGAGGAAGAAGTACTGATAAATGAGCTGGAAGATAAAATGGTGGATTAACTGCCAGGGAGCAGAATAAAGAAAAAAGAATGAAAAGAATTGAGGAGAGTCTCAGGGACATCTGGGGAAACATTAAACACACCAACATTCGAATTATAGGGGTCCCAGAAGAAGAAGAGAAAAAGAAAGGGTCTGAGAAAATATTTGAGGAGATTACAGTAGAAAACTTCCCTAACATGAGGAAGGAAATAGTCAATCAAGTCAGGAAGCACAGAGAGTCCCATACAGGATAAACCCAAAGAGAAACACACCAAGACACATATTAATCAAACTATCAAAAAATTAAATACAAAGAAAAAATATTAAAAGCAGCAAGGGAAAATCAACAAATAACATACAAGGGAATCCTCATAAGGTTAACAGCTGATCCTTCAGCAGAAACTCTGCAAGCCAGAAGGGAGTGGCAGGACATATTAAAAGTGATGAAAGGGGAAAACCTACAACCAAGATTACTCTACCCAGCAAGGGTCTCATTCAGATTCGATGGAGAAATTAAACTCTTTACGGACAAGCAAAAGTTAAGAGAATTCAGCACCACCAAACCAGCTTTACAACAAATGCTAAAGGAACTTCTCGGGGCAGGAAACACAAGAGAAAGAAAAGACCTACAATAACAAACCCAAAACAAGTAAGAAAGTGGTAATAGGAACATACATATCAATAATTACCTTAAATGTAAATGGTTTAAATGCCCCAAACAAAAGACAAAGACTGGCTGAATGGATACAAAAATAAGACCTGTACATATACTGTCTACAAAAGACTCACTTCAGACCTAGGGACACATACAGACTGAAAGTGAGGGGATGGAAAAAGATATTCCATGCAAATCGAAATCAAAAGAAAGTTGGAGTAGCAATTCTCATATCAGACAAAATAGACTTTAAAATAAAGACTATTGCAAGAGACAAAGAAGGACACTATATAATGATCAAGGGATCAATCCAAGAAGAAGATATAACAATTGTAAATATTTATGCACCCAACACAGGAGCACCTCAATACATAAGGCAAACATTAACAGCCATAAAAGGGAAAATCGACAGTAACACAGTCATAGTAGGGAACTTTAACACCCCACTTTCACCAATGGACAGATCATGAAAAATGAAAATAAATAAGAAAACACAAGCTTTAAATGATACATTAAACAAAATGGACTTAACTGATATTTATAGGACATTCCATCCAAAAACAACAGAATACACTTTCTTCTCAAGTGCTCATGAAACTTTCTCCAGGATAGATCATATCTTGGGTCACAAATCAATCCTTGGTAAATTTAAGAAAATTAAAACCGTATCAAGTATCTTTTCTGACAACAACGCTATGAGACTAGATATCAATTACAAGAAAAAAACTGTAAGAAATACAAGTACATGGAGGCTAAACAAAACGCTACTAAATAACCAAGAGATCACTGAAGAAATCAAAGAGGAAATCAAAAAATACCTAGAAACAAATGACAATGAAAACACGATGACACAAAACCTAAGGGATGCAGCAAAAGCAGTTCTAAGAGAGAAGTTTATAGCAATACAATCCTACCTCAATAAACAAGAAACATCTCTAATAAACAACTTAAGCTTACACTGAAAGCAATTAGAGAAAGAAGAACAAAAGAAAAAAAAAAAAACCCAAAGGTAGCAGAAGGAAAGAAATCATAAAGATCAGATCAGAAATAAATGAAAAAGAAATGAAGAAAACGATAGCAAAGATCAATAAAACTAAAAGCTGGTTCTTTGAGAAGATAAACAAAATTGATAAACCATTAGCCAGACTCATCAAGAAAAAAAGGGAGAAGACTCAAATCAACAGAATTAGAAATGAAAAAGGAGAAGTAACAACTGACACTGCAGAAATACAAAGGATCATGAGAGATTACTACAAGCAGCTATATGCCAATAAATGGACAACCTGGAAGAAATGGACAAATTCTTAGAAAAGCACAACCTTCCGAGACTGAATCAGGAAGAAATAGAAAATATAAACAGACCAATCACAAGCACTGAAATTGAAACTGTGATTAAGAATCTTCCAACAAACAAAAGCCCAGGACCAAATGGCTTCACAGGCAAATTCTATCAAACGTTTAGAGAAGAGCTAACACCCATTCTTCTCAAACTCTTCCAAAATATAGCAGAGGGAGGAACACTCCCAAGCTCATTCTACGAGGTCACCATCACTCTGATACCAAAAGCAGACAAGGATGTCACAAAAAAAGAAAACTACAGGCCAATACCTCTGATGAACATAGATGCAAAAATCCTCAACAAAATAGTAGCAAACAGAATCCAACAGCGCATGAAAAGGTTCATACACCATGATCAAGTGGGGTTTATCTCAGGAATGCAAGGATTCTTCAATATATGCCAATCAATCAATATGATACACCATATTAACAAACTGAAGGAGAAAAACCATATGATCACCACAATAAATGCAGAAAAAGCTTTTGGCAAAATTCAAAACCCATTTATGATAAAATCTCTCCAGAAAGTGGCATAGAGGGAACCTACCTCAACATAATAAAGGCCATATATGACAAACCCACAGCCAACATTGTTCTCAATGGTGAAAAACTAAAAACCATTTCCTCTAAGATCAGGAACAAAACAAGATTGCCCACTCTCACCACTATTACTCAACATAGTTTTGGAAGTTTTAGCCAGAGCAATCAGAGAAGAAGAACAAATAAAAGGAATCCAAATTGGAAAAGAAGAAGTAAAACTGCCACTGTTTGCAGATAGTATGATACTATACATAGAGAATCCTAAAGATGCTACCAGAACACTACTAGAGCTAATCAATGAATTTGGTAAAGTAGCAGGATACAAAATTAATGCACAGAAATCTTGGCATTCCCATACACTAATGATGAAATATCCAAAGGAGAAATTAAGGAAACATTCTCATTTACCACTGCAACAAAAAGAATAAAATACCTAGGAATAAACCTACCTAAGGAGACAAAAGACCTGTATGCAGAAAACTATAAGACACTGATGTAAGAAATTAAAGATGATACAAACAGATGGAGAGATATACCATGTTCTTAGATTGGAAGAATCAACATTGTGAAAATGACTATACTACCCAAAACAATCTACAGAGTAAATGAAATCCGTATCAAACTACCAATGGCATTTTTCACAGAACTAGAACAAAAAATTGCAGTTTGCATGGAAACACAGAAGACCCCAAATACCCAAAGCAATCTTGAGAAAGAAAAATGGATCTAGAGGAATCAGGCTCCCTGACTGCAGACTATATTACAAAGCTACAGTAATCAAGAGAGTATGGTACTGGCACAAAAACAGAAATATAGATCAATGGAACAGTATGGAAAGTCCAGAGATAAACCCACACACCTTATCTTTGATAAAAGAGGCAGGAATATTCAATGGAGAAAAGACAGCTTCTTCAATAAGTGGTGCTGGGAAAACTGGACAGGTACATGTAAAAGAATGAAATTAGAACACTTCCTAACACCATACACAAAAATAAACTATTAAGACTTAAATGTAAGACCAGACACTATAAAACTCTTAGAGGAAAACAGAGGCAGAACACTCTATAACATAAATCAAGCAAGATCATTTTTGACCCACCTCCCAGAGAAATGGAAATAAAAACAAAAATAAACAAATGGGACCTAATGAAACTTAAAAGCTTTTGCACAGCAAAGGAAACCATAAACAAGATGAAAGACAACCTTCAGAATGGGAGAAAATATTTGCAAATGAAGCAACTGACAAAGGATTAATCTCCAAAATATACAAGTAGCTCGTGCAGCTCAATATCAAAAAAACAAACAACCCAATCCAAAAATGGGCAGAAGACCTAAATAGACATTTCCCCAAAGAAGATATACAGATTGCCAACAAACACATGAAAAGATGCTCAACATCACTAATCATCAGAGAAATGCAACTCAAAACTACAATGAGGTATCACCTCACACTGGTCAGAATGGCCATCATCAGAAAAATCTACAAACAAGAAATGCTGGAGAGGTTGTGGAGAAAAGGGAACCCTCTTGCGCTGTTGGTAGGAGTGTAAAGTGATACAGCCACTATGGAGAACAGTATGGAGGTTCCTTAAAAAACTAAAAATAGAACTACCATATGACCCAGCAATCCCACTACTGGGCACATACCCTGAGAAAACCATAATTCAAAAAGAGTCATGGGGCTTCCCTGGTGGCACAGTAGTTAAGAATCCACCTGCCAGTGGAGGGGACACGGGTTCGAGCCCTGGTCCAGGAAGATCCCACATGCCGTGGAGCAACTAAGGCCGTGCGCCACAACTACTGAGCTTGCACTGCAGAGCCCGCGAGCCACAACTACTGAAGCCCACGTGCCTAGAGTCCATGCTCCGCAACAAGAGAAGCCACTGCAATGAGAAGCCCATGCACCGCAATGAAGAGTAGCCCCCACTCGCCACAACTAGAGAAAGCCCACGCACAAAAACGAAGACCCAACGTAGCCGAAAGTAAATAAATAAATTAAATAAATAAATAAATAAATAAATAAAAAGAGTCACGTACCACATGATCACTGCAGCACTATTTACAATAGCCAGGATATGGAAGCAACCTAAGTGTCCATCAACAGATGAATGGATAAAGAAGATGTGGCACATATATACAATGGAATAATACTCAGCTATAAAAAAGAAATGAAATTGAGTTATTTGTAGTGAGGTGGATGGACCTAGAGTCTGTCATACAGAGTGAAGTCAGTCAGAAAGAGAAAAACAAATACCATATGCTAACACATATATATGGAATCTAAAAAAAAAAAACAGTACTGATGAACCTAGGGGCAGGACAGGAATAAAGACGCAGATGTAGAGAATGAACTTGAGGACATGGGGAGAGGGAAGGGTAAGTTGGGATGAAGTGAGAGAATAACATTGACATATATACACTACCAAATGTAAAATAGATAGCTAGTGGGAAGCAGCTGCATACCTCAGGGAGATCAGCTCAGTGCTTTATGACCACCTAGAGGGGTGGGATAAGGAGGGTGGGAGGGAGACGTAAGAGTGAGGGGATATGGGGATATACGTATGCATATAGCTGATTCACTTTGTTATACAGCAGAAACTAACACACCATTGTAAAGCAATTATACTCCAATTAAGATGTTTAAAAAAAAAAAAGTACTTATATAATTTTTGGTACTCAATTTATTATTGTTTTAAAATATCGCCAGAGAAGCTGTCTTCACGTAACAGTTTCTTTGTTGTATGTGATACAATAAGAAGCCTGAGAAAACCAAATTGAAAAAAATATAAAAAACAGAGTAAGGAAATTTTAGAACTCTGACAAGTTTCAGATCAGGACAATTTTGTGTCTGAAATTCAATCTTGAACACATGCATCCCTTAATATCCAAAGGAATCCCCTTTTATACACTGTCCTTTTTTTCTCTCATCTTTTCTCACCTTTCTCCTCCCATCATCCTTCAAATGAAAACATCACTATAAAACAATTCTCAGTTTCCCTCTGCCCTTAAACTCTAAGGTAGCACAGGATTTTTCTCTGAAATGTTACTCTCTGGACATCTGAGAAATGTATAAAGCAAAATGATGCTTTTCAATCACTGTAAATAAAGTAAATAAAGTGCATAGAACCAAGGAGGCATACTTGCAAGACACTTAACAAAGACCCAGAAAAACCGGGTTCAAATTCGCAGTTTGTGACTTCCACATGTGTGACCTTGGACAAGTCAGTTTTCCTCTCTATTTCTCAGTACTCTCATTTGTAGAAATGTGATCATAATAATTTCACTAGCTTTCTTTGTTTGAGGAAAGTTGAATTTTAATATGTATCTCTAAGTATTACATAAAATTTGAGTGCTATAAAAGTGGGAACTGTAATTTAATCATACTATTGATAATTACAATCAAAACCAGGGAAGCACTATAGTGGGCCAAAGTTAAGGCAAGTCAGAAGTGAACTGATGATCTCTCATGCTCATTGTCATCAAATACATTGAATGACAGTACACATAGGAAAAGATGCTATTTTGCAGACATCTCATTCAGTTCTTTGTGCAATCAACATTCACGTGCCAGACAGCCCTCTAAATGCTAAATAAGCAAAAGATATGAACACAGCTCAGGCCACAAGCATCTGACAGTCTAATGGAAGAGTTCAACAGGCAATCTGATAAGTACTGTGAAATTCAGTGATGCTATTATGGATGTCTGGCAGGCGCAACAAGAACACCAAAGAGCAGCCTCAAACCCAGTCTGGGGGCAGAAAAGGCTCCTTGAAAGAGATGGCTCCTAGCTTGCAAGAAGGAGAAGCGGACAGAGCAGTCAAGCAAATTCCAAGAAGGGGTGAGAGTTCAAGGCATGACCAGACACCTGCAGGTTTCAACATGGTTGGAAAGGAGAAAGGATGAGAAAAGCAAGAAGACAGGCCCAGAAAGTTTAGCAGGAGTCAAATCAGAAAGAGCATTTTGTGTCATATTAAGACTTCGCGATTTTATCCTTGGAAGCAACAGGGAGTCGTTAAAGAATTCTAAGGAGGGGTAAGACATAATAAGATTTTAGAAAGATGTGGCAACACTGTGGAACACTAGAGGAACATACCCTATATGGAGACTTAATGCAGTGATGAAGGAAGAGACATGAGAAACTGATGCAGGGGATATGGTATTTAGGATAGAAAAAAGAGAGAGAGAGAAATTGGAGAGAGATTTATGAGCATGGAATATCCATATTTCGCAATGGTTCAACATGGGAGAGAAGCGAAAGAAAAGATTCAAGGGTGATTCCCACAAAGCTGCTTTACCAGCTTAATCAGTGCTTTGCTAATCATGGCACCATCCATGGACCACAAGATACAGGACGAAGAATGGGATTGTTAGAGGGAGGGATGGTGGGGGTGGAGATCCTGGTTAAGAAAGGCAGGAGATGACAAGGTTCAGTTTGGAATACCTTCGATTTGTATTGGACATAGGAACACAAATTCCTAAAAGGCAAGTCTAGAGCTCAAGAGGAAAATGTGGATTTAAGATACAGATTCAGAAGTTGTCGCAATAAAAATGGTAGAATAAATTATGGTAATAGATATAGTAGCACATAGAATGAGAAGGGGGAAGGGCTAGGGACATTAAGATATAGTAAATCAGACAAAAGTAGAAGAAAAAATGATGGGTATTGTCAGCAAGATGAAGTCTGAGACAATCTAAATACCATATTTATTGTATATTACATTCTTGTCAGCTCAATGAAAATTTATATTAATGGGTTTTAACTGAATTATAGAGACCTCAATAAAATTATACTATCAGCAGCCAAAGTTCAGCATGATCTATAAAAAGAACACTAGAATGAGGGTCTCAGGCACCTACAAATTAGAACTATCTCTGCCTCTGACTCTTTAATAGAGAACTAGTTTCCTAAACTTCCTGAGTTTTAAGTTCTCAATATTCAAAGTAAGGAAATTCAACCATCTAAGTTCCCTTTCAACTGCAAAAATCGGTGATTCTACTATGCTATGCTATGCTTTCTCCTTAATGCTCAATCCCTTGTCCCATCAATTGTATAATCATTCAATGCTTTCTTCATTCATTCCCTCTTTAGAAGAAATATTTATTGAGGACCTGTCATGTGCCTGGCACTCTTTAAAGTACACAGGACACAGCAATGAACAAAACAGCCAAAGTTCTTGCTCTCAAGAACTGGTGGGGAGGAGAGATAATAAAGAAAAATAATATATGCAGGTGAGGAAAGGTGCTTTGAAGAAAAATAAAGTTTGGAAAGTAAAAGGGACCAGATTTTATAGACAGTTGGCAGGAAGAGCTTTCTGATAATAGCATATTTGAACAAAGATCTGAAGTAAAGGAAAAAGTAAGCCATGCTTTTGTGGGAGAAGACAATTCTAGGCAGAGAAAAGAAAGTCCCTGCTGCTGAGGCATGCTTGGTCTCCTCAAAGAGTCACAAGAGATCTGATGTGGCTCGGGCAGGTGAAGAACACAGGAGCTTAGAGAGGTTGGATAAGTAATAGGAGGCCAGGAACACACTCAGAGATGTCAAATAGGCAGTTAAATATATGATTATGGACTAAGAATATATATATGTTATGGATTGAATGTTTGTGTATCCCCAAAATTCATATATTAAAGCCCAAACCCTCAGTGTGAAGGTATTAGGAGACAGGGACTTTGGGAGGTCATTAAGTTTAGATGAGGTCATAAGGGTGGGGTCACCAGGATGATATTAGTGTCGTTACAAAAAGAGGAAGAGAGACCAGAACTCTCTCTCATCCATTTGAGGACACAGCAAGAAAGCAGTCATCTATGAGCCAGGAAGAGGGCTCTCATTAGAAACCGAATCTGCTGGCACACCTTGATCTTGGACTTCCCAACCTCCAGAACTGTGAGACATAAATGTGTATTGTTTAAGCCACCCATTCTATGGTATTTTGTTATAGCAGCCCAAGCAGACTAAGTCAGTAGCCATGAACCTGAATAAGGCATTTAGGGGATGAGTATTTCTAGAAAAGACAAGAGGTCCAAAGACACAGCCTGAAGTGCTCTCACTAATTATGGCTGGGGAGAGGATGACCTGCATAGAAGACTGAGTAGGAGAAGCCAGTCGGGGCAAAGGAGAGTGAGAAAGAGCTAAAACCCAGAAACCTAGTGCTGAGAGTATTCTAAGAAAGAAAAGGATGATCAATTATGGAAAGTGTACCTGGCAGATCACGTACAGTGAGGATGCTATTTAGCAGTTAGGAGTCACCTTCGCAAGAGCTCTCAGTGGTGTGGTATCGACAGAAAGTGGATCTAAATGTGAGAGAAGTGAAATGGAGGCAGCGAGAAGACACAATACTTTCTACGAGTAAGGGTTTTGCTATCAATGGGAACAGAAGTGATGCAGTGGCTTGAGAAGAACGTGGAGAACAAGAGGGTTTTTCTTCATGGACGATACTATATTTGTATGCTATTGATAAAGGTTCAGTGCAGAGAGGAATATTGATGATACAGAGAAATAAATCACTTTTGGACCAAAACCCTTGACAAGAGAGGGTGAGATCCAGTGCCCAAGATAGGATGGAGCCTCAGATAGTCCATCGATTGTGAAAGAAGGGAATGCACAGTATATGCATGCAGGTAATTTGGAGTATTTTGCAAGGGCACATGTGCAAGTTCTCTTCTACGACTTCTATTTCCTCAGGGGAATAAGAAGCAAGGTCATAGTAGGATTCTTGAGCAGCACTGAAAGTTCCCCTGTGGTCTGTGGTCATGAAGTGGAGCCAGTCATTACGGTTGTGTGTTTTTCTCCAGCTCCATTCAGCTACTTGAATGCAGCCACGGAGTGTGGTGAGATTAGCCCACGTGTTGAGCACCCACTATATTAAAGACTTGGGACTAGGGATAAAAAGCTTCCTGACATTCACAATCTTTTGGAAATTGAGGAGAAAATACATAAGCTAAAAAGTCAGTACAAAATATAGAATAATAACAAGTCAGAGAATATACAGACGGAGAAGGTAACTGCATTCATGGCTGGGCAGGATCAGAGAGGACTGCCTGGAGAAGGTTGCTAATAACCTCCGTCTCTGACTCATGCGCCAGGTGATTCACACCTTCTCAGGTCTCATAAGTAGCTGAGAGGATGGTTTGGCCACGGTAGTGACCTGTCATAGCGGCTATGATCCCAGTTCAATCCACAAAGATTGCTGAGTGAATTACTCTCTTTCCCATATCCTAAGATAAAAGGAAGTGAAGCAACATAAATCTGCAAATGTCTCTTCATTTACACTGACTGTCAGTCAGAGAGAGGGAGAAATAAGAGGTCTGTCATTTCCCAGATGTGGTAGATCCTGTTTAGGTAGGTAGGTAAGTAGGTATGAATAAATACATACATAAATACATATATACATACATACCATTTTCTTCGTTCCCTCCTTCAGCTCTACTCAGGTTTCCACTAAGATTGCTGCCTGCTGTATTCAGAGTGGGTTGGTACATCCCCCTTTGTGGACTGCCACATCATTACAGTGTGAGGAGTGTTTTGGTGTCCATACTACCTCATTTTGAGTCTGTGAATTCCTTTGTCCAAAAACCTTGATGTTATTTGCTTCCCTGCAAGTAAGTGCAAATATTATGTTTCGGTGACCTAGATTCTCCAAGGAACCAGAATATTTGCTTCCCATTATATCTTATTGACACTATTTGATGTTCAATGACTTGTTTTGCCATTGCTCCCATACTCTCAAATTTGTTTTTATTGCATGCATGTTTTTTTATTCAGATATTAAAGACTATTTCTAAAATACCATTTATACTTGAGTACTTGAGTGTACAAACTTATGTGGTTTTATTCCTCATCGTTATGATTCCCACAAAAGTAACATCCAACGTGTGTTTTGAAAGAAGAATAAAGATTTTCCTGGCAGATAACTGAGAATGGAATTTCCAGGCAAAAATCAGCAAGTACAGACGCAGTAGAGTAAGACAGGAAGCAAATCCCACGTGCAAAGATACCATTTTCCTCAAGATACATGTAGCAAGAAAGGAGGCTCTGGCCCCAGCTCCAGAGGGGAGGTGTGTTTTCTGACTGGTCCAATCCATTTGTGATGATTCCATTTTCCTTGCCAGCAATGAATTAGGCATAAATATGTGAAGCAATTCTGGCCAATGACACATAGAAAGTCTGGAGGAGGAAGTGGTATTTCTTCCATATACAAAGAGACACAGTGAAAAAGCAGTATGTCTTCAGTATGTCTTCTTCTGGACATTGTCATGTTTTCACATTTCCATGGAACTGTCACAGTTATCTTGCAAACAGAAGGGGCATTAGCCAAAAACAAGTCAATATGCTGAGGAATGGAGAGTAAAACTTCGACAAGAATTCAAGTTTTAAATAATGTCATTATTGAGTGGCTGAATCAACCAACCTAGAAGCTGTTCTCTCTTGGGACTTTTTTTCCTATGATTTATTACATCTAATTTTTAGAAGGGAAAGAAGGAAGAGAGGAGGGAAAGAGGAAGGCAGAGGGGGAGACAGAGAAAGAAGGAGAGGGAATATCTAAAATAACTATAGAATTTAAAAATTTTTTAAAACATTTTTAAGTTACAGTTTTGGGACCAACTGGCACAATTTCTCATTAGTGAAGTTTTCTTTCTCAGATTATAGACATAAGACTGCTATGAAAAACACAATTTTAACCCTTTTATTTGATAGGTAGTGCTCACCCAAGTTCACAGTGCTTGTTGTAACAGAGTCAAGACCTCCGTCCCCAACCTGAAGCTCTCAGTTTCAAGTCCAATGCTTAACAATTCCATTTTCACTGTTTGAATACCTGTGAATAAAAAGGATGCCATTTGCCTCAACTACCTCAAAGGCTTGTTGTGAGAAGCCAATGATATTATATTTGTGACTCATTTTGAATTCTAAGCAATGTTATTTTACCATAAATAAAAGGTATTAATTCACCATCACGATTCTTCAGATTCAAAAAAGGTAGCTTATATAGGAATAAATTACACCATTTCTAATTCATTTGTTAAAAACCACATAACCACATGAAAGTTCATACTTTTTCTCTTTACACTATTCTTTTAATAGAAGCAACTAATATTGGGTCATGGGTAACACTGAGTTTCTTGAAATATATAACAATCGGTTTTTAACCAATTCCTATAAAGATAATAAGATCAATGTCTACTTGATTTTTCCTGTCCTCTAAAATCAATGCCAGGCATATTTTTAAAGACCTTGAATATAGTATTGCTCAATATTTGTCTGTTGAAAGAATAAACGAATAAATGGCCACACATTTAGAATCATTTTAATTACTTCATACTTTGTCATAAACAAGAATATCTAACTTGCAGGCTCCTTGCTTCATCCTTTTCCATCTTAGTCTGTTCTTAGATAAAAATTAAGTTAGGTAATATTTAGTGTATGACATACAGTAAGTGCATAATACACATGCACACACAGGTACACATGCACATGCACACACACACACACAAAATGATCCGTCTCCCAATCAATCTTCCCATCTTCCACCTGGAGGGATATAAGCTGGCTGACTGCATTCTCTGAGCAAAAAGGGGAAAGAGGGACCAAGATTCTCACACTTATCCCCTGTTTGCATAACTGTCCCCAGTCTCTCAGCCAGGCCTTGGGCCCATGAGTGGAGAACACCTCTGGTCCAGTCACTCCACAAGCAAACCTCCCGTCTTCTGCCGTGGTGGAGAAGGAATAGGTGTGTAGCTGAGTGGCACAGAGAAGGTGACCTGTGGTTTTGCTTCTTAAATCGACTCTGAACCAATATTCCTGACTTCATAGGTATCTGGTCCTCCTAATTTATAGGAGTTTTTTTGTTTTTGTTTTTTTTGGCTGCATTGGGTCTTCGTTGCCGTGCGCAGGCTTCTCATTGCAGTGGCTTCTCTTGTTGCGGAGCACGGACTCTAGGCACGCAGGCTTCAGTAGTTGTGGCATGTGGGCTCAGTAGTTGCGGCATGTGGGCTCAGTAGTTGTGGCACACGGGCTTAGTTGCTCCACAGCATGTGGGATCTTCCCAGACCAGGGCTCAAACCCATGTCTCCTGCATTGGCAGGCGGGTTCTTAACCACTGCACCACCAGGGAAGTTCTTTATGAGAGTTTTTAAGGTTTGTCTTCTTGAATTGCCTTGCTTCTTCTTGGATTTCCTCTTCGCAGGCTTACATTTCTGCTTTTCCAAATCTGTTGTCAGTAACCACTGATTCATTTGCTTTTGTGCTTCCAAAATTTCATTAACTTCTCTTACCTGGTATTGTCTGCTCGCTCATTAACTGTTCCCACTTTTTTTTCCTTCTAGTGGCATTTTTGTGTATGTTTTTGAAGGGAGCAGAGATAAATGTTTGCATCCAGTTCACCATTTATAAATGAATGTCTTTAATGGATTTTCAAATGTTGAACCATTCTTGCATTCCTGAATAAAGCCTATGATCATAACATATAATTTTGATCATAACATATAATTTTTAGTATATTACTGATCTCTCATTATTAATATTTGATTTTCAGTGTTTATATCCAATTTCACAAGTGAGATCTACTTTTCTTAAAATCTTTTTTTTTTTTTAATTAATTAATTTATTTATTTATTTTTAGCTGTGTTGGGTCTTCGTTTCTGTGCGAGGGCTTTCTCTAGTTGCGGCGAGCAGGGGCCACTCTTCATTGCGGTGCGCGGGCCTCTCACTGTCGCGGCCTCTCTTGTTGCGGAGCACAGGCTCCAGACGCACAGGCTCAGTAGTTGTGGCTCACGGGCCCAGTTGCTCCGCAGCATGTGGGATCTTCCCAGACCAGGGCTCGAACCCGTGTGCCCTGCATTGACAGGCAGATTCTCAACCACTGCGCCACCAGGGAAGCCCCTAAAATCTTTTTTCAATTTCAGTACCAAGGTAAAACTAACATCATAAAATGAATTATGGTAGCTTTCCTCTTGTAATACAATCTGAGAAGTTTGTATAAGATAATCTTAGACTTATATAATAATAATAATAATAGCAATAATAATAAACAGCTAGCCCCCCAAACACTATCTAAACCTGGTGTTTTGGGTAGGCCAGTGGGAGTTTTTAACAACAATCTTTAATACTTTTTTATTATTCAGGTTATCCATTTCTCCTTGAACCACTATTAGTTTGTTTATATTTGTCCTAAAGATTTTTACATTTCTTCTGAGTTTTGAAATATATAGGCATAAGGTTTCTTAAAGGACATTCTTGTGATTATTGAATCTCTACTTACATCTTATATTTGGATTTAAATGTCCTTTTCTACACATAATATTCTTCATTTTGGCCTGTGCTGTTTATCTTTTGTATCAAATTTGACAGAAGTTTATTTATTTCATCAGTCTTTTCAAGAAACTTTAATTATGTTAATGATTTTTATTTGGTGGTCTTTTTTCTATTTCATTAACTTTTGGTTCCATCTCTTTAATTTCCTTTCTTCTAAATTATTTGGTTTTTCTCTGTTGTTCCTTCTATCTTGATTTTGACAATGACTTTACATTTTCAAATATTTATATTGTCCCAATATAGAAATTTAGAATACAAATTGCTCCCTAAGATCCACTTTACCTGTATCTTCTGTTTTGATACATAGTGCTTCAATATTTATTCAGTTCTAAATATTTTCTAATTAATTTCTTCTTTAACCCACAAATTATTTGTTAAGTATACTCTCCCCCCAAATCATCATGCAGGACAGGCAAGAAGAGGAAATTAAAAAATTTTTCTGATTTCTAAAATATTACATGTGGTTGAGAATGTTGTCTGTATGTTGACATTTTTGAAATTTGTTGAGATTTCCACTGTAGCCTTACAAAAGTAAATTTTTTAAATAATCTGTGTGTACTTTGAAATATGTTTATTTTCAGTTGAGTACAAGCCTTTATACGTATTTATTTAATCAAGCTTTCAATGGGTTATTTAAATCTCCAATTCTTTCTCTCTTCAGTTCTTCTGGCTGTTTGTTCTGTGTTTCAGGGAGAAGTGTATTAAACCTCCCTCTGTGTTTGAAGGTTTATCAGTTTCTCTTTGTTGATCTTCTTTATGTCTTTCAATCCTTTGTGGTTAGGAGCTTTGAAATGGAGAGATTAAAAAATGAATTAAGAGTTTATAGACCAGTGGGAGAGACTGATGGGTACACTTATAACAATAAAACCCAAGGTCTAACACAAGTGACACATGAGAAAGAAACAAAGTGCTATTAAGTCTGACAAGAAATGAACCCATTTCTTTTTCTGAGTTACCGCTATCTAATTTTTAAATACCTCTGAGGGATGTGAATTCTTTTCTTTTAAATCTGTAAAATATTTTCAGGGCAAGCTGGAGAGAGAGGATCTTGCCTCCCTTTATTTGTGTTTTCTTTCCTCCCTCCCCTCATTGGCTCTGTCTCTTCCTGTTCAAAGCTTCCTGTATTTATTACTCCCCTTCAGACCAACTTCTCTTTTTTTCTATTACCTATTCTATCTTTTCCCTTCAATATTTCCTTTTTTCTTTTCCTCTTTCTCTCTCCCTTAACAGGTCATAAAGTGACCTAGGATTCTTATTTGTTTTATTTATTGAATAATGTCTATGTTTATATTATGAAAAATCATATTCATTCAATTTAAACATAATAAATTGTTTAGAAAAAAGTGTCAGACTCTTCTCCTTACCTTTTAAAATAATCATTACATTTTTTTTTTAACATTTGTATGTCTACAATTCCACACCCTCCACTTTGGGTCAGCAACTAATTTTATAAATTCCTTTTACAACCCCATATTTCTATTCCACCCATTTTTAATGAGCAGGGGAATTCACAATATTATTTTATTAAAGATTCTGTGAAATAAGTATGATGTTTTTGAGCTTTGAGCTTATGTTGTAATTGCAGAATAGTTCAAGGGGAGCATGTGCGGCTAAGTTTTTTCAAAGATTTAAAAAAGAAACTTTTTTTTCAGTGACAATGGAAGATTGCATTTGGAAAGGCAACTGGTCTAACTGGCGCAAGACCAGGCTGCTAAAATGTAATACTTAAATATCACAGAGCCATGATACAAAAGATTATCACTAAAATGTAAAATAGCATATTAAATTCAAATAGTATGAGCATCTCCCAGGTTGCCTTGTCTCTGTAGTTGCCTGGCTATGATGAATGCTTTGTTAAAGCTATAAATAATTTTGGCATTTATAGCTTTATCAAAGAGTAATTATGATATAAAGAAAAATGAAGTACACATGCACACACACACACACCCCCTGCATCCTGCATTCCAAATCCAACGTCCACATGTAAAACTGAGAAGGATGAACCTAGTTTAAATCTGCAATCAGCACCTATTTGACCTGCTGAGAATTGGTGGTGTTTTGAACCACTATGTGGTTTGTTTCCTAATGTACAGTAAATGCCTTTTAAAATGAAAAAAAAAAGAAAAATGAATATACCTGCCTCTAGAATTTCCATACTGTTCTTACAATTTTCAAGTTATATTGCGCATAAATGCACATTCACACACACACACACACACACACACACACATACACGCTGTAATTTTTCCGCTCTATCAAGAGATTACATGAAAAGACTATAGTTGGACATCATAGTAACCCCTGCAAGGCTGCTTGAGGGATAGTTTGTGTTGCATTTTGTGCAGATTTTTGTCAAGGTGATTTCTATGGTAACCCCTATTTGCATTCTTTCAAATGGTGGTAAAATCTGACATATACCATTAAATATCAATAGCAGTGTTTCATCCACTCTTAAGCCCACTTGGGAATTCTTCATTTTATCTACTGACTGAGACCATTCTCCTCTGGTAGCAAGGCATCAAGTTTTTTACTGTTAAAATGTTAATTAGACTTTAATAACCATTTTTACAGTTCTGCTCTTCATCTTGATTGCTACAAACATATTTATTTAAAATTCCATAATGTTCTCATTAATATGCTATGGAAATCTGCCATAGTGCACAGAAGTTAGCTTAATAACAAGCTGCAGAAATATATCCTTAAAGACATCTGTGAAACATCTGTAGAATTGTAATGATTCAAAATAACTTTTCAGCAAATGAGATAATAAGCAGATGATACTTAAGGTCAGTATTTTTTATGACCATAGCCTGTCTGCTAGTATGACTATTTCACGCCACTATTTAATACACCAATACCACAATCTACTAATGATTATTTGCTAAATTCCATGCTCCTTAAAAGTGATACACATATAGCCAGAATATCCTGATGTCTAAAATAATAGATACAATCTTAGCACTTATTTGTAAACATTTTCCTCCAATACATGTCAAGGAGCTCTACCCATATCTCACTCATCCTTGGATTATTTGCTTAAAAATTAATTTCTCATCTCACAGAAAACATAGATGCTCAAAGGCTAACTGGTTTGCTTATGTTTGCATAATAGATAGGAAATGACAATGGAATTTCAAGTTATATCACAATAGATACCCAGCTAAATGTAATCTGCTATTTTTCTAAGAGTTTCTAGTGAAAATAGCCCTGAGTTTGTAGTGAGAAGGTTATTTGTGTTATCTTGGGCAAGCCAATTTATCAGAATCTCAATACTTTTTATTTAGAAAGGGGAGTAAAAGTAACCACCTCAAAGTATCCAACAGGAATAATTACTATTTCATTCACTTAATTTCCCTAAAGCCTAGAAAAGATCATAGTAGGCAAGATTAAACATCATCTGGCTGAATAAATGATAGGTGGATGGATACATATGGTGCTTTGCAAACTCTAAAGCCCAGTGTACAGAGATCACTAACTTTACGTGAGTCTTCCAATATGCAGAAAAACTCCCAATATGGAGATAGGCATAATGTATTAGTCTGCTATTGCTGATGTTAACAAACTACCCCAAAATAGGTGGCTTAAAACAACACAAATTCATTATCAACAGTTCAGTACGTTAGAAATTCAACATGGGTCTCACTAGGCTGAAATAAATGTTTTAGCCCAGGGCTGCATTCCTTTCTAAAGGCACTATAGAAAAACCCTTTCCTTCCTTTCTTTCAGCTTCTAGAGGCCGCTCACATTCCTTGGCTCATTGCCCCCTTCCTTCATCTTCAAAATCAGTGATACTGCACCCTCTCATGATAAAAACATTCAACAAACTAGGAATAGAAGGAAATTCCCTCTATGTAATAAAGGCCATAAATAAAAAGCCCACAGCAAAGATTGTATTCAATGGTGAAAAACTGAAAGGTCTTCCTCTAAGATCAGAAACAAGACAAGGATACCTACTTGCACTACTTCTATTTAACTTAGGACTGGAAGTCCTAGCCAGGGCATTTGGCAAGAAAAAAATAAATAAAAGGCATCCAAGTTGGAAATGAAGAAGTCAAATGATCTCTGTTCACAGAGGACATGATCATATATATATGTATATATATATATATGATCATATACATATATGTCTCTCTATATATGTATGTATATATATGATACATATGTTTCATATATATCATATATATATAGAAAATGCTAAAGATTACACACACACACACACACACACAAAACCCATAAGAATTTAAAAAAACAATTCAGCAAAGTTGCAGGATACAAAATCAACACACAAAAATCAGTTGCATTCTATACACTAACAAAAACCCAAACAAATTAACCAAGATGGCGGAGTAGAAGGACGTGCTCTCACTCCCTCTTGCGAGAGCACCAGAATCACCACTGGCTGCTGGACAATCATTGACAGGAAGACCCTGGACTTCACCAAGGAGGATACCCCGCGTCCAAGGACAGAGGAGAAGCCACAGTGAGACGGTAGGAGGGGCGCAATAAGAGTAAAATCAAATCCCATAACTGCTGGGTGGGTGACTCACAGACTGGCGAACACTTATACCACAGAATTCCACCCACTGGAGTGAAGGTTCTGAGCCCCACGTCAGGCTTCCCAACCTGGGGGTCCGGCAACGGGAGGAGGAATTCCTAGAGAATCAGACTTTGAAGCCTAGAGGGAGTTGATTGCAGGACTTTGACAGGACTGGGGGAAACAGAGACCCCACTCTTGGAGGGCACACACAAAGTAATGTGTGCATCGGGACCCAGGAGAAGGAGCAGTGACCCTGGGGGAGACTGAACCGGACCTACCTGCTGGTGTTGGGGGGTCTCCTGCAGAGGCGAGTGGTGGCTCTGTTTCACCGTGGGGATAAGGACACTGGCAGCAGAGGCTCTGGGAAGTTCTCCTTGGCGTGAGCCCTCCCAGAGTCTGCCATTGACCCCACCAAAGAGCACCGGTAGGCTCCAGTGTTGGGTTGCCTCAGGCAAAACAACCAACAGGGAGGGAACCCAGCCCCACCCATCAACAGTCAAGTGGATTAAGGTTTTACTGAGCTCTGACCGCCACAGCAACAGGGAGGGAACCCAGCCCCACCCATCAACAGTCAAGTGGATTAAGGTTTTACTGAGCTCTGACCGCCACAGCAACAGTCAGCTCTACCCACCACCAGAGCCTCCCATCAAGCCTCTTAGATAGCCTCAACCACCAGAGGGCAGACAACAGAAGCAAGAAAAACTACGATCCTGCAGCCTGTGGACCAAAAACCACAGTTACAGAAAGATAGAGAAGATGAAAAGGCAGAGGGCTATGCACCAGATGAAGGAACAAGAAAAAACCCCAGAAAAACAACTAAATGAAGTGGAGATAGGCAACCTTCCAGAAAAAGAATTCAGAATAATGATAGTGAAGATGATCCAGGACCTCGGAATAAGAATGGAGGCAAAGATTGAGAAGATGCAAGAAATGATTAACAAAGACCTAGAAGAATTAAAGAACAAACAAACAGAGATCACCAATACAATAACTGAAATGAAAACTACACTAGAAGGAATCAATAGCAGAATAACTGAGGCAGAAGAACAGATAAGTGACCTGGAAGACAGAATGGTGGAATTCACTGCTGCAGAACAGACTAAAGAAAAAAGAATGAAAAGAAATGAAGACAGCCTAAGAGACCTCTGGGACAAAATTAAACGCAACAACATTCGCATTATAGGGGTCCCAGAAGGAGAAGAGAGAGAGAAAGGACCAGAGAAAATATTTGAAGAGATTATAGTCGAAAACTTCCCTAACATGGAAAGGAAATAGCCACCCAAGTCCAGGAAGCGCAGAGAGTCCCATACAGAATAAACCCAAGGAGAAACACGCCGAGACACATAGTAATCAAAGTGGCAAAAATTAAAGACAAAGAAAAATTATTGAAAGCAGCAAGGGAAAAACGACAAATAACATACAAGGGAACTCCCATAAGGTTAACAGCTGATTTCTCAGCAGAAACTCTGCAAGCCAGAAGGGAGTGGCATGATATACTTAAAGTGATGAAAGGGAAGAACCTACAACCAAGATTACTCTACCCGGCAAGGATCTCATTTAGATTTGATGGAGAAATCAAAAGCTTTGCAGACAAGCAAAAGCTAAGAGAATTCAGCACCACCAAACCAGCTCTACAACAAATGCTAAAGGAACTTCTCTAAGTGGGAAACACAAGAGAAGAAAAGGACCTACAAAGACAAACCCAAAACAATTAAGAAAATGGTCATAGGAACATACATATCGGTAATTACCTTAAACGTGAATGGATTAAATGCCCCAACCAAAAGACATAGACTGGCTGAATGGATACAAAAACAAGACCCATATATATGCTGTCTACAAGAGACCCACTTAGACCTAGGGACACATACAGACTGAAAGTGAGGGGATGGAAAAAGATATTCCATGCAAATGGAAATCAAAAGAAAGCTGGAGTAGCTATACTCATATCAGATAAAATAGACTTTAAAATAAAGAATGTTACAAGAGACAAGGAAGGACACTACATAATGATCCAGGGATCAATCCAAGAAGAAGATATAACAATTATAAATATATATGCACCCAACATAGGAGCATCTCAATACATAAGGCAACTGCTAACAGCTATAAAAGAGGAAATCGACAGTAACACAATAATAGTGGGGGACTTTAACACCTCACTTACACCAATGGACAGATCATCCAAAATGAAAATAAATAAGGAAACAGAAGCTTTAAATGACACAATAGACCAGATAGATTTAATTGATATATATAGGACATTCCATCCAAAAACAGCAGATTACACGTTCTTCTCAAGTGCGCACGGAACATTCTCCAGGATAGATCACATCTTGGGTCACAAATCAAGCCTCAGTAAATTTAAGAAAATTGAAATCATATCAAGCATCTTTTCTGACCACAAAGCTATGAGATTAGAAATGAATTACAGGGAAAAAAACGTAAAAAGGACAAACACATGGAGGCTAAACAATACGTTACTAAATAACCAAGAGATCACTGAAGAAATCAAAGAGGAAATCAAAAAATACCTAGAGACAAATGACAATGAAAACACGACGACCCAAAACCTATGGGATGCAGCAAAAGCGGTTCTAAGAGGGAAGTTTATAGCTATACAAGCCTACCTAAGAAACAAGAAAAATCTCAAGTAAACAATCTAACCTTACACCTAAAGAAACTAGAGAAAGAAGAACAAACAAAACCCAAAGTTAGCAGAAGGAAAGAAATCATAAAGATCAGAGCAGAAATAAATGAAATAGAAACAAAGAAAACAATAGCAAAGATCAATAAAACTAAAAGTTGGTTCTTTGAGAAGATAAACAAAATTGATAAGCCATTAGCCAGACTCATCAAGAAAAAGAGGGAGAGGACTCAAATCAATAAAATCAGAAATGAAAAAGGAGAAGTTACAACAGACACCACAGAAATACAAAGCATCCTAAGAGACTACTACAAGCAACTTTATGCCAATAAAATGGACAACCTGGAAGAAATGGACAAATTCTTAGAAAGGTATAACCTTCCCAGACTGAATCAGGAAGAAACAGAAAATATGAACAGACCAATCACAAGTAATGAAATTGAAACTGTGATTAAAAATCTTCCAACAAACAAAAGTCCAGGACCAGATGGCTTCACAGGTGAATTCTATCAAACATTTAGAGAAGAGCTAACACCCATCCTTCTCAAACTCTTCCAAAAAATTGCAGAGGAAGGAACACTCCCAAACTCATTCTATGAGGCCACCATCACCCTGATACCAAAACCAGACAAAGACACTACAAAAAAAGAAAATTACAGACCAATATCACTGATGAATATAGATGCAAAAATCCTCAACAAAATACTAGCAAACAGAATCCAGCAACACATTAAAAGGATCATACACCACGATCAAGTGGGATTTATCCCAGGGATGCAAGGATTCTTCAATATACGCAAATCAATCAATGTGATACACCATATTAACAAATTGAAGAATAAAAACCATATGATCATCTCAATAGATGCAGAAAAAGCTTTTGACAAAATTCAACACCCATTTCTGATAAAAACTCTCCAGAAAGTGGGCATAGAGGGAACCTACCTCAACATAATAAAGGCCATATATGACAAACCCACAGCAAACATCATTCTCAATGGTGAAAAACTGAAAGCATTTCCTCTAAGATCAGGACGAGACAAGGATGTCCACTCTCACCACTATTATTCAACATAGTTCTGGAAGTCCTAGCCACGGCAATCAGAGAAGAAAAAGAAATAAAAGGAATACAAATTGGAAAAGAAGAAGTAAAACTGTCACTGTTTGCGGATGACATGATACTATACATAGAGAATCCTAAAACTGCATCAGAAAACTGCTAGAGCTGATTAATGAATATGGTAAAGTTGCAGGATACAAAATTAATGCACAGAAATCTCTTGCATTCCTATACACTAATGATGAAAAATCTGAAAGAGAAATTATGGAAACACTCCCCATTTACCATTGCAACAAAAAGAATAAAATACCTAGGAATAAACCTACCTAGGGAGACGAAAGACCTGTATGCAGAAAACTATAAGACACTGATGAAAGAAATTAAAGATGATACCAACAGATGGAGAGATATACCATGTTCTTGGATTGGAAGAATCAACATTGTGAAAATGAGTATACTACCCAAAGCAATCTACAGATTCAATGCAATCCCTATCAAATTACCAATGGCATTTTTTACGGAGCTAGAACAAATCATCTTAAAATTTGTATGGAGACACAAAAGACCCCGAATAGCCAAAGCAGTCTTGAGGGAAAAAAATGGAGCTGGAGGAATCAGACTCCCAGACTTCAGACTATACTACAAAGCTACAGTAATCAAGACAGTATGGTACTGGCACAAAAACAGAAACATAGATCAATGGAACAAGATAGAAAGCCCAGAGATTAACCCACGCACCTATGGTCAACTAATCTATGACAAAGGAGGCAAAGATATACAATGGAGAAAAGACAGTCTCTTCAATAAGTGGTGCTGGGAAAACTGGACAGCTACATGTAAAAGAATGAAATTAGAATACTCCCTAACACCATACACAAAAATAAACTCAAAATGGATTAGAGACCTAAATATAAGACTGGACACTATAAAACTCTTAGAGGAAAACATAGGAAGAACACTCTTTGACATAAATCACAGCAAGATCTTTTTTGATCCACCTCCTAGAGTAATGGAAATAAAAACAAAAATAAACAAATGGGACCTAATGAAACTTCAAAGCTTTTGCACAGCAAAGGAAACCATAAACAAGACGAAAAGACAACCCTCAGAATGGGAGAAAATATTTGCAAATGAATCAACGGACAAAGGATTAATCTCCAAAATATATAAACAGCTCATTCAGCTCAATATCAAAGAAACAAACACCCCAATCCAAAATGGGCAGAAGACCTAAATAGACATTTCTCCAAAGAAGACATACAGATGGCCACGAAGCACATGAAAAGATGCTCAACATCACTAATTATTAGAGAAATGCAAATCAAAACTACAATGAGGTATCACCTCACTCCTGTTAGAATGGGCATCATCAGAAAATCTACAAACAACAAATGCTGGAGAGGGTGTGGAGAAAAGGGAACCCTCTTGCACTGTTGGTGGGAATGTAAATTGATACAGCCACTATGGAGAACAGTATGGAGGTTCCTTAAAAAACTAAAAATAGAATTACCATATGACCCAGCAATCCCACTACTGGGCATATACCCAGAGAAAACCGTAATTCAAAAAGACACATGCACCCGAATGTTCATTGCAGCACTATTTACAATAGCCAGGTCATGGAAGCAACCTAAATGCCCATCAACAGACGAATGGATAAAGAAGTTGTGGTACATATATACAATGGAATATTACTCAGCCATAAAAAGGAACGAAATTGAGTCATTTGTTGAGACATGGATGGATCTAGAGACTGTCATACAGAGTGAAGTAAGTCAGAAAGAGAAAAACAAATATCGTATATTAATGCATGTATGCGGAACCTAGAAAAATGGTACAGATGAGCCAGTTTGCAGGGCAGAAGTTGAGACACAAATGTAGAGAATGGTCATATGGACACCAAGGGGGGAAAACTGCGGTGAGGTGGGGATGGTGGTGTGCTGGATTGGGCAATTGGGATTGACATGTATACACTGATGTGTATGAAACTGATGCCTAATAAGAACCTGCAGTATAAAAAACAAACAAAACAACTAATACTAAACTTTCATTGGGTTATTTGTATGGAAATATGTTAATATAAATGTTTCAGACATTACATGAAATTTCTAAAAATCTTATATTTGTATTTGTATGGAAATATGTATGGAAATATGTTAATATAAATGTTTTCAGACATTACATGAAATTTCTAAAAATCTTATATTTGTATTTGTATGGAAATATGTATGGAAATATGTTAATATAAATGTTTCAGACATTACATGAAATTTCTAAAAATCTTATATGTTCTGGTATAATGTTATAAGTAATAATCCTAGTTATTACTTTAAAATGTATATCTCAGAAATAACTAATTTTCTTGTCAACTGCATTATTATGAACTTTCATCAAATCTTTAACCGTGGTCATTTTTAAGTCTTTTGTCATTTACAGACAGTTCTGGGTGTACTCTGATGATTTTGCAAATATGTTCCTATAAAAGGGTTTCATCTTCAAGAAATTCATGGAAAAGACTCTGACAAGTACAGGTTTCTGGTAACTGACTGTACTGCTGAACTGAATGAATAAGCATTTTCAGAACTCTAATGAAAAACTGATGAACTCATAAAAGTGCTAACAAAAGATCAAGATGAAAAAAAAATTAATTACATGGGACTGAGTGAACTGATGAGGATGAGTATAATTTTTGTGACTTTCTGTCTGAATTTAAAAAAAAAAAAATCCCACAAGGACTCAGAGGCAAAGAATATACAAATCAATTTTCACTGCAAAGTAAAGGAGCTGTTACAGTGGAGGATTACTGGACTGAATGTCAATATTATGACATAGTATGAGTGTGTTTCATGTTTGGTAATTGCAATCATTGTTGCTTTTGTTGTGGTCATCCATGTACAATGCTTGGTGTCAGTCTATTTATGTCTTGTAAAAATAAAATACAGTGTGTGTGTGTGCGTGTGAATAAAAAAAAAAAAAAAAAAAAAAAAAAAAAAAAAAAAAAAGAAAATTAAGAAAACAACCCCATTTATAATAGCATCAAAAGAATAAAATACTTAGAAATAAACTTAATCAAAGAGGTGGATGATTTATACACTGAAAAACATAAAACATTGCTGAAAGAAATTAAAGAAGAAACAAATAAATGGAAAAACATCCTTATTCAAGCATTGGAAAACTTACTATTATTAAAATGTCCATAGTACCCAAAGCATACCAGATTCAGTGCAATCTCTATCAAATGCCAATGGCATTTGTTGCAGAAATAGAAAAAAACCTATTAAAATTCATCTGGAAGTTCTAAGGACCCTGAATAACCTGAACAGTTTCAAGAAAAAAGACAAAGTTGGAGGCCTCACACTTCCTTGTTTCAAAACATATTACAAAGTTACTGTCTTAGTTTGCTCTGGAAGCTATAATAAAATACCGCAGACAGAGTAACTTAAACAAGAAATTTATATCTCATGGTTCTGGAGGTTGAGAAGTCTCAGATCAAGGTGCCAGCCTCTTCAATTCCTGGTAAGAGACCTTTGTGGTTTGCATACGGCAGCCATCTCCATGCATGCACACGTGACCTCTTTGTGCACTTGGGGAGAGAAAAAGCTCTAGAGTCGCTTATTGTTCTTATAAGAGCACCAGCTGTTGGGTCAAAACCCCCGGAGCTTCCAGGGTGAAATCTAAAACTGGCCCCCATACATGAAGGGCAAGAAGAGACTGAAGAAAGAGGCAGACTGCTCCAGATTGGGAGGTTTCAGGTTTAATAAATGAGACAACTTACATACTAGGCTTTTCTTGGGCAGCTGTAAGACTAGTAAATCTCCACACTCACCCACCAGAATCTTAAAAATTTATATAGAGCCCTTAATGGGGTTCAGTCACATATTCAGTCCAGATGGTCTCAACAACACAGTACTCTCTCAAGGCTGAGTCCTTGCAAACAGCTCCCACTGTGGGAACTGTGGGGAGAAGTTACATTCCAGGGATGCAGGAGGGGGTGAGGAGCCTCCAATTGCCTGGGTCCTATTCTCGGATCAATCAGTGGTCACATCCTCTCAATGACCTCCTCCAATAACAGTTCTATCATATTAGGACCCCACTCTTATCTGTATCACCCCCTCACAGACCTTTATGACTTCCTCACAGGCCTTATCTCCAAACATAGTCACATTGGGGGTTAAGGCTTCAACATATGAATTTGGGGGAGTGGAGGACACACAAACATTTAGTCCATAGCATCTAAGGTAATCCAAACAGTATGGTAGTGGCATAAAGCTAGACATACAGACCAATGGAACAGAATAGAGAACCCCAAAAATAAACCTTCATGCATATGGTCAAATGATCTTCCATAAGAATGACAAAGCTACATGATGGAGAAAGGGCAGGTTCTTCAGTAAATGTTGGGAGAACTGGATACCCACATGTAATAGTATGACGTTGTACCCTTACCTCACACCATGTGCAAAAATTAACTCAAATAGATTAAAGACATAAACGTAAGACCTAAAATTTTAAAACTCCTAGAAGAAGACATAGGAGAATAGCTTCACGACACACGATTTGGCAATATTTTCTTGGATATGACCCTAAAAGCACAGGCAACAAAAGCAAAAATTGACAAATTGGACTATATAAAACTTTAAAACTTATGTGCAGCAAAAGAAACAGTCAATAGAGTAAAAGGCAACCTATGGAATGGGAGAAAATATCTGCAAACGATATATCTGAAAATGAGTTAATATCTAGAATACATAAAGAACAACTACAACTCAACAACAAAAGGAAAACCAAAAATCCAATTAAAAAATGCACAAAGGACTTAGACTAGTTCTTCTGTTCTCCTGTTTTTTATATGTCACATTTCTTATGTTTAAATAGCATGTGATAAATATTTGTTCAGCTCACTTCAGGACCACTTAATATACCTATGACTGTGAATGGTAACAGGGATTAAGTCAAACTGTTGAGATAGGGCAAATCAATTCACAGCATTTCTTTTGCTTCCTTAAAAACTGAAAGGTAACAGTATCTAGACATGGTCGTAATAGGAAACGAGAACAGTTAGGGAAGTTTTCAACACTTTCTTCTTCCTTCACAAGAATTTTAAGATAGGCAACATTACTACATCACTCACCTGGCTTTGAGAAGCAATCTGACCTCATAAAAGAGTGAGGAAGGCTTGACTCTCCAGAATGTTGCTGAAAGCACAAAATAGAAACCAGGTAATCTTGGGATCCTGCAATCTGAACTGAGGTTGCTACAACTAGGTTGGGAACTCACATATCTTCTTAGCAGCTCCAGATAGTACCTCAAATAAGACAATATTCCCTTCCTTTCATGTCCTGATCCATCCTCACGTATCTCTTCCTCAACTCAAGGGGTCATACTTACATGGTCAAGAACTCAATGGACCCATCAGGATTATGTGATGGGGCCACACGGCAGTGTTCCCTGTTCATGTTCTGTTTTGAATTTCTTCATTCTTTCATCTTAATGGGAGACTAAATTTCCAACTATCTGATATCGTTTTTGGTTTTCCTAGTTGATGACTAGAATAATATTGGAATATTTAAAGATAAAATCCATGCCCTCCCCATGCAGTTCAGTCAGTATTTCTTTTATCAAGAGATAATTGGTTCATTTTCAGTTCCCTTCTACTACAAAGGCTTCTGAATATTCTCTGAGGGGCTTCTCTGTCATCACTGGAAAGAAGTGAAAGAATGGTGATTATGCAAAGAGGAGTAAAATAGCATTACTTAAATAATTCACCTTTATGTCATGTAACCACACTAGCACAAAAGAAGACACAGAAAATAAGACCTAGATGACACTTCCACCAATTGGTGAAAATTTAATCTCAGATTTCCGGAAAAGCCTTTTATCTTCTCTCACCCCCACCTTTTTCCCCCCAACTGACCCAATTTAATGTTACACAATGAGGTTAACTCAGCAGGAGATACAAAAGGCAAAAAAACAGATTAGTGTTCTTTCAGATGGAGAGAGAAAGCCAGGAACCTAAAAGCTAAAGTTGAAAACTTGAGGGAAATGCTTTGAAAGTTAGGGGGGGAAAAATAAAGGAATGTTAGAAATAAATGAAAGTCAGAACATCTGTTTTTCTTTTTGGATCAAGGAAGAAAACATTTCTGTTATATTTTTTGTGGTATCTACATACACATTTGAATTAATTACGCGTTGCTCACGCTGCACTAATAAAAGCAAACACAAATTGAGAGCTTACTATTTGCTAGCACTATACTTAGCATTTTTAATGGATTAAGGGACTAAATCTTCATAAAAACCCATTATCCCCACCCTCCCTTGCAGAAGTTAGAAAAGTGAGTTTAAGCAGTGTACCCACAGCTAGAGGAATCAGGACACCAGCCCAAATAAGCTATTCAATTTCTGAGCCTTTACCTTTAACAGCTTTACCATTCTTTTCCCCATTACTATAAACCAGTGCTTTCAAAGAATGATCCTGGACCATGCCCATCAGAATCATTTAGAACTGTTGCTAAAAATAGCTTCCTGATACCTATCCCATGCCAAATGAATCAGAAACCATGGGAGGGGGACCCAGAAATTTGCATTTTTACAAACTCCCCAGGTGTTTCCAAAACACTTTAAAGTACATAGTTAAAAGTTTACAGTACTTCAGAGACAGTATTTAGTGGACCTCAGAAGCATAGGCACTGAAGCCAGGAAACTTGGTTCAAATCTCCACTCTGCCACTCACTAGTTCTGTGTCTTGAACAAGTAACTTACTTAATCTCTCTGTGGCTCAGTTTCCGCAGATGCATTATTTAATGGATTTAATGGGCATCTGCCTGTTCATGGCTACAGTACCGCACAGTGAATTCGTTTTTCACATTTATAGGACTCATCAAATGGTGAATGATCTAAAGAATAGATAATATTAAAATAATTAATGTTAGACTTTGGATGTGTTACATTTGAATATTAATTTGATACTCTATTAACTGAGACAAAAAAAACAATAGCCAGAACAACAACAAATGGTGCCACATTGTGAAAAGTTAATTTTGAAAATACAAGGAAATGATCTGGTTCCTCCACCTTGATACTCTCTGAAATATATTTCTTCCCCTGCCTTACCACTCACAATATGTGACACAATATGTTGGTGTAGTCTCCTTTCTCTTATACTGACTTTCCTTTACTCTATCTCATTTCTGCTACAGAACTTCTGGTGAGATTGAGATTAAAGGTGGAGGAAAAGGATGGAAAGAAGAGACAGATAACAATTCAAAAGAAAAATCTGGGAAGCAAATTACTTCAATGTATACAATGAATATCGAATTTAAAGAGTCTATTAAAGCAATACTTATCTAAAATAGGTTTAGCTATAATAAAATGGAAGGTAAGATTTGCCACAAAATACAGATAATCAGCTGAGAGATAGCACGTAGTTTTGATTGTCAAATAACTCTGAATCAGATCCTTTTTAGTACTAGAAAAAGCCTGTCTGAGGTTGAATTTTGAATACTGTAAAGGGGAAAAAGCAATGAAGATATTCAACTATTCAGTGCTTGAAAAAATAATATTTACTGGATAATTCTAGATGAGTGTTTTCCCCCAATAACTTTTATCCTTAAAAAGAAAAGTCAAGTGTGGGCTCAAATTCAACAGATTCACAAAGAACACGCCTGGACAGTTTCAAGAATCTTCAGATTGTCCAACAGTACTGCATAGCTCCTCAACAAAGCTACTCATTTCACAATAATTAAAAGAAAACAGAAAAGTCTTGAGAAGACAGGAACCCAAGCAATGAGCTCTGCTTCTGCATCTGCTAAATCAATCACCTCAGATTCCTGCTTTCATCAGAATGATGTGTCATTACCAAAATGTTAAGTTCCACAAGAACAGGAACCTCCTGTATTTTATCTACTCTTATACATCAAGCTTCAAGACCAGTGGCTGGTGCAGAAAAGGAATTCAATAACTGCTAAATTGCTTGTTAAATTGCTGAATTAACACTACAGGTCATGGACATTTGTCGTTGTCCTTAAACGAAGTTGAAAATATTAACTCTTTAGTTGTCTGTATAGTTAACATCTCTCCCTTTAACGGACTTCACGCTTGAAAGATTGTAAGGGAAATCAGAAATGATTATGATTTAGTTCAGTCACTTTCTCCAAAAAAGACATACAAATGGCCAACAGGTATAGGAAAAGCTAACGGACAGCACTGAGCATCAGGGGAATGAAAACTAAAACCACAATGAGATATCACCTCACACCTCTTAGGATGGCAAAATCAAAACAAAAGGAAAAATAACAAGCATTGGCAAGAGTAAGAAGCAAAGGGAACCCTGGCATACTGCTGAAGGGAATGCAAGTTGGAACGGCCCTTATGGAAAACAGTATGGAGGTTCCTCAAAAAATTAAAACAGAACTACCATATGACCCAGAAATCTCTCACTTCTGGGTATTTATACAAAGGAATTGTAATGAGAATCTCAGAGGGATATTTTCACTCCCACGTCCATTTCAGTATTCTTCACAATAGCCAATACATGGGAAAATCCTAAACGTCCATCGCCAGATGAATGGATGAAGGAAATATTGTATTAAAAAAAACCACTCATTTATTCCAAGAGCAATCTTATGACATTTCCCCCACTTTTACAAACAAAACGAAACAAATGAGAATAACTGCTAAAATACATAAATAAATATAAAGAAAACATCGTATATACTTACAATGGAATTATTCGGCCTTAAAAAAGAAGGAAATCTTGCCATTGTGACAACATGGATAGACCTGGAAGACATTTTGCTAAGTGAAATATGCCAGACACAGAAAGACAAATACTGTATGAATTCTAAAATAGTCAGGCTCACAGAAGCAGAGAGTAGACTGGTGGTTGCTAGGGGCTGTGGGGAGGGGGAAATGGAGAGGTAAAGGCCAAAGTTTTAGTCATACAATGTAAATAAGTTCTTGAGATCTACTATACAACATAGTGCCTGTAGCTAACAATAATATACTGTATTCTTAAAATTTCCTAATAGTGTAGATGTTAAGTGTTCTTAACACACACATACATAAATAATAATAATAATAATAAACTAATAATAATAAAGGGTGCAGGAGGAAACTTTGGAAGATGATGAAAATGTCTGTGGCCTTGATGGCGGTGATGATCTCACGGATGTATTCTCATTCCCAAACTTACTGAGTTATAACATTAAATATGTACAGCTTTTTGTGTCAGTTATACATCAATAAAGTGGTTATATTTTAAATTTTTAAAATTAGTTCAGTCACAAGTGAACATCTAAATCTGCAGTTCAATGTGCTAAGTAACTTGAAATTTCCCAAATTAAAAAAAACAAACAAACATGCATAGGGGTGTGGATAGTTTAGGACCTCACTGCCTTTGGGGATAACTAATTGCATTGATGGTCTTGTTGGCCATCAGCAAACACCCTAAGTTTCCCCATGAGCTATGTGACTGAAACAAAAAAGATATGACATGGGCGACTAAGGACCCTATGTTTCTTTTTCTTTTTTTTCTAATTTTGCCCACCCTGACTTCTCAGCCCTTAGCTGACTTTTGGCCCACTCTGAAGAAGAAGGTAACTAAACAAGTGACCAAAGAAGCTTGTGGAATTAACCCCCTGCTACCAGAGGTCTCTAAGAGGAGGTAAGTGAGAGTCTTCCAATAAAGCAACCTGAAATTGCAGATGCAGCTCTGGACCAGTGCTGCCTCAGGACAGGATGAAACGCCTCACAGAGCACTCCTGTTTTCCCATGCAGAAGACACCTTCCCCTCCATTTACTCAATGCTCCATCTAAACATAATGATAAAACCAGACCCTACTCGACCGTCAGGAAGGGATACATTTTTTCCAGGGGAACATTAAGAATCTCAGGGAGTGCATCTTTAACAAAAGCACTATTGTTATTTGCCTAAAATGCATGCTGACAATAAAGCACTTTGGGTCTGTGCTGAAAGATTTCCTTTAAGGTTTATTTACCTGCGGACGGATAGAACCGTTTTGTAGCATCCTCGTTCAGTACGGCCCTGGAATACAAATGAGAGCCCGTCGGAGAAAGGGGAGCCAGCCGGAGCGGTGCCTCCCTGGCCGGTGGCGCTGCTAACTTCACATCCCGCTGCTGAGCTAGGGCACCAGCTAAACTAATCAAGGAAGGGCCAAGAGGTGTGGTTTGGAGCTAAACCTTATATTCTCACTTAATCCAAACCCTGTAATGCCAAAACAAAGCTGAACCTGTGGAATTAGGGGACATACGGTATACATGAGGCTGAGTGCTGGGTTAGTCTTTTGAAAATTCCCGCCTGAAAGAGAACAAAGAAGATGAAAAGGGGCTTGGGTTTAGGAACGCAGCAGGTGCCTGGACGCGCCAAACAAAGCCCTCCTTCTCGGGGGTCAGTTTCTCATTGACACTGTAGCTAAACTACGACTCCTGGGTCCGCCGTAGATATGCCTGATGGAAATGTGAGGAGGATGCAATGTTTGTAATTTTTTTAAGAATAAAAAGCCACAGCAATCTAGGTTTTGTCAAAAACCGCAAGCTGTTCTGTTTGGCCATCGGAGCACCTCCTACTCCAGGTTTATCTTGGCGCCGAACAAGTGCACAGACCGCGGCTGAATGAAGACGCGTCTGAGGCTCGACCGCTGACGACTGGGCTAGAAAGCTTTGAGATAGGACCCGGGCCAGGAGCTGTTATCTTTATTGTGCAGAATGACTGAGTTCAACTTCTGGATCACTGGGCTGGGGCAGTACTTTTGCAAAGAAGCAAATGGTGCTGTCGGTGTGAAGGAAAAGAAGTCCCAGCAGCTTAGGTGTTGGATATGAAACACTGGAAGGGAGGGGGAAGGGGACGCTTGTCAAGTGATGCAGATAATGGAGAAAGATAAGCCTTAGATCATAAATCAGCTTGCCGCTACCACCTATGGCTTTGAAAGGGCACCGTTGTTTCTTACTGTATCACCAGCTCATTAATATGAGTCGGCAGTCATTACAGGTGGTACAAGAGAAAACATAATTTACATATTCAGTAGTTAATCGCGGATTCCTCAGCATTCTGATTCTCAAATGCATGCCTTTCAAGGGCACTGTTCAGGTTCCTGTCGACACATTAAACATGTCTTCTGTCTATAAAAAGGGTGCTTGTTAAAATTATGATTTCATTACAATTGCCCAGGCTGTTTCTCAGGGTGAACCTGTGACCGCTTGTCTGAAATGGAGGTGAGAATTTTTCCAATATGAATGATTATTCCCACTGACTTTCTGATGAAGTTAATGGACACAATTTACATAAAGGGCCATATTTAAGAGCTCTCTGTAGGGGTGGGTATGAATAATATTAACTTTTGTGATGCAAAATCATAAAAAATCAATTAATTTTATCATCATAAATAAAATTATGTTAATAAAATTCTATTTTGAGCATTTTTATGGCTATGGGGATGGTTGGATGACTTTTCAAGCTCCACATCTTTCTACTGTGGGTTGTCATGAACAACTGTGGGCCTCCAACAGGGTGCAAAGAGGCCAGGCCAGGAGAAGAATGTATTAATAAACCCCAATCCAGCCTGCAGTTGCACAGTTAAGGTAAAGTTAGTTAATTCTGGTCCGTAGATAAGTGCTTTCCTAAAACAGCTAGTTCTAATAATACACTTCTGGGCACATGGCAGAGCAGAATGATATAGAATAGCTAGTGGTTCTCTGTGGGAGGAACCAGTTCAACAAGTCCTCCCCTCTTTCAAAAGCAGATTTATGCTACCATGTGTGAGCTCAGTGGACTTCCCCATGGAGCAGACTGTATAGCTGCAAAAAATATGCCATGAGAGTGACAGTCAGGAGCCCTGATTAGGACCTTATTGGAGGGTTTTTAAATACATTTACTTTTCTCATTATTAAAACAACGTATTACTTTAAAGTAATACGTTATTCAGATTGTAACAATAGATGGCAAAATGCATGTGATTCTGACCCACAGCCACTGTTAGTCTTTTGGTGCTTGCTTGCAAGTATTTTTTTCCGTCTTAACTTAAAATGATCTCTCATCGTTCTTAATTCTTCCAGGACCATTGAGGAAATGATAGATACTAAGTATTCTATTTTCAATGGAAAGTGTAGAGGATGTAGTAATAGATTTGTTTAAATAAACAAGATCAAAAGAACTTTTGGGTGTTTGGGGAATTCTCCACATGTGTAACCATTATGTGTTCATCATTATGACCTTGAGATTAATGAATACTAGATGATTGTTTAGAGGTCATTAACTGTAAGCCATGCATGAGGCAGAACTCAGCAAATATTTTCACCTATTATCTGGAATCTCACCAGAGTCTATTTTATTCCCTGAATACACGTGCTTGCTTATTAGCCCAATATAAAGCTCTCAGTTTCTGCATCCATTTGCAGAGGGGAAACTGCCTATTCTACTCTCACTCTCTTCCCGTACTCTGATATTGGTATATTCCTACCCACATTCTGTCTCCATATTCATTTGTTTAAACCACTGTGTATTGAAAACTCAGTCAAGCCCTGTCCTAGGCACCAAGACTAGCAACCTAAATAAGAATCAAATCTCTGCTTTTTCTGCATTTCAGAAGGGCTTTCAATTTGAATATGGTTGAAGAAACAGGATCTTAGGCTGGTTTTAAGGATTGATGAATTTCTTCTTTTGATTTCCGGAATTTAACTATCTAAATTGTAATTGACTTGGTACACTGATGAGGAGATAGGAAAGCAAGTAAGCTCACACCTATGGTTACCGCATCCTCAGGATATGAAAGAGCAATTTGACCTCTGAAATACTTGTGTGACCTGTGGGACACCCAGAAAGGAACTTGTTCTATTGAGGCTTTGTTCTGTCATGGAAGCTACCTACCCATTTGGCTCTCTTGCAAGTAAAGCTGGTGGCATTCTCATTTGGGTCCACCTGGATCAAATAGCTATGTCAGTACCTGGAGGAATTCTTCTATTTAGGACATTACAAAGGAAACAGAGGGATTGATTTTGTACAGTTCTTCAGAGCTTTTCTCAGTTTGGTAGATGGGATGCTGCCTGATTCATGAATCAACTAGTAAAGCCAATAAAATCTTCAAAATGTATTCAGTTGAATTTTGTTCTTTAACAATATCAAATTGCCTTAAGAAAGGCAACTCCCTTTCTTTAATCCCACACCACTCCCATGCTATGAAGGCCTTGTTTCTTTTTATAAATTTATTTATTTTTATTTATTTATTATTTTTGGCTGTGTTGGGTCTTTGTTGCCGCGTGCAGGCTTTCTCTAGTTGCGGCGAGCAGGGGCTACTCTTCATGGTGGTGCACGGGCTTCTCTTGTTGCGGAACACAGGCTCTAGAGTGTGCGGGCTTCGGTAGATGCAGCGCGTGGGCTCAGTAGTTGTGGCTCGTGGGCTCTAGAGCACAGGTTCAGTAGTTGTGGTTCATGGGCTTAGTTGCTCCGCGGCATGTGGGATCTTCCCAGAGCAGGGCTCGAACCCGTGTCCCCTGCATTGGCAGGCAGATTCTTAACCACTGCGCCACCAGGGAAGCCCAAAAGTCTTGTTTCTTCATTCATGCTACAAATTTTTATTTAGCACCTGCCTGCCAAATGTTGTGATAAGTATCAAAACTGTTGCTAAAAAATAATTGTAGGTAATTATCTTTATGGCTGCCAATATTCAAAATTAGTATTTTAATATATTTATTTGTGAAATATTCTGACATAGTGAATTATACATTAGCTAATATAATGACAATCTTTTCTAGATTTAACATAGGCTAATATCGCTCCACATCAATTTTCTCTTGTTGGTTAAGAACCAGAATCTTGTGGCTTCCTAACCTCCATCCTCAGAGTTAGCCACTACCTAGAATTCCGTGTGTATGATATGTATGCATCACGTTTTTATACTTTTATTACATATGTATCTTTAAAGGTCTAGTTTTTCCTGTTCTTCATGGTGTGAACCTTAGGGAGATCTAACCCCTTCTAACCCTCTAACACTTTCTGCAAAATACTGGTCACCAGTTCCATCTCTGTGAAGAAACAGTGAGTGTCTATTTGCTTAGTTGTATTGATATAAACACCATCGTCTCTCTATAGTGAGCATGATGAAATCAGAGATGGCTATGAGGTTGGATTTATAGAATGGGTGACTAGGGAGTAGGAAGAGTGAGTAGGAGAGAGGTTATAGAAGACTAACAGGTCCTTGGTATGGTTTCTATGTTTTGTAAAGCCACTGAACGAGACAGGAGAATTGCTGAAATAGGGCAGGTTTTCAGGGTTTGGGAGACCCTGAACGTGAAATAACAATGAGACTTCTGGCTAAAAATAGTTGAATTGTGTGTGTGTGTCTGTGTGTGCGTGTGTGTTCAGGGATCATAAATTTAATTCACATTACAACTTGAATGAGCATATAAAATGCAGTTTTCTTATTTGGTGTGTATTTCAACTGACCTTATTCACAAGTCTCATTTACTAAGGGGAGTTGTGGGAGAAACTAAATGACCCGTCTGATTTCAAGTGTTTTCCAACAACTAATTTAATTATTCCTTGAGATAACTGCCTAGACTCTCTTATTTCCAGTTGCCCCTTCCATAAGCCATTTACTATGACATCATGGATGTGGGAGTGGAGTATTCATGTGACTTCATGGCAGGAGAGTGAAGGGGTCTTCAAATCCATATGGCATTCTCTGGATCTTCATGGTCTTGACATCAAAAGGTCAGTCAACTGTCCTCTCAGGAATGGTTGACCAAGTTCTGTACATTTATACCTTCTGTTGACATCTGTAATTTTTGCAATCCGTTTCTTGTCTGGTCCATCTCTTGGTTTAGTCACAGCCTGGGGGTTCCCTCCCTGCTGACATAGTCTCCCTGTTACTTCATGACTGTAGATGCCTCTACGTCACATCCCTGTTCTCCATCCAGCCCTTCAGGCCCAGAGTGATCCACTCCCAGTCTCTGCTGTGGACCCACAGCAACAGCTCCAGGGCAGGCCCCAGCTCTCAACAACATGCTTACACCGAGGGAGGTTTGGCAGGACAAAAAAGACTTTTCTCCCTGCTCCATCATGGGGCTCTGCCTGCCTATGCTGAGACCATGAACCTGTTGTTGGAGGTCTACCTTACATGGCAGTCTTCTCCTAAAGCTCCTAACAGGGATGGAGTAAGCCTGCCTGCCCTGGTTGATGTTCTCTTTTATTTAAAGCCTGAGGAGAGGAGACCAAAACACACAGCTGATAACCTTGTTTACTTCCTCCCTTTTGCAATTCTTTGCTTAACAAGTCCCCAGGAGCAGAAGAGGTAAAAAAATAGAAAGAAAGAAACAGAAAACAAAAAACTTCCTCTGATCCTCCTTCCTGGCCCAGCCTCCTGCCTAAGCTTTAAGTTTTTTGTTTTTTCTTTAACTACACCAAGGGGAGAACTCAATGATTTGATTCCTTTAGGTTTAACATTTAAATGGGATAGCAAAGAAATTTAGCAAAACCACCTTTCTATGTATTACTTGACTTTCAAGCCCATTTTCATACAAACACAATTTTTTTCCCGACAGGCCACAGGAAAGTAGACTACCTCCCCACTCACAATTGGAAATAATTTGGAGAAGATGCGTATATAAGAGTGACTCTCTTTCATTATCAAAGAATGGCTTCAGCATAATCAAAATGGCAGAGGCAAGTTCATGACTTAATGGTAAAAATCAAAATGTCTTAGTTTAATATTGTATAATATTATCTTTATTACATGTAGGTTTGGAATCATGACTGAATAAGCAGTAACTGATGGAACCTGTAAGAGAGGTTAAAGAGATGAAAGGGGGGGAAAGCTAAATGCTGAGGAACACCAATATTTGAGCAGCAAATGGTAGGAAAGAGACCAAATAAAAAGCAAAACATTGAGGGAAAAGAAAGAAGAGAATGAGAAGTGAAAAGTTTCACAAGGTCAACAGTGTTACATGCTACTCAAGGTCAAGTAAGATAATAAAATCAGTCCACTGCATCCAAAACTAAAGAGGTCACTGGCAAGTTTAACAAGAATAGTCTTGATGAAGTGATGGGGTCAGAAAATATTTAACAGAGCGAAGGAATCATACAGATGGGGAAAAGTTAATAGAGTTTCTTAGTTGTTAAAGGAAGAATAAATGTAGTATAAGAGAATGTAAACAGAGTCTCAGAAAGGTTATTAAGAAGGAAAACTGTGTCTATCAAGATAGGTAGGGCTTCCCTGGTGGCACAGTAGTTGACACTCTGCCTGCTAATGCAGGGGACATGGGTTCGAGCCCTGGTCTGGGAAGATCCCACATGCCGCGGAGCAACTAGGCCCGTGAGCCACAATTACTGAGCCTGCGCGTCTGGAGCCTGTGCTCCGCAACAAGAGAGGCCAAGATAATAAGAGGCCCGCGCACCGCGATGAAGACTGGCCCCCGCTCACCGCAGCTAGAGAAAGCCCTCGCACAGAAACGAAGACCCAACACATCCAAAAATAAATAAATTAATTAAAAAAAAAAGATAGGTGAAGTTATACTGCAGTAATAAACAACCCCAAAAGTCTGAAGCTGTATTTCTCCTGTACATGACATGTTCAGTGCTTCTATGTTTATTGCAGTCACTTGAGGGCCCAGAAAGTGGAGGCTTTATCACCTTGGCCTTAGGAGCGTCCAGCCATTAGTGAAACTCATCACCTGTTATTAGCCAAAGCTAATCATATGGCCATACATAACTTCAAAGGGAACAAGGAAATGCAACCATATGATGTGAATGGACGGGAACTATCACTGTTTGTGAATAGGTTTATTGACTACTCTGGGCGTGGGCAATAGTGACTTGCTCATACTGAAGCAAGTCAGTCAGTGGAGAGGGAGAACAGAAGGTTGCAGAAAGACCAGAGACAGGAATTAATTGAAAAGACATGGTCTTAGGGAGAAGAGGGAGAGGAGAATGTAGAGCACGAGATAATGGAAGAGCATTTGTGGAAGGACTACTTGTCCTTAGAGATGGTCAGGAAGGAATTGAGGTTGGCTATGGATGAAGCTGCTCAAGGATTGCATACATAATTGCTGGCTCACAGCACGATTCTAGGTGTTTTCAGTAGGAATGTTTAAAGTTGCACCAATCTGAGTGGTTGTCTAATTTTCTCCAGCAGTGAGAGGGAAGGAAGGGTGACCCGAGATGGTTGGATTGTTCAGCATTTGGAGCTCTGCAGGCTGGGTGCAACAGTCTGTTGAGAGCATGAGGGTGTTAAGGACTTTGGCAGGAAAGAGGCTGAGGAGATAAGCCAGGAAAGTAGCTCATCAACTGGGAGGAAAGAAAGTGTTGACCAAGTTCTTTTTTCTAAATGAAAATTATGACTTCTTAGACTCCCAGAGAAAGCAAATCCCCTGGAAATATAATGACAGCTGTTTATAGGAGTCCAATTAAATCACGTAAGATTTGCGTGCTCTCTTTGGTAAACTTCCCAGAAGAGACTTCCAGCAGAACTACTCTGTCACTGGGAGTTACTACTAGGCAGGTGGCTAATAAATCAGTCCCTTTTGATGAACACATGAATGTGTCATGGTAGTCTAATATATTTTATCCGGCAAGAAAAGATGAATTCTAGTAAACTTGGTTTGCAATTCTGAAGACATAAATCACTTTAAGAATGATCATTAGGACCAACATAATAGAAAACCTAGGGATTATTTAAGAAAAACCTTTATTAGAACCAAGAAATAAATGTAAAGTCAGAATTCATTATTTTTTAAATTCACTCTTTTGAAATAAATTCTGGATCAGAGGACGTTGCATGTAGAAATATTTACTTCCCTGGTTTAAAATTTCCAGATAGAGCTAGCTACTGAAAAGCTATCAAATCTAGCATAGTGACATCCAACTGCTTCACATTTATATAACCAAGAATGTGAGGATTATTGCTGTAGAGAAAGTTGGAGAGATTTTATGCTCTTACTCCCACCATTTTTTTTCCCTTGGGTTACAGATTATTTCCTTTGCTGCTTGAATTCTGAATTCAACTTGAATGGGACACACTTTTTATTATCTTGTATCTCTTAAATTAAGAGAAGTATTATATCTGGTGATAAAAAATAGACCAGAAAAAGCACTGTATAAAAAGGCCAACTTGGTCCGAAAACTTCAACCAAAAATGTAACCTGTGCTTTAGTTACTGCCAATAAGGACTGGGTCAAGTCCAGAAGGAGGTAGTTTTAATCGATTGTTTTTAGGAGGAGAGTCTATAACCTGCTGGCTTGAAAATCTTCTAACAGTAAGTCTTGTAGAGATATAGCACACTTGCCAAAACTGCATTACCGCTTCAAACCATCGCAAATTACACTGCACTTTAAGTTTTATTACCAAGTAAGACAGCACACAAATTCATTTCCATGTCTGCTGCCAATTTAAATGAATGGCTGGCTCCTGCCAGCTCAGGAAGACACCAGAGGAGATGTTGCACAGATCACTGGTGCATGGAATAAATGATAGCATGCCCCTTGGTCATTTAATCTGAGAGCAAGATTTATATTGTAAGTAGGCTTTAAAAATGTAATGTGAATTATGCTGTATAAGGGTAATAATTTTTAAAAGCAAGAATATTAAGTATTCAAAAAAGCCTACTATGTACTCAGAACCCTTCTAGATGCTGTGGATAATACAGAATTAAATGATACATGCTCCATTCTCAGGGCTTCCACTACAATTGGTCGAAGCAAACTAACACACAGGAAAATATTTAAGACACTATGTGATTAGAGTTAAATTGCTTGGTGCATCCAATGCTATAGGAATTCAAAGAAAAGAAAGATCAGTGAAAAACTAGAATAGTCATGCAAGGCAATGGCTTGAAGCTCTGAAAGAGAGAAGAAAAATGAATATTCCAAGCAAAGAAACAATATGAGCAACAGCAAGAATTTAGGATTTGAGATTCATGGGATTCATTTGACTAAAGGAGGTTTGATTTCTGGAAGACTGTTGGAGATATTGAGCATGGCCAAAGCATGGAAGAACTTAAAAACCTAGCAGAGGCATTGAATATTGAGTCATGATGTGTTGTAGTTTATTATTGTTGTTTCTTCCCCCCTGTCTGACCCTGAACAGCCCTATTATCAGGGAGAGGTCCTTATTCATTTGTGATCTACCTGGGCTAGGAGTACTATTGTACCAGGTTGAGTTGAGCTAGAAATAAAACCAGTCTGGAGGCTAAAAAGCAGCTTAGAAAAGAATGAGTGGGAAATAGCCAAGAGAACTGGAAAATGAAGACCCCCCCAAGTCCCTTGGGAAAGTGGGGAGAAAGGCCAAGACAGAGGCTGAAATGAGGAGGAGAGAAAAGGGAAGAAGGAATTGATTTTTTTTTTTAAGAAAAAGAAAATTAAAGGTCAGAGGATAAAGATTAGAAGAATCAGGAAGCTTGAGAAATAAGATATGAAGTATACAAACTGATAAAGACAAAACACTAAAACTCAGAGAAAACAGAAGAGGAAAATAAAATAAACTTTAGTGAGAAGGTACGGGAAACAGGTACTGAAATAGTAAGAGAAGGAGAAACAGCAGGAGCCTATGGCAAATATATCATGAAGTGACTATGAGAAACGATACAAGGTGACATGGAGGAGGCTGTGAGAAAAAGAGAGAAAGGATAAAAACTGGACAAATGAGAGGAGGGAATATTAAGATATCATAGGTTAATATATTAGAGAAGAGAGGGTGGGGGAGAAAAATACATAACTTCTGGAAAACAGAAAATATTCAGCACGGCTTTTACTCCCTTATCCTTCCCCTGAACGAGTATCATCAATCTCACACCGCAAGTGGACCCCACCAGGACGTCAGATCCCTGCCCAGCTCCCACCCCCGCCGCCAGACTTCTTAGGGATGTTCGATAATTCTAAGGCTTCGCATTCAGACTCCAGAACCTCAGTTACAGCATATTGCAACTCAGCAATGTTTTATTCATTTCTATTTAACTTTCTATTATCTTCCCCATAGTACAAGTTTCTAAAATTTCTTTCCCTACAAGCCCTCAAAACCACCCATTCTGCAGATCCCCCTACGTCCCCTGTTACTGTGTTTCCTCCATTTCTCTTTTTCATGATTAAGATTTATCTGCATCTTCAACCAATTTCTTCTCTTACCCAGGCTTCTTTTGGGGAAAAAAAAAGAAAGGAAGGAAGGGAGAGAGGGAATGATGGAAAGAGAGAGAGAGCGGGAAATAAAAAAGGAAGAAAAAAGAAAAGAAAACTTTTCCATTCTCTCTGATGTGACTCCTTGCAAGGATTTCCCCGTGGGCCTCCCCCACAGTCCTTGTTGGATCTAGTAGCCCTGCCTCCTTAAATGTTCGACCTTTCTTTAACTTCTCTCTTCCAGAAACTTCTGTCTTATTTGAAGCCTCTCTTCAAAACATTTTGCTCTGCAAGACTTGGCTGTCTGGCCTCTGCCTCCGTAACAGGGTTAACACTTTTAACCATCTTTAAAGGACTGAACCTCCTTCCTGAAACTCTCTCCCCTCTTTCTCCTACCTCAGAATTCCTAGATGCAGAATTCCTAGTTGGAAGTTAACTGGTGAATAAGATAGAAAAGGAGTTTATTAAAAGATTAGTGAATGGCTGAAAGAATCTTTAGAAGGGCTGAAGAACCAGACTTGAGGCCAAAGCTTCCAGAAACGGACCCCAAACCAGACTTTAAGAACAGCCTCAGGCAAGTGCTGTTCTGGCCATAGCCTCTAATGAACACCATGCATACAGTTTGGATTCCTGCCAAGAACTCAACTCGACCACAAGGAACTACCTCCAAGACCAAGGCCACTGCTGACAAGAGACTGTCCTGCAGCCATCACTGTCTGCAAAACGCCCATGCCTTTGCTTCCTCCTTTGCCAGAAGAGTGGATGCATACAAACTTCTTCTTCCGTATTGCTTCCTTCAGAACTGAAATCTCACACAAATGCAACTGATTAGTGGAGCCCAATAATTACTCAGTGCATATTTGTTGAATGAAAGAAGGAAAAATATAAATAATAGGAAACATAAATTAGAATCATAATCATTAACTCTTCATACACAGAGTAACTTATTTTTTTCTTTGCCTCCATTTGAATTACAGTCACACCCAGAGCCCAACATGTCCGTGATTCCATCACCGTTGTGTACTTCCAGGATGAGTAAAGAAAATCCTATCATCTACCAACTGGCACACATAGGTTGGAATTTGTTTTTTAAACTGACGCCCAAGTCAGTTTCCTCCATGCTACACCCATATGTTATCCCATATGCTGTCCCTGCTTCATTTTAGAGGCTATTATGCCTGCCTCATCTTTGCTTCCAGAACATCTATGCCTACACAGTAATAATTCCTACAGTCAGAGACATTTGAAAAGCTCTATAATAGTGAAATGATGGTTTTTAAAATTTGCATAAGTCATATCCATTCATGGCTCATGTTTTCCTTAATATACATTCTATGTTAGCATCAAACCAATGCAATAAAAACTCACTAAGCCAAGCCCCATTCATTTTAAAGTCAATCCCCACTAATGAACTCTTATTTCTGCTTCTGTTTCTTTCCTCTCATCTAGAATTCCTTTTTCATTCAACTCAAATTCGTGTTTATCAGCTCCCTCCAAACTGAATTCAAGATCACCTATTCCATAAGCCTTCTTCAGTTAAAACCTGATTCTGATCTCTCCAGGGTTTCTGCACCCTATCAGAACTTATGAACTCTGTCCTTTGCATTTACAGTTATGAGTGTGATGCTTTTATTGGTTTTATGTCATTTCCTATATGTACGTTTCCTCCCCAGCTAGGAGATAACTTCTAGGAAGAAGAGGCTATATCTTCTGCTTCCTGTATATTCCCTACCCCAGAGTTTACCTCTGAACTATGGGTGAAGTAGGTGCCCAGAACATGCCCCCAGAGGGAAGGAATAAACTCAGGGTAAAGGCAGAAAATGCAAAATGTAATCCATTCTCTTAATAATCATTTCAAACCTTAATCTTACCAACAGTAGAAGTATGCCATGAGGAACTAACAATATCTTACAGTGTCATCTTTAAAGATGATGAGAAATGATGAAGCCACATATGCAGCAGGCAACAGCTAAATTATTTAAACAGACAGAAACTATGTGGAGGGATTTCAGCACTGCGTCTCTGTTGGGATCTATGACAGGAAACTTACTACACATCTTGATGAACTGTCATAACCCAAGGTACTAAGAGAAGAAGATGCAGAATATTTCATTCCACAAATACAAAGAAATAATGTATTCACTTTGAGAGACTGAAATTTTAAAAGAGCTGAAGTTTTTGTAAATTACCTATTTGGCAATTTTTTATTATATACAGTTGGTAACTTTTCTTCGAAACAATCTATAAAAATGACATTTTATGAGATAATATGAAATTTTAACTCTGAGAAGACACTTGATAATTTTAAGAATTTTTCTGTCGATTTTGGGGACTGTGATAAGGGTATTACAGTTGTATTTAGGCAAGAGTCCTTATCTTTTAGAAATACATAGTGAAATACGTATGGATGAAATAATATCTGTGACTTCAAAATAATTAAAAATTGCTTTATATACATTTGTTTAATTATTATAAACCTTATAAAGTAGGTGCTGTTTTGCTCATTTTACAGATAAGGAAATAGGTTTAGAAAGGTTAAGTTTCCTGCCTAAAGTCACACAACTAATAACTGACAAAGTCAGAATCCACACTGAGAACTATTTGATACCAAATTCCAAGTTCATAACCACTAGACCACACTGCCTGTTTTAATACAACCCCAAAATAAGATATTCCTTTGTAGCAAAAGAAAACTTTTACTGTGTAATCCACAATTATAATTTGATACTATGGCCTTTCTATTAAAGGATACTCATGGAAATGTAATTTATTTAAGAAGACAAAATAGTCAACAAATACATCAGTTGTCCATCACTGATAAGATATCACCAAGGGGAAAAAATTATATATATATATAGAAAACATGCATTACTATTCATATCATCTTATTTGAAAGATTTCTGCCTTGGGTTCATCATCTCACTATTCTCCATATCCATTCAGCTAGTGAACACATACTGCTTAGAAAATGATTAAAGACTCAATTCAATTAAGCAAATATTTAATAACTTTTATATATCAGGCCCTGTGTGTGAACCTAGAAGTCTACTATATGGGTTACATATTGCCTTTCCCTCCTCCCATACCTCCCAAAGAGCTTAGAATCTCGTTACTGAGAAAGGCTATAAAAATGACCATAAAACAAAGTGTAACAAGTGCTGTGAGAAAAGAACAAAGTGCTACTGGAGATCAAAAGATAGAGATTACTTTGAATTGGGAAAATTATAAAAGCTTCATGGATGAGATAATATTTGAGATTAGTAAGATTTCAACATTGTATTAGTGAGGATACAGACTGAGTTTCTATAGTATAGAGACCTCAAACTATAGGGGCTTAGATAAAATTGCTTATTTCTCTCTCCTAAGAGTCCATAGGTAAGGGTCCAAGGTTAACAGGGCAACTCCATCATCTTAACTCATGAAGTCCATGGTTACTCCAGTCTTTGCCATTTTTCAGCCAGTGGGAAGGAGAAAACGGAAGTCCACAGCAAGGAACTCTATTAAGTGATAAGCTCAAAGTTGTACTGTCACTTTCACTCATATCCCATAGTCTCTAACTTAGTCATCTGGCTGTCTGTAGCTGCAAGGGAGGCTGGGAAAAGTAGTCTCTCTATCTGTGCAACCATGTGCCCAGCAAAAACACAGAGTTCTGTTTATAAAAGCAAATGTCTAGAATGGACACTAAATGCATTCAGTATCCCCTCTGGCCAACCAAGTATCCATGTTCATCCTTCTTCCCACATATAGAATACACTCACCCCGCCACCTGCGCAAGGAGGGCAACCCACAGTCCATTTGACATCACAGCCAGTTCATAGTCTAGGATCTTGGGGTGATGTGCTGTCCTTCTCATAATGTCTAAATGTGATTCCTCAAAGTCTAATGACCTATGAACCAATTAACAAGTTACCTGCTCCCCAACACATAATAAGCAAATGGAAAGCAAGGATCGGAAGATCACAATAGTCACTTTCTTATGGAAAGGGGAAGAATGTAGGAAATCACCAATCAGGGCAACTAGAAATCCTCCTAGATAGAAACTGTAAATACTCTCTGCAACACAGTGAAATAAGTCCTTAATTAGTCCATGTGACTATGCTTGGCTTTGGTCTTTAGGAGTAAAGCCTCTTGGCCATTTTCCAAGGTTCTCAGCTTTGCCCTTTAGGACACAGGTTGTCAAAACTTTTTTCTTTACGGGGCCATAAAGTAAATATTTTAGGCTTTGTGGACTACATATGGTGTCTGTTGCATATTTTTCTTATTCATCATTATTTTAAAAATTTTACAGTTCTTTAAAAACATAAAACAGGTGGGAATATAAATTGGTACAGCCACTATGGAAAACAGTATTTTTTTAATACTGTTCCTCAAAAAATTAAAGATACAACTACCATATGATCCAGCGATCCCACTACAGGGTATTTATCCAGAAGAAATTAAATCACTATCTCAAAGAGGTATCTGCACTCCATGTTCACTGCAGCATTATTTACAACAGCCAAAGTATGAAAACCACCAAAGGGTCTGTCAATGGATTAATGGATAAGAAAATGTGATTGTTTGTGTGTGTGCATGTGTGTGCGTACCCTAAACCCGTACCCTAAACAATGGAATATTATTCAGTCTTTACAAAGAAGGAAATCCTGTCATTTTTGACAACATGGATGAACCTGGAGGGCATTATGCTAAGTGAAATATATCAGACATAGAAAGACAAAAACTGTATGGTATCACTTATATGTGGAATCTTTAAAAAAAAAAAGTCAAACTCACAGAAACAGAGAGTAAAATGGTGGTTGCCAGGGGCTGGGGAATGGGGGAAATAAGGAGATGTTGATCAAGTTTGTACCCAAACTTTCAGTTATAAGATGAATAAGTTCTGAGGATCTAATATACAGCATGGTGACTATTAGGAGTATGGGATTAACAGATACACACTACTATATATAAAATAGATAAACAACAAGGATTTACTGTATAGCACAAGGAACTATATTCAATATCTTCTAATAACCTATAATGGAAAAGAATGTGAAAAAGAATATATATAATATATATCCAAAACACTTCACTGCATGCCTGAAACTAACACAATATTGTAAATCAACTATACTTCAATTAAAAAAAATCCTGTATTATATATTTGAAACCTGCTAAGAGTGCAGATCTTAAGCATTCTCACCAAAAAGAAAAAAAATGACTATGCGAGGTAATAGACGTGTTAATTAACTTAATGGTGGTACCCACTTTACAATGTGTACGTACATGTTGTACACTTTAAAGATATTACAATTTTGTCAATTACACCTCAATAAATCTGGAAAAAGTAAATAAAAATTTAAAATAAAACTAAACAGAAGATAGCAGTACCTGTGGAAAAGTAATATCCCATTAAATACAATTTACTTTTATATTAAAATAAATAAATAATTTAAAAAGTAAGGCCATAAAAATAGATCACAGATTCAATTTAGCCTGAGAGCCATAGATGGCCAACTTCTGCTCTAGAGATGTTTTTGTTCATTTTCATCTATGGCCCCATCTGAATCAGGTGTTGGAGCATATGCTTTGCTGGGGAGCTGCACAGGTCTTAGTGCAATTCCTGCTGGTGCAGGTTGGGAAAGCCATGAGTTGTGTTAGGTATTGAAACATCCCAGAATGTCCAGGCCCATCCCATCACTGCTTGCTCTGGCAATACAATTTCCCCCAAACCTAATAGCTTTCTAATCTATTTGCTTCCAGTCAGTTCCATGTAAAAGTAAGCACAACCAGAGCTGTCTTCTGGTAATGAGATTTAAGCCTACCACTCTCCTCTGTTAGTCACTGGCTTCTGCATAATCTTCCTCAGTTTCACAGCAGCTGCCTCACACCCATCTGAGACAATATGCCCAGCAGTACTTTTACCTGATCTTCCCTGCTAGATATCCCTGGTCTGCTTCCTTGCTGTTTGGTGGACAGAAGAATTTGGTTTATTTAATCTCACAAGGCCCAAAATGTCGAAGCTCCCACTCATTTTAGATTGTGGGCCATAGGCAAAGAGAGCCTCCCTCAGCAAACTTCTATTACCTTCCATCTCTACTGGTAAACGGGCTGATCCTTGCCTGAACCAGCTTTCTCATACAGTAGTTTCTAAAAGGACCAAGGAGCAGTCAAAACTCACCAACATTCTGCCTTTTCTAATGGTTTCACCTAAAGCCATGGGCTCCAGAGGCAAGTGGTCTACCTTCCAAGTTCCAAGTTCACAGGAGAGAATTCTGTCTTTCAAAAGAAAATAATTAAATGGTTTAAATAGAAGTTAAAGACACTATTTAGCTGACACGCATCAGGGAGCACCTGAGGACCAGGTAACTGCCCAACTGAAGCAGAGTTGGACTTTCATATGGAGAAGAGAAGAGAGGCCATGGTATGGTTCACATAGAAGTGTTGGGGTTTTTTCGCTGCAAACTCAGGATCAATGGTGCAGTCCTATCCCAACCACTGTCAGAACAGTACTTTTCTATTTTTGCAAGCCTTGCAGTTTGTTGGTTAATTGAGGTTCATGAGGCAGGGGAGACAACAACTTAAAGAGGGCAGCAGAGGAGGACGCAAGAGTCAAAACCAAGGGGGAAAGTGAGGACCACCTAGCATGTCTGCTTTAGTCCTTTCACTTACCCAATGTGTGGCCACAACTCCAGCAAGAGTTGTAGCCACACATTATAAATGCAATATGTCTGACATGAAGTTACTCAGTCATTGGTACTTATTAGTAGGACTTATTCCAGGAGCGAAAAAGGAAGGAGCAGGAGGTTCTTGTGTAGGGATAGAAAATCATGAGACCTGTGCCTTAGTAAAATAAAGATGACAGCTGGGAAGAGAATGGTTAGAAGTACACAGAGAGAAGAAGTCAAAAAGACCTGAAATCAGATGATGGCAGGAAGAATGGAAGAGAAAGGGATGGATGCAAGGCTGAAAACATAACACGTAGAGCTTAAAAAACAAAACTCAAGTCAATATAATAAGGCAAAGAGAATGTCCTTTGCCTGGGTAACAATAAGGATAACGTACCATTAAGAGAAATAGAGACAGATAGAAGTATACTTTGGGGAGATGACTGGGGATGGCTGCGTGAAGACAGCCTGAAGGGGGCTAGTGCACCACGGCTAGCCGGGAGGGTGTCTGGGAAAAACTCTGGACCTGCCTAAGAGGCAAGAGACCATTGTTTCGGGGTGTACGAGGAGAGGGGATTCCTTCCCTGTCTGCCCACAGAAGGGAGAGCAGCACCTAAATGAGCTCGAGAGACTGGCACGAGTTGCGGCTATCAGCTCAGACACCAGAAACGGGCATGAAATGCTAACGCTGCTGCTGCCGCCACCAAGAAGCCTGTGTGCAAGCACAGGTCACTCTCCACACCGCCCTTCCCGGGAGCCTGTGCAGCCCGCCACTGCCAGGGTCCCGTGATCCAGGGACAACTTCCCTGGGAGACACACACGGCGCCCCTCAGGCTGTTGCAACGTCATGCTGGCCTCTGCTGCCACAGGCTCGCCCCGCATTCCAATTATAACTACCGTACCCCTCCCTCCACCCCCAGCATGAGTGAGCAAGAGCTCCCTAATCAGCCACTGCTTTAACCCCATCCTGTATGGGCGGGAACAGAAGCCTGAGGGCAACCTACATGCAGAGGCGGGGCCAAAACCAAAGCCAAACCTCAGGAGCTGTGCGAACAAACAAGAGAAAGGGAAATCTCTCCCAGCAGCCTCAGAAGCAGCGGATTAAATCTCCACAGTCAACTTGATGTACCCTGCATCTGTGGAATACCTGAATAGACAACAAATCAACCCAAAATTGAGGCAGTGGACTTTGGGAGCAACTGTAGACTTGGGGTTTGCTGTCTGCGACTGACTTGTTTCTGATTTTTATGTTTATCTTAGTATAGTTTTCAGCACTTGTTATCACTGGTGGATTTGTTTATTGGTTTGGTTGCTCTCTTTTTTTTTATTACTTTTTTACTCTTTTATTTTAATTATTTTTTATTTTTTTATTTTAATTACTTTATTTATTTTTAAATTATTTTTTAATTGTTTTTTTTTTCTTTCCTTTTTTCCTCCCTTTTCTTCTGAGCCGTGTGGCTGACAGGATCTTGGTGCTCTGTCCTGGTGTCAGGCCTGAGCCTCTGAGGTGGGAGAGCCGAGTTCAGGACATTAGACCACCAGAGACCTCCCAGCCCCACGTAATATCAATCAGCGAGAGCTCTTCCAGGGATCTCCGTCTCAACGCTAAGACCCAGCTCCACCCAACAGCCAGCAAGCTCCAGTACTGGACACCCTATGCCAAACAACTAGCAAGACAGGAACACAACCCCACCCATTAGCAGAGAGGCTGCCTAAAATCATATTAAGTTCACAGACACCCCAAAACATACCACTGGATGCGGACCTGCCCACCAGAAAGACAAGATCCAGCCCCACCCACCAGAACCCAGGCACCAGTCCCCTCCACCAGGAAGCCTACACAAGAGGGAGGGGATATGCGGATATATGTATACGTATAGCTGATTCACTTTGTTGTACAGCAGAAACTAACACACCATTGTAAAGCAATTATACTCCAATAAAGATGTTAAAAAATAATAATAATGATAATGGTACTAATTTGGTGCTAGAAGTCAGAAGGGTGGTTATCCCTGGGAGGGGGCATAAGGAAGCTGAAAGTGCTGGAAATGTTTTATGTTTGATCTGGGTGAACTTATATAAAAATTCATTAAAAGCTGCATACTTAATATGTCTTCTTTATTATATTTATGATAACTTTTAATACATTTAAAATTAATAATACTAATAAGGACTTACTGTATAACACAGGGAATTCTAATATTCTGTAATAACCTATATGCAAAAAGAATCTGAAAAAAGAATGTGTATGTGTGGATATATATATGTATTCACTTTGCTGTACACCTGAAACTAACACATTGTAAATCAACTATACTCCGATAAAAATTAATAATAAAAAAGAAAATAAAAAGAAGTATACTTTGGAAAGTATAAAATTTAATTGCAATTAAGCAACCTAAAAACAGATATCAAGAACAGAGTTTTAAATAAAATTCTAAAATACATGCTGTAGGCAAAGGTTATCAGTGGAGACTCAGAGGTCATACAAAAGGAGATATTTACTACCATGAAAGTGAATACAATTTCTGAAAGAAAGGGAATTAAAAGAAGCTCCTGAAAAATGCTTACACTTGGATTAAAAAAAATTTTGCTATAGTCATAGAATGATTTCACTCAGCCATATAAAGGAATGAACTGCTGATACATATAGTAACCTGGATGAATCGCAAAATAAGTATGCTGACTGAAAGAATCCAGACCAAAAAAGAGTACATATGTATGATACCATTTATATAAAATTCTTGAAAAGGAAAACCAATGTATAATGACAGCATGCAGATCAGTGGTTGCCTGGGGTGTGGAAGAAGGAACTGCAAAGAGCACAAGAGAACTCTTTGGAGTGATGGAAATGTTCTCTAACTTGATTGTGATGGCAGTGGTTACCTGGGTACTGGACAATTAAAACAGGTTTATTATATGCAACTTACATCTCAAGAAAACTAATTTTTTTTAAAGCTTATATTTAGTGGTTAGAAGGAGTTAGAAGAGACAGAAAGGAGTCAGAAAAGAAGTATTCAGGGAGGCAAAGGGAGAATCAACCAAAGGGAGAGGTTGGGGGTCCACAGATGCCCAAGAAGATGAGTTCCATTAAGAAAAAGGTAGTCATTCTCATGGAATGCTAGCACACATAGGAGTGTTATGAGAACAAAGACTCACTCTGGGCAATCAGATGGTCACTCCTGACATCAGATTTGTTTTAATAGAGAAGGTAGAGGTAGAATCTAGATTTGAAGGAGTTAAAAGTTCTTGGGTGGTGAAGAAATTAAGGAAATGATCCTAGACTTCTCTCATAGTGAAGAGCAAGATAGACATGAAATTATAGCTTAAAGAGGAGAAGGGTCAAGGGAAGATTTTCCGGATAGGAGAAAGTTGTCCCATATTAAAAGACAAAGACCCACAATCTTGAAGACTGGAGAAATGAAAAATGTAGACAAAGGAAGAGTTAATCAAAAAAAGAAGAAATCAGATCAAGAGTTCAAAGAGAAACACTTGCCCATGCAAGAAGAAGAGCATGCGTTAAGAGAAGATGAAAATGAAGATAAAGATAGAGATCTTCAGGTAGACAGGAAGAAATATCAAATGATCTCAATCATCTTATCAGTGGAAGAAGCAAGGTCCTCTATTAAAAGTAAGGAGGTGTGTCTAGCAAGGACCTGAAAGGAGTGGAGAAGAATTGGAACACTTGATGTGGGGATTCCCATCAGGAAGTGCTTCTCCAATTTCAATGTGCACGTGAATCACCTCGGGTTCTTGTTAAAATGCAGATTGGGATCCAGTACTGGACCTGACACTCTGCATTTCTATCAAACTCTGTGGGAAACCTGATGACCATACTTTGTGTAGTAAGGACAGAGGGAACCTGTTAGCAATGAGCAAACGGGTTGTGGAGTGGGAGCAGGGGGTCCAGAGTTGGAGTAGTCATACAAATATCCAGTAATCTTCCCATTACATGTTAAACATCAAGAATGCAGAAACTATTTGCTGCCATGTTCTGGCATCTGACACCGTGATTGGGCACATAGAAGGAACTGAACAAACATGTACTGGATGAATGAAAGAGTGAGTAGTTCTCTCAGGGAAAGTGGGCAGTGGCAATTAATCAGTGTTGGAGAATCAAAGGCAGAAATGACAGAAGCACAAAGAGGAAGGGAGGGAGGTAAGAGTGAATGCATGGGAAATGGCTGTCCGTGGAGTCCAGATAGAGAGGAGAGGTGATACCAATACTGGGAAATAGATTGGGAGAAGTGAGAGGAGATGAGGGATTAGAGGTCACAATAAAAATAAAAGGCAGGATAAGGTGAAATGAGAGACATAAATATTTAGAAGAATAGACTTTGTAATCAGAAAGAACTATATTTCTGTGTATAAGACCTTGACAACAAAGTTTCAACTGAAAGCACTATTATGGCCTGGCTGAAAGATAGCTTATCATGAACTGTTGAGATTGAGAAAAAATTTTAATAAGTTTACTTATATCACCATGAAAAAGGACACAAAGGTTCAGCATATCATCCAGCATCTTTAGTAACTAAATTCTCAGCCACAAGTAATAACTATTCCCACTCAGCATAATTACAATGCCACAAATAGAAGAGAAAAACTTTATACCACCAGTATAAGCATTGAGTTGACTTAACTTGGGTAATATGTTCCTAGGTTTCACCAAAAATAATATATGCTTAGGTGATAAGGACTTATATGGAAAAAGATCTAGTAATATTTCATGTCATCTTGAGGCAAATTTATATAGCTCCATTAAAAATCCCCAAGGTTAAAAATCAGAATGCATAATGAAAATGCTAAAATGAAGAATGGCTTGTTGGCAAGAGCATTATGACAACATGGTCTGTAAGAAAGGTATATGTGGAGCAAAGAATCTAGATTTTCAAAATAATTATTGATGACCCCAAAAAATCAGTTTGCATCCCAAAATGGACTAAAAATTATTGATTGTTCCAATAAGTTATGTTGAAATCCTCTTCTAAATGTTATTAAAAGGATCCAAGGTAGAAACAGTCTTTATAAAAAAGTGTATATGGAAAAGTGCCCCCCCATATATATATGTGTGTCTGTGTGTTTGTATTTGTGTGTGTGTGTGTGTGAAGGAACAAGAAGGGAATGTCCACTGTGTGTTGGGAACTCCAATGTTTCACCTCTGTTCTCTCATATAATCCCTACATTTCATTCCCATAATTTAAATTGGTAGGAGTTATTATCCTCATTTGAATACATGGAAACTGGTGCTCAGAGAACTGGCTTCCCAGGTCATACGCAGCCAGTCTGTCTCATCATTTCCAGGTTCTTTCTGCTCTGCCACACTGTCTCCCTGTGTGGTTGTAATTATTCTCACCCATTCCATAAACATGAGTTCATTTATTCAGCCTCTAGGCAATGGAAACAAAAGTGTCAGCATTTGAATAACACAGAGTCCACTAATAACACATGGTTCACACCCAAGGTCTTGTATGCAAATAACGATGGCATTGTGTGGACTGGGCAGGTGGAAAGTGCCGTAGGAGCCCATGGGAGGAGCTCCAGATGGAGGGGTTCTGGAAGCCTCAAGACAAATATCAGGTATTTCAGCAGACTCATAAAGGATTAGTTCACCTCATGGGCAACAGGGAAAAGGATTGACAGGCAGAGGGAACAGGCTGGGCCCATATTCTGGGACATGCACACAGTTGAGATACTTCAGGAAAGAAGGCCAGAAGACAATGTGTATATTGTGAATACAAGCCCATTAACAACATCTACTATCTCTGAGCCTGAAGTGTCCCAGGTACATCTATCTCCCTGGATATGCTGGCTGTGAATTTGTTTCTCTTAGGGAATATGCTACATGCCAATATATATCTTTCCAATGCTTCATTTTCAGAATTCACAGAAGGATTTGAGCATTGAGAGCTCTGATTTCACAAGGTTTCTTGATAGCTGGCATATTATGGTATCTTGTTAGACAGTATCTGAGCCCAGTAACTCAGGAGAAATGGGCCCTCTATCCCTCAACTTTTGGATTTCTGAAAAATTATAGGAAGCTCACAACTATAATAAAATATAAAATAAATTTTATATTTTATATTAGAAGAATTTAAAACGCTTAGATGTGTCAAACTAAGAAATACAACTGGACACCAAATTATGAGAAATGGTACCTGATCTCAGAGTTTACCTATAGTTAGACTCCAAAGTACCTAATACACTTTGTTTCTGAAAAGTATATTCCTCTAAATTCTTTTTTCCTATTGAAGTATAGTTGATTTAGAATATTATGTTAGATTCAGGTGTACAGCAAAGTGATTCAGTTATTGTTTCCCAGATTAAATTTTTAAAATATGGGAGGTATAAAAATATGACCTTTTTAATAGTAATAAATAATCAAATCTCTCAGTTGTCCCTACTAATTTTTTAAATAAAATCATCTTGCTCTAATTTGAAGTGCTTTAATTTTTAACGAGTTTAAACATCTTTTTCATTTGTTTTTTGATTCCTGAATTCCCTCTTCTCTGAGATTTCATTTCCTGCCTCCTTTTCCAGTTTCAATTTTGGAGTATGAATACATTTCTAATTAGTTTTTATTACCTATTTGTACTTAAATTGTATAAGGTCTTTCCCATATTATTTGGGAATATTCTGTGATATGTCTTTTCATTTTGCTATTAAACTTTTTGGTAGGGTTAGGGAGTTGGGGTGACAGGGAGAAACTAAGCAAGAAAAGGGAAAGTTGATTATTTGCCTACGTAAGGCCAACTAATTCATTTCACATCATTTTAAACATTATATCTTTAGAGACATCTTTTTCCTCCTCTCCCTTTTGTTGGCTGAGATATAATATACATACAGTAAAGTACACAAACATTAAGTACATTTTTTGATAAGCTCACATCGTGTAGCCACCAGCTGGATCAAGATATAGAACATTTGCAGCATCCAGAAGGTTCACTCGGGTCTCCTCCCCGTCCATACCCTCTCTCAGAAGGAGGCACTACTCTGACATCGTCACCATAGTTTAGTTTTGCCATTATAAGGAATTCTTTGATGATATTTCATTTCAAAGATTAATAAAAAACTTTCAATGCAAAGTAGACCTTTTATCATTCTAAAATTAATTGGAGTATGTTAATAGATATCACAATAAAGTTTTTTTTAAAAAACCTAAACACATATATCCTGCTAACAAGTGGAAATTATGGAATGGCAAAGTTTTCATATGATATGCCAAGATGAATATTTCTAAATCCAAACCTTCTAAAGAACTTACCTGTGAACAATACACAATATCAGAATAATGTGTTACACACAAATCTAACCTTAAGATAATAATTGCTATTTGTTATTCCTATGACTCTTTTTCTAATTGAATTCAAATTTCCCTTCCTACATTACATTGTTCTGTTATGAATGAGATGTGATTTTTCTTTCACAGCTAGAAAAAATTAATAAAGCAAATAATTGACTAAACCAAAGCTAAAACCAAATAAAAGTACTATAACATATTCAAGAAAACACTGGTTTTCAAACACAAATATATTACTCCCAGAAGTCCAGAAATCGGTAAGAACTAAGGTTTCCCTACCAATTACTAGAAATCTTGCATACATAGCTAAATCTCCATTTAGAAAATGTGTGTTTGCTGTTTGTTTCTTTCTTATCACTATGGGGCCAATTTCCATTGATAATGTGTTTGGGGAGGGAGAAGATACATATGTTGAGAGGAAGTATTAGGTCGTAATATTTCAGTTTGTTGTCCACTTTTAAAAATAGGACTTTATGCTATTTGTCTCTTTTTCTCATTTTAGAATAAGCTAGCAAACAAGTGGCCCAGAAGGCCAAGTCCAATGCAAAGAGAGAGAGAGTGAGAGAGCAAAAGCAAGCAAATGAGCCAGTGCATTAACCAGAGGCCAAAAACTGGCAGGAAATAAGGGTTCTGGAAGAGTGCATATTTGCCTGATCCTGAGGACAAACCAAATGTAGAATAAAGGTAGCCGAGCATAAAAAGGACACTTGATCTCAAGGAGTTCAGTTGTAAAAAGTACCCATTGCTCTTTTATCTTACTGTTTATTTTGGAAAAGTGTATTTCTCTAAACTCTTCAAAATGGGTGGAATATAAAGCACATTGTCTTTTTAACAACCTTAAAACATAGACAATCCTTGCACTATGAGATTTTCAATCAAAAAATCAGCAATTGAAGGCTGTAGCTCTGAACCTGCTTCCTAGTCCAGACCAGCCTTGGACCAGGGCGGAGGCAGAGGCAGGCCCAGGGGTGGACGGGCCTCAGCCTGGAGATGTCAGCAATCTAGTGACTGCCCCTCGAACAGGAAGACGATCGCTGTAAGACACTAGCACTCTTGAAGCTCTCCTTTAAGACATCTGTCTACTGGTTTTCACCATATTTAAGCTAGGGAGTCAGGTAAGCAGAGAACACAATAAAAATAATCTACAGATCTGAATAATCTGTAAAAGGTAGAGCCACGTAGAAAAATCTATGAAAAAGAGACATGCCTTGAGCCTAAGGAAACATAACATCCTCAACAAGGTAATGATTTCCTATATGATAGCTATGGGGTCTTTGCCTTTTCATTATCTTTGCAAATATTGTTTTTATACATTTTTTTAACATCTTTATTGGAGTGTAATTGCTTTACAATGTTGTGTTAGTTTCTTCTATATAACAAAGTGAATCAGCTATATGTATACATATAGCCCCATATCCCCTCCCTCTTGCATCTCCCTCCCACCCTCCCTATCCCACCCTTCTAGGTGGTTACAAAGCACCAAGCTGATCTCCCTGCGCTATGCAGCTGCTTCCCACTAGCTATCTATTTTACATTGGGTAGTGTATATATGTCCATGCCACTCTCTCACTTCGTCCCAGCTTACCCAGTTTTTATACATTTTAAATTTTAGCCAATCTACAGGAGCTTCCTTTTTACTGGTGTTACCCTCTAGACACTCTAGACATTTGTGGAAAATATCTATAAAGATCCACAAGGATCCTAGGAGGCATGATCCTTCCTCCTCCCCCAGCAAGGAGACAGCATTCTCTCCAGGCCTCCAAGAGGCAGTCCAGATGTGGGAGTTTGGAGGACAGCAATACAGACGCAGGGAGGAAGGGATTCTGAATTCTCCTAGAGCAGACGTGGGAATTGACCCTCACATAATCTAATTTAAGTGGTGAGAATTAATTTTTGGAACAAGAAGAATAAATCATATGTGAAATAATTTTTAATGGGCAGTTTTATTGCTTTGTGGAATGAATGCATTCCAATAAGTTTGACTCAAAAGAGCCTACAGTACACAGTGGGAAATGCTTGGAATTTAAAGTTTCTAGTTTCTCCACTTCATGGGTAAATAAATTAACCTCTCTGAGGCTCCCCTGCTTCATTCCTTCACTTGTAGAATGGAGATTCATATTTCTATCGTAAAGGAATGTTGTCAGGATAAAATGCGACATTATCCTTAACGGTGATGTATAAGTTGAAAAGCATTAAACAGCAGTTATTATTATTTCTAAAAAGCACACCCCTTCTTATTGTTTTCCCCGCTGTGTCACGGGCATCGGAGCTGTTCACCTGTCTTCTGGAGCACTCATCTGGCTTCCAGGTCTCCTTAGTCATGGCCAACTTTTACTTCTCCACACTCCCTGGGGAGCTCAGGAACTTATTCTTTTTGTGGTTTTCCCCTGAACTCCATAAGACAGAGCATATAACTCTGCTCCCGCTGCTTCTCCTCGGCTCTGAGATTTGTAATATCTACTAAAGCGGGGTTGCGGGTCACCTTTCCCTAAAACAGTCCTCTGTCTAAAATATTGTGTGCTGACCAGTAATCTCCTTAACTCCCAGCCTGCAGATTGTACCTCATTTTATCATCTCTGTAAGTTCTTTCCTACTTTCGAATGTACTCAAAATGAAAACCAGTTGCAGCTTCTTAGAAGAGAAATTCCCTTACTAGAATCGGAGAAAAGTTATACACAAAGAAGCAGAGGCAACGTTGCAAAATCACCACCATCATCATCATCCAAATCCTGCAAAGACACCTGATCAATTGGCAGTTACAGATCAACTGAAAGCGAGAGTCAAAAACTCAGCTGTTAGATCTGGGAAGGAATTTAGAGATCATCTGCTCCACCTTCTTCAAATGGAAGAGAAGGAAACAGGCCCAGGGTTGGGCAGGATACTACTGACTGTCCTGAATTATACATTTTTTAACTCTGTGCTGTGACCCAGATGCAGCAAACTCTATTTGCTTGAAACTTCTCCTAACTGCAAGCGTCGAATAAGAACAGGCCAAATATCTAATTTTTTAAGCCATCATGCCTATTCTTAACATGCGATGGAAAAGAAATGTTTGGAAAGAGGAGGAAACTACCTGTGTGTGCTGTCTTACAATTCACAAAACACATCACATCATGATCTCATTTGATCTTCACACCCTTCAAAGTGGAGAGAAGAGCAGAGCAGGTATTATCTCTACTTTCAAAAGGGGAAAATGGAGCTGCAAGATATTCTTAGGGTCAAGCAGGCAGTAAATGGAAGACTCAGGCTTAAATCCGCATCTGACTGTAATGTTCATGCCCACCATCTTTAGATTTCATTAAACAATTATTTTAATCACTATCCAATATTTTATAATAGAGCAATTAGTAACAACACAGGTTTTAGAGGCCAGGAACCAAAGTCTGAATACAGCCTCTACCACTAGATTGGCTGCATAGCCTCTTGGAGTTATGTAACCATTGCTTTACACCTTGGTTTACCCATCTACAAATGTAAATGATAATTTAGACCCCTCATCCAGATGTGAGAACTAAATAACATATGTAAAGTCCTTAGCACAATACCTAGCATGGACTAAGTCATGAATCGTAGCTTGTTATTATTCATTTTGCCTTCCTTATATACACTTAGTCTAAGCCTTCCATCAAAAAAATTAAACTAAATGCTTCTCTTTATATGGGTATAATACATGTAAACATGAGCAATGTTTTCCATGTAAAGTCCTTAAAAAGATTATATTTTCAGGGATCAAATTTTACAGCCTTGCTACTCAAAATGCAGACCTAGGCGTCAACACCATCAGCATCAACTGGCATCTCATTAGAAACACACAATCTCAGGCCCCACCCCTGGCTGGATGAATCATATCTCCATTCGAGCAAGGATCCCAGGTGATTTGAATGCACATAAAAATTTGAGCACCACTGGTCTCCAGCATGGTGCTAGAGAGTTGAGTAGAGGTACAGGCACGAATACCAGGCAACTTCAAAGCAAAGGGCATGCATTTCATTCAGCAACAGCTTCTGAAATCATTCCTTTTAAATATGGAAAGTCCTCCATTGCTGGATACTCTTTATGGTGTTTGGTTTTATTAACTTATCATTGATTTATTATTCTCCCTTAACCCTATGGTTCCACCCTCCACCCAGGAGAATAGGTTTATGTAGACTTAACAGATCAACACATTCTGGAAGCTCATGCCAATAAACAAAGAAAAGACATGCTCTAAAAGCTTTTTTTCCCTATCTCTCTTTTCTCCTTCCCTATCGCAACTCAACCCAAAAGGGCAGCAGCTACTGAGGGTAAATGTGGAGGCTTCTAAAATTAAATTGGAAAAAGTATATTTATTATTGAGGTTGGAAGGGAAGGTGACATTTTTTAAGGTTAAATTAGGTAAATTAATTGGAAGCAGAACAAGTAAAAATCAATCCTCCTTGCTGAGCATAAATGGGCACTATTTTTCAGTTGTGTGATTTTGTATGTCCCTTTGTAGCTCTCCCTAAGGTAGACGATCCCTTTGTGTTTGACGGAGACAGGGAGTTCATTGTTTTTCTTTCATTGCTTCAGTGCCAAGGCTATACGGCTCCATGGCCTAGCACAGCTCTAATGGTTAGAACAGACTAGAACAGAACAAAGAAGAGTTAACCCAGGCCAACCACCGCACTGCAGCCAAAGGAATTCAATACTGGGGACTTTGGACTAAGCAACAAGGATTCTAAAGTAAGAAAAGGTCATTTCTCAGCCACAATGAGGATGTTGTAATTGAAAAGGGATTTAAAGATTTACAGGGTAGAATCATTCCTGGATTTCATTCTTGGACTTTGGAGGCGTAATTATTTTGTTTGATACCTGGCTCCTCTGTTTCCTCTGTTTTCCAGGTGTGTGATTATTAGCAAGCTCTTCACTCTCTAAATTTCAGTTTCCTCTACTATGGAAATGGGATACTAATACCCACTAGAGTGATGTGAAGCTAAACTGAATTAGGGTACATGTAAACCACCAGATTCTGTGCTACCATTCAGCAGAACCATAATAACTTAACTCCCCTTCACTGCATGACATTATGTCTAGGCACAAATATTTGATTATCACTAAACACGTTGGAAGAAAAGGTTCTGCCTGTGGGTGCAGACTTAGGGGGATTGATAACACCTGATTTATGTGCACTGGGTTCCTAAGCCAGAGGTAGAGTCCAGCAGCGAATCAGGAGAGCTTCCTTATTCTAACACCCTCTCGGGGGAAAAAAATGGCTCTACACCTCTGATCACGTCACCTGATAGACTCATCTGATCAAAATACACAAAATGTCCTTTTTTTCTAGAAATTTTGCTGCAATAATTAGTTATCCTAAAATTATACAATCTCAATAAACGGTAATACAGAATAGAAAATTCTGCTACTACAATATAAAATTTCTCTCTGTTGGTTTCCCCAGCAATAGCCAGAGAGAGTGTCAGAGACATGTGCAGTTACACTATCGTAATGAGGGCATTTATGGACCATGTGTTTGAGCTGTTAAACTTCCAATGTGAGGTGGATAAAATGCATAGGTTTTCTCTTTTTACTCCTGACCAAAAAGAGTCAAATTTCATTTGGCTAGTAGAAGCAAGCATGTTCATCATTTTGTCTCAAACACACATGTGTGAAAACACACAGACACACAAACACATGCAATCCTGGAACAATTAGGTACATATCTACATATAAAAAAATAAATCTTAGTCCATACTTTACATTTGATATGAAATATTAATTCAAAATATATCATACATCTAAATATAAATTGTAAAACAATCAAGCATTTAGAAGAAAACATAGGAGAAAATCTTTGTGACACTGACTTAGGCAAAGATTTCGTAGATTTGACCCCAAAAGCATGAAACAAAAGAGAAAATATTAATAATGTGAACTTTATGAAAATTTTCATTTTTTTTAACATCTTTATTGGAGTATAACTGCTTTACATTGTTGTGTTAGTTGCTGCTGTATAAAAAAGTGAATCAGCAATATGTATACATATATCCCCATAACCCCTCCCTCTTGCGTCTCCCTTCCACCCTCCCTATCTCACCCCTCTAGGTGGTCACAAAGCACAGAGCTGATCTCCCTGTGTGATGCAGCTGCTTCCCACCAGCTATTTATTTTACCTCTGCTAGTGTATATATCTACAAACAGTAAATGCTGGAGAGGGTGTGGAGAAAAGGGAACCCGCTTGCACTGTTGGTGGGAATGTAAATTGATACAGCCACTATGGAGAACAGTATGGAGGTTCCTTAAAAAACTAAAAATAGAACTACCATATGATCCAGCAATCCCACTACCAGAAAATTTTAATTTTTTTGCTCTGCAAAAACATTGTTAAGAAACAAAAGCCCTGAACTAGGAGAAAATATTTGCAAGTTACATATCTGACAAAAGACTTGTATCCAGAACATGTTAAACTTTCAAAACTCAAGAATAAGAAAACAAATGTAAAAACTGAGAATACCAAGTGCTAACAAAAATGGAATATACCTGGAACTCTAGTGAGAATGCACATGGTGGAGACACTTTAGTAAATAGTTTGGCTGTTTCCTATAAAGTTAAACATACACTCACAGTTATTCTCCTAAGAGAAACATAACTTCTATTCACATACAATGAGATCCCATTTGTGTAACATTCTAGAAAAGGCAAAATTTAGGGATAAAGAACAGACCAGTGGTTTCCAGGGTTTATGGCAAAGAAGAGGAAATGACTACAGAACCATGGCACAGTGAAATTGGGGAGCTAATGAAACTGTCCTTTATTTTGTTTGTGGTAGTATCAATAGATAGGTGACTTCATGCATTTGCCAAAAGTCACAGAACTGTGTACTGTACTGCAAAGAGTAAATTTTATCATATGTAATTTAAAAAATGATTTTAACAAACGTGAATACTGAAGAGGAAGAAACAACATTGCTATTTTTACAAGTTATACAATCATATACATAAAATACCCGAAAGGATCGCCAAAAAATTATTAGAAATAATAAGAGAATTTAACAAGTTGGATAAATAGAAGATCCATATAGAAAAATCAACTGCATTTCTCTACACCAAAAGATGTTACTGCTAGATAATGTAAATTTTAAAAAAGACTTACATGGAGAAAATTAGTTTAGGAAAAGGCATTAAATATGGAAAAATAAATATAAATAAATGGAGAAATCCACTTGTTTGTGACAAGTGTGATGGTCAATTTTATGTATCAAAATGACTAGTCTACAATCCTCAGTTATCCAATCTAACACTAATCTAGGTGCTGCTGTGAAGGTATTTTGCAAAGTCTGTAATCAGTTAACTTTAAGTAAGGGAGATTATTCAAAATAATCTGGATGGTCCTGATTCTATCAGTTGGAAGGACTTAGAACAAAGCTGAGACTTTCCTGAAGAAGAAGAAATTCCATCAGCGGACAGCAGCTTTAGTGTGTCCAAGAATGCCTGCCTGCCCTTCCTCACGGCCTGCCTTAGAGATTTGGACTTGCCTAGCCAGCCCCACAATGGTATATGTCTATTCCTTGCAATAAATCTCTCAATAAATATTTCTTGCTGGTTCTGTTTCTGTGATTGAACGATGACTGGTACAAAGAAGGCTGAATTTTATAAAGCATCAATTTTCCCCCAAATTATTTTTGAATCGAGTACAGTTTTAATCAAATTCCAACTTCTTTTCAAGTTACTTGAAAAACTGATCCTAAAAACTTTGCAGATGAAAGCTCAAGAATGGCCAAGATACTCCCGAGGATTAAGCACAAAATGGGAGCTCTGCCTTACTAGATATCAGCACTTATTATAGAGTACAATGACAACAGTGTGGTACTGGAATAGGACATTTCAAAAGAAAATTTGACCCAGTGGAACAGAAGAAACAGCCCAGAAATAGACTCCTAGATGCATGCAGATATAATTTATGAAGTGGCATTGCAGAGCACTATGGAAAAGAATGAGCTACTTCACAGAACCATTTCAGTGAATCTGAGAAATAGGATACAGTGAAAATGGTTAAGTCAAAGACAAATGTATATCGTATTATACAATATTTATAAAACTCAGAACAAGAAAACTAAATAATATCTTGTTTAGGGATATATACATATGCAGAAAAACTTATTTTAAATAGCAAAGAAATGATATACACACAACTCAGGAGAGCAGTTACCTCTGAGAGGGAAGTAAGGGAGTAGGAATAGGAAGACAGCAGAAAGATATATTCAATGGCATTGATAATGCTCTAGTTCAAAAGTTGGGTGGTGACAGGGAGATATCTAAAATGTTTATCAAATAGTAGGATATAATCCCAAATCACATGCCCAAGATATTATTTCATTTTTACTCGTGTCCTGTTTCTAAGATTCACTGAGATGGTCCTGTGAAGTAACTGGTATTAAAAATAGAACTACCATATGATCCAGCAATTCCTCTTTTGGGTATCTATCCCAAGGAAATGAAAACAGAATACTGAAGAGATATCTGCACTCCCACGTTCACTGCAGCATTATTCACAATAGCCAAGATATGGAAACAACCTGTGTCCATCAACGGATGAATGAATAAAGAAAATGTGGTACATATATACATATATAATGGAATATTATTCAGCCATGTGAAAGAAGGAAATCCTGCCATTTGAGATAACATGGATAGACCTTGAGAGCATTATGTTAAGTGAAATAAGTCAGAGAGAGAAAAATAAATACTGTATGATATCACTTGTACGTGGAATCTAGAAAAGCTGAACTGTAGAAACAAAGTTGAGTGGTAGTTGCCAGGGGCTGGGGGTGAGGGGTTGGGGGAGGTGAGACATTGTGGAGACGCTGGTCAAAGAATATTAACTTCCAGTTAGAAGATGAAGAAGTTCTGGGGATCTAATGCACAGTATTGTGATTATAGTTAATAATATTGTATTATATACTTGAAAGTTGCTAGAAGAGTAGATCTTAAAAGTTTTCACCAGAAAAAAAGAAGTGATCATTATGAGACATGATGATGTTGTTAGATAACCTTACAGTGGTAATCATATTGCAATATATGTGTATCAAATTAACATGTTGTATACCTTAAACGTACACATTTTTTTTTAACATCTTTATTGGAGTATAATTGCTTGACATTGTTGTGTTAGTTTCTGCTGTATAACACAGTGAATCAGCTATACGTATACATATATCCCCTTATCTCCTCCCTCTTGCATCTCCCTCCCACCCTGCCTATCCCAACCCTCTAGGTGGTCACAAAGCACTGAGGTGATCTCCCTGTGCTATGCTGCTGCTTCCCACTAGCTATCTATTTTACATTTGGTAGTGTATATATGTCCATGCCACTCTCTCACTTCATCCCAGCTTACCCTTCCCCCCTCCCTGTGTCCTCAAGTCCATTCTCTACATCTGCATCTTTATTCCTGTCCTGCCCCGCCCCTAGGTTCTTCAGAACCATTCTTTATTGTTTTTTTTTTGATTCCATATATATGTGTTAGCATAGGTATTTGTTTTTCTCTTTCTGACTTACTTCACTCTGTATAACAGACTCTAGGTCCATCCACCTCACTACAAATAACTCAATTTCATTTATTTTTATGGCTGAGTAATATTCCATTGCATATATGTGCCACATTTTCTTTATCCATTCATCTGTCGATGGACACATAGGTTGCTCCCATGTCCTGGCTATTGTAAATAGAAACTTACACAATTTTATGTCAATTATATCTCAACTAAGCTGGAAAAAAATTATAAATAGATAAATAAATTAGTAAATTCTCAGAGGGAAACTTAAAAATTATTACAATATAACCTTAGAGTGGATTCTAAATGCATCAAAAAATTATTTTTATCCACTGCCAGAAAACTTTAGTCTTCATTGTTTGCAAACTTCCCGTAGCAATGAAAAAAAAGTTCTTCTCCTAAAATAAGTAAATAGAAATAATCTCCTACGTGATTCCATATAGTTTATTAAAATTTCAAACTTTAATATCGTTGGAGCTCCAGGAATCTGTGATTGATAATGCAGTCAAACAAGAAAAAAATAAATGTAATATATTAATTCCCAAAGCTGTAGGAATGGATCAAACATACTAAATGGGTGTTTCCATAGAACCTGTCACAGTTTTGAATAAAAATGACCTTCTGTAACTAATATCTCCATCCCCTCCCTAGCCCCCATGACCTACACGAAAAGGAGCAAGAATAAGGATAATCCAGTCAGATTATAGCCACGCCTCCCTTTTCATTACTGTATTCCTAGCACCTTGAATAGTGATTTATTTATAGTAAGTCCACAATAAATATTTTACATTAATAAGCAAATAGAAGAATGCATGAAAGAATGTCTCTACAACAGCTCTTCGCAAATAAAAATACTAAATTTAGTAGGACAGTCACAAGGTTAGCAGAGAGCTGACATGAAAATCAATCTCTATTCTAATTTCCTTTGCTGTTCCTTACTAGCTCTCCTACATGGGTCAGACAGCACACTCATCTTTAATTCCGCTACAGAATAGATCAAAGACCAAGCCTAAATGAAGGAGATAGACAGTAAGCACTGAGTTCGTACCGTATGCAAAATCACTGTGACTACCATCCATGGGTTACAAAAGAAACAGAACCTCTAGAATTGCCTCTGATGGCCAGACCTTCCAGAGTGTCATAATTTCACAACTTTACTAAAAATCAGTTCTATTCTTTGAACTCTAAAATGCATTTTGTTAAACCCATAATGTCTAATATAATTTCTGAGATGTTCAAATTCACAAATATATACTCCCCTTCTCCAACTGTACCCATACACTTCAGTGGAATTTAATGGATATTCACAAAAGAAGTCAAAATGCCTAGTACATAATGATATCTTAAAGACAAAATTTTAAATTAAAACATATCAACCTTACTCAAAAGAGATTAAAAATCATCCTTTAGGATAGTGGTGGTTAAACTTAGTTGATGAAAAGGGCAAAGATCCCACAAGCAGTGGAACATTCATAGAGAACGAACACTCATAGCTTCAAAAGGTAAAAATAATGCAAAAGACAGGAAGCAAAGTAGATAGAAGGAAGAAGAAAATGTGGGCATTGCAAAGAAGAATTATTATAGGGTGGTCTTGAAACTGTCAGGGAAAAAGAATGATTAGAAAAATGTTCTGAAACTGAATCTAATTCATATACATATAATACCAATGAGTTAAATGTATACAACATTTTAAATTTCAAGAGCTTTTTCATGTATACTATTTTATCTTTATAGCACCTCTTTTCTGTTCTTACTGTACAGAGAAGAAATTTGAAGTACTAGAAATTTAGCCGAGATCTCGCAAAAAACTAAAGAGTCAGGAGCATAACCCAAATATTTAGCCTGATACTTCTCCCACTGTAGACCATTCTGACCCTTTCTAAAGAAACTCAAAGAATAAAAATAATACCAAATCAATCAATTCAAAAAACTAAAATAGTAATTTAATCAGTAATTTTTACATGACACCATCTCATCTATTTAATGGGTTTTGCTTTTTACTGAAAAAAATTATGGCTATTATAGCACCTACCAAGAATACAAAGCAGCCAAGTGATTTAGTCAACTGAAGCAAATTAAACAAAAAACAGCAATTCTTACATTGTTCAGTATTAAAAGATTTCAAACCACTTAATCTCATTAAAAAGAAAACAATATCTTGTGGACATTTAAAAATACGACTACTCTGATCTCTTAAAATTTTTAAATATTTTTAGAATTATTCCTGCATCCATTCACTCTGTGTCTTTTCACAATGATCTTTCATTTTCATCCCTTTTAATACAGCATACTTAATGCCCTGGGTGCCCTAAAGTATCAGTTAAGGTATGGGGTGTGTGGTGGGGAGAACCGTTCTCTCCCTATGTACATAAAATTAAAGTTGTTCCTTAGTCACTTTAAAAGAAAGAAGGCAGAAGCCTGTTTTATTCTTTTTTTTAAAATTCAACCAAGGGAAAAGAATTCTACAAATGAAGAAGAAACAAGGAAGGTCATTCTGATGATATAACAGATGGACAGGCTCAAGAGGGAATGAGTCCTAGAATAATGTTTGACGTTAACTAATGTAAATAGAAATTGAACCCACTCAAAAACCTTAGAAGATAGTCCATTATGTCTCTTAGCCTTGATTTGAATTAGAAAAAAATAACATTAAAATTGTAAGTGCAGACACTGATAAGTGACATTTAATTTTGCATATTCTTTTATACTTTCAAGGTTTCCACAGTCATGAGAACAACGCAGTTCAGCTGCAGGTAGGTGCCCATGGGGCCACTGGACCAGAAGAGGCCACTCGGCAATTCATCCCTGCACATTTATGAATGATCTGGATCTCCTCCTTTTTCAGTGTTGGGCGGGGGAGCTTATTAATCATTTTTCTGAAGCATTAATGGGCAGACAAGCATACTGCCAGCTGGTAAAAAGTGGCAGCTGCAGCAGAATGTAGAGCCCCCTTGACAGAATTATGGAACACAGCCAGGACCGGGAGCCATACAGGAAAGAACATACCTTTGGTGGCTTTGTCAATTAGTCGGGTTAAAAGGTCAACGTGTATCAATGAAGAAAATCTAAAACTCATTTTTCTTTGCTCTGATGACAGCCTTCAGACTGATTAAGATTATCACTAAAAACACAGGAACTTTTCACCCCGGAGCAATCTCAATGGATCAAATTCATGAACACCTATGATGAGCAATTGCTTGCATATTTCATCAGAATCTTTTCCCAAGGTTTGGAACCATGAAATCTCACTTTTGTTCAAAAATTATCAAAGCCTTAAAGCCTTAAAAAACAAGATCAAAGTTGTCTTTTCATTTTACACAAGAAAGCCCAGCAGGATTTAGCACAAAGAACACCAGTCTAGATCAGGATATTTGGCTTTCAGTCCTCATCTTAGAACTAACAAGGTGGGTAATCGTCACCGTTGCCAACTAACTTAATTCTTTAAGACTAATATGTAAAATGAGAAGCTGACTCATGGTATTTAAGGTTACTTCCAATTCTGAAATACCGAGGCCAGGATTTGCTTCCTTTAAACCTCAACATCACTAAACATTTCTATTTGTTAATGGTACAATGTGTTTATCTCCAAAGAAACAAATATGAAGTTTTCAGAATTAAGAACTGTATCTATATCAGGTTGAAACCAACACAAACATTTTGCACTCTTGCCATCCCTCTTTGCTCCTTTGCCTTTACTCATTCTCTCCCCACCTGTATCTCTTGCCAAAACGTTCTCTTGTCTCTCTGCCCTTTCTAAATCTTGCTCATTTTGCAAACTCAAGCAAATCTTCATCTTCGCAGGAAGCCCCCTCCTGCAAAGCACACTGATATCCCTTCTCTTAAATTCAGCTGTTCTTATCATCAATAACACACAGCTATATTTTGCTATTTTAACTATCTATGCCTATTGTATTGGCCTTCCATGACTATATTGCAAACTCCTTCTACAGCAGGAACTGCTAAGACTTTTCTGGATCCCATACAATACCTGGCAAAGTATCAGTGTGTTAGGCTTCCATAAATGTGCTATTGACTAATGAGTAGTTCAGTGTATGAATGTCAGAAACAATTACCATACATCTACCTCATAAAAACTTTACATCACTTAACAATTCCAATTCACTTAACCCTTTTCCAACCTAAACAAAGAAATTCTTTTAAAAACTTAATCTACTTTGCATAACTTTAAAAGCACAAGAAACAAGGTGTAGAATAATATCCCAATAACTGTCTGACTAATGTTGAGAAAGATTTTTTCTGGCCCATCCTTTTCACATCTGTTCTTAACATAACCTAGGAATATGCTGGCAATTATTTTTCTGACAACAGCTCCACAATAATGACTATAACTTGTACTTATATTCACATATCTATTTAATCATTTTACTTAATAATCAGGTCAATCCAAAAGGAGTAAAACACATTTATATTCAATACATCTCGACATATTTTTTGTTGGGCATCCTGTATTTTTATTGTGTTTTTTTTTTCCTTCCATCTATTACCTTCTACTTGTATTAAGCAAATATCATTCAATCTTTGTATGGACATTTTTCCAACTCAACATTGTTTGAAGTGCTATTTCTTTCTATCCCTTTCTTTCTTCCTTTCTTTCCTTCATTCTTTCTTCCTTTCTCCCTTTCTTTCTTTCTTAACAAATCTTAGCTTTACAAATAATCTAGTAGCTTGTTATCATTCGCTTCATAACTGATAACTTGAAATGGTGGTTAAAATCTCTGCAACTGGCTTCAAGGACATTTCCATATGAATATAACCAAATCTCAACTTCACCTGCAGACAGTTTCAAGTTAAATTTCTTCTCCATGTAAGAATCTCATTCTCATCATTTTTTTTATTTTGGAACATTCTTCTCCAAAAGGAGGGAAAAGCCTACTAGTTTATATTTGTGGTATATTTTCAAAATTTTTGCATAACAACTTATCTGTATTTCCCATTTAAATAGAATTTATTGTCTGAATAATGTGAAAATACCAGTTTAGTGAATTCAAAACTATCCCTCTAACTAGTAATTTACTTATTACAGTCTGGCCAAGAAGTATGTCTGTTTTGTGTTTACATATATGGTCAAAGCATAAACTGTCTTTTTTCCCTTTCTTATTCTATTTTTCCATTTTTAATAATTACATAAGAAACAGAAGCTTTTTTTCCTAAAGGGAATGGACTTAGTGAAGTTATTTGCTTTATCACAATTAGGGCTCCCCATTTAAGGCTGTACCCACTTTTACATTGTTTGTACATTCACTTCTCCTATTCTCAGTCGTAGTTATTGTGATTTTATTTTCAAGCAAGTGGAAGTGATTCAAGTAGTATTCATAGTCTACATTCACAGCAAGGTCTCCAAATTCCACCTGCATATCCTATACTGTATATCCACTCACACTTCTCTTGCAAGAAAACTAAAAGTCATCTACATACAATTTCTCTGCTTCCAGCTGAGGATATTTTGCCACCTAATGGCAAAAAAATTAGTTTCACCACATTTAATTTTGAAATTCATTTCAAAAATCCACTGAAAGCAATGTATAAGACTGGACACAGGTATAATTATGGGAAAACAAATCATTTGCCAAAAAACTGCTTACAAAGTAGCAAAGACATGTTTCCATTCAATAGTTATTCATTTAACAGATACGCTATGAAATGTAAACTAATTATTCCAGACTTTTCCTAATGTTTTGAAGGATTTAAAAATATTGTGTATATTATATTTAAATATAGTTCTCTTTCTGCTAATTCCTCCGTTTTAGATTTCACAGACTGAGGCACTCCCTAAAAATGTCTTCAAGAGGGCAAATTCAGTCAGTCCACAGAAACAGCAGCATTTAGAAAAGCCTACCATGCAATTGGCAACTTTCTGACTGTCCAATGTTCTGATTGTAGACTTAGATATGAACCAAATTCAGCATTTACCTAGAAAAGACTACAGAAAGTATAATAAGTTACTGTATATACACTGCTCGAGTGACTGGCATAGGGCAGCTCTCATATCTATTTCTTCAGAAGAATTGATAGTTTTCATGTATTCTACCTACATTAAAATTAGAGCAATACCGGGCTTCCTTGGTGGCGCAGTGGTTGAGAGTCTGCCTGCCAATGCAGGGGACACGGGTTCGAGCCCTGGTCTGGGAAGATCCCACATGCCGCGGAGCAACTAGGCCCGTGAGCCACAATTACTGAGCCTGCGCGTCTGGAGCCTGTGCTCCGCAACAAGAGAGGCCGCCATAGTGAGAGGCCCGCGCACCGTGATGAAGAGTGGCCCCCGCTCGCCGCAACTAGAGAAAGCCCTCGCACAGAAACGAAGACCCAACACAGCCAAAAATAAATAAATAAATAAATAAATTTTAAAATGGTCCACATCAAAAAAATCTTAAAAAAAAAATTAGAGCAATATCATTTTTGACTAATTATGCAAAACATACATTTTAAAAGGGAAGAAATACATATAAATAGGAAAAATAAGCAGAAACATAACTTCTTTCCCTGTGTGCCTTTTAAAGAACCTTGAACTAGACCATCTGTATGTACTTCACAATGAAACTCTACAGGCAGCCACTGAGCCTCTTCTCCATAGGTATAAAATGAGAAACTTGGAGAGCTATTGAACACTGCATTCTCTCAGTGAAACAGCACACACGCATTTAGCATGAGGTGTTCTGCCACTGAGAAACACTGGGGAAATTCAGAGTGTTCAATGGCTTCAAATTTGCACCCACAGCGCCACGTCATGCAAGCTGCTGCGCTCAACTCGGTGTGTTCCATAAAACAAGGGAAAGCACTTTTACAAACCAGCAACATGATAATGACTGGAGCTGAGCTCCTTCATTCTCGTGTATGCAAAAAAGAAAAAACACAAACCATCACTTTGAGATGCTTCTCTACATACAGTCTATTCTTTGCTCTGAGTCTCCAAAACTAGAGGGAGAAACACAGAAAACTTCCCAAATAATGTTAGTTGTCAATATGTCTGCCTTCATGGTGGTTGTTTTATAGCACTGAATATTTCTGATGGCAGTTATATTAAACATTCCCTTTATTTCAGGTTACCATCTATTTTACCTGTTTATTTTAGCAAGAGCAAGTTCAGGTCTAAACAGCATGCCCAGTGTTTTGGCTCTATATTATTTATGAACAAACATGCAAACCTCCTGGCTTATGGCTTGACATTCTGTGTACATGTAACTGTGGCTCGTGATAGCTACCATACCTCTTACATGATCTTATATTTGCACTGGTCTCAGACTCTAAACACCAGGAGGGAAAAACCCAAGATGCAGAGAGAGAAACACAATACAAGAAAGACAATTTGGAAGTCATCTTGTTCCATCTTCACCATGGGAGTTAATTGTAAACAAACATTTTTCTGAAGGGTGCCTTCAGTAGGTTTGTGACTACACCGATGAATTACACAGCAGAGTATTTTGCAAGCATTGTTTAGATATAACCGTTCAGCATAGCAGGCGTAATCACTAGCACATCATCTGACACTTATAAGAATGTATTGCTGGGATTCCCTGGTGGCACAGTGGATAAGAATCTGCCTGCCAATGCAGGGGACACGGGTTCGAGCCCTGGTCCAGGAAGATCCCACATGCCGTTGAGCAACTAAGCCCGCACGCCACAACTACTGTAGCCTGCACACCTAGAGCCCGTGCTCTGCAACAAGAGAAGCCACCGCAATGAGAAGCCCATGTACGGCAAGGAAGAGTAGACCTCGCTCGCCACAACCAGAGAAAGTCTGAGTGCAGCAACAAAGACCCAACGCAGCCAAAAATAAATAAATAAATAAATACTAAAAAAAAAGAAAAGAATGTATTGCTGCAACATTCCTCTAGGTAGCAAATGTTCTCAAAAACGTTTCACACGGAAACCCAGCTATTCCTCTACTAAAAAAGAAAACAGGGACTTCCCTGGTGGCGCAGTGGTTGGGGGTCTGCCTGCAAATGCAGGGGACGCGGGTTCGAGCCCTGGTCTGGGAGGATCCCACGTGCCGCGGAGCAACTGGGCCCGTGGGCCACAACTACTGAGCCTGCGCGTCTGGAGCCTGTCCTCCGCAACAAGAGAGGCCGCGATAGTGAGAGGCCCGCGCACCGAGATGAGGAGTGACCCCCGCTTGCCGCAACTAGAGAAAGCCATTGCACAGAAACGAAGACCCAACGCAGCCAAAAATAAATAAATAAAAATAAAAGGAATTCCTTAAGAAAAAAAAAAGGGCAAGAGAAACCCAAGCACCAACAATATGGAGCAATATAGACAATTCAGTTAAAAAAAAAAAGAAAACAATTCTAAATGAAAGGGAAAAATCAAAGGTCACTGTAACCTCAGTTCACTCAATGTATGTACTTAATATACCTCTGCCTTGTTTGCACAACTCTCTGTTTTCTGTGGTGCCTGAACTTTTTGCTCTGATATCTCCATTGCCCCTCATGATGTAGTATGTGTTTATGCTCGCACATATTACAATAGCAAAACCTGAAATTATATAATCCATATGATTTCTATAGTGTTTCTTAGCACCATTTCAATAACAGTCCAAATATGGAGAGCTTTGTGTGTATGTTTGTGTTTCTGTATTTGAGGGTCTACACAAGATTCCCATGGCCTCAATGATCAAGCATGTCGTTTATGGGTCTGAGAACAGAATATCAAGATCACAGATATGCACTCCGAGTAAGCCACATAGCCTGGAGCTGTTTCATGGCCACATACTTTAGCCTTAAGCCCAGTTAGCTGTATAGTAAATACTGATTACTGATCAGATGATGTGAAACAAAGACTGCAAATATACAAACTGATCTCAGTAGTTGAAGAAGTATATGTTCTATCAATGGTGTGTTAAAATGGCAAAAGGGCAAAAAGAGCAAAAATAATGCTTGCTATAATATTGGATAATATCTGCAATTTTTTGCCTCTAAATGCCTTGTTTTGTAGCACTAAAAACCAACCATAAATTAGTGAGATACCCCTCATAGGAAGCATTCAAGTCTTAGCCTAAATCACTGTTGTTAAGGCTATTTTGCCTAGGTAGCGAGTAAAACCAGGTTACCGCTATGGTGTTGTCACTTGCTTAGAGTCTAAGGTTCCAGTGATTTTGTATTTTATATATATATATTTACATATTGATCAAATATTCATTTTCACAGGGCATCAATGTGATCCGGAAAAGTATAATATGTGCTGCAAATTATTTATTGTACTTCAAGGACATTTTTGGGAGAACCAAAGAAAGAATTTTACAAAAGAACTAGAGAATAAATCATTGTTTTATTTAGCTTTATTTACTTTTAAAAATCGGACTCTTATACATTCCTGCTATCTCAGAGTTGTTCATCCCAATCTGTTTGGTCTCACTTTTCTTTTTGTATCTTGGGAGTCAGAACTACAAGCTTCAGAAGTCAGTTCAGATGGTTATCTGCAATTTCTCTTTGTAGTGCCCTTTGAGGTCAAATCCATTACAGCATACGTTCAGACTGACTTTGCACACTTAACTCCACTGGGCTTTCAGTGACATACTCAGCGCTTCACCTGAGAACCTGCTATCCATGGATACAGGAGATGTTAAAAATGATCCTGAGAACCTGTTATCCATGGATACAGGAGATGTTAAAAATGATACATACAAAAAAGAGAGAGAGAGAGAGAGAAAGAAAGAAAAACATGTGGTTCATGCCTACACAGTACATTATGGCTGACTAATTTACAACTCCTAAAATCATCGAATAAAGATCATGCCACTTTTTTTAAAGATTAAAATCTTTTTTACCACTAAATGGTGCTATTCTGTTTCCGAGTCACCTGGGCTCCACTCAGAGAAGCACGAAGTGTTGCCTCCATGGATTTCCTGGAAAGCACAGAAATATAATCTTGTTATTGCATATTTGCCACTCAATAAGGGAATGTGTGGCAGGAGATAAAGTTAGCCAAACATTGGCAACTGATTTAGAAATAGAAAACTAAGCGATTTTCTTCGTACATAAGGAATACAATACATTGAGCATTGTGACTATGCTTCACAAGTTCCACTGAGTTGGATTCTTCTTGGAGGATTTCTTCTTATTTTGAAAATACAAACTGATACGATTTTCTGAACTGACTCGGTGACTAAGGCAGAGGGGCCCAGGATATGATAAATACAAATAGATGGAGGAGGTGAGGAGAAGGGAGATCTAGTTGATATGTTTTGTCCTTGCTTTCTCTCCTAGATCCTATGCAGAGAGTTTTTAAATACCCAGCTCTTAACTTCAAGAGAAGTAAAACTCTGAAAGCAGAAAAGAAGCTGCTTCTGTCCCTCCAAAAATTAAGATCCTCCTCTCTTTATTAATTTCTTCATTACAAGTTCAGAATTTTTTTTTTAAAGTTGAGGGAAGGATTTTTAATTTATTTATTTATTTATTTCTGGCTGTGTTGGGTCTTCTTTTCGTGCGAGGGCTTTCTCTAGTTGTGGCAAGTGGGGGCCACTCTTCATCGCGGTGCGCGGGCCTCTCACTGTCGCGGCCTCTCTTGTTGCGGAGCACGGGCTCCAGACGCGCAGGCTCAGTAGTTGTGGCTCACGGGCCCAGTTGCTCCGCGGCATGTGGGATCTTCCCAGACCAGGGCTCGAACCCGTGTCCCCTGCATTGGCAGGCAGATTCTCAACCACTGCGCCACCAGAGAAGCCCCAGTTCAGAATTTTAATGTCTCTTTTGACCTCATATGTTCTCACCACCCTTTGCCCCACACTCCATCCCAAAATATTCTCCCCTGACCTTGTTTCTTTCTTTCTGTTTCTAGCATCTATTTCTTCCTTTCAAACCACTCTAGCACAGGCCCTTATCACCTAATACTTGACTTCCAAAGCCCTCTAAGGTCGTTCCACTACTTACCAGATGTTTAGGTCAACACCTATGAATATTCTGAGAATTTAACCTACTTGCAGGCTAACAAGTTAGTCTGCCACAGTTTCATAGATGTTGGAAGAAAACACAAAACTTATGGGTCAGAGACAAGTAAATTAAATAAATAATTAATAAATGTAATTAAAAATAAATAAGTTTATTTAATTGAAAACAAATAAATTACTCAGAGCAATAGCTAACTAAGCAGCCAAGTGCTATTAACACTCCGCTTCCCCAAGCCTCTGTTCCCACAGGGCAAGGTGAAAGGATCAACTGACTCCTGCACACACATTCCAGGAGAGGAACTCTGAGCCTACGGAACCCAAAGCTTTTATCATGGACAATAAACATGCTCAACTTTTGCCCCAGAGGGAGACATTTATTGTTATTGCACCAGACAATATGTAAACCCGCCCTTTGCTTCAGGAGACACTAGGTCTAGCTTTCAGAGCTATAAGCTATGCAAACATCCATGAAAGGTTAGTCCAGAACAGAGGCAGCCAGTGGTCCTGCACTAAAGCTGTACAGAGATGCAAGGGATGCAAGAGATCCATGGCAAATTGTCTCCAAACACTTTAGCCTGGGGCACACTAATTATGCTCTCTAAATTTACGTTGCTTCATCTGTAAAATGTGACCAACACTACCTACTTCATTGGGCCTTTATGAAGATTAAATTTTAAAATGTACATTAAAAGTGTTTTAGCTCATTGCCTGATTCAATATGCAGTAAACAAACTTACTTAATTATGGCTATATTATTCAAGGTCAGTCCCTTTCTACCCAGTCTGGGCTGAACAACATCAAAACTTACTTCTCATTTATTTCTATATAATACATGTGTGTTTGGTCAGAATGGTCTGTTCACTTCCTACTACAAAGAACAGGTGCATTTCCAACTCTACAACTTTGCACATCTTCCCTCTGTCTGAAATCCCTCCCCATTTCTCACCATAATCCCAACCATCTTTCATGGCCAGCTGAATCTCTGCCAATTCTTCAAAATTCCCCAACTCATTGCAGGTCCCAGAGAACTTCCCTTCTACCAACTCACTACATTCGCAAATACTCCTCAATAAGTGCCAAATTCCTTTCACTTTATTATATTTACCCACTGATGGATTTAATTTCTCCCAGCTGGTCTCTCATTTGACTTCTTTTTAACATTTCCTCATGGGCTTTCTTGCTTCCCAAGTAAAAGTCAATTATGTGTACAAAATAATGTGATAATATAGTACCATGATACAATTGTCAGCAAGAACCCTTTTTTTCCCAAGGTGATTAAGGGAAGCTTTATATTTTTTAACTTACCAACTAAGTTTTATACATTCCATTCTCTCAATAGTCCTTCTAATATTTTAATCCTGAAAATAACCATTCCATGTAGAAAAAGGATGTGTGGTTTATAACTTTAACTCCCTGAGCAAAACCATAGTTAAGTAGAAACTGGAAGTTAATACACTCTTTCTGGGAAAGTGGCCTAAGTTGAAGTGAATTGAGAGTTCAGTGCAGGTGTCTACCTGTCACCAGAAATGGCCATCATCCCTGATGTTCTGGGCTACCAAACCTTAGTAAAGGGAACGGGATGAATTAAGCTGTGATTTGAAATGGCACGAGTCCCTGCAACAGGCAATCCCATAGAGAATACAGCTTAGATCCTAGGGTAAGTCCCTAGGGAAACTTGTGCCCTAGCTCCAGAGCAGTTTGCTTGTCACTCTGGCCACTTCCAAGGGAACTAAGTATAATTCCAAGCCTAGGGGCAGGGCAGGCAGCACGCCTGCAAGAGAGAGCCAGGGGCGGCAGCTGCATGTCTGCACAGGGCTGCGTGCGAGCTCTTGACCGACATTTCAGAAGGAAACCCAATCTTGATCTGAGCCCATTTCCAAGCTTTATTTTAAAGAAAAAGTACTTTTTTATAATACAATATAACAGATACTATCAACATATTAACTAACACAGTTAGGAGCCTGATGCTTCCCGGAATGCAAGGGAAACTTCCACAGAGCAGCACTGCCCAATGGAAGGCTCTGTGATGATGGAAATGTTCCATACCAGTGCTATCCAATATGGCAGCCGCTAGCCACACATGGCTATTGTGCACGTGAAAGAGGACTAGTGCACCTCAAAAATAAATCCTTTTATTTACCTTTAGTTAAGCAGCCGCATGTGACTAGTGGCTTCTGTATAGGATGGCACAGCTCTAGAACCTACCACACAGCTGCCCTTACTTTCATGAACATTGTCTCTTTTAGCCCTCACACTAACGCTGCGAGATAAGTGGTATCATGTTTCTTTTTTTTTTTTTTTTTCAATTTATTTATTTATTCATTTAATTTTTGGCTGCATTGGGTCTTCGCTGTTGCACGCGGGCTTTCTCTAGTTGCAGTGAGCGGGGGCTACTCTTTGTTGTGGGGCGCAGGCTTCTCATTGTGGTGGTTTCTCTTGTTGCAGAGCACAGGCTCTAGGCACGTGGGCTTCAGTAGTTGTGGCACACGGGCTTCAGTAGTTGTGGCTCGCGGGCTCTAGAGCGCAGGCTCAGTAGTTGTGGCTCACGGGCTTAGTTGCTCCGTGGCATGTGGGATCTTCCCGGACCAGGGCTTGAACCCGTGTCCCCTGCATTGGCAGGTGGATTCTTAACCACTGCGCCACCAGGGAAGCCCTCATGTTTCTTTTTATAGATGAGGAAATAGAGACTGAGCTATTTCCAATAATTAGCACAATATTGTACACGGATAAGTAGCAGAGCCAGAATTTAGTCATATTTTTCTGACTACAAAGTTTAAGTATATTGTTCTCTTTTGTTCATTTGTACCACCTTGATTTTTCAGAATCAAGCGCAAATTCCCTAACTTGGCATAAAAGTACTTTACAATCTGATTCCAGTCTTTGCCTTCAGCCTCACTTCACCACCACCCTTCCTACTCCCTCTATTTTAGGAATACTTTTGCTCTCCAAATCCTAATGCATTTTCCCAACTCCCTGCCTTTCAATTCACAGCACCTGAGCCTATCTTACAACCTGAAAGACCTTCCCTCTATCTCCTGTCTCTCTCTATGACTGGCGAGCCCCTATATTATCCTCTCATTTTCTGTTTATATGTTTGTCTCCTTGTCTAGAATGTGAGTTGAAGGAACAGTGCCATAACCACCTTGCACTCCTAAGATATAGCATAGTATCCTGTAAATACTCCAAAAGTATTTAGTGACACATAAATAAAGGGGGGAATGAAGATACAAATAAATTCATCACACATTCATAGAGCCTGATAATACATGGCCCTACTCTGGCAATGAGAATTGCCTGAACAATGAGTATATTAAGAAGACAAGGGACTTCCCTGGTGGCACAGTGGTTAAGAATCCACCTGCCAATGCATGGGACCCGGGTTCGATCCCTGGTCCGGAAAGATCCCACATACTCTGGAGCAACTAAGCCCGTGTGCCACAACTACTGAAGCCTTCGCCCCTAAAGCCTGTGCTCCGTAACAAAGACAAGCCACGAAAAGGAGAAGCCCGCGCATCTCAAGAACAGTAGCCAAGGCTCGCCCCAACTAGAGAAAGCCCGCACGCAGCAACGAAGACCCAACGCAGCCAAAAAAGTAAATAAATAATATAACTAACTAACTAAATAAAAAGAAGACAAGATCTCTTCCCAAGTATGTGGAAAGGCCTACGTTAACATTTTGTGAGGAGGAAAATGTATACATGACCATGGTTGGTTATGTACACCACCAGTGCTCACATTGGGTTAAAGGAAAGCAGGACCATGGGGCTGCTGAGGACCAGCTACCCCTGAGTGGCTGCCATTTGACACCCAAGCTCGAGGTGATTGGATAGTGCACAGTCTGCCTAAATTGAAGGCCGTAGGCATGCTTTCCCAACCCCTTAGACGAGTATGTGCTAAACCACTGGGGAGGAATATTCAACCGGTGGTAGGTGCCAACTTGGGGGGCTAGGTTGTTTCATTCGTCCATGGGGATATGTGATCAGCACCACTGCTTCCCAGAATGGAAGTTCACCTTGACGAGACCAGGCATATCTCTTCCCTTCTGAGAGAAGACCCAGGAACGGGCTCCTGATTTATCTTCTGTGAGTATCTCTTGTGGGTTGATTTACAAACAGGTCCGTTACCGTAGAGAACAGGAAATCGTCAAAGCTCTCCTCTCTCACCACCACACTTGCACCCATACAAACATGCAGACCTAACAAGGCACCCTTGAGCTGCCACCATGATGCAGAAGCCATGCTTCTGCCAGCAATTGATGGGTTTGGGGAATTGACCAAATTTGTATACAGGCATAACTCATTTTATTGCACTTCGCTTTATTGCACTTCACAGATACTGTGTTTTTTTTACAAATCGAAGGTTTGTGGCAACCCTGCATCAAGCAAGTCTATCAACATGATTTTCCAACAACATTTGCTCTTCACATTGCTGTATCACATTTTGGTAATTCTCAAAATATTTCAAACTTTTTCATTATTATTATACTTGTTATGGTGATCTGTGATCAGTGATCTTTGATGTAACTACTGAAAAAGAACATGACTTGCTAAAGGCTCAGATGATGGTTAGCACTTTTAGCAATAAAGTTATTTTTTAATTAAGGTTTGTACTTTTTTTAGACATAATACTATTGCACACTTAATAGACTACAATATAGCGTGACCATAACTTTTATATGCACTGGGAAACCAAAAAATTCATGTGATTTGCTTTATTGTGATATTCATTTTATTGCAGTGGTCTGGAACCGAACACACAGTATCTCTGAGGTATGCCTGCATTACCTTTCTTGTAACTCAAATGTTCATGGAGAACGTGGGCCACCTCTGAAAGTCTTGAAACAGCTCCAGATCAGTGGCTCTCTACCCTGGCTGGACATTAGGATCACCTGGGTATGCCTGGGCCCCACCCTCAGAACTTCGGGTACAACTGCTCTGTGATGAGGTCAAGGCACAAGAGTTTGTAAAAGCTCCCCAGGTGTTCATCTGTGGTTGAGATCCAGAGCCCTAGCTCATGAGACCAGCAGCTTAACTACCAGGGGTTCGCTAGGGAGGAGGGCGGTATCAGCTTCAGCACTGCAGCGGACTTGCGGGGAGCAGCCATTAGAGGGTGGTGAGAAAACTGCACAGAAGGAAAAGAAGAGTGGACTTCAGCAGACAAACACTAACCTAGGGCTTGAAGTGTATGGTACATTCTTATACCAACTCCTTTGCCCCAGAAACTATCTGTGACCCGAGTTCCTTTTACAATACTGTGCAATCCCTGCTCCTGTGATTTGTTTGTTGTCATAATTCAATTCAACAAGCAATAACTGAGCATTTAGAATGTGCATTCATTCTTCTGGCCCAGATACAGAGAAGAATGAGATTTAAAAATAGCAGTTAGAACCTGAGAGCCTAGCAAGGGAAGAAGACGCAAACAGTTCAACGCGATGCGTTACTGGCTGAAACAGACATAAGTACGAGTGTGAAATGCGAGTTCTAAGTACAAAGGAGGGAGAGCATTAGATTAACTGTCACTCAGGAGTAAAAGCCAGAGGCCTTACTGTGGCTACCAAGCCCTGGATCAGGCGCTTCGTTACCTCTTGATCTCACCTCCTATGACCCTTCTGTCATCTATCCCAATCCTGACTCAAGAGTCTCCTCACGGGACACCCGGGCACACTCCCAACTTAGGGCCTTGGCTCAGGCAGCTCCTCGGCCTTGAATGCTCCTCTCCCATTAGCCACGTCGTAATTCCTACACTAACTTCAAGTCTTTTCCAAAATTCTGTCATGGCAATGAGGCCTATCCTGCTGACCTTCCTTACAACTGAGACCCAGCCAGGCCTCACCCCACTCCCTTTACCCTGCTTCACTGTTTTCATTGCACGTGTCACATTTTAGCATAATACATGGCTTACTTATTATGCTTATTAATTGTCTGACTTCTTGCACCAGGATATAAACTCCACAAGTGCATGAATTATTTTGCTCACCGATAAATCTCAAGGGCCTAAAACAGAGCCTGGCATAGATGAAGCACTCAACACCTTATGTGGAACAAATAAATGAAGAGTTTAGCAAACTTGCACCTCACAGCAGTTGGCTTTCTTTTTCTTTCAGTAGAATCTGATTTGCTATTCGGTAGCCAGTGTGCTTCCGGGATGGGGCAGTTAGTAACAGCCCGCTGGGTCTACTGTGGAGACGTTCCCCCCACTTCTGTGTGAGCACCGTCAATCATCCATTACTCAATTCACCCGTCAACAAATATTTATTCAGCAACTATTTTATGCTCCATGCTGGGGACTGTGAACATTCAAAATGCCGACCTCGAAGGGCTGAACACCCAGCAAAAGAAATGAGGTCAACACACAAAGAAGTGCAATAGGAGGCAGGCTGTGCTGAGGCAGGAGAAGAATGCAGACAGCAATGCGACTGCGGAGTCTTCCGAAGGTACCTGAGGTATTACCCCTGGGAAAGAAACTCTAGTCCCTCTAGCGGTGGGCAGCTCAGACACACCACTCATCAGCTCATTTACCAAAGGTGGGCTTTCTTGTTTTGGCCTCTAATAACCTCCTTCCCTTCATGAGACACCTGCCAAGGGAGTGGAGAGATGTCATTAAGCTTTCTAAGCGCACTTGCGCTGACTTTTCTGATAAACTTTACCGACCAAATGAGGCATGAAAACCGCTGAACAATGGTTAAGACACTTTTTATTTTCCCTTTTTCCTCTCTGACTTTAAGGCATTTGGTTATTCGTTCTAAGCCATATGCAGTACATTATGTTTCAGGAGAGGCCTGTGTAGCAAAGCCCAGCAACAGTTTAGCAGTTGGCCCACTCTTTTCAAACTCATGCATGTCCTCACTGCAGATGTAAAATAGCTTGGATCAAAATGCATCATTGGTTGCACACGGAGGTGAGTGAATGATTTGTTCCTAGGAATAGAAGCCCTCAGACAAACAGCGCTAATCGCTCTCACCACAGAGCAGGTGGTGACAATAACAGAGTTTATTTTAAAGAAGGGGAAATTAAATAGTGGTTGCAATAGTCCTAGCCACTTTTAATTATTGTGACAGCAAATGATGAACAATTTCCTGTCACTTTCCCTTCTGAAGCGATTATTGATGTTTGCCTTATGGCTGAACTGTGCTGAAAACTCTCTAAGCAGGAGGCTGTCTGATTCAATGCTTTGTGGGCTCATATTCAGAAAGCCATTTGGCCTGCGAAGTCTCTGGATTATCTGTAAATACAGTGAAAGGAGACAGTGATTGCATGAAGCCAAGGGAATGCTCCTGAATGCCAATAAGGCAAATGTCATGACAGGAACACAAAGCCAGCATTCCCTGTGACCTTTTAGATAGAAACCAATTTACTTTGGTACCATCTCAAACAGAAAATTATGGTGTAATTCCTCATGTCAATACATAATTTATTTTGTAATAAACAACTACCTGCATATTTATAGAGCGCCTCTCCCCTCGTTTTTATGATGCTCTCCGGCCCTCTCTCCTGGCACACACCGCCGCCACCGAATCATTGCAAAGCTTTCTGTTTTAAGGCTGTTCTCTTCGCTAAGCTTGGTGATGACTGAGGAAAACATTAAAGGATTAAAAGCCACTTTCTATCCCTGCAAAGAAACTTAAGTCATTTATTTTCTTATTTTCAAATTACCTAACATCAGGTTGAAGGATTCGTAAGACCACGTCCAAAAAAAAAAAAAAAAAAAAAAAAAAAAACTCAAGAGATGCAGCATTAAGCCCTAGTCTAAAGCACATTTCCTAATAGAGGAAAGCCTCTGCATTTAAAGCAGCATTACAATCAGGCAGTGAATCAACAAAGGAGAATTGTCTTGCCCCAAGCTTCCACCCCTTTAAATGCATCTGCTTCTTTGCAGGAGGTCTGGGACAATGGCTGCCTCCCAAAGTCACCTCATTCTCTGTCTTTATAATGCAAATGGGACGAGTTCTGGAGAAGCTGTGCCCTTTCCCCTCCAGGTCAGCACTTTGAATCTCCCCCAGGCTGGCAGTGACAGGAGACTCTCCGCAGCTGACAGCTGGTCACGGACCTAGCTGAAAGCAGCTGGTGGTCTTCCCTGAGCCTCGAGCCACAGGTCACCTCAGCGCTGGCCGAGCTATCACCGCGCAGTTAGCATACTCGGTACGTGGGCTCCGTCAAGGACGAGCGAGGCAGGCGGAGTGGGGAGCGGCCGCGGGCACTGCCAGCGCTCCACCCACACACACCCCCGCACCCACCACTCATTACTCTGAATCACATTCTTGGAAAAATGAAGAGGTCTGAAACCTGAGCGGCTGAGGTCCAGCGTCTTTAGCAAATTTCAAAAAACATGGACAATGAAGGCAACTCACAAGGCAGAAAAGAAAGAACGATGTATATGCTGCTTAGAAACAGGCTGCTTTTGTTATTTTTGGCTTCTGAATACCTGTTTTTAGACCATTTTGGTAGTAATGATTATGAACCTTTGTTTACAATTGTGGGTTCCATCCCTGGCTAACTTCTGTAGCTTAATAACACTAAGAAGTGGCAAAGGTAATACGAGACACTACAATCGTTCCTTTGGAAATCAGCCACCGTGCCACACAAGACATACACACACACACCAAAGCAAACCAAACAAATGCATTTCTTTGGCTTCACAGGAGAGGCAGTAGCTCACAATGTGGAGAAAATGAGGGCTCCGGTTCAACTACAACATATTGAGAAGCAGAAGTCAATACCCAGAGAAGATTTTACATAGCACTCGTATTATTATTAATGAGTTGCTGTATGGAACTACCACAGCTGAACGGAGTCCAGGATTCTCTGAGGGCTAATTGGCTTCATTCCTCCAGCATGCCAACAGAGTAGTTTCTGTTCTGTTTGGAAGACAGATGCTGGGACCTAGGTCAATGAATCAATAAGAACATATTGGCCATCTAATGGATACCCAGCAAAGACCTTTGCTACATATTTAGAAGAAATATTTTCTGACTACATATTCATCTCTGTGTGAAAAATGCCTTGTTCAAACAGATAGAGAAGACACATTTCTGATATAACGTCCAGTGTTCTCAATTTACCCAGAATAGTCGGAGTCTTTGTTTTATCAAATAAGAACCAATCATGACATTTACTTCTTTGAAATTAAATCTTTATAAAGCCCCTGTCAAATTATATGTACAAAATGCTTTTATGCATCTTTTCTTACAGGGTTTTGTAAAAAATAAGATTTAGGTGATAATAGTGTAGTACTATTGTTTAAAGGAATAAGTAAAGTGAGCTTTAGAGAGTAATAAGATAAAACCAAATCCTTAAACATCAAAGGTTTCATATTATTTTCACAGGTTGGATTGGAGGGGAGGCAACAGGCTTTCTTACAGTTATAATATTTGATGGGTTATTTTTAGAAGAAAAATGGCTGACTATTCTTCATCACTATTGAAGACAGAATTAGACAGAATTGGCTTATGCTAATATATGAGGAATTCAGATACCTAACAGCAATCTGTGCATATGTGACATCAAAGATCACTTGGTTCAATTGTTGAACATATACAAGTGAAGAAGCTGAGGCCCAGAAAGGCTAGGACTAGCACAAAAGTATGCTACCTAAAGAAATATTTATTTATCTCACAGTTTCTGTGAGTCAGGAAGAGGGTCACAACTTGTCTGTGTACCTCTGGCTCAGGGTCTGTCATGAGAATGCAGTCTAGCTAAGCTCCCAGCCAGGACTGCAATCTCATTTGAGGACTCAATTGGGCAAGGGGTGTGGGGCGTCAACAACACATTGGTTCATGCCATCTACCTCTAACAGGATTAAATCTTGTGCTGCTGCAGCTGCTGACTTTCAACACCCCCTGAAAGGAGCTCAGGGTGGAGAGCAGAAATGAGGCACTCTGTGCTCTGGGAAAAACTGGCAGAACAGGTCTTCAGATTGTTAGATATTTTCAGGAGCCAATTTCATGAGCCTAATTCTTGTACCTCCTCGTATCTAGAAAAGCACTAAAATCCTTCACGGTGACATCTGCTCCTCGTGACTAGGAGAAACCTTCTGCAAAAGAATAAGTGCTCGATTGCATGTACTCCCCTTCCACCAAAATCACATATATACTGACCTTCGCCCTACCTCTTTGGAGCAGTTTCTCAGAGCTATCTGAAATGCTCTCTCCCGGGCTGCAGTCCTCATTTTGCCTCCAATAAAACTAACTCGCAACTCTCACGTTGTGCCTTTTTTTTAAGTCAACAGGAGATACAGGAGAGAGGACCAATCCACTCCCAAACTTCACTCATGTGCTTGTTGGCTGGCCTTGATTCCTTGCCACAGGGGCTGCTGTCTCACACAATGGCAGCCGGCTTCCCCCTGAAGAAGTGATCCAAGAGAGGAAAAAGAGTTCCAAATGAGAGCCAGTCTGTTTATAACCTGATATTGGAAGTGATATTCCTCCACTTTTGCTGTACGCTCTTCACTAGAAGAGAAGCAAGTCACTAGGTCCAGCCCATACTCAAGGGGAAGGGATTATACAAAAGTATGAATATGAGGAAGTGGGGATCATTGGGGGCCGTCTTAGAGGCTGCCTACCACAGCTACAACCACAAGCCAAGTCTCATTTCAAACCCAGTGTTCTTTCTACTACCCTGTGCTGGATTATAACAGATAATTTCCTATTATTGATGGTTACTAAACATTGGACGAGGTATTTTAGAAGACCGGAGGATCTCTGTCTCTGGATGTCTTTTACAATAGGACATTCTTTCACCTATTTGAGAAGGTTTCATTTTCATTTCTCTGGTAAATAAGTACAGTATATATGGTGTGGTATAGACTGGGGTTTGAGTAGCTAGCCTGCTGAGTAATTAAGTAGATGAGGCAACTAATTTTATTTTCTAGACCTTGTTTCCTTACCACCAAAAGTTGGAAAGGGGACTAAGTTTCTAAGTTCACTTCAAACTACAGCAAGTAAAATGTCTCCAGTTCTATTACAGCTTTAAAACAATGACTCTCATATCTAGTCATCAAGATTGACCCTACATATAAGTAAATTAAATGATTATCCCCAGGATTTGACATAGAGACCCCCCCAAAAAAATGTTCTACACCAAAATATTTCTCTCTCTGGCTTGAATTTCTACATCAGATACTCTTTTTATTTGTTATTAAAAGCTTCTGCTAAAATGCAAATGTGTTATCTAGAATAACAAATTAAACTATCGCCTCGAATTAATATTTAACTGAATTTGTCTCTCCTGTTAACATGTCAGCTGGTAAGAAACCAGAGAACGGGATAAAGAAACAAGTAAGTTTTAATGAAAATGGATCTTTTTCCCGAAAGGGTTTTAGGGTTTGAAAAGACAGACTCAGATGAAGCTGTGGATCGGGGAGTAAGGAGTGGCCAGTATCCTCAACAGCAAAATACGCAGATGGGCACATGGAATCATGAAGACAAATCTAGAGGAAATAACACTACCGGTATAGGCAGACTTCGAAGGACGCCACATCCCTTTATACCCTCTCAGTGGAATGTCTTAACACACGCTCAGATACCCATTCTCACAACCACCCCTCGGATACTGTCTCCAGCTACAGACCAGGGACTCATTTACCGTGCTGCTTACTCTCTATCTATGTGATCCTACCTGTCTATCCTTCCAACTTTCTTCCTGTTAGATCCTAAGACTGATTCATAAAAGTATTCTCTTGGACTTCTTTGCAATCCCCTCAACTCTTCAGCATCACACTCACAAAAAAAGAAACTGAATGAATCCAACTGTCTAACTTGTCCACATCTACACCCCTACACCTATGCAACTGAATGATGCTAAAGAAGAACAAAAAACTGGATATGTTGTCTTCACTATAAATTCATGATGACCAAAAGGAAGAATCAACCCCACCAAGTCAACCAGCTTCCTATATCTCTGAATATGCCAAACCACTTCTAGTATCAGGAATTTTGAATATGCAGTTCTCTCTGCCTAGAACTTGCCCACCACTTCTTTTTAACCTTCAAGTTTCAGTTTGAACATCCCTATCTGAAAGAGGGTTTCTCTAACCCTATGTATACACCACCACCACCTCCCCATTCAGTTAAAATCTTTTACAGCATCTGTTTATTTCCCTCATCGTACTTAATCACAATTAGTAATTATATATCTACTTGTCATCTACTTACCATTTGCCTTCCACTCTAGACTGTAACCTTCATGGGGACCTAGGACGTGATTTGTTAACCATTTATATCATGCACACCAGCTAGGACATAGTAGGTGTTCAGTAAATACTTGTTGAATAAATGAATGAACAAATTAATATAGAGTCTTTCTTTTTTTTAGCCAGGAGCAACCCTATCTACATATCTGCAGAATTTGTGAAGCTTCTCTCTTTTCAATTGGTTCTTTACTTGCTCAGTATTCTTTTAAACACAGAGATTTCTAATGGAAATGCTGGCACCGACTGCTTCAGCAGCATAAATGGCATCAGTAGCTGACATGGACCCTACTGTTGCCACTGGCAACAATTAAATTAGCTATATAAAACTGACACAAGAGCTGCAGCATCCATTCAGTAAAATAACCATTCAGTCTTTCAGCAAACATAATACTGACCTGTGTGACTGTGCTTTTAGTACCTGAGCAAGTGCTGAGCATTGTCTGCTCAAGACAAGGCATTAACACAGCTTCTGACTCTTGTTTCCACTGTTGCTTAAAAGGGTTGCCTAATTAATTGATTTTATTGAATCTCTACCAAGGCACATTTGTTCCTTAGTAAGGTAATGAAAAAAGCAGAGGAGCTACTTTTGTAAAATCCAAGAAAGGGGTTGTGGAGGTCCAGACTTATGCTACATATCATTGTAAATAAAAGTACAGTTGACATGCTTACTGACTGCTTAATGCCAAGAGGTGGACATGAGCATAGTTGTAGATCTCTGTGCTTAGAGAAAGGCATTTTATCTGAACCAGCAGAATATCCTCACTCCCTTACATCCTCATATGCTATTGCTCTCTCCTGACCACACCGGCAGCGTGCACTCTGTAAAAGCAAAGAGCAAATATGGTAAGTGCACTTCTAGAAAGGTAGAGGAGTTTAGGGAATGAAGCAACAAGCTTTGGTATAATCCTCCACAGCTAACAAAAGCTGCCTGATACTTTGCCTCGGCTGATGCTTGCCAAAAAAATTCCTTGTGTACATTAGGCCTATTTTGTAGATGAGGAAACTGAGTCTCAAAGAGTGATGACCCACTTGATTTCACACAGCTAGGGAGCCCAAATCAACACTCTCTGAGGCCCAAATCTGTAGTATGGTTAAGTAACGCAGGCAAGAAAGTAGACAGGCTTAAACTAAAGCAATAAACATAGAAACGGAAATAAAGATAAAGGGACAGACTTGAGAGGGATTTACAGAATTGTAGGAATTGTGACTGATTTAAGGTAGAGTGAGGCAAACTGTTTTCTGATACAGGTAGATAGGCTGCAGTGTCATTCCCCAGAATAGAGGGGAAGGAAGGGCACATTTAAGGCAAGTGGGGAGTAGAGAGGAAAGAGGGAGAAATAAAGTGACATGTTTAAGATGGAACATTTGAACGTGGGATGGCTTTGGTATGTGGTATGTGCAAGCAGAGTTAGATATAGGAGTCTAGCTCACAAGAAAGGTATCAAGAAGAAGGTCAATGATGTAAACTACTGTCAAGGGTGAAGTAATATTTGCATTGAGAAGTTGCATTGGAATTTTCAACTGGGAGACTACTGGTCACCTTGAAGAAAGGAATTTCACTCACTGAGAGTTACAATCCAGATTGTGGTAAAATAAAGAGGTGGGTACAAGGAGGGCAGACTAATTTCTCAACTATTTTGGCTACAAAAAGAAAACATACTGAATGTGTAATATCTAGAAAGAAATGTATGGTTAAAATAATGGTGATTCATTTTTTAACTAGTCATTCTAAAATAAATTAAGACATCCAAAAGAACTGTAAAAACAGTACAAAGTATCCCCATATATATATATCCCCAATCTTCACCCAGATTCTCCAAATGTTAACAACTTATTATATTTGCTTTATTGTGCAGGTATATTTAAGTTTTCTGAACCATGTGAGAGTAAGCTGCAGACATGATACCCCTTTAACCCCAATATTCTAAATATTTCAATATGTTTACTAAAAAAAAAATAGCATTTTACTACATAACAGTACAATTATCAAAATTAGGACATTAACACTAATACAGCTCAGATGAGAGTGGCATCAGCAAAATGGTGGTATAGGAATTTCTAGCAGGTACTCCTCCAGAAACATCAATTTTAACAACTATCTATGCAAAAAAATACCTTCAAAATAGCAAAATTCCAGGTGAGGGATTAAGCAACTGGGTGAAGCACAGAAATAAGAAAAGATGCATTGAAAAGGGTAGGAAACATAGATTCACCCTATCCAATCACCCAGACACTCCATGCAGGCACTCAGGACAAAGAGAGACACCTTCCTTGCAGGAGAAGGTGAATGAAGTGAGTTCCCAACTTTACCATGAGCTTCAGAGCTGGTCCACCTCAGCACCAACCAGACTTCTACATAAACCTCGCAGGCCAGGAGAGAGTGGGGTGATATATTCAAAGTGCTAAAAGAAAAAACTTCCAAACCAGAATACCGTACCTAGCAAAGTTGTCTTTCAGGAATGAAGGAGAGATAAAGACTGTCCCAAACAAACAAAACCTGAGGGGTTTTATCACCACTAGATCTACCTTACGAGAAATGCTGAAAGAAATTCTTTAAGTTGAAATGAAAGGATGCTAATTAGTAGCATGAAAACAATGAAAATAGTTTTTCATTACCATACTGATAAAGGTAAGTATATAGTCAAATTCAGAATACTCTAATACTATGATATAGTAGTGGTGTGTTAATAACTCTAGTACAAAAGTTTAAAGGACAAAAGTATTAAAAATAACTACAACTTCAATAATTTGTTAATGCATACACAATATAAAAGAAGTAAACTGTAACATCAGAAACATAAAATGTGGGGAGGGATAGGTAGTAAAAGGGTAGAGTTTTTGTAAGTGATCAAAGTTAATTTGTTATCACCTTTAAAAACACTATTATATCTAAGATGTTTTATGTAAGCCTCATAGAAACCAAAAAGCAAAAACCTACAGTAGATACAGTAAAGACAAAGAGAAGGGAATCAAAGTATACCACTATAGAAAACCATCAACTCACAAAGAAAGTCACCAAAGGAGGAAGAAAAGAACAAGAGAACTACAAACCAGCCAGAAAACAATAAGATGGCATTAGTAAGTCCTTATCTATAAATAATTACTTTAAATATAATTGGGTTAAATTCTCCAATCAAAAGGCATAGAGTGCCAATGAACTGGACAACCTGAAAGAAATGAATTCCTAGAAACATATCATGTTAAACATGATACACCACATTAATAGAATGAAGGATCAAATTCATATAATCACCTAAATAGATTGACAAAATTGGCAACTGATAAAATTCAACATCCATTCATGATAAAAACTCTCAACAAATTGGGTACAGAAGGAACATACCTCAACATAATAGAGGTCATATATGACAAACCCACAGTTAACATCATACTCAACAGTGAAAGGTTGAAAGCTTTTCTGCTAAGATCAGGAACAAAAAAATAAGGTGCCCATACTAACCACTGCTTTCAACATAGTACTGGAAGTCCTAGCCAGAGAACTTAGGCAAGGAAAAGAAATAAAAGGCAACCAAATCAGAAGGAAAGAAGTAAAATTGTTTGCTGATGATATGATGTTATATATTGAAAATCCTAAAAAAAACGAAAAACTAAAATCAAAACAAAAAACTCTTAGAACAAATAAATGAAGTCAGTAAAGTTGCAGGATACAAAATCAACACACAAAAATCATTTGCATCTCTATACACTAACAATAAACTATCTGAGAAAAGAAATAAAGAAAACAATCCTATTTACAATAGCATTAAAAATAACACTTAGGAATAAATTTAACCAAGGCAGTGAAAAATCTCTACACTGAAACTATAAGATGAAAGAAATTGAAGAATACAAAAATAAATTAGGGCTTCCCTGGTGGCACAGTGGTTGAGAGTCCGCCTGCCAATGCAGGGAACAAGGGTTCGAGCCCTGGTCTGGGAAGATCCCACATGCCACGGAGAAACTAGGCCCATGAGCCAATATTGCTGAGCCTGCACGTCTGGAGCCTGTGCTCCGCAGCGGGAGAGGCCGCGATAATGAGAGGCCCACGCACCGCGATGAAGAGTGGCCCCACTTGCCGCAACTAGAGAGAAAGCCCTCGCACAGAGACGAAGACCCAACACAGCCATAAATAAATAAATTAATTAAATAAAATAAATATTAAAAATAAATAAATTAATTAATTAATTAATTAAAAATATCCCTTACTCATGGATCAGAGGAATTAGTATTGTTAAAATGTCTGTACTATTCAAAGCCTTCTATAGAGTCAATGAAATCCCTATCAAAATTCCATTAGCATTTTTCACAGAAATAGGAAAAACAATTCTAAAATTTGTACTGAATCACAAAAGACCCCACATAGCCAAAGCAATCTTGAGAAAAGAAGAACAAAGCCTAAGGAATCACACTTCCTGATTTCAAACTATAGTACAAAGCCATAGTAATCAACGTATATGGTACCACCATGAAAACAGACACTTAGACCAATGGACAGACTCAAGAGCCCAGAAATAAACCCACACATACATAGTCAACTAATAATTGAGAAAGGAGCCAAGAACACTCAATGAGGAATTGAGTATTCAATAAATGGTGCTGGGAAAACTGGATATTCACACACAAATAAATGAAATTGGACTCCTATCTCAATACCACTCACAAAAACTAACTCAAAATGGATTAAAGATTTAAATGTAAGACCCAACATTATGAAACTACTAGAAGAAAACATACAGAAAAAGCTCCTTTAATGGCTCTTGGCAATAATTTTTTTGGATATGACACCTAAAACACAACTAACAAGAACAAAAATAAGCAAGTGGGATTATATCAAACTAAAAAGCTTCTGCACAGCAAAGGAAACCATCAACAAATTGAAAAGGCAACCTATGAAATGGGAGAAAATATTTGTAAACTATATATATTATAAGGGGTTAATATCCTAAATATATAAAGAACTCATCAAACTCAATAGCAAAAATAAATAAATTAATAATCCAATTTTTCAAATGGGCAAAGGGCCTGAATAGACATTTCTCGAAAAAAGACATAGAAATTGCCAACACGTATATGAAAAGATACTCAACATCACTAATCATCAGGGAACTGCAAATGAAGACCACAGTGAGATATCACTTCATCCCTGTTGGAATGCCATCACCAAAAACAAGAGATAACAAGTGTTGGCAAGGATGTGGAGAAAAGGGAATCCTTGTATATTGTCAGTAGGAATCTACATTGGTATAGCCATTATGGAAAACAGTGTGGAGGTTCCTCAAGATATTCAAAATAAAACTACTATATGATCCAGCAATCCCGCTTCTGGGCCTATATTCAAATAAAATGAAATTGCAACCTTGAAGAGGTATCTGCATCCCCATGTTCACTGCAGCATTAATCACAATAGCCAAGACATGGAAACAACCTAAGTATTCATCAACAGATGAAAGAATAAGGAAAACTGGGATGGAACATTATTCAGCCATAAAAAAGAAAGAAATCCTGCATTTTGTGACAACATGGATGAACTTGAGGGCATTATGATAAGTGAAATAAGTCAGACAAAGACAAATACTGTATGTTTTCATATATATGTGGAATCTAAAATAAGCCAAACTCATGGAAATAGAGTATGGAATGGTGGTTGCCAGTGGCTGGCGGGGGCAGAAAAAAGAGGGAGATATCGGTCAAAAGGTACAAACCTCCAGCTATAAGATGAATAAATTCTGAGGATCTAATGTACAGCATGGTGACTATAATTAACAATACTATATTATATATTTGAAAGTTGTTAAGAGAGTAAATCAATCTTAAATGTTATTACCACAAAAAAAGGTAATTATATGAGGTAATGGAGGTGTTAACTAATCTTATTGTGGTAATCATTTCACAACATATACATGTATCAAATCATCACATTTTACACCTTAAATGTATATATGATATATGTCAATAACACCTCAATAAAGCTGGGAAAGAAACACTAATACAATGTTACTATCTAATCAACAGACCTCATGCAATTTTTTTCTCAGTTGTCCCACTAATGTCCTTTTAACAAAAGAAAAAAAAAATTTAGTCCAGGCTCCAATCTAGAATCACATCATAAACTTAGTTGTCATGCCTCTTTATTCTCCTTTAATCTAGAAGTTCCACATTCTTTCTCTTTCATGACCTTGGTATTTTTGAAGACTAATTTATTTTTATAGACTGTTCCTTAATTTAGGTTTGTCTAAGATTACCTCACAATTAGATTCATGCTATGCACTTTTTACAGAAAGACCACAGTGAGGTTGTTGTCTTCTCATTGCATCGTATTAGGAAGTGCAGGTATCTCTGTCCCATTGCTGAGATGTTAACTGCCAATCATTTAATTCAGGTGGTGTTGCCAGTTTTCTCCTCTGTAAAGTTACTAATTATCTCTTTGTAATTAATGTGTCTTATGGGAAAAGTCAGTCTTTGAGATGTAAATATCCTGTTAGTCCTAAAAATATTCACCCACTAGTTTTTGCCTTCATGATGATCCTTACCCGAAACGATTAATAGGCGGCTGCCAAACTGTGATTTTCTAATTCAATTTTGTCTTTTGTTTGTTGACACGTAAGGAAGAGCTTTTTCTCCACTATTTATTCATTTTTTTCATGTATTTATTTAAATCAGTTTGGACTCATGGGTCTCTTATTTTAATCTACAGGTTACTCTCATTATTTATTCTGATGCTCAGATTTACCCAGATTTGGCCAGTGGGAGCCAAGAGAAAGAAATGTTTCCTAAGGGATCCAGCAGGGAAGAGGTTTGACAAGAGAGGTGAGAAAGTTCACCCCTGATGGGCTGAGGTGCCTAAGAGAATAAAAGGAAATAGTATGAAGAGCACAAGAAGAAGTATGCTTTCAGGAAGAAGGAGAGATAATTCATCCACTGAACTCATAGAAAAGAAGGAAAGAAAGAAGATAGATGGGCAATGGCAGTGCTCAAGAAGTTGAGAAGTTTGCAATAGCCTCCACTCTGGGAAGGAGGAGGTGAAATGGTTTGCTAGGAGTGAAGAGGCTGTGGGAGGACATGACATCAAATGAGAAGAGTGACAGTGTTACAGGGAACGGAAAGGAAGATGACTAGCAACATAAAAGGAAAGCGATGGTCCTTGCAGAGGTCTTATTGTCCTGACTATTCCCAATCTGTAGAGTTGTCTAAATCTGTTACATCTGTTTCCTGCACCCCTGCCCCCCACCTCCACACTGCTCAGAGCCAAGTTGTAAAAGCAATTGCAGTGATACACAGTTGAAATATTTTAGATGAGTTAAATAGAAGAATGGAGGGGATAAGTAAGAGAGTAAAGTTTTAAAAATAATATAATTATAAGCAATGAGATCATGTCATCTGTTATAGCTGGAGAAGGCAGTAAAAACAAAAGAAGCTGATAATGAAGTAAAATTGAAGGGTCGAAGCCCTAGAAGTTCAAAGAGATTTGAGAAGAGGCAGAGAGGAGGAAGGGAAGTGAGATGGTTGAATGATCGATGTTACGTGCGAAGAATGGGATACTGGAGTTTAAGATAGAGATGTAGCATTTCTAGTTAATGGCAATGTCTTCTCATTTAGTACATGGCATGTCAAGTGTCACACTTGGTCCAGCAAGATGTAACACTTTACTGACCCAGAAGTAGCACCTATTAAACCTCCATCATCCAGAACTCAGCCAACATCCAGAAGGTGAGCGAAAAATGCCTGAGAGCAGCAGTGGAAATGGATGAGAATTTATGCACCAACCTCATCCCTTTCACCACATCTCAGCTCCTGCTTCCCAAACAAACTGTTTTCCCAAGGCTATATTATGTGTTATATGCATTGTCTCACTTCTCAGTCTCTGATTTCCATTTATAACCCACATGAAAGACAGAAAAAGACTGTAAAGTAAATTTAGGAACCCCAAAAGTATACCAACATGGTATGGCCTACGGAAGAGGTAAAGATACCTCATGGTGCAGTAATGCCTTAAAGGTAATCTTACTAAAGCAAGAATATTAAAACTCATTTCCATTCTATTGGTCCTGAGCCATCTAAAAATGGTTAAACCATGCTGAGTGTACTCAGGTCAGCAAATATTGAAAATATGCACTATATTTCAAAAGATTTCCATATTAAAGAGTAAAACAGAAAAGGTGTTTGGTGCTTTAAAGGAGATCAATTTCAGTGATTTGCGATAGTCACTTCCGGAGAACACTGTGAATCTCCTTGAGACCAAATACGAAAACAGGAGGACAGAGTTCAATGTAATGTTTATTGGACATTTTCCATCATGCAGGCACTAAGCCAGGTCCTTAATATGTTTTATTTCTTGTAATTCTTACAACAACATCCTGAGTGCCATAGTTTTCCCAATTTAATGGCTGAGAAACCAAAGTTTTTAAAGGGGTTAATCTGCTTGAAAATGACAAAGTCAGGATTCAGACCCAAGCTCCCTGGTTCCAAAAAGCTGTTTCCTTAATGACTATGTTACTGTGATAAACTTCCGGGTCTTTAAAAAGTATCCAACAGAGGCAAATTCCAAGATAAGCAAGAACTTGTACATTTTTCTGTTAATGCTTTTTGCCCCAAATATATCAACAAAGTTGGTATATACAAATGCAGTCTGAATATTTTACTTAGGGGTAACTGAATCCACAAGATGACAGAAAAAATATGACATTGTTTAGAGCTTTATTTTTGAAGTTGCAAACTTTCTATAATTCTTCAGGAAAAACTGTATTAATAGATGATATATCATAATCATTAATGATATAAAAGGTATTAGATCAACACTTATTTCCTTGGCAAAAACTAGATTAAGTCCTTGATGCACTGACCCTAGTTGATCTTAGCTAAAGATGCAGAATCAAAAATGGCGTCAAGAAGATTTTTACTGTGTCTTTTGGAAACAGACTACCAAGGCCTTTATAAAAAATGGAATGGAAGCAAAATTACAATTCACTGTAGTTTAATATTTTATATCCCTCATATTAATTAAAAGATAAGAAACCATGAATGATTTGGGCTCAAAGAGACAGCTGCGGATCATTTCTTATGCTATATCCATGTTCTGTTTACCAGAATAGCATTTTTGTCCTTTTCTCCTTCACAAAACTATAGAGCCCTATAACATGGACAGCCACAACAATTCCTGTGCAGAAACCAGGTATTATTTAGTACCCTCCCTGAAGTTCTTCAAGTTCACCCCATTTTTGCATTGCAACATTTCTAATATTCTCATCCAGGCTTTTGTAATGATCAGTCTAAATTTGTCAAGCTAGAACATAGAGTAGTTTTCAACTATGGAGAAACAGCAATGAACCCAGAAAACTCATTTCTTGTGTGTGCCAAATGTCACAGAATACCTGATGGGTTACTGGATTATAAGCTGAGAGGAAGGGAGGGAGAGAGGGAGAGAAAATGGATATCATACTACCCAGACCCAAAAGTCCTTTTGAGGAAGCAGCTTGATAAGGTAAAAAGCCTGGGCTAAAACAAAGGTTCCATTCCCCTGATGCTAGGACAATTCCTCAGTTCAGAACTGTCAACCAAATCAACTGCTGGGGACTGCTTAAGTAAACAAAAAAAGGTAGTTGTGTTTGCCACACTTAAACTGATTATTTCGGTATTAAATGAATACAACCATTGGTATTACCTATACATATATTTGATTTTCATTTACAAGGCATTTCAGGGGGTGGGTATGTGTACGTGCACTACATATTTTGATAGATGATCATGGTACTATTTAAAGGTAATTTTCTAAGCCTCAGATTTAATCTTAGCATTTTTAAGGAAATTATAATGACCGATGAAATTTTAAGACCATGAAGAAGTTTGCTGGCTTGTGCATAGGAAGCTGTCTTATAGCAACACCTAGTGGCTCCTCGGACTCTTCAAATAAACTCTGGGATCAAGAAGGAGTAGTTTAAATATGTTCCTTTCCTTTTAAGAAATTTTAAGATGTAGATATGTAGGAAAATGTACACTCTCTGCTTTTTCATGCTTTTTTAAAGTTGTATTTAATTTCCCCTTGGTACAAATGGAACCCAAAATGCTGACTTCTACTAATCTGGTGATTCCATCACATGGTTAAAAAGAGTCTATCTGGTTGCAATAACCAAAGAAGGTGTGGATATTTTGCACAAAGACATTATTCTCTAGCCAAAAGTGACTCCACAAAAAGCCGCTGGTAAAGAGAGGCTAACTAAAAGTTTCTAATAACTTATGTAGCTGCTACAGAAAGATTTAGTAAAGTATTTTTAAATCACTGAAAACCATGAGGTTAATTTGAATCTAAATGTTATTATATGAGGATGTAGAAATTACTGGCCTTGTTTTACGTACTTTGCAAGAGGATTCAGAAACAAGCCTTGTAATTCTGTGAAAATCTATCACTGCTCAGAATTTGGTGGTGAGTTTAAAATCCTTTTTTGTCATGTGTGATATTGAAATCCCTTCACCTCTCCCAGTATTACAATCATAAATGGAGAAATTCTACTGTAATCATTTGCAGTGTCTGTGGAGGTCTGCCAGATCACAGTCTTCAAACTGATTCAAGAAATGTTGACATTTATACCATTCCCTGGTCGTGTTATAATCGTTGTCAGCAGCATGAATTTGTGAGGTTTTTATTTGATGTTCTTGACAAAATCTCTGTCGCAAAAACGAGACAGAAAAAGTTTAACGCTTTATGTGTTCCCTGAGAGATGATAATAACCCCGGCTTCTCTGACCTCCTCGTTGTTTCAAAATTTAGTGGCTGGTTCGTTCTCCTCACTCCTTTTGCAGCCTCAGCATCCTGAGAAGCCAAATCATCAACCAATCGAAATGCAGAGTATAAAAATGGTTCAGCGCATTCTCTCCTGCTATCAACCAGGTTTGTAGTGCATCTCTGATCTCTCCATAGGCAGGACGGTTATGTCAGGCACACAATTTAAACCTTTCCTAATGACACATTAAATACAATGCAGAGCAAACAACACTAGCACTTCTGTCAAAAACATTAAAATGTTCGATGGGCTTCACAATCAAGATACCTGATGTTAAAACCAGAGGTTTTGAAAAACAAGTCCAGTTACAAATTGTGTATCCCTAAATTCACTGCCGTGCCCACAATGTGTGGCCCAGCCAAAGGTGTTTTCCATCTTTCTTTGCTTATCTCACAGTTGTTTTATTCAACTATTGCTTACCTGAAATATCAATGCCAGAATCACAGACTTAGTATTTGGACAAATAGAGCAACTATGAAGGGACTCAGCTTTACTTTAGCGTGGGCTGCTGGAAGGCACCAATCACCTCAGCAAGGAATTCTTGTTGGAATATTTTATATTTCCCAACAACATAATCCTGCTACCTTTAAATATAGAAAAGGGAAGTTTCTTCACCAAGGCCATTCTTTCATCCAGCACTGCAGGTCAATGCCCTTTACTGCCTGCCTAAGTCTATCTCCTTACCCTGATTCAGGGGCATCCTTTTCACAGCATCATAGTCCAATTTCCAGGCTATTCTGTGTCAGTCCATCAAAAAGTCAACTAAAAAGAATTTCTGGAAGTATAACAAAGAAATTCAAAAATTTCCACAAATTCTTTTGTTAAGTAGGATGAGTCATTGTTTTAACTATACATAATATCAATCACGGTTGATTACACTGCAGGTGTCATTTGTCCAGCTGCTGCCTATTTGCCTTCTACTGTCTGTCTAAGATACATTTGCTCTTATACCAATCTATTTTGGGGTATAATTAGTTGTGACTCAAGTATGAAAGCATTTTGATTGTAATGTAAGTCTAAATGGTAAATAGTGTGTTTCCATCTTTTTTGCGATAGCCTAGAAATAGTACATTTTACCCTAGCATTTTCATTTATGCACACCTCAGCATGTGATTTTTAAGTTTAAAAAAATGTATCAATACAACCATGATGTAATTTCCTTATTTTACAGAAACTACTTAAAAAATCAGTACCCATACTTAGTTATACTACAAGATGATGTTCTAAGATTAATTCCTTCTAGTCTGGAACAATAAGTATATGTTGAGAGAACTAAGCCTGTTTAAAAGGTCCAAATGGGCTTAGTGTTCTGCATTTAGAGAAGCCCTAGTAAAATAGCCAAAAGAAACGCCAAATGGCCCTCAAAAACATCTATTGAATTCATACTCTCTAGGCAATGCTTTCTAAAGTGTAGAATTTCATCAGTTCTGAATTGAAAAGATTGATCTGCTTGTCATGTTGAATAGACTCTAAAAGTAGTTTAAGCAACAATTGACCCCGAGCACAGTACCAGCCAAGTCTTCTGGGCATCGGGCTGAAGGCAGCTCCAGATTTCTAAGATAACTGAAATTGTCCCCGTTGTGAAAAACAGCAAAGCAGCTCACAACAGACTGAAATGCTCAAGAGGATTTTCATAATTATGGCGAAGAGAAATGAGGTTTACTGGAAGCTGCATTTCCATCAGTATGGCTGTGTCTTTACTCACAATTCCTTACGCTTAAAAAAATCAATTCCATCCGCTTTTCATAATTCCATTTGCTTCCTTTTTTTCCTCTGAATACTAGCCACTAAATTTAAGTCATATTACAAAAGGCAACTGTGAAAATTTTTCATTAGTGGTTAATCTACTTCCACTACTGAGTTGTAATTTTTGTCAAATATTTCACCCTCCACTCATCCAAAGGACGTAGCAATGTGCTAGAATTCACATGCTTTAGCCACTGATGAAATGTCGAGGTCAGATTCAAAGGAGAACAACAGGTATAACAATGAGCAAAAATGCATTCTCTAAATGAAGGGGAACGTGCCACGTAAGCTATGCAAGAGATGTGAGCTGAATACTAAATACACCATCGTGATATGTCAGTAAATGTTATGTTAGAAACGTAAACCACACACTGTTACAAATTAGAAGATGAGGCAAATGGATCCACTTAGTAAAAAGTTACAGAAAGCATACAAAGAGATAAAGCTATATTTTCAACACACTGCTTTGAATATGAATAACTGTTACTTTTCCTACAGAGCACATCAGATTGGTTCACTTATACAAGTATCAGTTAGGGACATCAGCTTGATTTCTACCAAGAGACAATGACTTTCCACTAAATTACAACGATGCTTCGGATCTTACCAGCAGCAACCCAGACCTTGCTATACCTGTGCTTTTTCTAGGAGTTTATAATTTGATGGTGATACTTATGGCATTCTGTTTCTTAAACTCAGTAGCAATTTTTCTCTGTTTTGTCATTTATTTTCAAAAATTTAATTTGCTGATTTTTAATTTATACAAGTTAAAAAAGAAAACAATTGTATTCAATATGGCTCCAGCCCAGATAAATTCTGTGTAAACAATATTTTGAGAATTTTACTGTTCTGATTAGACCATGCCATAAACTAAATTGAGTCCGGCATATTTCAGGAAAAAAAATGCCCTCCTCCTCCAATTTAATTTTTTTTGTTTGGAACACCTCTTATTGCATCATAGATACAATTCATTTTAGAATGCATCTAATTCTTAGGCATGAAGCTAGCTGTCTTTTCAAAGATTCTTCCATCTTATTCCTTATTAGATTATTATACTATCACAAACTCTTTTGGTCATACCACTACAAAATGACTTTCTTCCAATCCACAATGCTGCCGTTATCCTGATTAAAAAGAAAATATGAGGAATTAAAGTTTACTTTTGACTCTAATGCTCTAACCATCAATCAAGCTTGTCTCCTTTTTGACCATTTGTATTAGAATTTTATACCAATATGGTTACACTGAAGCTGTTTATTTTATATTCCACTTTCTCCATTAGGCAATTTTATTGTAAATATATCTTTCTGACATTTCTGTAGTAAAGAATGCTCTACCTGGAGAGGTAGTTTATCCAGATTCAAACTAGACCACTGTTCAGTCTTACATGGCACAGCCTCTGTATTATTAAATTACAGCATTTTTTCCCTAACACACTTAGCATTTATGCAGCAAAAGTTCAGATTGTTCCTTTTAAGAAAAATAAACTATTCTTCAATGTCAGCCAACAACAAAAGTAAAAATACAGAAATCTATTAAAAGGAAAAAGGAAGAAGTAGTGATATTATTAAAGATAAGAGAAAATGTGAGTCATTATCTAGTCATTTTGATGTGAGGGCATTGGTGTCCAAATATCATAAAGCTAGAAACACAGCAAGCATTAGTCTTCAATATTCTCAAGTTTCTTTCCTCCTACTTTATTTTTAATAATAGTTGGGAAATAAGTTGCTATTTCAGAAGTGTAAGTTAGACGAGCTCAACTTTTCTATTCATGCTGTAATCCCTATCTCCAGCTAAGGGGGAAAAATATGGATCTTCTGTTATTAAAAAGTGGAATCTTTTTAGTGAGGATGGGAAGTGCCATATGTTCATTGTTTCCTAGCCATTTAGGTTTTAAGTAATTAAAATCCACCGAGAAGTCCAGCCAGGAGATGGAATTCTGGGAATTTACCCAGCCTGCTCCACAGAGGTGGTCTAAACAAACCTTTCTCTTGAATCTGAGAGGCAGCACCTTCACTGACTCATAGCCTTAGAGTCACTGCAGACTCTTATTAAGATGTGCAATGTGCTTGATTAAATTAGCATATTTATTCTCAAAAACAAAATCCCAACTCTGAGAAACAAAACTAAAACAGTATCAAATAATAATATCCTGCTCACCGGGCACTTTGAAGAGAACAGTAATGTAGAAGACATATTCATTGCCTTCACGCTAAATTTGAGGAAACAGGACATATACATTTTCCAACTTGGGCTCTACAAGCAATAGGAACATAGTAGACTTTGTTTATATAATTGTTGTAAAAAGAAAGAAAAAGATAATTACTATAGAAGAACGAAGTAGCAATGTGGAAAATAAGCAATGAAGAAATTCAGATACTGGAGAAAACAAATTGGTTTGGGATCATTAAGAAAGGCTTAATAGCAGTGAAGCTTGAATTTAATCTATAAATGTGGTAAAACTGAGATTATAGAGAGGTATGAACAGGGTTTTCTAGGAAGATAGAAAGACAGAGGTAAAGGCATGGTGTAAGGGAGCCCCAAAATTTCAGCGATATAAAACCATCACATTTACTTCCTGCTCGTGTAACAGTTCAGTGCAGATATTCCCATTTGCTGTCTTTCCTCCATATGTGATTCAGGTTACTAGGGTCATTCCATCTTGGAGTCCCACTGTCCCTCAAGGCCTCAGAGTCTTCTCATCCAGTCAACAGAAGGACAGAAAGAGTCCAAGGAAGATATACCCACTTCTCAAGCACCTTGCCTAGAACAAACACACCACTTCTGCTCACACCCTTTTGCTAAGTATTAGATAATGACCAAACCTGGATTTAAGCAGACATGGAAAATGTAGCTCCTGCCTCAGCTGTCACTTCTCAGTGAAAACTCCAAGCTTAAAGGAGGAACATGCATTTTGTTGGACTGCTTTCTATCTCTGTCACACCAGGCCTGCCAAGAAGGTACAGAAGGTAAATGCTCATCTTTTTCAGTCGCCCAAGTGGGAGAGTTTCTTAAAGGTGCTATAACAGGCTGGAATGTACAGAGCTGGAGAAGATTCTAAGTCAGAGAATGAAATAATCAAAGTAGCATTTAAAAAGAGAAAACAGGCAGCAGTCTCCAGCAGGACTGCAAGTAAAATAAGTATTTTCCAGAACAGACAAGAAGGTTGGCATAAGCTATAGAAAAGCCTGGGAAGAATTTGAGATATGGTCCTAAGTAAGAAATGAAGTTGGTGCAGGATTAGAATGGGAATGGGGTTGGGGGGCGAGGTGGAGAATGAAAAGAAGATAGCAAAGGAAAGAGGGAAGTAAAAGAAAACGTCAAACATTCAAACTTACATGATAGTACCCCTAAGTGTTACCGAACCCAGGTTTGGCTGCTCACAGCTCAAAAGCCAATACTCGAGCGACAAGTGCTTGTAGGAGCAGAAAGGTTGCTTTTTTTTTTTTTTAATAGTTTCTACATAATTCACCAACAGTGTTTTTCATGAAGACTCTGAAAGGGCAGGATGATTTTAAAAAGACTTAAAGGAGAAAGACATTTTCAAAAAATTTCAGATAAAATTAAATGCCATTTCCTAGTGGATTTTAGTTTATTATCAATTTTAGCAAGTCTGATGATCTAAGAGGATTTTTAAAAATGTTTAATTGTAGTATTTTAAAAGTCAGTAGTATTTAAATATTGATGCTTCTCTATTCCTCTGACAAAACCCTATTACCACTTCCAGGATCAAATGCTTTGTTTTAAAGTATAGTAAGATATTGGTATTTCTTATCTCATATAAGCACTAAGCAAGATAATTTGAATGATAAATATTTATATTGAATAGCAAAATTAAACACTAAATGAATAAAAATACTACTTCTCAAATGAAACTACTTTTATCATAATATACTCCTCTGTTGGAAAATCAAGGATTTTTTTTTTCATGAATCAAATTTTATCATAAGACCTGATGCTTTTTATTCTGTTTTCTTCCATAGGTCTTGACAACCATGAAACTTCTCATCCTTACCTGCCTTGTGACTGTTGCTCTTGCCAGGCCTGTGAGTACAGTAGAAAATTTAGAAGGTTCTAGATTCTTGCTTGAAATCACCTGGTATCTCATCAAACACAAGACATTGAGGGTAATAATCTTAAAGAATTGGATGGTCTCTAATTAGTTGAAGTCTTGATCGTAAAACTATGGTAATCCTTCACATTTTGGTCATTATTATGTAGTTCATTCAAAGCCTTAACTCCAAATGGAATCTCTGACTTGAAATATAAACACCTCACAATAAAAAAATTAAAAATAGAAAGTAAAAAGAAGAAGAAATAAGGGATTGAACAACATACTAAAGAGCAACAAAGAATGTTTTTAGGCTCTTTGCCTGGGTCCATTACAGAATTAGCATATTTGTAAACATATGTGTCCAATATTTTCTTACCAAATATACCATTAAGCCACATATTCCAGTGTATCCTACTTTTGGAACCTAAGTCAAACCCTCATGTGAGATGGCTCATGCCAACCAATATTTCCCAAGATATAGAAAACTGGGCTCATTCTGCTGATTCAGAGATCAAATTGCTTGGTCCCTGTAGACAGTAAAACTAGATAATGTAAAGTAAAATAACCTTTCTTCTCAAAAATAAAAGAAAAAGATTCAGTTACTTATGTGAAGCAAAAAGTGATTCTGTTCCCTTGTGACATGTAGCTAGTGAGGGTGAAATAAATGAACAGGAATCACTTGACAGGAAAACAATTTAAATAAGGTAGTAGTCAGAAAGGTTGCTTTATTCAGGAGACTGGCAACCTGGGGAGAAGGCAGACTTGTGTCCCAGAACCAACTCTGAAGATTCTCCTTGGCCTCGAAAGTTTTTAAAGGGAGAAAGGGGAAGTGATCTCAGTTAATCACTGAGGTAGGGGGTCAGATTCATCACCATCTCCCATTGCATGCAGACTTGTTGACTCCCTGTGATCTTTCTTTAGATGCTATCTTGGTTCACACAGTTCGTTCACAAGGTTACTGAAGGGGAAGCTGGAGAAATGATCTAGTCATCTGTTAGTTATTCTTCATTTCTACTTCTTTAATCTAAGGAAAGAATCAACAGTTTAGGCGAGGCATTGTGTGATGGAAAGATGGGAAAGGTGTGCTTCGGCCAGAGGCTAGTTAAAATATAGCTTTGCTAAAGTGACAAGACAAAGGGCCTCCTGCAGATGGCTGTTTCCTGCAAAGAGCCACTTACGAATCCCCACTGTCAGACATCATTCCATGTCTATGGGATTGTGGGCAAAGGTCCGTCTTCTGTAACTTCTTCATGCTGACATAGGGCACCGTAGTCTTAAAGTAGAAGATGTCCACGTGGATCTGTAGCCTCTCTTTGCTGACAATTTGAGTTGCCCACTTACATATAAGGGCAGAACAAGCTACAATTATTTTGATGCCCACTAAGATATGGATGATTATGAGCAATAGTGTTAATCCCATTCTTTTGAGGCCAGTTCTTGGAATCATGCTAGCCGTAGTTTCAGTACTGCTCAAGACGGAGCAGCTTATGTCATGGCTACAGTCTGGTCATCATGCAGTTAGCTTTTCCCCTCTGGTGGCAGTTATAGTATCTGTAAAACAACCCAGGAAAGTGCATTGGACACTGAAAGAGTCTGTGACTCTATTGTCCAAATCATTAACTGCTTGAGTCTGCTCTTTTGTGACTCAGGGAGGCCTGGGAGATGTCAGCTCTTCTACAAACAAGAAGCAGGGGACATGGAGATATATATATATCTCCACTCTTCTCTAGATTCTTTTCCCATATAGGTCATTACAGAGTATGGAGTAGAGTTCCCTGTGCTATACAGTAGGTTATTATTAGTTATCTATCTTACATATAGTAGTGTGTATAGGAAGTAATTTTAGAGAGAAGATGAGTCCAGGAATATGTCCAACTGCTCCATGGGAGCCTCTACATGCAGCAGTCTAGTTGGTGGTCACCCAGGGCAAGATGAAGATAAGAAAGGACCAGGAGAAGAGGCCTCATGTCACACCTCACCAGTGTGCAATTTTTCCTAGACTACTATAGTATCTGCCAGAGGCAAATGAACTATTCCGTGACATGGCAAATCCATTCTTTTTGCCCGTCTACACAATCGATACCAATCGCCACAGCCAAATTGATCTGGCTGCAACTCACCTCAATTCTTAGAAGACTGAAAGGAATGGATTGGCTGTGCCATAGGCCAGCCATTTCACATCGTCAGACATGCCCTATTCTGCCTCAAGAGTTATTAGGCCAATGGAAGAGGAATTCAAGGTCCTCACCCTGTCCATTTCTTTTTTTTAGGTTCCACAGCTGCCTAAGTAATTTTGATGTAAAAATTAAGAATCAATTTCATTCCATTTTTAAAAATCAAACCAAATAATACTTGCACATCCTCTACGTGCAAGGCTCAGTCTTAGATAAAATTTGTTAAATGAAGGATACTCCAATAGGAAGAGAAAAAGCATGTCAACACGCAATTACTCTGCAGCTCCATTCAACCCCATTCAGTCCTATTAGAGAGAGGAAAGCAATGTAATGAGTATGTCCTCTATGCTACATACAGCTCTAGTACATTTATGTCACTTGCATCTCAGATTAGCCCGGCATAAGCATTCTACCTCCATTTTAGAGGAGCTTAATAATTTATCCAGGGGACTTCCCTGGTGGTCCAGTGGCTAAGACCCCAAGCTCCCAATGCAGGGGGCTCGGGTTCCATCCCTGATCAGGGAACTAGATCCCACATGCCGCAACTAAGTGTTCGCATGCCACAACTGAAGATCCCGCACACAGCAAATAAGATCCCGCATGCCTCAACTAAGACCCGGCGAAGCCAAATAAATAAATAAATAAATATTTTTAAATAATAATAATAATTTATCCAAAGTGATATATACCTAGTAAGTGACAGAGGTGGCAATTAAAGCTTTGGTGTGACCCAAAGCTGAGGGCATTTTGACACTACAAAGCCTTTCCTGTGGATCTGATTAGGCCCATTAAAGCAGCCATGTAAAGAGCCAATTCCTGCTGCCATACGACCAAAATTCTCAGACCAATGTCCTGCACTCCTTTAATTCTGACACAGAGAATCAATTCAATAGTTAAGAAAAACAAACATCTCCCTGAACATGTAATCACACTAAAGTGAAACAATGATTATTTTGAACCCTGAGTATAATGAAGGACAAGAAAGTAAACTCCAGTTTATTACTCCTGGTTCATCAGTTCTGTCTGTGAAGCAGCCTTGAATCTGCCACATGTAGTAAAACGTGTCCTTGACAAAGCAGAAAAATATACAGCCATCTGTCTAGGAAAGCAAATCTGCTATGAGGTCCAGGTCACTCTGTGGCCTATAAGGACATTTCTCTAACCTCCCATGGATAAGCAGGAGTCAGAGAGCCCAGGAGACCCGAGCAGGGTGGTGTCCCAAAGGCTAGGAGAGGACACTGCAATATCCCCAATATCTCCAGCAGTATATGTCTGCCAAATGCAGTTACTTGAGACAAGTACCATGTCAGAGCTGCCTAGTCAGTTTGGAATCTGATTGGCCATCCAAACAGGATTAGGCAAAGAGGTTCCAGATCTCAAGTCAATATAGACAGAGATTAAGGAAAAGCTGAAGAGAGAGGAGGTGTGAATCATGGCCAAAGGGCAACAAAGGCTCTGCTGTTTTTATCTCGTGTAACAGCAGAGCCAGAGAGGATTTTTAAAGCTGGCCACGGAGCAAGAACATATTTACCTTGCAGGCTGAAATATCCACAGGCTGTGAAAGATCAAGGAAAATAAAAAGAATATCATTATTGCAAGGGCATCACAGAGAGAAGCATCATTTCAGAATCACCCCTGAAACAAATAATAGAATGAGCTCCATCAGCTTCTCTCTAAGCCTTTGCAATTCTCCCTCCCCCAGCACATACTCTGGGTCAAGTAGCAGATCATTTCTTTTCTAAAATTCACTAGAATGTGTGTCCTTTCTTTGTATTACATTTCCTCAACACCATAAAATAAACTGTACTATGGAGTGTTTTAATTTCCTATCGTCTTTGAAAAATCATGCTAATAAGACATTTAGTGAAAAGAGTAGTTGCCCAGTAAGTGGCAATAATCTTTTATGAGTGCCGCTGTGAAAACTATGAACGAATATGTTGACCTTGAAAGTTGCAGTCTCACTGTGAGCACGAGAACAATGACACAAATATTCATTTAGATGAATGCTTACCATGCTTGACCTTATAATTTTGAGCTCCCCACATTTCAATTTTCCAAGTTATGCTCAGAAACTATGGTTTGTGATGGAAAGCAAGAGAAGGATACTGTTGCCATGGTAGCAAAAACATTTTTTTCTCCCTCAAAAATAGTATGTCAGAAACCAGTGGGAAAAAAATAATGCTAACTGCCCTTGCAGAAAAAATTAAATTTGAATACAAGTTCTTGCAATTTTATCAAGTTCTGTTTATATATCTTTCCATCTTAATATGCAAGGATGCCTGACAAGGGGTTCACTAGTTAAAGTACAGGTTACTTTTGTCAGTCATGCAGAACACATCGTTTAAAATCCACGAAGGAATGAATGAGTCCAGATTTACAACTGTATGAAATGATATTCACAATAAGTTTTTAAAAACTGCCTTAGCTTAATACTACTAATAAAAAAATGACAAACAAGCAACTACAACCATAACAACAACAAAAACAATGACTGTTATCCTTTTGAATTCCTTTGCCTGTCATTCAAATGGGATATTACCCTTTTCAGGACTGGTTGAATTACTCAGACTAATGTACCAACCTGTGTTGCTCACATTCCCTGATGCATTTCCTTTTGGTGACATTACTTTTGCAGCTACTACATTGGCTTTCTGCAAAATAAAATCCCCAGAATTTTCCTGCATTCACAGAGCTGTTGACATTTTAAAATAAGAGAACCCAACACTAATGCTGCTGTCTTAATTCTGCGAATAACTTTCCCGCCAAATTCACACACAAGCCATCTGTTAGAATAACAGTCACCTCTCCAGCTGTTGTTATAGCTCCTGCATTTCCCATCCTCAGCGTATTTTCTCTTTTATGTACTAAGATGAATGTCAGTGCCAGGTCTTTGGAGGAGTGGTTGATCTTTTCACTGCATATTTGAAAACATGTTCTTACTTCTTGTTTCCACTCCATGACAGAAATTCTAATTCACAAATGTTTGTTTTTCACATAGATGCCCTTGAGAAAATCAGCCCAAGATGTGTTCTAATGTAATTACCACCTGTAAATTATCATATGTAAAGGTACTTAAAATATTCTTAATTGTATTATGTATTCTTCTTACTATGTTCATTTTATTGATGTATTTATTAAGATTTATTTAGAAACGAGTCTATTCCCAGTCTTTATCCCAAAGTCAGTTTATTCTGTGAGACATGGTTCCCAAATAAACATCTTCTACTGAGCAAAGAATGAACAAACTGTTTACTGTATTAGAGGGACCAATTATATTACTCTTTCCTGGAAGAAATAAAAAGCACAGTCATTACAGCTCAGTTTGGCTGTGGGGAAGACTTTCTGTCTGGTCAGTGTTTTCCTTCAACACCAACACAGGGCATCACTGTCTTTCCCTTTGTGATTATAATCAAGTGGGTTTAGAAGTACGAGAAAACATGGGGCTTCCCTGGTGGCGCAGTGGTTGAGAATCTGCCTGCCAATGCAGGGGACAAGGGTTCGAGCCCTGGTCTGGGAAGATCCCACATGCCGCGGAGCAACTGGGCCCGTGAGCCACAATTACTGAGCCTGCGCGTCTGGAGCCTGTGCTCTGCAACAAGAGAGGCCACGATAGTGAGAGGCCTGCGCACGGCAATGAAGAGTGGCCCCTGCTTGCCGCAACTAGAGAAAGCCCTCGCACAGACACGAAGACCCAACACAGCCAAAAATAAATAAATAAATAAATAAAATTTAGAAGTACAAGAAAACAGAATGATCTTCGCAGAATAGACTTATGAGGTCTACCCCAAACCCCTATAGCCCTACAGCCTCCCACCAACCAAAAAATAATAACAAAGCAACAGTTTGGTTCTCTGAGGAATAGTCACAGTAAAAGGAGGTCTGTTTACTTGAGCTTACCTGGAACTAGTGGCAATGAGGTGAAATCAAGGGTGGCAGCTTCCTAAAGCAGGAAGGCTTCCTAGGAGTAATATAGACTGTGTCTCTAAAGAGTGCTCTGTCTTTTGAAAGCCATTTTCTGCTTTGTCCCATCTTTATGATGTATAAATTCATTGTTGGTAATTGTACTTTGGAAGTGTGATTTAAAGACTGTGCTTCAGCCAGGGCCTAGAAGCAGCATAGGCTCTAAGCGCCTTCCATCTTTGGCCTCATCTGTGAATGCTGTCAATAGATATACCAAAAAATGATGCAAATGGTTAGAAACAATGCGCTACTATATCCTTCTGCTATTAGCCTCTACCCAGGCCTCACACTGATTATTTTTAATATCTCATAGAGACCCACCTCCTAGAGAAATGGAAATAAAAACAAAAATAAACAAATGGGACCTAATGAAACTTAAAAGCTTTTGCACAGCAAAGGAAACATAAACAAGATGAAAAGACAACCCTCAGAATGGGAGAAAATATTTGCAAATGAAGCAACTGACAAAGGATTAATCTCCAAAATTTACAAGCAGTTCAGGCAGCTCAATATCAAAAAAACAAACAACCCAATCCAAAAATGGGCAGGAGACCTAAATAGACATTTCTCCAAAGAAGATATACAGATTGCCAACAAACACATCAAAGGATGCTCAACATCACTAATCATTAGAGAAATGCAAATCAAAACTACAATGAGGTATCACCTCACACCAGTCAGAATGGCCATCAACAAAAAATCTACAAACAATAAATGCTGGAGAGGGTGTGGAGAAAAGGGAACCCTGTTGCACTGTTGGTGGGAATGTAAATTGATACAGCCACTATGGAGAAGAGTTGGAGGTTCCCTAAAAAAAAAACTAAAAACAGAACTACCATACAACCCAGCAATCCCACTACTGGGCATATACCCTGAGAAAACCATAATTCAAAAAGAGTCATGTTCCACAATGTTCATTGCAGCTCTATTTACAATAGCCAGGACATGGAAGCAACCTAAGTGTCCATCGACAGATGAATGGATAAAGAAGATGTGGCACATATATATACAATAGAATATTACTCAGCCATAAAAAGAAACAAAATTGAGTTATTTGTAGTGAGGTGGATGGACCTAGAGTCTGTCATACAGAGTGAAGTAAGTCAGAAAGAGAAAAACAAATACTGTATGCTAACACATATATATGGAATCTAAAACAAAAACAAAAACAAAAAAACACAAAAATGGTTCTGAAGAACCTAGGGGCAGGCCAGGAATAAAGACGCAGACATAGAGAATGGACTTGAGGACACAGGGAGGGGGAAGGGCAAGCTGGGACAAAGTGAGAGAATGGCATGGACTTATATATACTACCAAATGTAAAATAGATAGCTAGTGGGAAGCAGCCGCATAGCACAGGGAGATCAGCTCAGTGCTTTGTGACCACCTAAAGGGGTGGGATAGGGAGGGTGGGAGGGAGACACAAGAGGGAGGAGATAAGGGGATATATATATATATGTATAGCCGATTCACTTTGTTATACAGCAGAAACTAACACACCATTGTAAAGCAATTATATTCCAATAAGATGTTAAAAAAAAAAAAGAAAAAGATTTGAAACAAGTAAGGCAAAATATTAAGATTTAATAAAGCTGGTGTTTGGGCAATGAAAAAAAACATGGTAAATTACAATAAAGAATTATTGAATATTAAAAAAATAAAATAAAATAAATGCCTACATGATTAAAAAATATATATCTCATAGAGACTACATTGAACTGAACTTGGTACCAGTTGCTGTTAAGATACCTTAAATAGGAAGCATTCTTTCTGTAGGAATTCTAGACAGTGAAAATAAATTATGAAGGATTAAAAGTGCTCAAAAAAATCAGTCACATAGAAGATAATTATACGATGTCGTCTGAAACCAAAAGAGCATGTATTATCACCAAGACCAACTTGCCAAATCTCACCATAACCAAACTATACCTGCTTCTATATTAAACTATGATAATACTGGGTCAATTTAGTTTTGAAAATAACCATTTTACCAAGTGCTCAGAGTGAGTTAGAAATTCATGTCACGAGCAAAACAGATGAGACTGAAGCCGGACTCGGGGCTAAGAAGATTCAAATGTCCAATCAGGCAACTCTTTCCACAATGCCTTCACATACTTCATTTCATTTTTAGGTTTCAGCGAAAATATGAAGATGATAGGACACAAGCTAACCAGTTAACAGCCATATCGAGAACAGCCAGCAAATCAACAGGTAAGAATGTGGCCATGCGTAAAGCAGCAACGAGAACTGGTACCAATGTCATCTTGCCAAGGCTGACCTGGGCCCTGTGGTTCTCATCCTCCCCTCTTGCCATGTAAGCTATCTGATGCTGCTCTTTCTCTTGTCTTCTCATCTAGTTGCTTCTTCTTTGTCTAACTTTGCCTCTCCTCATGAAAAATATCGTATTTTTACCTACATTGTAGAAAAACATTTTTTACTCAACTTTCTTAAAAAGTGGTTTTCTTTATCCCATCCCCATTTGCTCACCTCCCATTTACTCCTCAAATTTCTGCAATTGGCTTCTTCCTTGCCCCCAACACCTCTCAGAAACTGCTATCCATGTATCAATATCCAAATCCAGTGACCTCTTTTTGAATGTCTCACTGGACCTCTAGGTAGAATCTTACATTTCTTTTCTGGAAACTCTATTCTTTAACTTCTATAATATTCCAAACTTTGTCTTCCTGCTTCTCTGAATGTCTCTTCTCCATGTGAATTCCTTAAATATCAGTATTCCTTGGATACCACCTTTAACCCTCTTTCTCCTCACTTTATACTATTTCCTAATGGAGAATCATCTGTTCCATGGCTTCAACCATTCCTGATGACTTCTGGGTCAGTGTCTCTATCTATAGCCTGAGTTTCTAACATATATACAAAAACTGCTGAATCCGTGGTAATAGTCACATGAGTGTCATGCAAATACTTTGAACTTAGTATGTCCCAACTAAACTCATTGTTTTGCTGCCCAAATTTGCTTCTTTGCATACTATAGCTTGTCATCGTCATTCAGCTGCCAAACTAGAACTCTCAGAGTAACCCTTAACTCTTTCTTCCATCGATTTATATATCCAATTAATATCTAGTTACAGAAACTAGGAGTAAGCATTTAGAAACTTACATAGTAATCTGACACTGCTGCAGCACCCAGCATTTTATTTTTCTACAAATCCATTTTATCATATTTTTTAGTGATCTACCTAAGTTATAAATTTTTTAAAAAAGAAGAAACTGGCACTTCAGCATAGATCATTTAAAAAGCACTGATGTAAACCATTTAGACCATCTTAACCTGCTGTCCTTGAGACGGCCCATGGAAACAATGGACACTCTCTCCAGAAAATAATTTGTATCCCATTACAATATGAAATTCAATACAATACAATATAGAATACAATATAGATGTTTCATGGATTCTCTAAAACCCATTTATAGCCCAAATTCAGAACCCTTAATCCAAGTTGAGAAAGTCTGGAACTTCCTTGTCAATAGCCTCCTCTGTTTGTTTATTTATTGTGGTAAAAGTTCCAGATGAGCATTGAAGTCCTGGAACTTGTAGCAAGAATCCAGCACACATACAATTACTGAGCTCAGAACCAAAGACTGGGCCTATTGACGAAGCGCTTCCAATATCTTATGTGGTTTTTAATAGTTTCTTCAGGTGGAATAGAATAGTTAACTAGTAAATAATAGAAGAGTTATGCCATAACCTTACTATTCCTTATGTGGATAATAAAATTTTGAGACTCAGACCCACAGTTTATAGAAGAGCTGACATAAAGACATAATGAGTCTATAACACTAGGGAACCAGGGAAACAACTTTCACAAGTAGGAAGTAGTAGACCAAGGTCTATTCCACTCTATGGCATAAAAAACAGCTCATTTGTCTGTTTCTCTATACATACCTGCCCTCACTCCATATGAGGATTTCATGTACCTCACAGAGACATATAGAATCCAATATGTTTTTTAAAAGAATTAAGTATTTTGTTTAAACCACAAAGAATGGAAAATACAGCTGAAAAGAACATGTGCTCTATAAAGGCGGGGGCCACACCTACCCTGTCCTCCACTGTAAACCAGCACGTATCACGTTGCAAATGGTAGATGCTCAAGATAAAGGCAAGGATGGCGTCAGTACACAGATGGCATATATGACTGATGGAAGGCTGAAGCTCCTTGACCTTCTCTGCCACCAAAGCAAAGAGATAATCATATCTGAGATTTACTTTGTCCATAGACAGGAGCTTCCAGGTACTCAGGGGAGTCACTGCTTTTAGGAGAACAGCAGATCACCCTAAAGGAGGCACTGCATCCTGTGACAGTTAAGCTCCCTGTGATCAAGAAACATGATATCCAGTCCAGACAATTGCTTCTTACCATGCCCCTCAGGGCAAGCTGAGTATATAAGACAAAAGCACAATTCAGTAAACCTGATTCCAGAGGGACCAAAGAAATGCCCCTTGATGGTTTGGCTTAATCCAGATATAAAATTTGGACATCTAGTGCAGGGGTTCACAAACGAAGGCCCACCACCTATTTTTAGAAAGAAATTCTTGGAGCACAGCCATGCCCATTTGTTTACATATCATCTGTGGCTGCTTTCAAGAGGTGAGCAGAGTTGAGTAGTTGCAACAGAGACTGTTTGGCCCACAAAATCTAAAATATTTACTCTCTGGCTGTTTTCAGAAAAAGTTTGCCAGTCTTTGGTCTAGTGGAATCTATAGACTGCTATCTTTAGCTCTCTAAAACTGAGTTTAAGAAGCACAGCGTTCAGTCATATATGCAGGAAGTATCTGCGATACAGATATGTTATCAGTTTAGGGCAGATCTATGCAATTTGATAACAGCTGTGTGGAAAGATAGTGTTGACAGCCTCTGCCTCAGCCCAGCCTCTGGATGTTTATCCTTTCACTCTGAGTACATCCCCTGAATAAACTCATAGTTAAAAAGCATTATATAGGTGGTTAACTTGCCCAATTAAACGTCTAGCCCACATTTCTCTCTTCCACTCCAGAATTAAACCCAAGTAACCAAAGGACCTGAAGATGTAAAATAAAAGACTTTGCAGAGAAATGGAGTGCAACAGTCACAGAAGAATGTAAACAGTTCTGACAAGAAGAACTTGAGGTGATTAATTAGATGTGTCACTAGAGCTCTATGATTTACTAACCAGTGGTTGAACTTCACAGAGTTAAGGTAAATACAAACAAAGCCTTGTTGACATTTTTATAACAGTCTGCATTGGTTGGGGTAACACAGAAACCCAAATATCTCATCAGCTCAACATAAGAGAAGTTTATTTCTCACCTACGGTCCAATACAGACATTCTTGGTCAGTAAGCAGCATTTCTCCCTGTAGTGATTTAGGGGCCAGGCTCCTTCCATGAGCACAGAGGTGCATGCATGAGAGTCTCCCTGGGTCAGGACTGGAAATAGCCCACATCACTTACATACATGGCCACACCTAACTGCAAATGACTCTGGGAAATGCAGCCTAGCTCTGAACCCAGACTATAAATAGTTAGCCAAGCTCTTCCATAACCATTGTCAAAATGTGAAACCTAATTCAAATTCGCTCTGCTGATCTGAAAGATGCAAGCAGTTTTCCAGGGATTAAATCGAGAAACATCTCTGGAAATCATACAAATATCATTAGATATGCAGGGAGGAAGGTTTACTGACTCTAGACATTTCAACCAGAACTGCTGCCATGTGTATGCTGACCCCATCTCCCAATTGGGCAACTCAGAATATGCTCTTAGCTGTCTTCTTTCATATTTTATACCTGACATTATATTTAGCTGCAGAATTTATCTCTTTAGCAAATTCTAGCAATACCGTTAGATGTGCCACTAGTGAATCAAGTGAAAAACTATGATCCCTAACAGTTAAGCCCTGAGGTCACTGCAACTATCTCTTCTCTGCTGTCCAATACTCACAGACCCTGCCAGCTTAATAAAGATGCCCTTTGCTCTGGCTCTTGTGCTTTTCATAATTCACGGATGTTTAATGCCACAACAAGGTTCTAAGCTGATTACCATGACCGAAGCCTTATCTTCTAGTGTCAGGATATCTGTTTCCTTCAGCTAAACAAAATGCTTAGACTCCTCTGATAGACCAGGGTCAGGCCTGCTATAGGCCCAAAGATGTAGTAGGAAGCAGGACACAAAAGTACATCACTGTAGCACAGCCAGGATTCCTTTATATGGTGTTGGGTAGCCCGTAGCACACTGACATGAGACCTCCACCAGCCTAACAGCATAGAAACTAAGTACACTGCTCTGTCCTTCTCTGGCCTGGAAGATTTCTCTTTCCATGATGACTCCATTGGCCACTGAATGAAGGACTCACCTCCAAAAGGAAACGAGAAATCATCTGGGACCTGGGTCCACTCATTTACCTGTATCCTGATCTCATATATCCTCTGCTTATTTGTTATTTCAATAAAAACCTAGAGTGAAGATCATTTAAACTAAGTGTACTTTATTTTTCTCAACAACCTTGTAAACCAGTGCAAACTTTTTGCGTCTGGTCTAGCTCAGCTTCCTTATATACTTAACTCTAACTCCTCCTCTTACAAGCTCTTGACACTTCTCATCACCAATCTGCTACATATTTTCCACTGGGATGTCCCACAACAATCACCCTCAACTTGACAACTTCTGCTCCAGGTTACTCCCTATTAGAACTTAATTTAATTATACTATCATTTCCGTAGTTGCCTGGCCTTGGAGTAAGAGTCATGTTTTACTCTTCCCTGTCCTCCTTGGTCCTCTTACATTCTAGCAGCCACCAAGGCTATACTATACCCTTTTCTCAGTCAGGCTGCTACATTGCAAATGGCTGAAATAACTCTGATTCGTTTAAGTAGAATCAGAGTTCATTCAATGATGTTGGGGACTTCATGGAATGCCCAGAATGGCCAGATAATGAAGCCAGGGAACCAGAACAATGCCCCAAACTGTGCTGTAGCACCTATCCTAGTAGGATGCAATTGCCATCATCTCGGGTAACAACAGCTCACATGACAGACACCAAGGATGCTGGGCCTGGATGCTGTTTGCAAGAAGGGTTACTTCTGTCTGATGTCCCTGGGAAATGGGCACACATCACCACCACCCTTACCAGAATGGCTCCTGCACTGTCCTCATCTCTTCATATCACTAATGTTCAGTTTAATGTCTTGGGTGGGTGGGTGGATCTGATTGATAGAGCTCTGGTTCCACGAGGAACCCCAAGGAACACTGGAAACATAAGAAAGGTTCAGATGCTGGATGTTTGAGGCAGGTACTAGGTTTTCAGTGACCATTCTCACCCCCTGTTGTCTTCTAAATCTCACTTTCTTAGAAACTCTTATAGCAACTCCGTTCTGACTGATAAAATAGAAGCAGTGCTGTCTCTTTTGCTTCATTCTTTTTATTTGAATATGAAGCTGGTTCTTTGTAGGGCATTGGTCACACGTGGGTCATTCACAGCCATCTCAGGTCCAAATAACACAGAATCTGGTAAATGAAAGTGAGAATTATGAAATCAGCTCACTGAGGACGGGGAAGCCACTAGCCTTTAAAATGCACTGGTAAGACATTTGGTCACACTAGTCACCTGCTGGATGCAGAATGCAGAGCAGGCAGTACCTAAAATAGTGTTAGAATATATGCAGGGAAATTCTCCATAAAGTTGGCATCTGCTGACCATGTCCTAAAAGAGAGGGATGAACCAGTGTAGAGCTAGCAGTCTGCAAACAGAGATAGAGGGAAATACCACTTTGCTGAAGGAGAGGCTTTCTGCCTGAAGCCCGCAGTCTAGCTTCATTAAGGGCCTCACAATGCTGAGTCCTGCATGTTTGAAAAAGCCCAATCTGCTGCACCCTGACCTGTAATTTTTATTAGCAATGGCTGGAAGGGGCAGGTCTTAGCATTAGATAGGTCGGTGGCCCCAGAGCATTTTCTAGCATTGGAAAAGATGGTAGAACTGGAAATGAGAAGGACTCTGCTTCCTTGATTGCACTGCTGAAGTCTGCACTCCAGACTTCCAGGCTTCTTACTCTATTTGGCTGAGGTTACTCTTTTATAGTTGATAATCCTGTTGACACAGGGCCAATCAGAATGACAAATGGACATAAACCATCTTGTGAACTAACCCTCCCACACTGTAGTCCATTCTATTCCAGGTGCTTTGCCCTGAACTCCACATGCCTGCAGTAAGGTTGGCACTGACCTGCCAATTCTCCTTCGGCTTCATAAACTACACTGCATTTGTAGCTGTAGCAGGTCCTCAGCCGCCTAGTACGATGCCTGACATACAATGGTTGATCCACACATACTTGTTGGAACATGAATAAATGGAAATCACAGTGGCCGAAGGATCAGAAAATTATGCGTCAGCCCCCATCTGGCAGGTTCAACAGCATGAACTTAAACAACTCTGGTAATATTTCTGGACTCTAGGATATTTCAGTCTGGAAGAATAATCTACTTATTGCCTACTGATAGAGGGTATATGTGAAAGTCCTTTCAAAATTAGAAAACACTATAAAGAGTATTATTTTGGTTATCATTATTAAAAACGTGCAGAGAGAACCAAATTAGGTTGACACATAAAATAACGTTAACGTAGAAAACATTACCACCTATACTACTCCACTATCAGGTAGAACATTTGGAAAGAGTATTGAAAGATACTAGAAACATAATCACCATTTAATTTTCAACGTTAGGACAGGACCAGAAGATAGCAGTTCAGGAGTCAGAAATAACTATCTGCTGCTTATTGTGTCATAACGTAATATTTACTCTGTAATTACCTGGTCAATATTTACTTGGTGAATACATAGCTTTTCACATGGTTGCTTGAATCCAATAAAATAAAGGAACAGCAGTTACCTTGATTTTCCTGGGGGATAGACTGGACAAAGATAAACTTTTTTGAAGGTCTTCCTTATTGGCTTATTTAGCCGTGAAAATTGTTAATATTTTAAAACCATAAGGAGCTTTTGTGGCATGAGCTTGCACTTGTGAACTTCAAATTTCAAAATCAATCCCCAGCAGAAAAAGCCTACCCTTTTGTCTGAAATCCCCTCCTACCTGCCTGCACTCCCAATATGCAGGGCAGTATTTTTCAAGACAAATAACATTGCTTGCATTTTGAAACTTGTCACATAATATGATTGAAGATAAAGACCAAAGTATTTGAGGCTGCTTCCAAATCCCAAATCCCCAAAATTCTGAAAAGACTACTAATATGGATTTGTGGTTCTCTAAAACTGCCTTACAGATTGCAGGGAAAGATGCTCTAAAATCTTCTGTGTTTTTATTTTTCAGCTTTGCATTGTAAAACATCCCTTGTGAATTCACTGGAGGTTGACTAAGGTATGTTGGGACCATTGTTTATTTTCAGAAGATGAAAGGGTCTACCTAGTGAGAAAACCAAGTTGCTTCATAAAAGCACCTCAGGATCCAAACTATCTTCAATATGAAATGTGCCACTATTCCAGACTATGGCAGATTTATTGTTTTGCAGGTACAGTGACATTTACTTGTCTTGTATTTAGGAAGCCATCTGTTCCACTTAAGGCACTTTAAGAATTCTAGAACTAAGGCAACTAAATTTGGATAAACAAAACTGAAAGAAATCTATTTGAGGGAGAGGAGTTCAGACAAGAAGGAAAAAGAATACTATAAAGCTTCAAAGCACATGAAAAACCCAGCTTCTCTGCCCAGTAGACTTGAATATGAAGGGGGAAAAAAGATGTAACTGATTGAGTTTAATTTGGAATCCTATGGGATACTGCTATACTTAATGAATCTACATATTTCATGATCACCCTAATTGTTTCTATTTCTGAGATGGGCAGAGTGAAACAATTAAATAATGGTTGAAAAATACAACCTAATGGCATGTATGATACCATTGTTATTGTCGAAATAAGAGCAAATAACACATACGCCACTCATGGCCAATAATAGCATTTCCTTCATATTTAAAAACAGTACAAATTGGTATTGGTTTCAGAGATATTTGCATGTTTCAGTGATACATATTGAAAATATGTCCCTTAAAAATTTAAAAAGCTGTTCCTAAACCAATCCCTTATAACAATAAACAGAGCAGAATAAAAGGTACATGGCAGCAATGTACAACTGGAATCTCTCTAGTCCTTTATCACTTAATACTCCATATATTTCCAAAAAGGAAATAAGTAAGAAAAGTAAGTGTGTGTGTGTGTGTGTGTGTGTGTGTGTACCTACAGATGCATATGGAGGGGGGAGGGGAACAGAAGTGTTGGAAGAGTGTGTATAGTTGTGCCTGTGAACTCAGCACAAGGAAGCAATCATATTTTTTGCAGAAAGGTAAAAAAAAAAGAAGCATAATTATTTTGAGATTTATTTTATTAATAGCTTTTGTCACATACAAGTGTGTTATCAGAGGAATCAATAAGATCATGTGTCAAGCACCTAGCAGACTCTGGCACATAGAATACTCAATATTTAGTAATTCATTCACTTACTCATTCACAAGGGACTGGGTACCGTCCTGCTAAATGGGAATCTGAAATCTGAATAAATTTGTCACTTAGAATTTTTAGGGAAGAAAAAGGAAAATGTTAATGGTTAGACCTCAAATATAGTTTTACAAAGACCCAGAAGCTTCTGTTTTTTTCAAGCCCATCTTTGATAAAAGTCAAAAACCTAATGTTAAAATTTTGATTCTGTGAAGACATTTCTACACAGAGCTAAAGTATTACAGAACAGACATGGAGGTTTCTAAAACTTGGACTTGACCCAGTACTAGAACTGAGAGAGTCTCTTCCGGAGGAACAGAAGTTTAGCATGAAGCCACAGAAGAGAGTTCTCAAGATTGAGATCCATGGCCTTTTTCTGAAGTTGAGGTACTTTGGGACTTGTTGATTAAAGTTATCAATTTGCTTTAGGTAACAAAAATGGACCGTGATTTGTAGCCCTCCTCCTGACCAGAAATATCTTTCCCACCTAGTTATGAGTCACCTGAAACCTGAGATTCTACTCTAAGAGATTTATTGCATTGGGATAGAAATGTTCTTCAAGCATCCTTTGTGATGCTTCTATTATCATACTTCTTATACATAGTTTATTTGTCTTTCTTTAATAGATGTGAGCATGTTTGGCTTCTTACTCCATAACCCCAGAACCCAGCACAGTGCCAAGCATATAAAAAGGACTCAAGTGTTTATATAGCAAATGAATAAATATATAATTTCCAAGGGTGCAACTGTTCACCAAATGGTAAGATCCACCCATAGATTGCCTGGACAATATGAATGTTATTTAGACTAACACATCCTTGTCCTCATGGACAGCTATGAACATACTTGCCAGTAGTACCAAACTACCTTCCGGAAGGAGCATTAGATCTGTTCAGGCACTCAAACAAATTTGTCATTAAAGCGCTAGAGTCTGACAATGCAAAGCATGAAAAATGCTACCTTTTCCTGGAGAAGTTGAGGGCAGGTATTATCAATCAACTACTTCTACTATAAAACAATCATCCCACGACTCACCCTGCACTTTCATAGGCCCCAAGAAGTTTAGCTACCAAATACACCCCTGACCACTAAATCAATTCACCTGTGAAATGAAATAGTTCGTTCAGATGGCCTTTGTCTTAGACAAGATTAATAAAGAAAGGGCCAAAGAATCTAAAACATATCATCCATCTCCTTGTTTAGTGAAAATTAGGGCATCTAATTATACGGGATTTTTTTACTCTAGATCCTAAAACCAACTTAAAACAATTCATCAATCAATTAAATTCAAAAAAAAATAAATTTTGAGTGCCTACTAAATGCCACAGAAATAAAACAACTAAGAGTCTCCATTTTTAAACAACCCACTAACACAAAAGAGTTATTTTCCACTGTTGTGAGTAACAATTCAGGAAAACAAAACTTTGAGAACTCCTGGTCTCATACGGAAAATAAAACAAATTCACAAGAAAGAATTAAATGAGGTAAAAATGTAATAAGTATTAAAAGAGAAGTGCCAACCAAATAGTGCATAAATAATATCTCTTCTCAATACTTCTTTACATTTTTTTAAAGACATTTACGGAGAGAAGTAAGAATTATTAATTTTATTAAAAAGAAAATACACATGCAAATGGTAAAGGCTTAAAACAAAACATAGCTTAAAACAAGGCTTAAAACAAAACATAGTTCCACTTCCTAGTCTTACACCACAGGGCAACAACTTCCAATTCTTCGGGCTACATATAATACTGACCTCCCTATTTCTAAATAATAACATTAAACTGTGTCTGCTTTACCAATGTTAGGCAACAACTATTAATTCTCTTCTTGGTAAATGAGGTGAGCTCTTTGCTCCGCTACCCCATTTTCCTTTCCAAATTTTCCCAGCATAGTTATTTCACAACATTTTAAGTTGATCATCAGTGTTCACTGCTAAGCAATATTAGATGTATTATGATTATATTACACTTCATTTCTTGGGCAATTTTGTGTTTTTCTTAACTACAAAATTGTCTTGTTTTTCATTTACTTCAAGGTCTCTATCTCTAATCCTTCCCAAATATTCAAATTTATCTGCAAAAATGCCTCAATTTTGTTTTCCACATAGTTCTCTGTGTAGTTCATTTGGTCTTTCATACAAGATTGTGGACCCATTCTAGTCTTCTCTCCCACCCTCTACCCAAGTAGTATCTTTCTGTCTCCTGGACTCTATCTTCCTGTTCCAGACAGCTGTGGTTACTCTCAAAAACTGCTGTATAAGTGTCCCAGGACTTTCTTTTGTCTATTTCTATGATGTTTCCGGTGTATCCTGGATCTTATGTCTTCTCTTTGGGTCTATGACCTCATTTTGGTGAAGAACATCCTTGGTGGCTGAGACAGGGTGTCTCAGAGGCACAGTCTAGTCCTGCCATGTCTGCGACTATCTTCATTCCACCCTCACACGTAATTGATGGTTTGCTTCCACATAGAATTCAAGGTTGGAAATCATTTTTCCCCAGAATTTTGGAGGCATTCTCCCATTGTCTTTAGCTCCCAGTGAGCAGTTAGCATGCCAAACGCCACTCGAATCCTGAACACTCCTTTTCACTGCAAAACTCCACAAAACACTTGTTCAAAACCACTAGTTCTATTTCTTGACTCTCCCTCCTCAACTCATTTCAGTTGGGCTTCCTTTGTCATCACTCCGCTAAACCAGGCCCTGTAATGATGAGAAAGGCCCTTCCCTGGCCATTTGCCATCATCAATGCCCGGTCCTCATCTCAGTGGCATGTGACTGGCTGAATCCCCTGCAAAACTGCCCTTTACCGACCACCTTACCACCACTGCCACCCCCGCCCCGACTTCTAAGTATTGAATTACAGGGGGGTTGGCTCCTCAGCCTCCTTTTCTCTCGTCTGTCTCCTCAGATGGTCAATCTCAGTTCCATGGCTGATAAACAACCCCCATGTGTTGATGTCTCTGACTTCTCTCATGAGCTGCAAACGCATATATTCAACTGCCTGCTCAACACCTTCGCTGGGAAGTCTAAGGAGCACCTCAAATTTAACATGTCTAAAGCAGAACTCTTGATTTTCTGCCCCACATCTGCTCCCTTGCCAGGCTTCACCATCTAAGTGAATGGCAACTCCATCCACCAAAACCTAGGAATCGGGCCCAAACCTACATGTCAACTCGGACTCTCCTCTTTCCCTTGCACTCCACATCTAGTAAATTAGTAATTCTTGATTGGGCTATTCACAAACTATATCCTAAACCTCAAGTCGAAGCTACCATCCCTCAACTGGATACTCCCACAGCCTCCTCTATTTCTTGGGCTCTCTTGCCCTCTAGCTTCAGGGTTGCTCAACGGCAAGCACCGGAAGAAGGCTGGAGGGTAGCCCCCTGGAGGGCCTCAGCTTCCGGCAGTGGAAACTCTGCATCCTCACATTGTCCTTCCAGGCCTAGGGGTAATAACAGTTCCTTACTGTTGCTAATCTTTGGGTTTCCTTGGCATCCTGTTTGACTTCCCAGCTCTTCCAGCAGCAATGCAACAATCTTCCCATGTTAAATTCCCTGTATTTGAAAGTCCTGGACTTCTTTCCATTTTCCAAGCTGGATTTCAACTAAAACCAGTTCTATTCACTTATTATTGGCTTTCCCAAACTGAAATCTAAATGAAATCATGTAACCTACATGAAATCATGTAACCTACATGAAAGCAGGAAATTTGGTGCCCAGAACACAGCCCAGCCTATTTTGGGTACTCAATAAATATATTTTAAATGAAGAAAATGTTCAAGCATTTATCCATAGCAACAAGTCCTTTGGATTATATACAGTTAAAATATAATAACTATGATAAAACTTAGAGTTTTACTAGGCTCATAAGAAATGTTTAGTTTTATAGAGCACCCAGAGTAACTAAAATCATCCAAACCAAAATAAAAATCAAATTAAAAATAAATAAATAAAAACAGGCAAAGGGCTCAAATGACCTGAAAATAACGAAATTACTTTCTGAAGGTCATTTCATTCCATTAATTTGGGTATCAGCTTCAAGTTATTTTTTAAAGTTTATTTTATCTATAAAATACATGCTTTCATTAAATGCATCATTACTTTTATGACCCTTGTAATCAATCTTTTTCCCCTTCTAAACGTGATAAACAAATAAAACAGACACAAACATTTATATTGATGAACTTTCAAAAATATGTGGGAGATGGCTTAAGGGAAAAGGAATTAAAGATAGCTTTATGATAAAATCTACCTTCAGGGCAAAACTTAAATGACTAAGGATTCTGAGAGCATTTCACAGCTCAGAAAATACTCAATCCAAAGTAAAATGGACCCTGAGCAGGGCTTGTATAAAATAAGAACAGATGAGTAATTAAGGCCTACTTTAAGACACTAAACTCTTTTCAAAAAGAAAATTGTGATCAGGGAGCTTTTGTTTCTCTTTAAGTATAGGGATTTTTTAAAGCAGTAAAACAGAGAATGCAATTTGAAGGCCAGCTTGTTGCACCTGCCTCATAGGCCGGTTTTGTTTGTCAACACAAAGAGTTTTTTATTTCACTTTGTTCGATTTTTAAATTTGAATTTGATGCCAACATTTACAAATCAGGCAATTTCACATAAACATCTGGAATTCTGATCTCTCTCCAAAATTCCCCCAGCGCCATGATGGGCTCTAATTGAGCGGTCGATGCCCCTTAGCCAGGCACAGGCTCTCTGGATAACCCATCACTTCCTCCCGGGCCCGATATTCACCCACCTTCACTAATGTAAGTCTCCTGCTTGGTCCACTAAGGGTTGGTATTTGTACACACTGCAGGAAAAGATTTCATTTCACTTCCTGCTAATTTGAAATGTCTTACATTTTCAAATCAGGATTACTTCCATTTTTACTTTACACTAAGGCAGGTCCTAAGATGGAATCCTTGGGTCAGGGACTTAATGGTTGTTGTTTACAAACTCAGATTGAGGAGTCAGGTGAATAAAGGACCTTTTTAGTTTTACCTCTTTCCCCAAACATAAGGCCTCCTCTGGCCACCTTGGCATGTGTGTAGGGGACCATGGCTGCAGCTCCATGTCTCAGGCAGCAATGAAACCCTTACTCTACACCACCAAGATGTATTCCCTGGATTTTTGGGGTCTTAGCTTTCTGTTTACTGTAAGGAAGCACATCAGTCTCTGCAGGGCACTACCCAATTAGCTTCTAGAAAAAGACTGTTTTATCAGTGGTATGGATTTTATCCAATTTTCAAAGCAAATATTGCAAATATTAAGTGCTTCTAACACTCTTTATCACCCACTAACTGCCTTTGTTAAAAAAAAAAGACCATATGATTTTTCTCATATTCAGAAATTTCCTTTTCTGCTGGGAAACATTCCCTGATTCCAGTATTCATTAGGACAAATCCTTGACATCTGAAACAAACCTTCTTCAAAGCTGAAAACTAATTCTCATAACAACCCCATTTATTTTTGCATTAATTGGTAGGTAGTTGACTTTAAAAATTGGTTTTAACACTACATAGAAATTGAATTTTTTAATGGCTTAATGACATTAAAGCATGTAATTCACACCCTCACAAAAGCTTTTGTCTCTTGTGGTCCCATTTTTACCTCCCTTTATTCTACAGTTTTATAATGATAAGCATTATAAAAATGCCCAGACAGCTAAAGAGATACTTCCGGAATCCATATTTGGGTATATGAAGGAAAAGATGCTGCCAATTAAAAATGCAATAGAGCCCACTATTGTTAATTTACGGCTGTGAAAGACAGAACTTTTTCTCATTTTGGTTATTTGATTTGGATAATGATTTGGATAAAAACCCAGTTGCTATGTGAAATAACTTGATTTTCCCCATTGATGTGCAATTCTTCTAACACCATCATTTGGCATCCTGACTGATGATTGGATAAATTCGTTCAACTTTTATCATGAATCATTTAAATTACTCCTTTGCATAAAGGTTTAAATTGGCTTTGGAGCAGCCATTAGAGAATTTTTTAAACACTGTTCTGTTTTGCTTTTCATGATATTATCTCGCTTTCTGCACTGGATGTTTTTCTCTCTCTCAAGGTTGTTACTATTAATTGGCCTCCCCCTTTCACATTACTAGAATGCAACAAAACACACCTTCCAAACTGAAGAAGCTGAGGTTACGGAACAGGGACAGGATAGAAATGGAACTCTCCCATCTACTTTCCCTGCAAACCTGTGCTGTGACATCTCCATCCCTATGAAACCACCTCCCTCTAGGACCCAGACCATCCCATCTTCTAGGTTTTGGTTCAACAGGCAGGATCAAAAATCAAATGGACTTTTCATAAAATTGTAGCTCCAACGACACCCAAAGCCTACAAATCCATACGCTATGCACCAAAGGAAAACCTGACAATCTGTTTCTAATTTTCCACGAGGTGCCTGGGTCACAGTGTTGGACCAGAAGGAATAGAGGGCAAGTTCCATTGTCAGAAAGATCTAGAAAACTGCAGGGCCAGATGCTCAATAGATATATAGCTAGGGCAGAGACCTCTCTCCTCTGGAAACCTGTCTGCCAGAAAGTCCTCACTGGTAGTCACTTCTTTGGTTAAACGACAGAAGCACATGCATTACTCCCAGGAGATTGCTACAAAACAATAAGAAGGGTAAGAAGAATGGCATCCTGTTAACTGTGTATGAATGGATTGGATGTTAAAGAGCTGTGCTGTCCAATACTGAGGCCACTAGGCACATATGGCTCTTATGTACTTAAAATGTGGCTGGTCCAAACTGAGATGTGCTATAAGTGTAAAAAACACACCAGATTTCAAAGACTTAGTATGAAAAAAAAAGAGTGAAAAATATCTCATTAATAATATTTATTCTGATTGCATATAGAAATGATACTTTGGATATGTGTTTGAGAAGATACATTATTAAAATTCCTTTCACCTATTTCTTTTCACTCTTCTAATGTGAATTTTTAATATAAAAATTTTAATTACATAATGCAGCACATTTCTATTAGACAGTGCTATAATAGAATATGAGTGAACTTTTGCCTTATTGTGATGGTTAATTTTATGTGTCAACTTGACTGGGCTAAGGGGGGCCCAGAGAGCTGGTAAAACATTATTTCTGGATGTGTCTGTGAGGGTGTTCCTGGAAGAGATTAGCATTTGATGCAGCAGACTGAGTAAAGGAGACCTGCCCTCACCAAGGTAGGTGAGCACCATCCTATCCACTGGGGGCCCAAACAGAGCAAAAAGAGGTGAAGGAAGGGTGAATTCCCTCTTCTTGAGCTGGGACGTCTATCTTGTCCCACCCTTTTACTTCGCAGCTCCTGGCTTTCAGGCTTTCAGCCTTGAACTGAATTACACCACTGGCTTCCTGGTCCTCCAGCTTGCAGATGGCAGACTGTGGGACGTCTCAGCCTCCATAACCTCATGAGCCAGTTCTTATAATACATTTCCTCTATATCTATAGCTACGTCTATATCATCTATCAAGTTGGTTCTATTTCTCTGGAGAACTCTGAATAATACACTTATACTATATGGAATCTGAGCCTGAGAAAAGATAGTATATAAGAGGGGAACAGTGAAGAGGTGAGCTTGCGATGGCATCCTGGGAGCAAGAAAAGGTGAGGTCCAGGGGCCAAGGGCGTCTGGCTGTGCCCTCTCGGTGGTAGAGATCCCTGTGCAAGCAGAGCACAGAGGTAAGGGAAGGAGGACTTACAGGAACTAAACAACCAATTTGCTGGCTTCATCATTTTGTCTAAGACTGGGCCTTAGGATATGAAAGTAGGCACCAACTAGATATTCCAACGTGGTAAAATTAGAATATATGTGGTCACTAAAAGCTCTACTTAAATGGGGTGATATGTGCTTAAATGGGGTTAAATGACTGCTGTTTCTATAATTTTTAAATGATTTGGTTTAGACCATATTACATATTACTTTCAGTCAGGATAAACTATGAACACAAACTACTCTAAAATCTCAAGGATTTTAAATCTTAAGATTTTTCAATCTTTAAAGAGCAAATGTTTATTTCTTCCTCAGGTCTACCTGTACATCATGGCACATGTAGCCCTGCTCCATCACATCTTTACTCCTTCTGCCTGGGATTTTGCCAACCAAGCATCATGGCAGATGGGGGAGAGGTACAGAGAACCACAGGCTGGCTCTTAAATCTTCCGCTCAAAAGTGCCACATGGCACCTCTACTGACATTTCATTGGCCAAATCAAGTCAAATGACCCTAGGGCAATAGGGTAGGAACATAAAATCCTCCTGTAGAAAGAGTTCTGAGGGATAGAAATGGGACTACTTAACACGGAGTAATACCACTGTGCACAGTACTTAAGCAGTGGGGTCTCATGGAACAGTTGCTGTCCCAAAACGCTTGAACATGCCCCTCCGTAGCAGACGTTTTGTTGCCTTCCTAATATGGTGCATTCTCTAAGAGCTGCATCCTCTCCGACATTCATACCCTCCACACCCCTTTCAGATGACTGGACCAGGGATGAGGCCAGAAGCAGAGCTCAGAATTTTTGAATTCCAGTGCAGAGTTCAGGTGGAAGTGGCCATTTTTATCCACATGCACCACAAAGGAAAAGCTGGCAGGTAAAGCAGATGTAGAAAGAGATGCAGATATGAGACCATGAGAGAGACAGAGGGAGAAATAAGGTGTGGCCACCCTGGTCCGTGAGGGTGTCCACCCACCAGCTCCAGCTCCAGATTCTTAAAGCCTCTCTGTGCCTCGTGGCTGAGAGATGCCCCTTACCACACACTTTCTATGGCCGCTTCATTCAAGCTACTTTCTCTTTGGGCAGATTACAGCAATACAGCATGGCGGTTACATCCGGACTTCCGAGGCAAACTGAGTTAAAAGCATGCCTCTGCACAGTTATGTGCAACTTTGGGCAAACCACTTTGTCTTGGGCCTCCTCTATAAAATAGGGATAAGATCCATTTGTAATCTGAGTGCCATGAGGATTCAATGAGTCAGTATATATCAAAGCAATGATATAAAATGTCAGTCCTTATTACCATATTATTATTACAACCAAAAAATTTAAAAGACTTTTTCTGAGCTGCAGTTTCATGATTCTCGGCAGCTACTGCACACAATATCTCTTTCAGGAAAGTTAATGTTGATAGAGTTAATCTGAGGTCTGCAAATGATTAGGTTATGAGAGGTGCCCCCATTTCCCCAAATTGACTAGCTATACATGTTCCAGATACACCAAATACTTAATCACCCCAAATGTTCTCAGCAATGATACATCTGGACAAAGGAAGAGGGGGGAATTATACCCACAAAGCTTGGCCAAAGTGTTCACAGGTTCAGCTGGCAGCTGAAAGAGGATTTAGATAAGCATTCCAAACACACAGAAGCATCCTTATTTATTAGCATTCTTCCAAATTAGCACTCTTGAGATTTGTCAATCATACATAAGAATTCTTTGTTTTTTCTGCCTTTTAAGAATGTCCTCCAGGTTAAATTTATTCCAGGCATCCGTATGCTCAAAACATATGGAAAAGAGAAAAAAAAGGAACATTTTTCCAAAGGATTCTTTTTTATTTTATTTCTAATAGAAATATTTTCTTGTTATAGGATATTTTTCAATGTTTTCTTCTCTTGACTGAAATTTAAGAATTAATTTGTGAAATTTTTTTATCCGACTGATTTTAGTGGTGGAAGAGTTTGATTTTTACTATTGATTATGAAGAATAAAAACCCAATAATCCCATCTTGTACATATGAACTTAAAATATTAAGTCTCTGTCCTTGAAAAACTTGGATTCTAAGTGAAAAAAATAGGACAAGTCAAGAAATGTTTGTTTTAAATAAGAATAACTAACCATAGGTAATGCTACAGAGAAATTTCCCCCTAAGACCTTTACCCCTTCAATTTGCCTTTCTCCCCCTCCCAATTAATGCTTTCAGAAACTCTTTTTTCCTTCCTTCATTTCCCTTTCCAGAGTCTCAGAGATCTCTTCCTGGCCCAACCCTGTATGTGTCATAGAAATGAAATCTGCCAAACTTTCTCCAAGGAGAAGGTCTAGAACCCTTAGCCAAGAGAAATATTTTGGCAAAAGATGTGCCGGGTAGTTACTTGGATACAAGAAGAGCCTTCTGGATACCTGCCCATCTCTCCAAACCTGTAATCATCCAATCTGCCTCCAGCTGATGATAACTCTATAAACACAAATACTCTGACAGGCAGTCACAGGTCCATTGGGTCACACTCATAAGGGTGCCCGATTACGAGCATAATCACATCGTTAGAAGACGACGTGAGCATTTACGAATCTGGATTGAGTAGTGTTTTAAAGTCAAAGACATAACACAATCACAAGAGTTGCTGTACATAATTATTTTAAGAAACAACGGAATTTAAGCCTGTTTAAAGAAAGTGGGAGGAATTCTACTATCACTACTGAAAAACTTTATTCTAGGCAAGGTATAACACACCTGATTTCTGCTTTCACCTAAATCTCAAGAAGTACATACAATGTTCATGATGCGAGATGCTCATTCTGCTCTCAGGTAACTTGGGACTTAAATTTGAGCATTACTGCTGTCCAATTGTACCCTTCAAATGCATTCATTTATTCACTTGTCCAATAATTTCTTCAACGTTCAAATGTCTTGAAATGAAAAGCAGAAATGAAGGCAGAATTTGAGGAGTTTTCACAAGTGGATAATTTAGGCTGAAAAATACGTTCATACAAAAACAGTCAAATGAACTTTTATACAGCTGAGCCAGTGCACATTACAGGTCACCTGTAGTGAGAACACTTCCCAAATAATGGACATTTGTGGTGAGTATTCTTTTCTTTTTATGTAGAGATGGAACCAAATAGTCTCAAATCCATTTATGGGGCCAAATATCACGGTCATATATGGTTAAGATATGTAATCCAAATGCTTCTGAATATAATTCTATGTTATTGGTGTCATAAAGACTTGAATGATCCTAGAGTTATTTCCATAATTCTTTCCTTTGCCAAAAACACCTTAAATATAAGGAAGTCAATCAAAGAGGATATTCTAAGCAAAAATTTTGGGTGCTACACAATGAACAGAAAAGAGCAGTGAGTCCAAAAGAACGAACATAGAATAAGCAACAGAATAGCTTGGTTAGTCAAGGGATACACTGAAACTCACATTTTTCAGAAATTCACCATGTTCTGATTTGACATCCAAGAACAGCAAGAGGACTAGTACTGGTCTAGTTGAAGAGGCAAAATGAAGCCCTAACACAATCCTGGATCACTGAGGCTCACTAAAGACCTCTCTCTAACACACACACACACACACACACACAAGTTCCACAGGGGAAACAGATAAACATACACACACATACATAATATGTCTATCTGAAAAGAAATCATATTCTCTCCTTCCTTTTTTCTTACTGCACACCCTTAATAGTATCACTTGCTTAGTTCCCAAGAAACCTTTCATAGATTTTATAAACGAAGGTCATATCACAGAAAGACTGGTATAATAACTCTTAAGTCTGAAAAGGGCAGAATTCTAGGCCATTTTCCCACAGGACTGCTGTTTCTTAGGTAGTGCTTCTTGGTTATGCAATTAAACTAGAAGGCAGAAAAGCACCCCATGCAGCACTTAGTCTTGCCCTCCTCCTGTATCCAAGTAAGCCTGGATATGCCAAGTTTCTGAGCAATTGATTCAGAACCAATTTGTGGCAAACAAATGCTCTCCCGCTACTTAGAGTGGAAAGATCTCTCCATGCACTTTTGTCTAGACAGTCTCAACTACAGGAATATAGTGTGTTTGCTGGCCCTCCAGTGATTTATTAAATGCCAAATCCATACAGCACAGGCACTAAAGCTAAGAAATGGAAAAACAGCTTACCCAGTGGACTTGTAATGACTTACTAAGGTTATGTTGGCAGCAAGACTTATACAGTATCAATAAATAATAGCAATCTATCAAATAACTTTGGTTGAAATAGTAATGTTTAGAAATATCCCATTTAAGGTGGGTGAAATGCACCCACTGGGGATTAGTAGCATGGAAAATACTCCCATGCAATGATGTAAAAGAGTCTCAGGCCCACTACAGCAATTCTGCTTGGAATGTCAGTTGCCTTTAAAAAAAATACAATGTAAAACTAAACCCTCAACTAAAACTGTTTCAGAAATGAAAGGTGCAGACCAGAATCTGTCCAAGAGAAAACAAAAGCTTTTCTCTACGAAAAACCCAGTACATTTTCTTCATAAAGTTTCTCAAATAAAAAATCAGATATTATCATTATTGCTGTTATTCATATTTTAATATTTTCCTTTGATAATTCTATTAAAATAGACTCTTCTGAATTCTCTAACGAAATCTTAAATTCCAGCAGATATTTCAACAAACTATAATAGAAGGAGAAAAAGGAAGATGAAAAGAATTGTTTCATGTTAAAAAGAAAGTTCTTGTTTGATAATAGAAATATCTTTTGATAGATGTTCGCTAAATAAAATTTCTCCAGATCATCAGAGTCAAGGTATTGTGCTGCCAGGTATCTATCGGTTATGCTTCACTATACAGCAGTGAGAAATTTTTTAACTGTTTCTTTGCAAAACATAAGATATATTTTGAAAGGCAGCATATTATATGTGAAACTGATCGTTATAGGACTTTCGGCAATATAGATTATTCACGAAGGTCTTAACTATTACTGTTCTTTAGTTTATAACACAATGAAAAGCACTATTGCTAAAAACTGGATGTTTATTCACTTTCTTTGGGAGATGTTATTCAGAAATAATCTAAAAAATCCATGAATCTTTAGAAAAAAATATGTTCTTTTTGATCAACTTGCTGCAGCTAAAGCAATTTTCTCGAAAATAATGAATGATTGATTTTCTCAAATTGTTCTTTTTAATATTTAAACATTCATTTTCTCCAAAATTGTAATTAGATATTTGACAGCTATAAGATGTCTATTATTTCTCCAAAATTCTTCAGATTTTTCTCACAGAAGGAAAAGCATACTCCTGGAGAGTCGGGTCATCTCCTGATGCTTCTCCTTCACAGCCATACCAGGAGCACACATCCAGAAGAACTGTTATTAGTGAGTGTGGACTACGTGGTAGGCACAAAGTACTTTGGGAATTGTTATTTATTTTCCATTCCATAAAATAAACCATTTAAGAGGTGACAATCAATGAGGTTAAGTTCATTTTCTAAGTTCGCATTGATTACTGGGAAAACCAAAATTCAAAACCATCCCAGGTTCCAAAGTCTATGTAGCTTTCAGCACTCCTTTTCGACAAAATTAAATTTGATCAAATTCAGAACTTTTAAAACAAGAGAACTGTGTTGACTCAGGTATTTAAAATATATATGGTCATAACAAATATTTGGTTTTTATGCCAAATATCTGTTTAACAAAAGCTAATATTAGGCAAAACCATTTTAGCTTCAATCTTTAGAACTTTAGATTTTAATTTTAAATTGGGTTTAAATTTTAAATGATGGGTGATGTGGGCAAATGGTAGGCAAAAATGTAAATCTTGTGTTCCAAATATTTTGGACTTTTATTAGGAATGATTTTAGTACTTATGTTTTTTAAGTGAAGTCTTCTGCATGGTGTTAAATAATAAGAAAAAAATATGTAATTTGATCATTTTAAGCCAAGAGCAGAAAAGTTGACATTCCTCATGGAAATTGGTTCTAAATGTTATTTACTTGTTGATTAAGTGTGAACTTTTTTTTCCTAAATTTGTCTGGAGGCTGAGATACCCACCAAGAATCCAAAATAACTGAACATAGACCCACATAGGAACACACACACCATTGTAAAAATTTCACAATACCTGGGACAGAAAGAATCCAATTTCAAGATAGCATTTAGCTCTCAACAGCAACATTGCTAGAAAGTACTATCACAATGCTTTCAAAATAATCCCCAACATATGATTCTATTCTTGGCCAAAAGGATAATCAGGTGTGAATGTAGAATAAACTCATTTCCACATGTGCAAATTTTCAATCCATTTACCTTCCAGGCAAGCTTTCTCATGGAAATCCCACTGAAATGAGGTAGTACACAAAAATAAAGACAAGAGACCCCCAAACCAGAAGATTCCTCACAGGATAGCAGAGGCAGGGGTCCCCAGGATGAAGTTTCTCCAATATTTCAGCCATGCAGCAGGTCCAGAGAACAATCTCCTGAGACTAGTGCAGAATAGAAGTCTCCACGAGAAATTTCTTCAAGAAGTAAACTTAACTGAACATATGGAGACAATAATTACACAACTGGCAACGCTTGAGGGTAAATTAGTGGTAGATACAAAGAAAATTAAGCAAACGTAAAACCAATTTTCAATCCAAGGAAACAAACAAACAAAAAATGGGAAAGAAAGTGAATGATATTTTAAATGCTCTCTAGCTCAGCTTTGATTAGTATTTGCACACTCCTCAGAACATAAACATTAAAAAGTGATCAAGCAAAAATTAAGATGTAACTAAAGTTAAAGCTTAGGGGGAGCAGGAGGATGCGGAGTTTGCATCTCTTCGCAGCTGGGGCACCTACTGGGCACTGGAGGGGGTCCTTGGATACCTAAGAGGACGGGAAGAACCCCCATGCGACCAGGTACAATGTGGGAGGGAAGGAGGGAGGGAAGAAGAAAGGAGGTGGGAGAGGACCAGTGCCCCTGAGAAGGGGTTGGGGGAGGGGAGAGGTTCCTATGCTCGGAGGGGCCCACTCTCAGCAAGGGGGTCAGCAGGGACAGAGAGGGACCTTCAGGGAATTGGGGGACTGGAGGGGAACGCGGCCAGCATCTCACCCACCCATTTGGGTCCCGGTGAGCCTGCTGGGGTCCTGGGCCTGAAGCCCCACTCACCAGGGCCCCCTCCAGCTGTGCAGATCCTGGTCCTGAGCCACCCCCCACCAGGGCCTCTTCTGGCCACGTGGGTCCCTGGCCCAGAGCCCCGCCTCCTCCAAAGCCTCCCTGTAGGTCCTGGCAGCCTGAGTGCCGCCCCTGACAGGGTCTCCTCTGGCCACGTGGATCCAGGCAGGCCAAGCACTGCCCCCTCCGAGGACTCCTCCAGCTGTGTTGGCCCCTGCGGGCACTGGCCTACACAAGTACGTGTGCTCTGGACCAGCTCCAGGAACAGACACTGGTGAGCAGAACACACACAGAGGTGGAGCTGACACAGCTGGTCCAGAGACTTATGTAGAGGTTTTAGAGGCCTACTGGGGAGGTGGAAGTAGGCCATAGCTCACCATGGGGGCAAGGACATTGACAGAGGAGGTACCAGGGAATTTTTGTTGTTCTTATTGTTTTTCATTGTTTTCATTTTATTTTTTACTTTTTATTTAGTTTTGCTGTTGTGGTTCTGTTTTGTTTTCTTCTTGTTCATTCATTTTTATTGTTATTCTTTCTAATGTGTATAAATTTTTTAAATTTTATTTTATTTTTTATTCTTTGTTATTGTTCTGCTCTTTTCTGTTTGTTGTTTTCTTGGTTTTTTGGTTTGTTTGTTTTGTTTTGTTTTGTTTGCTGTGCTATGTGGCTTGCAGGGTTTTGGTTCCCAGGCCAGGGGTCGGGCCTGAGCTTGTGGTGGGAGCACTGAGTCCAAGCCGCTGGACCAACAGAGAACTTCAGGTCCCAGGGAATATTAATTGGTGTGCTGTCTCCCAGAGGTCTTCATCTCAGCACCAAGACCTGGCTCCACCCAACTGCTATCAAACTCCACTGCTGGATGCCTCAGGCCAAAAAACCAGCAAGACAGGAACACAGCCCCAAACATCGAAGAAAATGAGACAGCAAAAAAATATGTTACAGACAAAGGAGTAAGGTAAAAACCTAAAAGACCAAATAAATGAAGAGAAAATAGGCAACCTACCTGAAAAACGATTCAGAGTAATGATAGTAAACATGATCCAGAATATCGGATACAGACTGAAGGCATGAATCGAGAAAATACAAGAAATCTTTAACAAGGACCTAGAAAAACTAAAGAACAAAAAACAGTGATGAACAACACAGTAACTGAAATGAAAAATACACTAGAAGGAATCAATAACAGGATAACTGAGACAGAAGAACGAATAAGTGATCTGGAAGATAGAATGGTGGAAATAACTGCTGAGGAGCAGAATAAAGAAAAAAGAATGAAGAGAAATGAGGACAGTCTCAGAGACTTCTGGGACAACATTAAATGCACCAACATCAAATTATAGGAGTCCCAGAAGAAGAAGAGAAACAGAAAGTGTCTGAGAAAATATTTGAAGAGATTAGAGTCAAAAACTTCCCTAACTTGGGAAAGGAAATAGCCACCCAAGTCCAGGAAGCACAGAGAGTCCCACAAAGGAAAAACCCACAGAGAAACACACTGAGACACATATTAATCAAACTAACAAAAATTAAATTCAAACAAAAAATATTAAAAGCAGCAGGAGAAAAGCAAAAAATAACATACAAGGGAACCCCATAAGGTTATCTGCTGATTTTTCAGCAGAAACTCTGCAGGACAGAAGGGAGTGGCAGGACATAATTAAAGTGATGAAAGGGAAAAACTTACAACCAAGATTATCTACACAGCAAGGATCTCATTCAGATTCGAAGGAGAAATTAAAACCTTTACAGACAAGCAAAAGCTAAGAGAATTCAGCACCACCAAACGAGCTCTACAACAAATGCTAAACGAACTTCTCTAGGCAGGAAACACAAGAGAAGGAAAAGACTTACAATAACAAACCCAAAACAATTAAGAAAATGGTAATAAGAACATACATATCGATAACTACCTTAAATGTAAATGGATTAAATGCTCCCATCAAAAGACATAGACTGGCTGAATGGATACAAAAACAAGACCCATATATATGCTGTCTACAAGAGACCCACTTCAGATCTAGGGACACATACAGACTGAAAGTGAGGGGATGGAAAAAGATATTCCATGCAAATGGAAATCAAAAGAGAGCTGGAGTAGCAATTCTCATATCAGACAAAATGACTTTAAAATAAAGACTATTACAAGAGACAAAGAAGGACACTACATAATAATCAAGGGATCAATCCAAGAAGAAGATATAAGAACTGTAAATATTTATGCACCCAACACAGGAGCACCACAATACATAAGGCAAATGCTAACAGCCATAAAAGGGGAAATTGACAGTAACACAATCATAGTAGGGGACATTAACACCCCACTTTCACCAATGGACAGATCATCCAAAATGAAAATAAATAAGGAAACACAAGCTTTAAATGATACATTAAACAAGGTGGACTTAAATGATATTTATAGGACATTCCATCCAAAAACAACAGAATACACTTTCTTCTCAAGTGCTCATGGAACATTTTCCAGGATAGATCATATCTTGGGTAACAAATCAAGCCTCAGTAAATTTACGAAAATTGAAAGCATATCAAGTATCTTTTCCAACCACAACACTATGAGACTAGATATCAATTACAGGAAAAAATCTGTAAAAAATACAAACACATGGAAGCTAAACATTACACTACTAAATAATCAGGAGATCACTGAAGAAATCAAAAAGGAAATCAAAAAATACCTAGAAACAAATGACAATGAAAACACGACGACCCAAATCCAATGGGATGCAGCAAAAGCAGTTCTAAAAGAGAAGTTTATAGCAAAACGGAGCTGGAGGAATCAGGCTCCCTGACTTCAGACTATACTACAAAGCTACAGTAATCAAGACAGTATGGTAGTGGTACAAAAACAGAAATATAGATCAATGGAACAGGATAGAAAGCCCAGAGATAAACCCATCCACCTATGGTCACCTAATCTATGACAAAGGAGTCAAGACTATACAATGGAGAAAAGACAGCCTCTTCAATAAGTGGTGCTGGGAAAATTGGACAGCTACTTGTAAAAGAATGAAATTAGAACACTCCGTAACACCATAAACAAAAATAAACCCAAAATGGATTAAAGGCCTAAATGTAAGGCCAGACACTAAAAAAATCTTACAGGAAAACAGAGGCAGAACACTCTGTGACATAAATCACAGCAAGATCCTTTTTGACCCACCTCCTAGAGAAATGGAAATAAAAACAAAAATAAACAAATGAGACCTCATGAAACTTAAAAGCTTTTGCACAGCAAAGGAAACCGTAAGTAACACGAAAAGACAACCCTCAGAATGGGAGAAAATATTTGCAAATGAAGCAACTGACAAAGGATTAATCTCCAAGATTTACAAGCAGCTCAATATCAAAAAAGCAAACAACCCAATCCAAAAACGGGCAGAAGACCTAAATAGACATTTCTCCAAAGAAGATATACAGATTGCCAACCAACACGTGAAAAGATGCTCAACATCACTAATCATTAGAGAAATGCAAATCAAAACCACAATGAGGTATCACCTCGTACCAGTCAGAATGACAATCATCAAAAAATCTACAAACAATAAATGCTGGAGAGGATGTGGAGAAAAGGGAACCCTCTTGCACTGTTGGTGGGAATGTAAATTGATACAGCCACTATGGAGAACAGTATGGAGGTTCCTTAAATAACTAAAAATAGAACTACCACACGGCCCAGCAATCCCACTACTAGGCATATACCCTGAGAAAACCATAATTCAAAAAGTCATGTACCACAATGTTCATTGCAGCTCTATTTACAATAGCCGGGACATGATAGCAACGTAAGTGTCCATTGACACATGAATGGATAAAGAAGATGTGGCACATATATACTATGGAATATTACTTAGTCATAAAGAGAAATGAAATTGAATTATTTGTAGTGAGGTGGATGGACCTAGAGACTGTCATACAGAGTGAAGTAAGTCAGAAAGAGAAAAATACCGTATGCTATAACATATATATATGGAATCTTAAAAAAAAAGAAAAAAATTGTTCTAAAGAACCTAGGGGCAGGCCAGGAATAAAGACATAGAGAATGGACTTGAGAACACGGGGAGAGGGAAGGGTAAGTTGGGACGAAGTGAGAGAGTGGCATGGAGTTATATATACTACTAAATGTAAAATAGATAGCTCGTGGGAAGCAGCCGCATAGCACAGGGAGGTCAGCTCGGTGTTTTATGACCACCTAGAGGCGTGGGATGGGGAGGGTGGGAGGGAGACGCAAGAGGGAGGAGATGTGGAGATATATGTATATGTATAGCTGATTCACTTTGTTATAAAGCAGAAACTAACACACTAGTGTAAAGCAATTATACTCCAATAAAGATGTTTAAAAAAAAAAAAAGGATGGAATAAAGAACCAAAAAAACAAAAAGAGTCATGTAGCACAATGTTCACTGCAGCTCTGTTTACAATAGCCAGGACATGGAAGCAACCTAAATGTCCATTGACACATGAATGGATAAAGAAGATGTGGCACATATATACAATGGAATATTACTCAGCCATAAAAGGAAACGAAATTGAGTTATTTGTAATGAGGTGGATGGACCTAGAGTCTGTCATACAGAGTGAAGTAAGTCAGAAAGAGAAAAACAAACACCATATGCTAACACATATATATGGAATCTAAAAAAAAAAAAAAAGTGGTTCTGAAGAACCTGGGGGCAGGACAGGAATAAAGACACAGACGTAGAGAATGGATTTGAGGACATGGAGGGAATGGGAAGGATAAGCTGGGATGAAGTCAGAGAGTGGCATGGACATATATACACTACCAAATGTAAAATACATAACTAGTGGGAAGCAGCCGCATAGCACAGGGAGATCAGCTCGGTGCTTCATGACCACCTAGAGGGGTGGGATAGGGAGGGTCGGAGGGAAACACAAGATGGAGGAGATTTGGGGATATATGTGTATGTATAGCTGATTCACTTTGTTATAGAGCAGAAACTAACACAACATTGTAAAGCAATTATACTCCAATAAAGATGTTAAAAAATATATATATATCTTCCAAAAACAAAAGTCCAGGACCAGATGACTTCACAGGCGAATTCTATCAAACATTTAGAGAAGAGCTAACACCCAGCCTTCTCAAACTCTTCCAAAAAGTTGCAGACAAAGGACTCCAAGCTCATTCTACTAGGCCACCATCACCCTGATACCAAAACCAGACAAAGAGGGCTTCCCTAGTGGCACAGTGGTTAAGAATCTGCCTGCCAGTGCGGGGGACGTGGGTTCGATCCCTGGTCTGGGAGGATCCCACATGCCACAGAGCAGCTGAGCCCGTGCACCACAACTATTGATCCTGCGTGCCACAACTACTGAAGCCTGTGCGTCTAGAGCCCATGCTCCCCAGCAGGAGAGGCCACAACAGTGAGGGGCCCATGCACTGCAGCGAAGAGTGTCCCCCGCTCACTGCAACTAAAGAAAGCCTGCGCACAGAAACAAAGACCAAACACAGCCAAAAACAAAAATAAATAAATAAATAAATTTATTTAAAAAAAAGACAAAGATATCATAAAAAAAGAAAATTACAGACTGATATCACTGATGAACATAGAAGCAAAAATCCTCAGCAAAATACTAGCAAACAGAATCCAAAAACACATTAAAAGGATCATACACCATGATCAAGTAGGATTTATCCCAGGGATGCAAGGATTCTTCAATATAGGCAAATCAATCAATGTGATACACCATATTAACAAACTGAAGGAGAAAAACCATATGATCATCTCAATACATGCAGAAAAAGCTTTTGACAAAATTCAACACCAATTTGTGACAAAAACTCTCCAGAAAGTGGGCACAGAGGGAACCTACCTCAACATAATAAAGGCCATATATGACAAACCCACAGCAAACATCATTCTCAATGGTGAAAAACTAAAAGCATTTCCTCTAAGATCAGGAACAAGACAAGGATGTTCACTCTTGCCACTATTATTCAACATAGTTTTGGAAGTCCTAGCCATGGCAATCAGAGAAGAAAAAGAAATAAAAGGAATCCAAACTGGAAAAGAAGACGTAAAACTGTCACTGTTTGCAGATGACATGATACTAAATATAGAGAATCCTAAAGATTCTACCAGAAAACTACTAGAGCTAATCAATGAATTTGGTAAAGTTGCAGGATACAAAATTAATGAACAGAAATGTCTTGCATTCCTATACACTAACAACGAAAGATCAGAAAGAGAGATTAAGGAAACAATCCCATTTACCATTGCAACAAAAAAAATAAAATACCTAAGAATAAACCTACCTAAGGAGGCAAAAGACCTATATGCAGAAAACTATAAGACCCTGATGAAAGAAATCAAAGACAACACAAACAGATGGAGAGATATACCATGTTCTTGGATTGGAAGAATCAACATTGTGAAAATGACTATACTACCCAAAGCAGACTACAGATTCAATTCAATCCCTATTAAATTACCAATGGCATTTTTCACAGAACTAGAACAAAAAATTTTACAATTCATATGGAAACACAAAAGACCCCAAATAGCCAAAGCAATCTTGAGAAAGAAAAACAGAGACAGAGGAATCAGGCTCCCTGACTTCAGACTATACTACAAAGCTACAGAAATCAAGACAGTATGGTACTGGCACAAAACCAGAAATATAGATCAATGGAACAGGATAGAAAGCCCAGAGATAAACCCACCCACCAATGGTCACCTAATCTATGACAAAAGAGACAAGACTATACAATGGAGAAAAGACAGCCTCTTCAATAAGTGGTGCTGGGAAAAGGACAGCTACATGTAAAAGAATGAAGTTACAACACTCCCTAACACCATACACAAAAATAAACTCAAAATGGATTAAAGACCTAAATGTAAGACCAGACACTATAAAACTCTTGGAGGAAAACACAGGCAGAACACTCTCTGACATAAATCACAGCAAGATCTTTTTTGACCCAACTCCTAAAGTAATGAAAATAAAAATAAATAAATAAACAAATGGAACCTAATTAAACTTAAAAGCTTTTGCACAGCAAAGAAAACCATAAACGAGGCAAAAAGACAACCCTCAGAATGGGAGAAAATATTTGCAAATGAAGCAACTGACAAGGGATTAATCTCCAAAATATACAAACAGTTCAGGCAGCTCAATATCAAAAATACAAACAACCCAATCCAAAATGGGCAGAAGACCTAAATAGACTTTTCTCCAAAGAAGACATACAGATGGCCAAGAGGCACATGAAAAGATGCTCAACATCATTAATTATTAGAGAAATGCAGATCAAAACTACAATGAGGTATCACCTCACACTGGTTAGAATGGCCATCATCAAAATATCTACAAACAATAAATGCTGGACAGTGTGTGGAGAAAAGGGAACCCTCTTGCACTGTTGGTGGGAATGTAATTGATACAGCCACTATGGAGAACAGTATTCAGTTTCCTTAAAAAACTAAAAATAGAACTACCATATGACCCAGCAATCCCACTACTGGGCATATACCCTGAGAAAACCATAATTCAAAAATAGTCATGTACCATAATGCTCATTGCAGCACTATTTACAATAGCCAGGACATGGAAGCAACCTAAGTGTCCATTGACAGATGAATGGATAAAGAAGATATGGCACATATATACAATGGAATATTACTCAGCCATCAAAAGGAACACAATTGGGTCATTTGTAGAGTCGTGGATGGACCTAGAGTCTATCATACAGAGTGAAGTAAGTCAGAAGTAGAAAAACAAATATTGTATATTAACACATGTATGTGGAGTCTATAAAAATGGTACAGATGAACCTATTTGCAGGGCAGGAATAGAGACACAGACGTAGGGAATGGACATGTGGACAGGGGGTGGTGATGAATTGGGAGATTGGGATTGATGTATGTGCACTGCCACGTGTAAAACATATGGCTAGTGGGAACCTGCTGTATAGCACAGGTAGCCCATCTCAGTGCTCTGTGGTGACCTAGATGGATGGGATGGGTGGAGAGAGGGAGGTCCAAGAGGGAGGGGATATATGTATGCATATAGCTGATTCACTGCGTTGTACAGTAGAAACCAACACAACATTGTAAAGCAACTATACCCCAAGGGGAAAAAAAAAAGCTTGGGGCAGGAAGTGTTCTTGTGTGTGGTTAGAAGGTCAGGGTTGCAAGGTTTAGTGAATAAAAATACAGGACACCCCATTAAATTTGAATTTCCGATAAATAGCTAATAATTTTTTATGTAAGTATGTCCCAAATATTGTATGGATGGGGTCGAAGGTTGAAAAACAGCTATGGGGAGTCAAAACTAAGAAATCAGTAAGTAGCATTACAAGCCAAATAAGTAAATAGTAAAATATTTGAAAATGGTTGCCCCCAAAGAGCAAAAAACTATGAGAAGGAAAGTGGCACTGTTTTTCACATCAAGTATTTCTTTTAACAATTTTAGTCTTTCTTTACACATAAAATTTGATTAAAGTGTAAACTGAATTGTTTAAATAGATTTGAAGCAAATATGATAAAATGGTATGATTGGAAAAAGCAGGATACATAGGTCTCTGTTAAATTATTCTGAATCATTTTTTTCTTGGGAACAAACAGATCTAAGGAAATTTCAACAAACACTGAAAGATTATTGCTTTGCAAGGTTTGCATCTTATCGGAATATTTGGGATTACAGTGGTGAAAATTACGGAGGAGTCTGGAGTCATGTCTTTTTATTAATTCATTCAACAAATATTTATTGCACATCTATTACGTTACAGAAAATCAATTTGTACAGATCACAAACATAGAAGGAAAATCACAAATTTAGAAAGACCAACTCAACAACCAATTAGCAAAATTTCATTCCCTTAGAGCCAATTCACCACATGGTAAGTCAGTGCCTCTCCCTGTCCTCAGAGATCCTACAGGCTTGTCACTTCTTGAGCCTGTGCTCAAGGAACCTCTCACATGCTGGCATAAGGAACGTCTTGCGGGTAGGAACCCACGTTCACGGATCGTGGAGGGATCCCTCCTAGTCTAGAACGACACCAGAGAAAAAGCTCAGAAAGTATTTGTTGAAAGAGGGAATAAAGTGAATCAATGAGTAAATAAATGAGTGTGATTAAACTATATTTTACAAGCTCTAGCAGTAATATAAGGCTTCACTGAAAGTGAGAAGAATAGAGTTGGAGCAAGTAAGAGGCAATTGAATTAATTTTTATTTATGTAATTACCCTTTAAATGATACGAGGCGATGCAGGGAAAAGGAAGGGGACACAGAAGACCTAGAAGATAGTCCAAAGAAGCACACAGCAGGACTCGAGGATGGAATAGGGGAAAGGAGGGCTGAAGAATCAAAGACGTACTTCAGAAACCACTTGGCCTGGGAGCCTGGAAACAGGAGGTCGCGCTAAGAGAAACAGAAACGTAGAAGAAGAGCCAGCGTTAGGGGAGTTAAGGGTTCTGTTTTGTGCCTATTAATTTGTCTCCCGCACCTGTGGCCCAGAGACAGTCATGCCTGAGGCAACTCACATTTTTTTCAATGTAAATGTGACAAGCTGACAGGCAGTTCCTGCTTTTTGTCACCTCAAACATCATCGGTTTGATTTCTTGAAAGTCTCTTCTGCGCAGCTCTGACTTTCTGCCCCCTCCGTCGGCGCCTGTATCAGGCACTGCCATCCCTTCCAGGGGCTCTGGGAGATCCGTGGAGCCTCGCCCCGCCCTTGGGAAATCGGGGCTCGGCGCTCCTATGCAGGAGTGCCATCTAGTGGTCAGAGAATGTCACTTCACGCTAGACTCACGCAGGAATAAAGGGTGGTGGGGGGGAGGAGAAGCGGGTAACGCTCTGCTTCTGGTTCCAATTTCCAGGTGCGCTGTGACAAAACCCGCACCTCTCGCTGTCTAAATATGACTTTATGCGAGCATTTACCAGTCACAGTGCTAAGAAATGAAGTACGAAGTCTGCTTTTTAATGTGCCCTTATCAAATGATGCAGATGCGGGCCAATGGAGGGAACAGTGAAATAAAATCGGTAGAGCTCTATTTTGTTTCGGTTTTTTCCTACAGTTCTTCATATTTGATGAAGAAATGGTACTTGTAGCCATAAATATTATTTGGCTCTCTTCATATCTTTAAGACAAAGGCTTACAAACACCTAACTTGCAAATGTCTCACATAGAAATGGGTCTCTTAACTCCCTTAAAGTCAGTGGTTTGTTTGCTCTTCTGGACAACCCTGATTCACTCTGAAAAACCGTGAAGCTGTTTCGATGCCCACTGCCCAGAGTCATCTCGTTTGCTCAGAATGTCCAGAACATTTTATCAAACCTTTACAGCTATTTATATGCACATCTTATCAACCTTGCTAGGCTGTAAGCTTCTTGAGGCAGAATCCATCTCTGATTTATGCATTAAAAGCTCCAAACAACTGACTACCAAAGAGGGTTTCTAACATAAGGAGTCAAAGCCTTTGCAAAAAAGCCTCTCAGAATCCCTTGCAAACAGTGGACTTCCTGGCCGGAAAGTATGTTATCTGCACATACATGCAAAAGTTTGCTCAGACTCTGAGGGACTTCAGTGGCCCCTGGAAGCCCAGTAACATGCTGGTCCAGTTGAGAAATCCTGATAAAATGAACTTCTGGAACACAGCCTATTCATCCTGTATGGGCAAAACAGGTACATGCAGAGATACAGAGTAAAGCCTGTAAAAACTGATTTCCCCTACATTGTCAGATATCCACCAGAAAAAAAAAAAAAATCTGCTTCTGCTTATTGAGATTAATAAAAAGCACAGTTGAAATTCCTCGAACTTGGGGGAATGAATGAAATGTGGAAACAGTCATGCAAGGGTCCAGATATAACCAAGATCCTTCTTTTCCCAGGATCTCAACAAGGGCCTCCACCACCCCCAGCCCTAGTCTTTGGGGCCCTTTGATATCCTAGTTTTTTTGACCTAAATGTAAAAAGAAGCTCTTTCCCTGTGTACTTAGCATTATTAGAATGTTTTGCATAGTTACCACTTTATCTGTCTCAGACACACATACTCTAAGTGGGGAAAATGTCCAAAACACAAAACTAGATTTCTTACCCTGAATCTGCTTGTGGGTTAGTTTGGATGGCAAACCTGGGATCTTTTATTTCCACCTTAACCTTCCCCCAAACCCCCTTCTCAGCCTAAGAGCCCTGGTGACCTTTTCCCAGCTTCGGACCCCTCCTTCCTTCCAAGAAAAGAACAAGACCAGAAAATTCAGAGATTCTTGACTGCATACACAGGAGATAGCTATGGACTGACAGGCCCCTCCCTGGTGAGGTGAGGAAAGCTGACCCGGCTTTCCCAAAGTTCACATCGGCAAGTCAATAGCCACAGACCCTTTGCTCCCCAGTCTGCAAAATGCTTCCTCCCTTACTCATGGAAATAGAAGTGTCTTCTCTCCACAGGAAGTTTTGATCTTCCACAGTGCTTTTCAATAAGCCTTTTAGAATATAGATCTATTTTCACAGCACGGTCCAAATACAAACATTTTATCAGAAGGTAGGCAAATAAAGTTTTGAGAGTTTACAGCAAGACGAAATGAGCTACAAACCTTACTAAGCAGTTCTTACGTGGGGAGGAGAGGGAAGATACCGAGGAAACGTCAAATTCGGAGCTCCGTGCCTTGGTGCTATCCTCAAGTAACAGAAGCACGTCACAGGACAGATGAACTGACCCTGGGCAAGTACACTGCAGAGGGACCTCAGTGCCCACCTCTGATGGGAGTGGAGCGAGATGAGTGTCAGCACTGATGCTGTCAGGGAGATGGTCATGTCAGAAACAGGTAAAGTAAAGCTCCAAGAGTTATTAAGGTGGCCAGGAGGAGAGTCAGTGCCCAGCTGATGAAGGCTGGACAAATCCGACATAAACAGATAAACCAGAGAGTAAACTGAGGCACTCCCAACATCACCTGGCATGGAGATGACAGTCAAAATCATCTCTGGCCGGCGTGCCACTGGCATCAGCGTCTTGGAACGATGTCTAACGCATCCTCACGGTCACAGGCCCACCTGAGGAAATGAGCCATCAGTCAAGGTTCAGTTGAGAAAGGAAGAATCAGCGAGAGGCCTTGAAGAAAAAGATGTGTGAAAAATGCAAATTCTTCCACCTTAATCTAGCTACAGGACAGCACATTGAGTCCTTAAGACAGGGACTCTCATCTCGGGACTACTGACACTTAGGATTGGAAAGTTCTTGGTTGTGGGAAGCCGTCCAGGGCACTGTAGGATATTAGCAGCATCCCTGGCCTCTTCCCACTAGATGCCATTTGCTCTCCCCCCACCCTCAGTTGTGACAACCAAGGATGTCTCCCAATATTGCCAAATATCCCCTGGGGCAGGATTGCCGTTGTTGAGAACCACTGCTTTAAGAACACTTTTCATGGCCACTGGATCAACTGAAACAACGTTCTGATTTTTCATGACATCTTTCCCTATTCTCCCTCTTGAACTTGACTGTTTGGCCATCTCCCTGTTCTCTTAACCCTGACCTCAATTTGCTCTCTGCCTGATTCTTTGGCCTTGGCATTTCAAACCATCCTTTGCCTCTAATTTCACATTGATCTAGGATTTAATGCATCGTAGGCAAGCTCTAGACCAACACCTTCTCCTCTGAGCCTCAGACCCTTCTTTTCCTTCCCCCAAAGCTCCATGGCCAAGATCCAACCATCCCTTCTCCAGTGCACAGCACTGTCTCCGAGACCACAGCAGCCGTGTGCCCAGAACACCTCCCCAAGACCGGGAATCTGACAAGAGCCGGTTGAAGGGATAAAGCTGTTCTCTCCTCGTATCTGGGGATCCCAGAGGCTGACAAAATTGTTCTTCACTTTCCCATAAGATCTGCTAGTGAGATGGGGCAATGAGCCAGGCCCTCCCCTCTCACCTGCACAAGATGCTAGAGCAGGACCCCTAGGAAGAGGACCCAAGCTTTCCCCTCCTCTCCCAGACACCCAAAGGCCCAACACGCCTCATCCTCTCTGTTCAGCAAGGTGTCATCCAGCTCTAAATCTATAGTTTTCCTGTTTGTGGGTTGACTTTGCCAATCACACCCTCAGCAACCTTTCTGGGCCACAGGGACAAGGTCCCTGCCTTCAAAAGCGTTCCAACTACATGGCACCCTACTCTTTTTTTTTAATTTCTGCTGGTGAAGCAAGTTCTTTGATTCAAAGAGCCTTTCTTAAGAGGCACTTTTTCTAATGTTTCAAGTAAACATATTCAAAATGCAGCCACATTGTGACTTACTAAACCAGATGCTAAAAGACAGACTTTCTTCATCTCAAGTCTTCACCTCCACTCCACTGAAAATGTTCTCCTTCTCCAAACTGTGTCATCGATTGTATGAAACTGAGAAAGGGAACTCCTCTCTGCTTCAGTTTCTACATCAATTGAAAAGACACTAATAGTTTTTGCTTCATTTTCAGATAGCTCTTTAGGTGTTAATAATGTAGAATATTGAAAATGCAATGAATTCCACCTAAATGCCCCATAAAATCTAAGAAATATATTTTCCTTCTCTGGCTGGATAACCAACAGGGCCTTCAGTTCAATAACGCATTATATTTCATTCCATACAGAAAATATGCAGGATGTGAAACTGGTAGTGGACCTTGAGTAGAACAACAATCTTCTTAGCAACTGGAGGTGCCAACAATGAAAAACATTGGCATATGTGTGAGGAGTTCTCCACTGGTGAAGCTATTCGAGGAGAGAGTAGATGACAACTGCCAGGTATGGTATTGCCAGGATTCTGGTGTTGGGTAGCATGTGGAAGTAAGTGAACTCTGAAATCCTTTGTGAGCCTACAATTCTAATATGACTTCATCATATTGTAGGACTGGCAATTCATTTACAATGGAAAGCTGTTCTCCTAAATGGGAAGTTCTTATTATTACGTTAAGACATCCTCTTTATCAGTGGAAGTAAGAGCTCTCCTTGAAATCGATTTTTTTGCCCTACGATTAGAAGGCTAAGGAAAAGGCTAGTATTAGTAGTGAAAGGGAATAAGTTTCTCTACTTTCAAATCCTTTCCAAGAACAAGTGTTAGATACTTTTTTGTTCCATGACCATCGCTGTCCTTCTGGGGACCAAGAGACTCACTCTCAGTGTCAGGGTTCTCCTGAGACCCCAGGGGACATTAATAAAGAGGTGTCTACAAGGGCAGCTCACATAGAGCTCAGTGAATCTCAGCGTGCTGGAGAACATCAATTCTGTTCTAAAATTTTTAATTTTAAAGATCCTTTTCTTATATGTCAATCCCAATCTCCCAACGCATCCCACCCCCCCTTCTCTTCACCGTGTCCACACGTCCATTCTCTACGTCTGCGTCTCTATTCCTGTCCTGCAAATAGGTTCATCTGTACCATTTTTCTAGATCTCACATCTATGCGTTAATATATGATATTTGTTTTTCTCTTTCTGACTTACTTCACTACCACGTGTAAAACAGATAGCTAGTGGGAACCTGCTGTATAGCACAGGGAGCTCAGCTCGGTGCTCTGTGGTGACCTAGATGGGTGGGGTGGAGGGTGGTGGGAGGGAGGCCCAAGAGGGAGGGGATATATGTACACATACATGTAGCTGATTCACTTCGTTGTACAGCAGAAACTAACACAACGTTGTAAAGCAACTATACCCCAATTTAAAAAAAATAAAATAAAGATCCTTTTCTTTTCCCAATAAAATCTCTAACAATTCAAAAGACTGGATTTTCAAAAGTATTATTCCTGCTATAAATCTCCTCTTTGCATCTCTGCAGTTTCTCTTCAGGGCAATGGGAATACCCACAACAGAATAAGGAAAGGGTCATGTACAAAAGTTACAAAGATTAACTTTGCAAGTTATCTTGCTACATGTAACTACATTATATAAGATAGTTCTTCTAATGGCAAAGGATTGTCATTCATGGAACAGTTTGGCACTCTGGGGGTGGTACAGACATGTCTTTAAATAACTTTGTGAAAAGATTTAGCAAAGATAAAGAGTGAACTGATGTGCCATCCACCGTTAGTAAGAGTGGCTTCACTTAATAATGTAGGTCATGTCGGAAACCGCCGTAAAGGCTGCCCGTGGCTGTCTTCCAAGTGTTAGAAATTACTGGTGCATTTTTAAAAGCTTGAAGTACACTTTGAAAATAAAAATGCTACTTTCATAATTAATAAGATGTTTATTCAGTTATATGCAGTCTTTCATCAGGCCTTTAAGCACTAGATTTTTTTTTTTCCATCTTCTTATCAGACTACAGAGAGAATAGTGGTAAACTGATAAAATGCTTGTGGAATTTAGCATTCTTTTATCTGTCCTTCCCTGGCCTTCAGTTTACTCAAATTTTTTTGTCTCTCAATAGTTTAATTACATGTGAAAAGACTGCCAATAACACACTTGTGTTACAGCGTATTAGAATTAAATGAGGGGAAAAACTTTTCATTATGTGGTTTTACTGTTATTCATTTGTACATTCATTTGACAATACTGACTCAAGCTGCTGTGTGTTCTCTTAAGCTCCAAATATTTTACATCCCAGGTTGCATCCAAGAAGCTACATAATTAAAAGAAAAGGATAGCTTGTTTTCTAATACTATTTGGAGATAGCAGAATTTCACCAGGTTATATTTTCATCCATTATGAAGCTGTCTTATATAAAACCTATGCTTTTCTTTGTGAATGAACCAATTCTTGCCATTCCAGTACACAGTGTGACATATATGTTCACAAAAATTGAAATTAAATGAAAATTGTTGGTCAGATAAATCCATGATGTATGAAGTTAACCACTATAAATGAAAACAAAATGCAACCTAGCCAATGGTTTAAGAAATTATTCTCACTTTATTAAAGCACACACATACCAGTTAAATTCATGGAAGAGTTTAGCTAAAAATATAATACATTTCAAACATTTGTCATAAACTGAAACCTTATTTTGAATAAGATTATAAGAGGAACTGAGTCTTAAAGAAAACATCAGAGAGTTCCTTTGATACTAGAAATAGTCCATCCTTGTTCTGAAATAGTTTTGCCCTTATGACTCCACTCCCAAGGTAGGCTTTTGTGACATAAGTAAATATAGCTTTATTTCTGGAACAAATAGTCTTTCTTCATAAGTGTCACACTGAGCTGGGCTGATTTAGCTTTCTATCTTCTTTATACCAGCCTTAGCAAGTTTCAAAATATATGGCCATTCAAAGCAAGTTGTATTGCAAGCTTTTCTCATTTGTTTTCACTTATCAAAAAGTTAGAACTAAGTGAAGCCAGAGTCCTTCAGGCAAGACTAAGTCAAGGTTAGAATTGGCTGGTTAATAGGGGTGTTTTTTTACAAAGAACATGTGCAAATTCCCAATCAAGGAATTAGGCCAGAACTCATAGACTGAGAAATGTTCACTAACACTGAAAATGAATGAACCCCAAAACCCTCTGAGCAAGGAATTAAGGGGATAAGAACCCCATAGACCCAAAGTCTCCAAATCACTGCATTCTTCAAAGATTTTTAAATATACTCTTTTTGCAAGAAGATTTCAATTTACGCTGGCAATATCTACCCATGAAGAAAAGAGGTTAATATTAAGGTCACTACAAGGCAAATGCTTTTATTTCATGAGTATTTTAAGTTTTTCCTTCCTAACATGATTGTTATATATGACCGTGTCTAGGTTTTATGTCTGCCTTTGTAAATCTGTGTGATGCTAAGTTCTTTTTCACAAAGGCTCTGGCTGATGTCACTCATGACATTCTGTGGTGGAGATTTATTCCCTGACCTTATACTTTGGAAAGGACAGCCTGAAATGCTCAAGAAATTGTGGGCCTTAGTAGATTATACTATGAGTTATTTCTCTTTCCCAGAGGAAGTATTACCAACTGAAAGCAGAGACCAAAACAGGGTCCGTCCTGATTGCCAATATCCTTGTAGAAGAGCCATTTGAGCAGGATACTGGTTTAGAATTCAATTTGAGGCTAAGATGATGGTCCTGATACAGAGATAGTGCTTTGGCAACTTTTCTTTCATTTTTTAAACTTGTAATACATAGACAACACTGAATCTCAAAAGGCATCAGGGACTTCCCTGGTGGTCCAGCTGTTAACACCCCACACTCCCAATGCATGGGGCCCAGGTTCGATCCCTGGTCAGAGAACTAGATCCCACGTGCCGCAACTAAAAGATCCCGCACGCAGCAACTAAGACCCAGCACAGCCAAATAAATAAATAAATAAATAAATAATTTAAAAATAAATAAATAGAAAATAGAAAATAAATAAAAAGGCATAAGCATATAACATTAACAACACAGTATACCTCGTTTGAGTTTTTTAAATATTACAAGCAAAGAAAATTTTCCAAATTTCATTCCAACTGAATTTTTAGGACCTATTTTATGTTTCAATGTTTTCACATTCTGATTACATATAAATAAATATGCTTTGCTTGTAAATAACATACAGCATGAGTCAGATTAAAGAACAGAACCCACCTTAGCACTGTCTAATTGACTAAGGCTAATAGGGATTGTATTTATATTTAATTATTTACTATCTACTGCTTTGTAATGATTTTTAACATCAACATAAAAATGGTGCCATTTAATTTTTCTGGTGCTGTGTCCCCTTTAACATTTATCCAACAACTAGTAATTAAGCACCTACTATCAGCCACGTACTGGCAAATACTCCAGGTAACAGAGTTACTACCGAGCTTTGCAAAGTAGGGGTCTTCAAACTCTCTGGCAAGCACGATCGACGCCTGGGGTTACAATGGATAATTCAGACTATAAGTTCAACCCTATGACTTTGTGTTGTTCTACTCTGCCTCCTTCACTTCTCACAAGCTTCTGCGTGTTCATGCTCCGAAGAGGATGGTCGCAAGGGAAAAATCACTAACACTCCCTTGTAACGTGGGTCCCTCAACACTCCTCACACTGCTCTGGATGTCCTCATCCACCTCAACCAAAATGCAGCTTTAATACCCAAATGCAGCTGGAAACACCCAAATCTATCTCTGTCCCGGCTCCTCTCCTGAGCTTCAGACCTATACATCCTGTTCCCTCCTGCTGCCCTACAGAAAGCTCACCCCACACGGACCGCAGCTGAACTCACCATCGACTCACACACCTAATTCCACTCCCCAAAAGCATCCCACTGAATGGGGACACCAGCAGCACAGGTGGCCAGAAAGCTGTCATCCTCCACACCATTCTCTCTCTTTCTCGCGCTCTCTCTCTCTCTCTCTATCTCACACACACACACACACACACACACACACACACACACACACATACACACACACAGAGTCAGTTACCAGGTCATCACTTCTGATGAGGGAGGCTTTACCTGTAAATAGAGGAGCTATTATTCTGGATTCACCAGTTAAGTGGTGGGAGTCTGGAGTCAAAGCTATTGGGGTGAATGTGTTTCTTTAATTCTGTGATGCAGTCAAATGTAAGATCCATGTCCAATGTCCATTTCAGAAGGATTAAACTGCAGGGAAGTATATGTGCTATTTAGAATCAAGGACAAACTGTATTTTTTCTCTTTTGTTCTCCAGGAGGATGCCCTGTTATACGGTTACATCTCTTGGCCTTCTGCGTGTATTAAACATGAGATGAGTGGAGCCCCCTTTAGTTTTAGAATATTTTGCTTTCCCATTTTCACTAGTTGAATGTAGGACTTATATGATTGGTCTAATGATGGCAGACATGCGTGAGGACCCAAAAAATACCACTGTAGTCAAGATGTGAGTGAAGCCTGGCTATATTTGGGAAAATCTGTAACATGACATGCCGAGAGCTCACGAGAAGATGAGACACCCAAGAATGAATTTACTAGAACACCGATCTCCCCTACTTGCTTTATATAAAGATTTGACTACTTATTACAGATATAGGATACTCTAATGAAGAGAATATGAAACAAACTGAGTAAGAGAAGCTGCATACAGAGCAATAAAACTTGGATGATATTTTTAATATTAAAATAGGAGATGTGGTTAAGCCTTGATCAAAATATAATCCATCTGAGCTAGCCTAGAGGTAAAACCTTTCTCCTATGACACAGCTGATATCATAGTTGAATAAAAATATGAACCAGACACGGTTCTGTCTTGCCCCCCAGGATTTCAGAGGACCACAAAGGAAGACCCTAATGACATTAGCAGATTTCATTTCTAAATAAATCTGTAACAAGCCTTCTCTGCTTGGCCACACCTTCTCTACTAGCTCCTGCTCAAGTCTAAATTCTGGTCATTCGTCTGTCACCTGTATTTCTTCCATAGTCTTGTAACTTGCCTCCCTGCTTCTGGTCACTCTTCTTTTAAATCAATTGTCCATGTTTTGTATTCATCACCACAGATTATGACTACCCTATGCACTTGCTTGCTTCTCTGCTATCTCTGCTTCCGTTGTTTGTTCTTAAATTCCAGGAGGGCCCATCTGTAACTTGGCAGTGTTACAGAGCTTGAGATAATGTGTTCTGAACGAATAAGCAAATGACAGTATCAGCATGGCCTTTCTGAGATTCAGACCTGGCCCTTGGACAAGGCTCTGGGGAAGGCTCTGTGGCTCAGTTTCAACATCTATAAAACAGGATCACAATACTATTTACCTTAAAGAGGTCTAAAGAATGCCAATTTAATCATCATCCATACTGTTGGGTGTGTTAGAAGGAATAGCTGAAGTAGGTCACTTTTACCTTTTATCTTTCTGCTTATAGGACTTACTCTGTGGAGAGAACCACTGCAATCAATTTTCTTTCTCAATTTTTTTTCTGCAAGTTTACATGCTGTTGTCTTTATAATAACGAAGTACCTAATGTTGGCAAAAGCTGAGTATCCTAATAAAAATATAACAAAGCATAGTTTTTAATTTTCTATGCACTATGCTAAATATTCATCTGTATCATTCTCAAGAGAAAAGTATGAAGTAGGTACTACTATTACTGACCCATTTTACAGATGAGGAAAGGGATTTAAAAGGAGATATGATTTGCCCAAGATCAACCATTTAGTGTGTAGAGCCATGACTCTGAGCTCAGGTCTGTCTAGGCTATTAGCCACTGCATTTTACAGCCTGTGCTCTATACTAGCATCTAAAGAAGGTTAAATAGTTTTGAAGTAAACAGTTTATTTCCTCTTCACAATACTTAATCTTGAAAAATACATAAACTAATTCTATGTATTTTTGGTAGTTTGAAAACTAGTTACTCTTTATCTTCATCTAGTAACAAAAATGATATTATCCAATGTATAATTTCTTTAAATTCAATAGATCTAGTGTTTAAACATTTATAAAGTGTTTTAAACATTTTACTAAGCCAATACATCAGACACACTAGGAAATGCAACCTTTGTGGAAGTAAATAATGTATGCTAATCATCCTTTTCTGTATTTCTCACAGATGGTATCACATTATATGTCAAATTAACCTCATGATTGTGTTATTTTTAATTATGTACATAAACTATATCTTAAGGAAAAAAACAATACTATTTACCTTAAAAGTTATTAGGAGGATTCACAAAACAAAAACTAACACATGTAAACCAGTTAAAACAGTGTCTGGGGCTTCCCTGGTGGCGCAGTGTTTGAGAGTCTGCCTGCCAATGCAGGGGACACGGGTTCGAGTCCTGGTCTGGGAAGATCCCGCATGCCGCGGAGCAACTGGGCCCGTGAGCCACAACTACTGAGCCTGCGTGTCTGGAGCCTGTGCTCCTCAACAAGAGAGGCCATGATAGTGAGAGGCCCGCGCACCGCGATGAAGAGTGGCCCCCACTTGCCACAACTAGAGAAAGCCCTCGCACAGAAACGAAGACCCAACACAGCCATAAATAAATAAATTAATTAATTAATTAATTAATTAAAAAAAAAAAAAACAGTGTCTGCCACACTGGAAGAACACAATAAGCTATAGCTATTATAGTTTTTTTATAATCATTGCTATAATGTTGCTGTTATCATTATGATTATTATTTAACTCCCCTTAAAATAAGTCCCTCTTACTTAAAGTTCAAAATTCGTGGCAAGTATATCAAATCCAACGTGACTGGTGCTATGAACTGAACTATGTCCCCCCCAAAATTCAAACGCTGAAGCCCTCACCTGCAATGTGATTATGTTTGGAAATAGGCCTTCAAGGAAGTAATTAAGGGTAAATGAGGTCATAAGAGTGATGTCCTACTCTGATAAGATTGGGGACTTATAAGAAGAGAAAGAGGTCTCTCCCTCTCTCCCTCTCCCTCCACATGTGCATGAGGAAAGGCCACAGGAGGACATAGCCAAGAGCCTGAGCTGACTAACAGAATCAGGGTCATGAATGATTCAGTACGCCCACCCTCCTGCTTTACAGAACCACCTAGAATTCTTTCTCTTACCTCCATGTCTGGGTGAGAATACCCTTTCCCTGCTTCACTGGCTATTTAATTCAAACTCATTCTTCAAGAATACCTTCAGGTGTTTCCTATTCCATCAAGACTACCTGAGCTCCTCTAGTCTAGGTTAGGGATCCGTCCTCAGTGTGCCAAGTGTGCCCTTTGTTTCAGTTTATCAAGGTACTGATGACCAGTAGCACCGCTAGGCATACTGTAGATGATCCTCAAATATATACTTAATAAATATGTCATTTAGATATCAACTGGGATATTCTTGATCTTCTGCTGAGAGACTGACATCACAGCAATGCAAAAATATTTAAATAGAATATTAGATATACCTATTATTGAAGTCATCTGGCAATCTTTTCAAGTTGCTCGGCTATTGGTTCCTTTTCATCTGTCTCATTTTTTACTTGCCCATCCCCACCATCAGTAGCTGCACCATCCCCACCACCAAATTTCTTTTACTGCTAAGTCCAAGCATCTTAGCTATCTCTTTTTCTTCTTGACTTCTAATTCATGCCTTTAAGATCTCATGTTCCACTCAAATGGAATTTTCCCACTCAGATGGAATTTTCCCAGAGACAGATCCCTCACTATTATGATCCCTCACTTATACATTATACTTAGAAGATAATTTTGTGGAACTCACTGGAAATGAAAGGCAGAGGTCAGGGGGATTGAATCCTACTGGGTGTCAAGAAAACAGAACAGGAACTTTCAGGATATTGGCAAATGTTGTAGTAGGCAAATATTGGCAAAAGAGAGATAATGTGAAACAAACTGGAGAAGAAAGCATGCAGAGCAAGAGGGGTGCAAGAGAATCCAACTCTATTGTTAGAGCAGCTGCAAAGGTACAACCACACCAAACCATTTACCTGTTTCTCAACCAACTCCTCCACTTGATCCAAAATGTGAAATACATTGGAAAATTTTTTGTTATAAACACAACTACAAAATTTTATGTTATAGATATAGCTGATGTATGTCTTTAAGTCAGATGAGGTAGAGAAATTAACAAGCAATTGGGGGGGACAGGAAGATATATTTAAAGTGTTCTCATTACAAACTATATTTATCTACACAATTAGATCAAGAACAACCTTGATGTCCATCCTTTCCTCCCAGTTTTGCCTTTTGTGAGATCCTTTTAAACATGCTTGTGTTTCTTTATTCTCTTTATGATCTCATTCACGATATAAGAATAATAAGGACTTAGTACAGCTACAAGAATAACGGAATGTTTTTCAACATTTTAATATCCTACACAATGGTAACTCAGTGCAGTGTTAATTATTCTAATTGGAACCAAGTTTTCAAATACAGATACATGTAACATTGTGCAACCCACCTTATTTTTTCCCATCCTCTGTTTTCATAATAAAAGGAGTAAAAATATTTTCCTTTTTTCAATTTTAAAATATTTTTTCCCTGGATAATCTTTTTAAACATGTGAGTCAATATACTCTTACAGAAGGTATAACAGCTATGACTCAGGGCCATGGAATAAGCTTCCCGTAATAAATTACTATGATTAGAGCTACCAGACAAAGTGCTTCAGCCCCTGTAGCAAATTCTTCCCAGCTCCTTTCATTAATCAGACTGCTTACCTGGCCTTATCATTAGAGCCAGGCCTTTCAACTTGGTGCCTGAACCAATTAATACATAATTTAAATCAGAAGCATATTTAAAATTCTATCAGAGTACCCTGTAGTGACTGGGAGTATATCATCCTGTATTAATTCCATAAGTTTGTTTGTAAAAGTCATTGATTATTGCTGTCAATAAGTTTTCTGAAGCAAAAGCTACTTTTTTCTTATTCAACATTCCTTTCTGCATACAACAGATAGTATTATCTGCAAAGTTTAATGACAGGTATCTGTGGGATGAAAAATATCTTACTAAATTCACATACACACTGCTTAAATGATTCTTCTTGAGTTTTTCAGTCTATCACATCAACACCTCAGTATTGGTGGTAACAGAGAATAAAACTTGCAACAATCGAAAACTTACAAAATAGTAAGTTAAACTAGGTGGAAGTATTACTAATCCCTATTCCCTGATTTCATGAAGAGGTAAAATATCCTCCACTCATCATTTTTCCCCATGACCTGCAGGTAGATGTGTCCAGAAGATCATCCATATAGACTCCAAAGACAAGTTATTTGCCAGGAATGAAAATGAAAACAAAAAGGCTTTGTTGAAAATGTGTCAGGCACTGCCAACTGCTGATAATAGAATCTTCCATCATCCTTATTCTGGTTCTTGTTGTAACCAAACGGCCACTAGTAGCTATTTAGAACCCTAGAGTCATATTAACATGGTTGCCCCTAACTGGGTATTAGACTTCAGTACAGCATAGGCAAACATCACAATACAAAGGTACAGCTGGCATGGAGAAGAGGGAATAGCAAGCAATAGCATGAACCTTTGATTTTAAAATCCAAGGAATGCATTCATCCTGGACACAGTCTGTGCTTATGCTTTACTGAGTGCCTATGGGTGACTGTATGTGTGTGAAAAAGCAATGATTTGCTAACATGCATCACAAACATTTCATACTCTACTTCACAACTGGCTACTTTCATAGATCTGGCCCCAAAAGTCCCTTGCAAAGTAGTTGAAAAATATACAAATACGTATACATTTACATACATATGCATGTATACACATACACACATACATTTATCTTTATATCCTATCAAGTGTTCAGGAATTTCCCATTTGGGGACAAATTCAATAATAGCCCTTGGCTATATTTATTTATCTTGAGACTTTAGTTATAAATACCCCTGCTTAAAATTTCTTAGACTTTTAAAAAAGATAACCAATGTAATGAATCTCTCTTATATGTGAAACAGATACAAAATGCCTGAACTTTTGCAAACATTTCTAAGCGTGTTTTAATTATGAGAGCACTCAACACGATGAATCGGGCCAAGAGCACTCCATGTTTTTCTTGGTGGGAATACCTCTGTCAAGAAGCCACCACAGCAGCCACTATGGAAAACAGTATGAAGGTTTCTCAAAAAACTAAAAATAGAGCTATAATATGACCCAGCAATTCCACTCCTCGGTATTTATCCAGAAAAAAAAAAAACCAAAAATATTAGTTTGAAAAGATACATACACCCCAATGTTCATAGCAGTATTATTTACAATAGCCAAATATAGAAGCAACCTAGGTGCCCATCAGCAGACGAATGAATAAAGAAGATGTGATATATATTTATATATATACACGATGGACTATTACTCAACCATTTAAAAAAGAATGAAATTTTGCCATTTGCAACAACATGGATGGACTTGAAGGGTAATATGCTAAGTGAAATAAGTCAGACAGAGAAAGACAAATACTGTATGATATCACTTACATGTGGAATCTAAAAAAATTATGCTAACTAGTGAATATAACAAAAAAGAAACAGACTCACAGATATAGAGAACAAACTAGTGGTTACCCGTAGGTAGAGGGAATGGAGGAGAGGCAAAACAGGGGTAGGGGATTAAGAAGTACAAACTACTATGTATAAAATAAATAAGCTACAAGGATATACTATACAACACAAGGAATATAGCCAATATTTTATAACTATAAATGGAATATAACCTTTAAAAATTGTGAATCACTATTCTGTATACCTGAAATTTATATAATATTGTACATCAACTATATCTCAATTTTTGAAAAACCACCAAAAAATAAAAAAGATTTAAAACATAAAATAAAATGGTCATATGATACAATAGGGAAAGTAACATGAAGGGGATATGCTGGGGGACCTCTGGGAAATATTTTTCTTAATTTGAAACAAAATATATTGGAGAAAACTATTCTTTCTGTCTTTGGAGCTTGTAATGATGCTAGGAGCTGCTGCATCCCTCTTGAAACAATGAAGTTAATCTGAGGACAACTGCCAACACACAGGATAACAGAACAGAAAGATGGAAAAATATGGATTCCTGATGATGTTACTGAGCTTCTGAGTCATCCAACATTGGAATCACTTTACCTTGAAGCTTCCAATTATGTGAGATAATAAATATCTTTATTCTTTAAGCCATTTTGTTATAACAAATTTATTTGCAGTTGAAAGCATCTTATGTGATACAACAGCCAAGGATCTTTGCTCAGTATCTTCCAAAGACACTACATTTCCAGAGGAAAAACACTTATACAATGTTATAAATATCATGCCAATACATTAGAATCCTCTCCTGTACTTACATAGTAACTATCAGAATTCATTCACAGTACACAGTACAACATGGAGATTAAGACCTCAGGCTCTAGATTCAGGTACACAGGAATTTGGTCCTAGATCTGCCCCTCCCTAGATATGTAAATTGGGCAAACAAAATAACCCCCCTAAGCTTTAGTTCCTTTATCAAAAGAGTGGGAATAAGGATAGTACTTATTTCTCTGCATTAATGTTGGCATGACGAGCTAATTCATGGACCTGCCTCAGCACTTATAATAATGATTCAATAAATGTTGGCTACAAAAAAAACTGTAATAAGTATACAAACATCAATATTACAAAGAAAGACGAGTTTAGGTCTTTAGCATATTAAAAATATCAACCTACAAAACACAGCTATATAATTTTATACTGCTAATGCTATTCAGAAGTAAGAAAAGTCAAAGAAACTCCAGGAGGACTTTGTGAAAGAAACCTAAATCTCAGTTTTCTTCTCAAAAGAGCAAGATCAGACTTAGTTAAATGAGGATTATTCAGATAACAGTATGTTAGTTTTATTTACAGGTAATATGCTCCATCATTTTAAAAAACGTATTATATCTAAAACCTATTGTGTAACATAATTTAGTACATGGGAAAAAAGCAAACTCTGCAGCTTTATTAATATAGGAATCAAAGGGGTTGAGTATCAGAAATACTCAGATATTCAAAGGAGGTCTTTTCTAACTCTGGAGGTAACCTTTGGTTGCCTATTAGAAACAAAGGTGAAAATCACGGTGACATAAAATGAATTTTAAAACCAAAGAGAGGGAAAAAAAAGAAATACATTTCTAATAATCAATGCAATATACTTTCCAAAATCTACTAAACTGTAGAGGTGGGGTGCAGGGGCGCAGGGGGAATAGTCTTCTCAATTGTTAAAAATCCTGCACAATGATTATAGGTTGTTGACAGTAAATATGTATGTGTCAGCTAATATCAAAGCAGAAAAAAGCAATTAACAAGTTATTAAATTGGAATTTGATTTAGATTTACATTAAGGCTAATTATTTGTTTAATTTTTAAAATGGTTTGCTCCAATAATGCCTTAAATCATTCAAGAAATATTTATTGAGCAGCTATCAGATGTCAGGCCACGGACTCGGCATCCAGGCACTGTGGATGAATGAAACATGACCCCACCTCAAGTACACCACACTCCACTCAGGAGGACATCTGATACGTGCTATACGTGGATACGCTCACAGTGCTATAGAAGATACTCACGCAATGAAATTCGAAGATTTAAGATAACTTCAATTTCATCAATAATGACACCTACAATCAAGGCCTAAATAATTGCTCTAATTGTGGATGAACGAAGCAATTAGTTCCTGGGCCATTAACTAGCATCCAGGTCTGTGTATATATCTTCCTCACCAAAACCCTGGGACCACTTCCACACATCCATTTAGTTTTCTCAGCACCTGGTTTGGTGTCCTACTTGCAAGAGGCACTCAATGTTCCTTGAATGAACTCAGCATAACATTCTAAAAGCTCATTTGTTTCTTTATGGAGGCAGTAAACAATAGCCCTGCCATCTAGGTACCCCTCTTACTAAGTAGCAACCCTGTTATATAAGCTCGTTGACTCTGAGTTTCTTCATTTTTAAAATAGGATGATTTAAGCAACCTCCTAGGGTGGTCATGAAGATGAAATAAGATAACATACATGAATTTTTCTGACATATAGGCACTCATTAAATGTTATTTCCTTTTTTCTTTTTCTTCACTTCTCCCCCCTCCCCCATTCTATATACGCAAACATGACAACGTTTTTTTTTCAGTTAATATATACAAAGGACAATTAACAGTATTGAAGTACTTTTGAGTCAGCTTGGGTTACTTTCAATAGTTTTACATCAAACACATTAAATGTGGATAGAATTATTTTACATCTCATATTTACTTTATTAAATTATGAATTACAAACTACTTTAGAAATAAGGCAAAACTATTTTGTTGAAGGAAATTATTGTACATGCAAATAGAATTAACATTCTGTTAAGACAATAAGTATTTTTTACAGGGCTTAACCTGATTTTTCCATGGCTCTGAACCTAAGGATGAATATTAATTACAGAAACTCTTTTTAAGGGACTGACATGCCTGAATTCTGAGCTTGAAGCCATCTTATCCCAGTCATTGAAAACAGATGCAGGCTGAGGGTCTAAGAGAAATGAGTGTGTACCTACACCTGGCAAGTTGTACTCTTTGGGGTCTATTCCAGTGGCAGTGTTTGGACTCAACGTCAGCAGGCGGTGCCTGCTCTGTGAAGCTAACTCCAAACTCCCAGAGTGTCAGGCATAATCATATCAATGACTTCATGTAGGGGGAAAAAAACAGTGGAAGAATGCTCTTGGCTAATACTGGGCTTAGAGATCTATGAACATTTTTTCACATAATTATCATACAAATTTATAAAGTAAGCACCCATTTACGAAGGTAATAGAAGACTGTGGCTTTGAGGTTAAGTAACTTGTCAAGGTTACAAACCTAGGTCTGTCAGATGGCAAAGGTTACATTTCTAACCAAATCTCATTCTTGTTTACCTTCTAGGGTTTTCTAAAACTACTGCCTGTCAGCAAACTACTTATTACTCATGAACCTGAACATAAATTGGCTACATCACTGCACACACTGCTTAAGTCCACTGACACTTTTTGTGGTAAGACTTTCTAGATGGAGGAAATGGTGCAATGATGTATGTTCTAGCAAGTTCCTATTTGAGTAGCTGCTCTAGAACTTGGCCCGTGAGTCTTCCTGCCTCCCTGCCATGTCATGGCACTTGTCTCCTATAACTGTTTACTTGTATGTCTCTGAGGCTAGACAGAGATTTGTGTTCCATTGGTGTCACTACCATTCCATTGAAATTGACATGTGGGGTGAAATCTACTTACCATCCTAAGTGTTTCCCAAGTGCATCTTCAGGGCACCATTAGGGCTTTGTCCAAAGGGCAGATGGTGGCTCAAGACAATGGGATTAACATACACCAGCACATTGGAATGTCCTACAGTAATGCCCTCATGGTCCTTGGCAGGTCGCCCAAGGGAAAGTGTTAAATATTAATAATGTTCCAACTGGATGCCACTGAAAGTCACACGGCAGAAGCTCAAAAGGAAATACTGAGTTGGCCAAACATTTCGTTCTGGTTTTTCCATAAGATGTTATGGAAAACACGAACAAAGTTTTTGCCCAACCCAATACTTAACCAGGTATCACTCAGGTCCTGCAGACACCTTCCCTTAGGTCTCTGGAGGAAAGGCCTCAAGTCAACTAGGGAGGGACTTTTTTTCTTTTAACCAAAGCTAATAACATTTTCTCAACCAACAAACCAATTGCCTGGTCCTTATATATTAGACCTCTGTGTGTGGGGTGGGGGTGGAGGAGCATATAACCCGCACTGTGTCAGCTGGTGAATCTCACTAGCAACCTGCTGAACATGCTGATTTGCTCTACTGCTGGTCCCCCCAAGGATCCTAGCACCACTCAGTTCATTCTAGTTCAACAAACATAATTTGCTGACCTTCTTTTGGACAAGAACACTGCTAGGAACAGAGAAATCTATGATATTGTGCAGTTTCTGCTGTTTGGGACCTTCCTGCCAAGTGGACGAATAAGTCATTCTAATAGAAGGTAATAACTGGTGCAAGAAAATTATGCACAGAGCCTGGGAGAAAACCACCTGTAGGACATGAGGTCTAAATGGAGTTCTGAAAAACAGACAGGTGAGAGTGAGTCAAACAAAGAAGAGGGACAGGGAACTCCAGAAAGAAGGAACACCATGATCAAGGCACAGTCATTAAAAAGCATGAAGGGCGCAAAAGAATCAGACTGTCACATCAAAAGAACGCAGTATAGGGGATGGTGAGACATGAGACTGGAGAGGTAGGCAGAAGCAGAGAGAGATGGGCTTTGTCAACCTAAGGAGGTCAGGATCTACTTCATCCTGTGAACGAAGACCAGCCACTGGAACACATTTAAGCAGGAGAGGGGCCAAGGTCATATCTGCATTTTCAATAGACCACTCTGGTGGCCAGGAGACCGTTAGGAGGCTATTACAGCAATCACAGAGACAGACAATAAGCAGAAATTGAGGTAGACAGAGGACAGAATCAATCAATATTTAGGAGGACCTAAGAGGATCTGGTGACCGTCTAGAGGAGAGGTGAGCAAGATGGCAATGTGCAAATGGGCCACAGTCATGTCATTGACTGAACAGACCACTGCGGGGGGCAGGGGGCAGGGAGGTGTTATTTGGCTGTACAGCAGGCTTGGCCAAGAGGAGGGGAGCCCATGAACATGTTAGGTAAAGGGATATGCAGGCAAAAACATCCAGTCTGCAGCTTTCTACGTAAGGAACAGGAGAAACAGTTTTGAGAATAACCTGCACATAGACCAGAGGTTGCAAACTGGCAGACATGGGCCACATCTGGTTTTGTTTGTCCACCTGAGTACTGACTCGTGAGAAGTTCAAAAAATTTTTTGATCCACTTTTATATTGCTATTATTTAAAATATAAGATATTTTACATAAAATCTAAATTTATGACCCCTCTTGGGAGATCTGGCAACATTGAGCCTACATTCCATTGTGGCACCAATTGCAGACCTGGGCAACCCCTGTCCTTCTACCTGAGCTTTGCCCTGACTGCTGTCTGCCCTCTGCTAAGGTCAGGATCAGCGACTGTTTATCACATGCTATATACCATTGTTTATCTCAGAGCAGAATTAACAGAAAAGTGAAACACTTGTTGCATTGCTGTTACTGTAAAAGTTAGAATTAATACATTTACATTATCTCCTTGGTTCCTGAAGGATGTGCATTTGTGATTCCTGTTTTATCAAGACTTTTGCTTAAGAAAATAAATGCTTCAAAACGCATTCCAGTTTTTTAATGAACTGACACTACCTCCCTGCCTGTCGCCGCTGAGTGTCAATATCTATAAATTACCAGGTGCTGTTCTCACAGCGTTAGTGAATGTTTGGGGGTGGACAGGCATAAATGATTTCTTGAAAGTTTGCACAATTGGAACTTAATAGAACGTATCAAAGCCCTTTATTTACATATATTTACCATCTATATCAAGCTATTTGGGGGTTAATATAAATATACAGATCAGATATTTTGGTCAAATAATATAAATTTAAATATTAAAACTTCATCCTACAGAATATAAAAACAGATAAAGAAAAAAATATAACCTGAGCTAGTGATTGATAACAATGGCAAAATAAGATTTTGGAATATCCGATATATTCAGTGTTTTCTTTCCATTTCACCTTGGAAAAATGTAAGCATGAATGTAATTTGGTGAAATTTATTTTTATATTTAACTAGGGGAATAATCTCATAACTTGCGCCCAACTGTGTACCATTAGAACTTCATTATCTACTATTAATTGAGACAAAATAATACATGGATACATTATTATCCATGTTGTTCTAATACCCTGTTTTAGTCAAGCAGACCAATATGTGTTTTTACCTTCATTACTTTCTCTTTTACTTTATCCCCAGAGAGATATAAAAATATGTGAAGAGGATCAAAAGACAATCCACAGGAATGGAAAGGAAAAGGGGATAGGTAATCTGCTATTCCATGCCGTCCTGTCTAAAATTCCTGCTTCCAAATCCGGTAGTGGTGAAATGACTCAAGCAGTTCTCAAGGAACAAGTAGGGTATTCCTCTTATAGTCAAATTTTAATCCAGCTCTTTCTTCAGTGAAGTCACCCTGGCATGTTTTGACCTCACTTTTTCTCTTCACATGAATATAGAGTAGCAAATTATAACAGGTTTTCATAGTTGTCAGCACAGGAAGGAATATATTTGCAAAGCTTTTTAAAGATAAGTTTGTGGTGTTTAAGTTACATATTTTTTTTTTTCCCAAAAAGAAAGAAAGTCAAAGGATAATCCTGTTACTTGCCATGTTTGGGATGAAGTTATTGAAAGAAAACAGATTATGACTTAGAAATAAAATGAATATATTCATACATGATCCACACAAGATAAATCTTCTCCAAGAAATCCCTAGAACATTGCCAGGCAATCACATAAAGCATTCCTAGTCATGTCAGAGATGCTGGACAAGGTCTCTTGTACATTGTTACACTGAGATGTCTAATTAATAAAACATATCATACAGCACATGCACCTGAGCACAGATCATCAAGAAAGGTCCAGAAATAATGAAAATAGCCTGAAAATTCATTTGACTCACCTGCAAACGCTCATGCTTTTATTCTTCCTTTCAAGTAAGGCTCACAGGACACAATTACCCTTGGCTCCAAGATCACCTCTCTACCTTTTCCAGTCACACCATTTTTCCTACTCTCTGCCCCCCAAAACTTCTGGTTGTTTTGGGATTGGTTCATTTCTACTTTCTAGGAAACCACTAGCCCCACCACAGCCATTGATAGCTGAGCCTCCTCTCCTCCTGAGACAAATGACCCACCAAAGGATTGGCAAGGTCCAAGTTCATACAGTTAAAGGGAAAGGACCCTAAACTTTTCTAGTCAGTTGCCTTCTTTTACATTTTTTACTGTCCAAACTCATTTTCTGTCCTCATTTGAATAGCCTCTGTGCTCCTCTGCCTTCCGACATCTATACAGTCTATACTGTGCATCCCTCTTTCGTAATTTATTGCAAAAAAATATGGTGGGAGACCATTTCAAGTGATGATAAACATTTTTGTTAATAAACAAAGATGTCAAAACATCTTTGACAACCTAAATACCTCCATCATTATCCATTTAAATTGAAAAAGAAAATTCAAATCCTGTCAAATAATGCTGAAATCAAAAATAGCTTGAATGCCCCACTGAGGTCTCAGAACATTGATTTCAGCATACACGATTAACTTCAGTTACACTAACCTGTGACTTTCTTAAAAAATTCACTAATCCCAAATCTCTATTAGTGCCATCAGCTTCATGCTTGCTTCAGTTTCTTGAGCATAGAAGGAAAACACTTTTAATGACTTTTGACAGAGGTGCTGTAAGCCATGCATGTCACTGCAGATGGGGTAATGACAATGAGAAGACAATGGCCATGCATTAGTTAATCAATCAGAGTTGAGCAAAGAATGAAGAATCCTATCACAATATAAGAAATGGATGCTGTGATTCATCTGGAATGCTTCTCAACAAAACAGCTTCCTATTCATACACTACTTTCTACTTTTCTATGAGAAGGAATAATAAAGTATAAATCACATTATACAGTTACTTGTTCTAATAAAGCTACAAGGCACCTAATACATTTTAGAACGCTTTGGAGCACCTTTTCTGTTGTGCCTTTCCTTCTGAAACATATTGGCAATTGCAATGCTAGCAATCTTGTCACTCAAATTAATAATTATAAGGAAGAAAATAACTTAAAACATAAATTGTCGCCGCATTAGCCATCACGCTTACATGTCTGTTCAATCCAGTAATTGCCATAAAAGCCAATCTTATTTTTAAAGGCCAAAATGTAAAATAATTAAATTGCTATTGTTAACTCTTTTGAATGAACAGCTTTATTTTATTGCAAATTAAAAAAAGAAAAAACAGTCTGCACCATTCAGTCTTGAATGACATCCTGTTGACAAGGCAAAGAAGGAACAGGTGAGTGTTTAGTTGAAAGATTTCTGTGACTGAAATGAACATCTTGCCAACCAGACTGGGCAACCACAAGGAATAGCACCTGAGAAAACAATCCAAAGATGCCCGGGTGTGATACAACCGCCCTGGCTTATTTTGGTAAGGAAAAACTCCTGCTTTATTTTTCCTTAACTTAAAAGTGAATTCCTTCCTTAAAAAAAATTAATTTATAAGCTAGGACAGACTAATTTAACTGCAACAATAACTATTCTAACTCACCACAAATTCAAAGTAAGCATACTTTGTTCACCTTAAGTTCCATGGATTTCATAACTTCCTTTCTGACTGTCTTTGAAACAAGAAGAAAATAAACATCATAAAACTCATTCCCTTACAAATTCTAAAATTCAAGTCCTAACTTAAGTCCTAATACTGGTTTGCAGAATTATGCACTGGCCCAGCCAGCACATGGGGTTGCCACTTGGATAGGCAAACACTTCCTCACACTGACGTGGCTCAGCCCTAAGGAGTTACACAGAAGGGATGAGACTACGTTCTGCTGAAATCCCTTCACCAGTGTTTCTTTCCACCACTGAGTCCACATTCAAAACACATAAGAGGACCACATAAACAAGTTGAGACTTACAATTGATGCCCAAGAGAATAGTCAAATGAATATCACATCACGAGTATGATAAAACAAGCCTGGGAGAAAATATTTGCAAAAAAACCACATCTGATAAAGGACTGTTACCCAAAATATACAAAGAACTCTTAACAATAACAATCCAATTTAAAAAATGGTTCAAAGACTTTAACAGACACCTCATAAAAGAAGATATACAGATAGTAAATAAGCATAGGAAAAGACGCTCTATATCATATGTCATCAGGGAAACAATGAGATACTACACACCTATTAGAATGGCCAAAATCCAGAACAATGACAATACCAAATGCAGATGAGGATGTGGAACAACAGAAATTCTTATTCACTGCTGATGGGAATTCAAAATCGTACAGCAACTTTGGAAGACAGTTTGGCAGTTTCTTACAAAACTAAACATACTCTTACCATATGATCCAACAATCGCACTCCTTGGTGTTCACCCAAATGAGCTGTAAACTTATATCCACACAAAAACCTGCATATGGATGTTTATATTTACAGCAGCTTTATTTATACTTGCCAAAACTTGGAAACAGCCCAAAATGTCCTTCAGGGGGTGAATGGATAAATAAAACTATGGTACATCCAGACAATGAAATATTATTCAGTGTTAAAAAGAAATGAACTATCAAGCCATGAAAAGACATGGAGGAACCTTAAAAGCATGTTACTAAGAAAAGAAACCAGTCTGAAAATTGCTACACACTATGTCATTCAAACTATATGACATTCTGGAAAAGGCAAAACTATGACAGTCAAAAGACCACTGGTTGCCAGGGGTTGCCAGGGGTGGGGAGGAGGAGGAAGGTATGAATAGGAGGAACACAGAGGATTTTTAGGGCAGTGAAAATACTCTGTATAATACTATAATGATGGATATATGTCATTATACATTTTTCCAACAACACCAAAAGTGAATCCTAATGTAAACCATGGTCTTTGAGTGATTATGATATATCGATTTAGGTTCATCGACTCTAACAAATATATCACTCTGATGGGGGATGTTGATAACGGGGGAGGCTGTGCATGTGTGGGGCAGGGGGTACATGGGAAATCTCTGTACTTCCTCTGAATTTTGCTGTGCATCTAAAACTGCTTCCCCAAAATAAAGTCTTTTAAAAATCATTCAGAAGTTAAGAAAATCTGCAACTCTATTTTTGAGGCTATTATTGCTGAGTAATTATAGCATAGGAAACATCTATCTAGCAATTTGTCTTGATCTTTTCCTCTCTGCATTAAATTATTTAAATGAACATTGTTTCTAGCATACTTTTTAAAACTTTGACGCAAAAAACAATGCATTTGACAGCTCTTAACCTTCAGATGCCACCGCTGCACAATTGAAACCTTAGATGGCCAAGATATCTCCTATTTGCTTATTTTGTTCGCTGTGATCGTCCTGGTACTCTGTAGGAAAATCTCCCTCCATTGTATTAGCACAGTAACAACCTTCTTTTGCATTCCAAGGGAAGGTAAGTCATGATAAATAATGTCAACCTTAATTTTCTGGTATTGTACACTAAGTCACAGAGAAACCAAGTGTAAAGTGCTTTGCCTCACTTTCTTCTACTTTCATTAATAGGCACAGAAGTTTTGAGAGCTAGTGAAAATTCTACACACCATGTAGAGTTCACCCCTTCAGTTTACAGAAACAGAAACTGAGGCACAAATAGAACAAATGGCTTGTCCTAGGTTACTCATATCACTATGGCAGAAGCAAGCACAGATCCTAACTCCAGCTGCTAGGGTAGGACCTTTTATTTCCTATCACCCTTATTGACTTGGCTTATGATATAATGGGATGAAAATGATCTTATGGTTGAAGAAAGCCCAGATTGCAACTAACTTTAGGGTCTTAGACCCTTTTGTGTTGAAAGAGACACTGTAAAAAAAAAATCCATGTGAGAGGAAGCCAAGGTGTAGTTCAGTCCAAGGACTGACACCAAACAGACCTCTATTCCAGTGCAAGAAGGCTCTAGTCATGTGTCATCTCTCTGCTCTAGGACTCGCTCATTCCAAGGGAACTTGGTGGCAAGTGACAGAAAGCCCATTCAAGATGGTTTGACAAATGAAAGGGGAATTTATTGGCTTTTGTAACTGAAAATCCCAATGTTATCTTCAGGCATGGCTGCATCTAGGGGTTAAAACAATGTCATCAGGCACTTCTCTTTATTCCTCCCACTACAGTTCAGCTAAAAACCATGGTCACTGTGTATGAAACAAAAATAAGAAGATTCTGAAAAGAAATAAGGAGAAGGCAGATTGGCTCGGGACCTTGGGACCCAAGGAACGACACAGTGGTGAGTTCTCTGGGCTTTCTTTTGACTTATATATCCTAGATTTGGGGCTGAAGAAGCCAGAAACTCAGAAAACACCAATGGTGCAGACAAAAAGAGGTGCCCCAAAAAACTGCTCTCAGACAAAGGACCAGGAAAGGGAAGCTTAACAAGACAGGGAACAGCCCTACTCTAGTCATAGAGTATGGAAAAAATGGCAACCCCACCCATAGTCCTGTCAGCAAGACTAAATGGGATCGTTGCTTTCCAAGCTCACCAGGCTTAATGATGTGCTCAACACCCCTACCAGGGTGGTGTTAGAGTGAGTAGGAGCTGGAACTTTCATCCCCATTGGGTAATAACAAGGCCCTCCCCCATGGTGTCATAGGAGGCCACATGGGAAGCCTGGACTTCCATCCCCACCTGATGGTAAGAAGGTGACTCTCCTGCAGTATTGAGTCCCCACCTCACAGTTTCAATAGAAGCCAAGTGGAGAAGGTAATGAGGCACCCCTCCTCCTCCCAGCTAGGGTGATGCCAGTGTTGGCCTAGGTAGAACCTGAACTCCTACACCAACCTGACAGTCATGAGGAACCCCTAGTTTCTCCCCCTCCCCCAAGGTGTCAAGGAAAACCAAGTGGAGAACCTACACTTGCACCTTACCTGGCAGTAATGAGGCAGTGACTCCTTCCCCCACTGGCATGTTGTCAGAGGAGGCCTCTTAAAATACAAGACTTAAATATGGTCTCTAGAATCTCACAACTAATACCCTGAATGTCCAAGATACAATAAAAAATCACTCATCACACCAAGAACCAGGAAAACCTCAATTTCAATGAGAAAAGGCAATCAATCGATGCCAACACTTAATGGCATTTAAGGATTATAAAGTAGCCACCATATCAATAAAAATGTTTCAATGAGCAATTACAAACACAGTTGAAACAAATGAAAAAAATAGAAACTCTGAGCAAAGAAATAAAAATTATCAACAAAGAAAGAGGATATATAAGGAAGAACCAAAAAGAAATTTTAGAACTGAAAAATACAGTAACCAAAATTTGAAAATTCAGTGGATAAACTCAACAGCAGAATGGAGATGACAGACAAAAGAATCAGTGAGCTTGAAGATGGCAAAATAGATGTTACCTGTTGTGAACAACAGAGAGAAAAGAAACTGAAAAAGATGAGCAGAGCCCAGAAAACTATGAGACTATAACGAAAAACAATAAAAAATGGAGTTCCAGGAAGAGAGGGGAATGATACTTCCAAATGAATACTCCAGTTGCAAAGCACTGAGGATCTTCTGAACTTTTTAATATACAATGATGTCATTAAAACAGAACACAAGGTTATGAAAGCATTTTTATGAAGAAATGGGCTCTTTATTCAATTTCTCACTTAGAGCACAGTAATAAAACTGAATTTTGGGAGGCATATTGGAAAATCTATGAAGTAATTTCATGTTTTATGGATTCAGGAAACTATAGTTCAAAGATATAGATCATCTATTATATTTACTTTTTTTCATTTGCTTTATTAACCACCTAGATCAAAGAACACTAAACATTCCAAAACAAAACTAGGTTCAATGTGACTTGTTTTGAGGAAAAATATGAAGCAAGGTCTACCAAATTGATCCTGTTACATTTTGGAAGGGGTCCATGTTAAGATTTAAGTGTACCCAAGAAAAAACCTGGTGACCAGTCTCCTGAGAGGTCATAAGTCTTAGAAAATTTACTTATGAGTAAATGTGTGATCCTATCTCAGCTTTATCAGATCTATAGAGCTGACAAGATTCATCCAAATGACTCATGCTTCTCAAACTCATAAGTAAATTATACGACTTACTTACAGGTATGCAAAGAAGACATTTCTTAACACTGACCAGAGTGCTTATGGCCTTCACTCATAATATTTTGTTCCTGGTATCAACAAAACTGGAGGAGAAGACTGTTTTAAAAATTGGTGTGTGTGCACAGAATCACAATACTGTGATTCTGCTAACTATCTTCCATTTGTCCCTTTGCCCTCCTAATGTAAACTGACCTCTAAGAATTATATCAATAGATGTTGGAACGTCTCACTTCTAGTTGGGGAGCCCTAAATCAGAGGGAAATCAGAGGGATGGAGGAGACTGAGGTTAGAGTATTTATTCCCTTGCTCCCTCTCTTGAGATTGCCTCTCTCTGGCTAGGACCCTCAACAGGAGGTCCTGCATCTCTCAAGCAACCTAATCCATAGAACTCTCTCTTTCCAGGTTCTGATTACCTCTTACTCTCTTCCACCCTTCAAGCCTAGGGGTGGCGAAAATTTCACTGCTAACTCTGGACACTTGATCCGTCTCTTGAAATTCCTGACACCCTACTCACACCTTTTAATAGCCTCTTAGAAAACGTAGCCCTGAATCATCCAGATTTGCGTGTGCTATCTCTTTTCCGTTGGGACCCTGACTGACAGATACCACACAAGGAGATGGCTAATCTCAAAAGACATATGGCCCCTGTAAGACCAGAAATAATCACAGCCCCTTAACAGAGCACCTCCCTTGTATGTGTGACCACCTTGTTCTCTGTCCTTCTGTCCCTGCCCCGCCTTAGGATATTGCTGAGCAGACACGCCAACTTCTGGGTCTTGGGACCGTTCTTTTTCATGAGCTTTGCTGACCTTCCTCTCCCAACCTGGATTTGTTCCCAGGGTCTTCCTCCAGGAAGGGTTCAATGACTACCCTTCTAATACCGAATCATAATCTTTTTCTTCCAGGCTTCCCTCTCTGACATTTCCCACATTATTTGGAATGTGAGGTGTTTCTAAACTCTTCAGTCAAATAATTAAACCTCTTGGTTTACTATCATAGGCAACAAATTATTTTCATGTTTTGTGTGGACTTTACTAGGCTAACATTAAAATATTGATCTTAATTTTCTTATTTTAAAATTTAAAGAAGGATACTGTTACCTCATATACTACAAATAAGAACTTAAAACCGGAAAAATTCATATTCTAATTAAAATCCAATGAAATAAATCTTTTCCTAATGAGGAAAAGAGGGAAGCCCAAAAGAATATTGACAATTGAGATGGCTAGGTTAGAAATGCACATTTACAATTATGGATTTTCATAAAACTGAAATGTCTAAGGTCTCCCACGTAATCAAAAGAAGAATTCCACCTAGGCCCACAATTTCAGTTGCCACTCAGTAAGTTATAATGTTTGTTCATGAAAGCTTAGACACAATGCATAGAGTTTCTTCAGGCATGTACACAGAGTATTAGGGGAAAATTTAGAATTCATATAGTTAAATTTTTCCTACAAAGATATAATTCCATGTTAAAAAAATTAATACACATATTTCTAATTATAAATCATGTAATTCAGATCAAGGGCCAAATGAAATACTGAATTCTATCTACAAATCAAGAACCCAACCCTTTAATAAATTCTGCTTATTTAACCTTTGCTTTTCTTTATATAGTGAGAAGGGCCACTTCTTTTTTCACCCCTAAGATATTTCTGAGTTATAACTGTTTGAAACCATTTCTTGCAGAACTTCAGAGGAAACAGCCCCTTAATGTCTCTCAGTAAACCATGACCTCAAGATACTTCCCATTTTCCTCCAACCTTGACTTTCTTCCAGGAATGCTGAGCCTTTTTATGGCCTGTCCCTTGCACCTGCTTGGTTCAAAACTTCCTCTATAACATGTAAAAATGTAATAGCCAAACATTAATTAGCAATCTAGCAATTAAGTGACCTAAATATGCAGAATTGGTCTTATATGGATACATTTAGCCTGACTTGTTTATACACCATAATTGTAAAATAATGTAATGCAAAAACAAAAATAGAAAAGCTTCTGTCCATTTTTCAATAGTAGAAATATTTACCACTTCAACAACTTTTTATTTTCTTTCTCTCATTTTTTTTAAGCCACAGCAAGATATTACTGACATTTAGGGAAAAAATGATCCCTATTGAACAAGGCAGTTATGCTACCATACAGTTTACAACATTAAGATTTATTTTTGCTTGAGGCAAAGTTAAGATTAAAGAGACGAAGTCGCTAACGCCACACAGGCTCATAAAACACTAAGCCATTACTATGACCTTAATGTGAAACTTAGGATTTGAGACATCAATATTGCTTTATAATAGTCTCATATTAATTTAAGATTCAGTTGTAGTTTGTCATAGCTCAATTTCCCATTTTCATCTAAACTACCTTGAACTTTGGTTGCACAAAATAATTTTTTATTTCTTTACTAACTGAGTACTTTAAAAGTTCACAGGATCCAAAAGTGAAAGACAATAAACTGTTTAAAATATCAAAAAAAAAAATCCACCTCATTTCCTAGTTTGTAATCTTGTTCAGTACCTTTGCAGTGAGTAAAGGGATTGCTGTGTGTACTTAGACAATATGATAATACAAGGATATCATGAAAAATTACTTGGTAACTTTTTAAAATTATATTTTTTTCTCAAAGTTTTCTAACTTCACATGTTCACCTATTTATCCAAAAATCACAGCTCTGCCATATATTGTGCAATGTAAGGATTAATATAATTAGGTTAACTTCTTAACCACTAAAAGGTTCAGTTTCTTATCTGTAAAATGGGTCTTTGTGATGACTAAATAAATGAAATAACATATGTAAAATGTTTAACATATAGTTTAGCTCACTTTTACGCCCCTCATTCCATACCATATGGGGATCTCTAAACACTGAGCCAAGATTAAATAGTGAAGACTTATAATACTAAAATGGGGGAAAAAAACATCGTCACATCTACTCTGTACCAGGATAAATGTTACAAAAGAAATTATAGTTTTATCCTTCATACTTTAAGACATTTTGCATATTCCTATGCATTAATTTATATAGAGAGAATTGATTTCCATATTAACTACATTTTATTAATCTGAAAAAATTTCAAGTGTCCTTGGGCAAGTCATTTACTATCCCTAGGACTCAATAGCTTATCTATAAAATGAAGCGGTTGAACTAGATCATCTCAGATGTGTTTCCATTCAAAGCTACAGTAAACTGAGTTTCTGAACAAGCTATAACGGAGATATCCATGGAGTCCTAAATATAAACTATTTAGAGGATTTCTGAATTAGTTAAGGGGAAGGCTGCTCTAACAAAGGAACCCCAAAACAAAATGGCTTAAATAAGATTCAAGTTCCCTTCCCTTTCAGGTAACTGTCCACCCACTCTAGGCTGCAAGGCAGCTTTGCTCCCTAAGACCATTTGGGACTTCTGGTTATTTGTCTTCCACCATCCTGCAGGCTGGTGTTTCCAAGGGGAATTCCTTCCTAGCATTTCTTGGGGAATTATGTATGTTTTTCCAAATCCTGAATTCTGAGAAAAATCGTTGAGAAGTCAGGAAAACAGGAGAAAGTATCATAATTTTACCATGAGAGTTAAAACTTTTCAACATACAGAATCATTGGTTCAAAGGACACCAAAGGAAGAGTAGTCACTATTGGTCAGGCTTGGTAGCTGTTGTCCTGTTATGAGTCCCTGGCCCTGCCTGCTGCTAATGATGAGTCCTTCACTCATATAAAATAAATATTAATTCATTTATACACATAGTATACTTTATACAAATCTTATGTGTGATGTTATAAGAGATAACAAGTTTTGGAACTAAAATAAGTCCTTAAACTGGCAATTTCAACACATGATTTAAGAGAGAACTATCAACCTTGCTGGGAGAGCTAAATGTTACATTATTCCCATAACACTCACCTAATGTTTGCTAGCATTCTCCAGTGTCTGAATATTCCCTATAGGCTAAAGTTCTTCAAAAATACATTAACTAAGGAAATGCCAAAAGAAGACTTGAATGTTATTGTAGAATACTGCAACATTAAATTAGAAACAGATCTAAAATCTGAATTAGAAAAAGCAGTTTAATTCCAGAACAAAACCAAAATCAGGGCAAGCAGACCAAATATTTTCATCACTAAAAGAAGGAAATAAGCTTATGTAAAGAATCATGTACCTTAACAGCCAACTTGAAAATGCTTTTGGATATAATTTTAATAATCCAATCAATGTCAACACAAAATGAAGGAAAAATAATTTATAACTGCATTATTTGTCAAAAAACAAAGAGAAGACTATCAGATAGGTCAATTAATGCTTTGTGTGTTTTTAAATATTTTTAGATATTAAATATTTGTGGTACTATTTTTTATTTTTTAAATGATTATCCTTTGGAGTTAATATTGTGTTAATGTTCCTTTCCTTTAATGCTTTCTGTTATCAAATGTCAATATCAAGTAAAGTTGTTTCTATATGCTACTGAAGTATATACTCTTGCCACAATATATTGGTTCATAGTAATAATAAACCATGTACTTAGCATTATATCTTTTTTAACAGAACATCTCTGAAACTTTTAGTTCAATCTTATTATTAAAAAATATTCATTACTTATTACTATGGTCACTCATATTTAAAAACACAAAGTATAATAGAAATATAGAATAACTTGTGATTTGTAGAATTCCTAAGAATTCCTAGGAAATTGAGTTTTCATCCTGAAGTCCACATATCCATGGGAAATGTGAAAACATGATCCATTATTCTCATTTGCAAATTGCAGTTGGGAAATAGCTACATCCAGATTCCAACTTGCATAAATGAGAAAGAGAAGGAGTCAAGGACAAGCAATTTCTTAAGTAAGTGGGACAGAAGCCACACACAGCTCCTTTAATCCCCTTTAAGTGAGAAATTAGTCTCCTGGCCACTCCCAGCCTCAAGGGAAGCTGGGAGATGTCTCTAGCTAGGCTGCTGTGAGCCGGGGAAGAGGAGGGGGCAGATTTGTGGAGATACACAGCCAAATGTTTCTATTTAGATCCTTGTCATGTTTTCAAAAGTATATGTAAGTACTAGAATATTATATTTTATATATACAGTAGGTCAGACATTGTTTCTTTTTCTTTGATTATAGTGTGACCTAGGGGAGAGAAGGCGTTTAAGGAGTGACATGATACATATTTAAAAATACGAGGGACACTTAAAGACAATCCAGAGTCAAGACCCGAACTGTAACAGCCATAGTGAGAAACAGTGTAGATATGGATGTGAAGATGCAAATAGGAAGGGTATCCCTCCAGTGTAATGAAAAGGAAAAAAGGGACCCTTGTATCTTTTCCCTTGTCCAGAAAGTTTAAACTGTTTGTGTATAAAATGTTTGTGTTTATAATGTGTAGCACACTCAGATAGATATAAATTGTGTATGGGTCATTGTCAACCTCAGGTTGCCATTGTGGACGTTAGAATCTTTACCTGAATAATCACGTAGGGATCAGGACAGGTGGCCATCTCTTAACTTTCCTACAGGGGCTCTTTCATTATGTCGATAGACAGCTGAAAGCCTGGCTGAGGAGGACTGAATTATATTCACTTACGTCTTAGTTTACCTAAACACTAGTTATCATAAGAAGGAAAGAAGGAAGGGAGGGAGGGAGGGAAGGAGGAAGGAAGGAAGGAAGAAAAAGGAGGGGAGGGGAGGGGAGGGGAGGAGAGGGGAGGGAAGGAAAGGGTTTTTTTTTTTAACATCTTTATTGGAGTATAATTGCTTTACAACGGTGTGTTAGTTTCTGCTGTATAACAAAGTGAATCAGCTGTACATATACATATATCCCCATATCTCCTCCCTCTTGTGTCTCCCTCCTACCCTCCCTATCCAACCCCTCTAGGTGGTCACAAAGCACCAAGCTGATCTCCCTGTGCTATGCGGCTGCTTCCCACTAGCTATCTATTTTACATTTGGTAGTATATATAAGTCCACACCACTCTCTCACTTCGTCCCAGCTTCCCCCTCCCCGTGTCCTCAAGTCCATTCTCTACGTCTGCATCTTTATTGCTGTCCTGCCCCTAGGTTCTTCAGAACCATTTTTTTAAATTAGATTCCATATTATGTGTTAGCATACAAGGGAAGGGTTTCTGATATCAATTTCTTGCTCATCCTAGCCGAAGAACTGGTGAAAACCGATCTTTAAATATGGCTGCAGGAAAGTCTCTGTTCAAATTGATGTGAATTGATTTCTTTGTCTTTGTCTTCGCTCTGCCTCCTCTCTGTGCCACGCACTGTGTTTGTCCCCTGCTGGTCTAGACTGACACAGACTTCTCTGTGTATGTGTCCAGTTACTTTGAACGCTGGGTCTCTGCCACAGCACTGCTAAGTGTCTGAGAACTCACTCAGATGCTGCCTGCTTCACTTTTACATCCAAGGAATGACGTGGGGTGATCACAATGACATGCCACCTACACTGTTCTACGTCTTCTGTGTTCTCAGCTAACTGGAAGAATGTTTTCTTAATTAGAGTTAAAACAAAGTGAAAAATATGCCTCTGTGGGACAGAACTATGATAACAGTGATACTGCCTAGGACTTACTAATAAATATCCTCCTTAGTTATCTTTCTTGCAGTTCCTACATTAACTCTGTCTTTAAAGCATTCTCGAGTGATAGAATTTTACCAACAGTCCCATCTGATATAACAGAACAGTAAGCCAGGGCCTGCACAAAATATTACTCGAAATGTTTGTTCAACATTTTGTTTTGTTTCTGCATTTCTGTACATGTATAGCATGCAGCTGCTAAAGCAGCCTAAGGTAACGACCATGAATGCCTGCATCTGTAGAGTACTTCCTGTAGCTACATAGCCATAATTTCCCTTCACAAAGCCCTGCTTCAGTGGGTTGGCCACTCTTGTCAATAATCACTACTTAGTGGTTGCTTAATTCAGAAGCAAGTGTTAAAGCCTTACTGGGGAGCAATACAGGAATTCAGAACACTACAGAACTAATCCGTTACCGTATCTTCAAAAGTCAGTGAAAATATTGCACGTATTTTCTGATTTTGAATACTTCTCTGTACTTTCTGCCCTCTGGAGGCTGCTGCAGGGATCCTGCCCCAAGGTTCACTGCCTGGCCTCTGGCTGCATATTGAATCTATACCTCTGTGACTGGAATGCAGAATTGGGTCATGTTGCCCCCAATTAACAGTCTTCAAATAATGCTGGTTGCTAGTAAGTTTTACACTGATTCATTATTTTGATTAAAAAAGTGATAATCCTGGGCTTCCCTGGTGGCGCAGTGGTTGAGAATCTGCCGGCCAATGCAGGGGACACGGGTTCGAGCCCTGGTCTGGGAGGATCCCACATGCCGCAGAGCAACTGAGCCCGTGAGCCACAATTACTGAGCCTGCGCGTCTGGAGCCTGTGCCCCGCAACAAGAGAGGCCGCGATAGTGAGAGGCCCACGCACGGCGATGAAGAGTGGCCCCCGCTTGCCACAACTGGAGAGAGCCCTCGGGCGGAAACTAAGACCCAACACAGCCATAAATAAATAAAAATTAAAAAAAAAAATTAAAAAGAAAAGTAAAAGCTTTCATTGATTTAAAAAAAAAAAAAGTGATAATCCTAAGCATTGCATTATTCCCAACCAATTTAAAGAGAGCAGTAAAACAGTGTAGAGACAGAAGAAATCAGGACAGGAAGTGAGGAAACCTCAGTTTCATTCTCAGAGTTGTCTAAAGGTAACACCTGGCCAATAATTTAACCTCTCCAGACTGCTAGTTTTTCATCCATTACATGAAGGGCTCAGACTAGATGATGACTCAGCTGCCATTATACGATGCCAGACAGAAAGAACCTTTAGAAAACAAATCAAGTGGAACAACAGCTATGATGGAAGGCAGTGTATCCTAGCACTGAGAGAGTGAAGCTGAAGTTGGAGAGGTTTCAGGACCCAGCTGGATGAACGTGAGAGAATCACTTGTCTTCATCTCACAGGTTGGTAGGGAGGATTCAATAGATCAATTATACAAGCACTTAGCACAACACATGGTTCATGTAACTAAATCAATGATAACAATTATTAATAGTTTACATTTATAGCATTCAGTTTAGGATCTGCACAGTATACCGGATTCTTATATTCTAATGTTATAATAATTTAAGAGGTGTTGTCCTGATCCACAGTTTATCCAAATCCTAGGGGAGGGAAGAGGAGAAGAAAGGTCCAAAGACTGAGCCTCAGGGTACTGCCTTAAGCAGCAGCTGAGAGGATTGGAAATGACGTATGCAAAGCTCTCATCTATAGACACTCATTAAACATTAGCTCTTATTCCACTGATGGATATTGGAAAATGTTGAGTAATCAAAAGCCCATTGCCTTGGTTCACTGTAAATAACTATATTTACAATATATACACTATCATGCTGTAAGATTTTCTTTCTGGGTTTAGATTTTATACTCAGTCACTTGGCTAAAACGAAATTCAAAGTAAAATGCGGATAATATAAAACTATCAGAGGGCAAAATAGTACACTGCCAAAAAAAAAAAAAAAACAGTTATATTTGATTCCTTACTTTAAATCATCCCCCAGAGAAACTTAATTCAAATACTTTTGGATTTATGCATGAATTGAAAACTTGCAAAGGAAAGTATATGTGAAAAAAAATACCGTAAGAGAAGTTAAAGATTTATTAAGACTGAAAAAATAGTGAAGAAACAGTTACAGTTTTCATTAGAAATATTGAAAGATAGCCAATTTCTGTTTCCTGGATTTAATACTTGTGGCTTCCCCAACACAGCCATTTCACATTTGTTGTGGAGGCAATTTTTTCAGCTTCTGGTAGTATACCAAGACTGAAATAATAAGCTAGCTTTGCAATGCCGCTTAATGTCCTCACATATAAGAAACATACTCTCTGTGATGATAATCACACTCTCTTCTCTCACTTTTAAAAATCAGCTCCAAATATTACCTACAAAGTAATCCCCTGCTGTAACACTTTGGCATCTCTAAAGCCCTTCTTTGACTTTGTATTACCTTCAAAATCAAAACTGAATTTCAGGTCTAGATGGTCAACACTGTTTATCATGGTGCTTCTAGAAATTGCTTTTCCATTGTTTCCCACATGTAAGGTCCCTGTAACATTCAGCCTTTTTCCAGCTTCCCTCTTTCTCTTCTCCTCTCCAGGAATTTCCTCCTCAACACTCTTCGCTTCTGTATACTGCTTCCTTCCAAATCTTCTCACCTTCCATCTAATATAAAAATGCCCAAGCTCTAAACTTGCCTTTTCCAAATATAATTCATGAAAAAGAATCTTTTCTAAAAGCTTTCTTGAGTGTATTCCCATAGTTCGCCATAATTTTTTTAAAACAGGATGAGAGTAGATGGTTTTTAAGTTAACCCTGTGCTTATATCTGTACTATGGGTAATGCCTACCTCACTCTAGTATTAAGTCAAAATATGCAATTACCCCTAGTAGCAGCTTGTCAATAAATATTTATTGAACCAGGTCCTGTTTTAGGCACTGGTGATCCAGCACTAGATAAAAGTCTCTACTCTCTTGGAATTCACATTCTAATGAAGAAGAAGAGACAAACATATAAGCAGCAACATCAAAAACAACAACTAAAAGGATTATTTTAGGTAGTGATGGGTACTGGACATGCTTCAAAACACCGTGAAAACTGTTTTGACCATCACCATTTCCCTAAGGTCCTTGAAATATTCTGAAAGAAAGACATCCCAAATGTGCAAATCATAGCTACTTTATTTACACATAGTACATTCAGACGTCTTACCAAAGACCTTAACCAGCTGTGACATCGTAGTCAATTGTAGCATTTTGGTAGCAGCATAAATTCTGTGAAGGATATGCGGTGTGATGCCATTTCAGTACCACCTGGCAATTTTCCTTTTTTTTTCTTCGTTTGCTTTGTCCTGCACTCAACCCAAGATCCACTTTTTCTCTTGCCTGAAACCTAAAAGTTAATGGTGAGGCCTTAGCCACTGTCACTGACTTTGAGTTGCAACCAAGGCAAGTGTAGCTACACACGCAGTCAAGATGACATTTTAGGAGAAGCTACCACTGACAATCCTCAGAACTTTCTATAACTACCTTCATTCCTTGGCTTTCATCTCTGTCAAAAGAAAACTAAAACCTAAGAGAAGGGCACCACGTCTGCGTTTCAGTTTATTTTCTCAGAGTATTGTACTTCACTGGAAAAATTTGAGAACTACTTCAGGGATATCAACAACACTACAAATAAAACAAGTATATTTTTTAAAAACTTAAATGCAAACTTAAGCTTTATAGATCTTATGTAAGAAATTTTGTGTGAAGAGGTTTTTACTATACAGTTGACCCTCCCTATCTGCAGGTTCTGCACCTGCAGATTCAACCAACCGTCGACCGGTACAACGTTTACCATCCCTGGTTGGTTGAATCCGCGGATGCAGAACCTGCGGATTCGGGGGCGGCGGCGGGGGCCGGCTATGGGACTTGAACATCAGCAGATTTTGGTATCTGCGGCTATCTAATCCCCTCGGGGATAGAGACAACGTTTATATAAGAAAAAGCTCAGTATTTAAAAGTATGCGGTTTTGTATTTTCTGCAGCATGAAATGAAATAAGGGATATGGTACAGATATTATTATAAAGAAATTCAGCAGTTAAAATTTGCCAATTGTATAACTGAATAAAATGTTGCCTTATGTAAATATGCAAACAGATAAACTAAGTTCAATAAAAAATAACCACTTTCATCAAATTTATATATTAATGAAAACACAAAGCAATAAATATTTTCAATTCTAGCTCCTCTTCTACCTATCTTTATTAATTTCCTAAAATTTCAGGAAGAAATTCATTTCTAAAAGACCTACATTCCACCAGGATCCTCTGGCAAGATTCAATTTTAATTATGGTTCAAAATTATTAAGAACATAATTTATTTTTTAAAAGAGCAGGTAGAGTCTTCTAATCTGGGCAAAACCATTTGTGCCTCAGAGATCTATAATTTATTCATTCTTAGCAGATAATTAACTTATAAGGGTACCCCTATTTTCCTTAAAACTACAGGAAATTATCATAGATTTTTTTCAATAGTAAATGCACATCCCAGGTGAGGATTTTATACAGCACGTTTTGGTGTGAGATTCCACCTCATCCCTTTTTGGCTTTTATATTAGATGTGTCTTATGCCCTACGGCAACCATATGAAGTAGTTATTATTACACCCAAGATAAGAAAACTGAAGACAGAGATCAGGTAAAGTACCCAAGATCACAAAGTTTTTAGATAGAGCTGAGACCTCAATTTCTTGCCTCAATCCCAGGTCTTTTCCACTCTGTCTCTGAGAAAATCTTAGGTGGTACCATGGGTTGATCTGAAGACCAAGGCCACGGAAATGGTATAAAGCAGGCAAATGACACCAGTACACAAGAAGAAGGAAAATGAATGAGGATTCTATGGAGAATCCCTCCATAGGAATCCCCAATGGAGAGCCAGCGTCACAATTAGGAACTAAGATCAACATACAAGCCTGTGATCACAAGACAATAGCAGAGGCATTCATGGTCTATGTATGGAAGGGAGAGGGAAGCACTTGACCAAAGGGGCTTACATCTGCCTCCTAGGGGTAGGACATGGGAAACCTAACCAGGGCAATGTCTCCCCCAGAGGAGATTTATATTCTTCTGCCTCTGTGAAGTACAAATTCCCAAGTTTTTTTTTTTTTTTTCTTCTTGTTTCCTTTATTCATGTTATATTTAATATAAGAGATGACTTGAAAAGTTCCAATAGTTTTCTTTTTTGATGCACTTGAAGACATTAAGGTAAGAAATATATCGTTCTGTCAGCTAATTTAATTTGAAAAAAAATATGTACAAGAATGATGTCAAACACGGTGTAACTTTTGTTAAAATTTTTAAGTATTTGAAAATAATGTTATTTTCCAGAAATGTGATAGTCATAAGATTTTATCAAAAGTGCTGACCAGAGTCCTTAGGAATAATTACCACTAAATGGAAAGACCACTGAATTGTTTTAAATAGATCTTTTTGTTTGTTTGTTTTCTTTCTCTCTTGTTATTTGTATGTTTACTTTTTATTATGGAAAGCACATACCAAAGAAGAAATAGTAGTAAAATAAGCTTCCATGTAGGTACCACTCTGCTGCACCAAATTATTAAGTCCTGGTTTTATCTGTATCACACTCAGTGCTTCAAACTCCAGATTATTAAAGTAAATCTCAGACATAATATCATTTTATCTGTAAATATTGCAGTATATACTTCTAAAATGTTTTACACATTACCATTATCACCTAAAAAATTCACAATAACTATTTAATATCTTAAAACATTTGGTTACTTTTCAAATTTCTCCAATTGACTCATATTTTTAAAATGTGTTTTAATTAAGATTCCACTAAATTCCATACATGGCAATCGGTCAACAGGTCTCTTACATCTTTTAATGTAGGTTTCCACTCTTTTTTTTCCTTCTCGAAATTTATCTGTTAAACAAACCACAGAGCTCTCCATAGTTTACACGCTGCTGATTGCTTCTCTGTAGTGTTGTTTCATATGTTCCCTGTCCCCTGTATTTCCTGCAAAATGGTAGTTGAATAGGACTTTCTTGTTGTTTCATATACTCCATGTACTGCTAAGAAATCCCATCTCTCTGTGCTTTCTTTCCCGCTTGCTCATAGGAATGGTCATCCTTCTCAATGAACTTGCTCATTCATTTATGGAGCAACACTGAGTATCTACTGCACACATCCCAGTGCCAAGCACCCAGTTGCAAAGATGAAGGTGCCACTGAAGGGAGGTGCTTCAAAGCTAGACCTGTGCTTACAAAGAATGCAGCATGTTGATCAAAATTTCCTTTGACAGATACAAGGTAAAATAATTTAATTTTCTAGCAGTGGTTGAGTTGCCTCAACAAGTGCTTTCTCTTAATAGATCTTCACCTCAACCCTATGAGAGAGAAGTATTATTCCATGCTTATCCTCCTTCCACAGGTAAGGAAACTGAGGTTTAGAGAGGTTCCATGATTTGCTCAGTTATATTGCAAGTCAGTGGTGGAACAGGCAATTGAACCTTGACTGACTAGATTCGGTGCCCTTATATACAACCAGGAGGTGATACTGCCCTGCTGGGTCCCTACTGTCTGACCAGACTCTCAGTGATAGACAAACTGAGCAATCCTCTAGCTAACTAGTAAGACTTCATAGGCTATTTCTTCTCACGCAATCACTGGACTCAATTTAACTGTGACGTGTGGTGACCAACAATGTGTATATACAGAGACCCTAAATAAAGTTTGCATCCATGTCATGAAGGGTAAGGAGCACAGGCTTTGTAATCATACCAGACAGGTTTGAACTTTGTAATTCGACGATACATTTCACTGTAAGATTTTTTGGCTGCCAGTATTCCTTTTCTTAACTCTATCTCCTCCTCTCCAGAAACCATATTCTAGAAAGCCAAAGCATTGGCTTTGTTTTGCATAAACCAAGTATTTGGAATTCAAAAGCTAAGGCCAAAGGAAGCCACAAATACTAGATTCTATCAAGAATGGGTGGAGAGCCAGGTTACTCTGCCCTAAAGGGCAAGACGGTACCTAAGGTGTGCAGAGCTCCAGGCAAATTTTTTTACGGTGTCTCTGCCTACATAGACGTCTTATTTAAAAATACATTACAAAATTTATAGTGAGGTATAGTGATTCATCAATGAAGATTTATAATAAAGAATAGAAAAGAGGTACTTCTGTATTTGTTTATCATCTAATCAAATGTATGTAAAGATTCTTCATCCCATGTTTAACATGAAAGGCACCCCAAAATCAGCCTGTCGGCACCATCCTGGCAATTCTATGAAAAAAAATACCATACCAGCCAGCAGGAGCCATCCGCCCACTAGGCTGCCCTCCTGGGACCAGCCCAATCACAGGGGTAACATCATAGGTTAGAGTCCTAGAGCTCCTTAATTGAACCCGTGTGCACAGAGAGGGTCAAAGAGTGCCCCAAGACGGGTAAATGGAACCAGGGCCCACATGGGTTCCAGTTCAACCTTGCGGTGCCCACTCAGATGGCACTGAGGATGCTACCTGGGCCCAGGCTCCAGACAGGGACGTATAAGCTTTAGGAGACGGTACCCAAAGCATGGTGGGCCAACCGAGGCACAGATCCTGGAGCAGGAGCCCTACTTCCCCCAACTAAGGGCAATACCGGCAAAGTGTTCTCCAGTCTGAGTAAGAAAAGAAACAAAAGAGACTTGACTAGAGAATGAGGTCACTTGGGACCCAAGATTCTGCAGACTCCTATGTTAATTATCCCCTTCACGTGGGATGGTGGTTGTGTGGAGGGGAAATCACCTTTACTTGAAGAGAAACAAAGAAAATCAACCTAGGATCTTCTCCCAAAGTTGAAACAGTGGTAACACACACAACTGCATCTGCTATAAGACTTTAAGCAATTACTTAACTACCCCGAATTTCAATGTCCTCATTTATAAAATCGGGACTAATATTTACAACCAAGAATTGCTACAAGGATTTAATGTGTTAATATAGGATACGTCTTGCTTATATGAGGCACTGAATAAATGCTAAAAGTTATTATAAATATTTTCTTCTAATTATTTAATAACCAAAAATTGGGCATTAAGTATAAGAAGGAGCAAAAGAAATAGAAGAAAAGCAGTTTCTCTGATACCCAGGAATTTGTCATTTAACTGGAGCAATAACAACTTGTAGATATGGAAAACCATTAAGAACCACTTAAGTGTGCATCTATTGAGAAGGATGAATAGGAATGTATTAAAGAGAGAAGAGGCATGAATAAAGATTATTGCACTTAATCAGAAAGGTCTCCTAGAACAAGAGAGCTTTTGAATTCGACATGTTAAAGTGACGAATAAAAACAGTAGAGGGAAGGAAGAGCCCTTGCAAAGAAGACCTACAGACTGACTGAGACCGATGGGCATGTCTTTCTTAATGAAAAATGAGATCCCCAACACTATCAACACAGATTTGGTCATTCTTTTCTATCGCAACAATTGCCAGAAGCAAACCCAGAAAACATGTCAGCATGCTGAAGGTTATTTCATAGGTTGCAAATAAACACAGCAAGGGCCTTGCTAACACTAATCGTTCAAAAACAAAGCCCTGCTGGCTTTCATACTTGAGGAAGGAAAGCGTGTGAATTTCCTAACTCAGTCAGGATATAAATATATCCATACTAAGTTTACCAAAGGTTGGAGCCCCAGCTGAAAATGATGCCACAACAACCGACACAGGTGTGGATATCAGCTAAATCAGTTGCTTGGCACCATGAAAACTGTTAAGCAATTTCAGGCTGCACAAGTGGAAATCTTTGGGCTCCCATAAATGGAGGAGTAGGGCTTTGAAGTAAGGAAGATAATGCCCACATAGCTAGCAGTTCACTTTCCACACAGCCCACAGAGATCAGTAGGCCTCTAAGCACACAGTAGTAGCTCTGGCGACCGAGCAGGAGGAACTCCAGTAGCCATTCCTTCCCAAGGGGCATCCGTCCCTGGCTCTTCAGGGGCTCTGCACAGTGAGGCCCTGCTAAATGTTTTAACAACAGCTTCTATGTGAGGAGCCTTGATCTGAAGCTCTTGTCAATTTCTTTTGTGTAAAAATTCCCTTGGAAACCAATTTCAAGCTACCAATATTCTGTCACTCAACACAGAGATGGGGAGAGAGGAGCACTGTGGGCTTTTGGGGAACCACTGCCAGTGACTCAAAAACTCTGACTCCGCTTCTCAACTCTCCCACTCAGTGGACTGACTTCTTGCACTCTCCTCTCTCCACTCCATGCTCTCTTCTTGCTTCTTTAGTTTTGTGCACCTCCCTGCTACTGGCTATATGTCTCCCACCTCAAACCCTCTAAGACAGAGAGGGGGTCGGATTGAATTAGCCATTCCCCAACTAGCAGGGAACGCTCCACAGAGTTAAAGTTCTCTGGCTAGACTACCTCCATCTCTAACCCAATCAGCTATCGTTGTGTCAGTGGCTGATGCCTGCTACCAAAAAGAGGAGTTTGTCCTGGAAGGAGCAAGAGCCTTCTAGAATGGAGTGGTCTAATCTGGCAGGCACCCTGAATGGACTATCCAGTACTTTACAACACAAGCAATTAAGCACCTGATTTGTGTTTGTGTTGGACCAATCACTTTGGTATCATTTGGAAACACCTTCATCTCAACTCTGTCTCTGATGGCTTGCCCAGTTTCACACTGATCAGTGTCACTCGAGGTAGAGGCACTGCAGTAAACCTCCAAGAACTCTGAATGGGAGATCTGAGACCTGCAGCCGGGTCCAGCCAACAATTATTTGGTCTTCTTCTGTGACCTCGGACAATCTCACTTAAACATTCTGAATCTAAGTGTCCTCATTTGTATATGAGAAAATTGTTCCTGCCCTACCAAATCCTAGAGGATGTCTTACTGGAATGAAGAGGAGGAGGAGGAAGAGGAGAACTGTCCTCATAGAGGGGAATTTAATTTCTTCAAAGCAAAGTTAACCTTTTTTTTTTCAAATGTGTGGGTCTTGAGTATGAAATGAGAGCTACTCTGGTTGAAGGAGATGGCAACAAGGAGCAGGGGCTAGGGCCTCCTTCCTGCATGCTCTGTGCTCTACCAATCTATTGAACCCTGGAGGGCCTCAGAACACTGCTGGAAAATGACCAGCCTATACAAATGCAAGATATTTGATATCCAGAATTTTTCCTCCTGCGTCAACTTGGAACAAAAGAAAGTATTCCCCCGCAAAAATATTTGGTAATCCTGGGGAAAAAAAAAAGTATCTCTGGCAAATTATACTGTAAGAAGAATACATTGAGAAGTATTTTAAGAAGTAAGTATTGAGGCTACTGGAATCACGATTTTTAATCTTCTTCTGGAAGCTAAGTCATGAATGGCTCTTACTTCTACAAAAGATACAATAAAATATGTGGTATTGTTGCTGCTGAAGGAAGGAATCGAGAAATAAGTTAATTTCACCCTAACTTCCTATCCTATTTCTCCTTCTGTATTTTTATTTTTATTTTTAAAAAACATTATTTATTAGTTCTTAAAGGAAAAGCTAAGGAGACCCAGGATACAGATGGTGAGGTAGCAGAGAACACCAACCAGCAAGCAGCGTAGCTCCACAGTTAGAATCGTTTTCTCTTCTGGGTCAATTGGCTTCTACTATACTTTTATTTAATGTAACTCACACACAATATGATCTGAATTAGAGCAGAAAAATGCCATATATGCAGAAGTGCTTGTATTATTATTGTTATTATTAGCACTATTACTAATATTATTATATTAACCTACAAAGCCATTTTCTTGTCCTTGTGAAGGTGTTGGATATAATTGAGTAGATAATAACAAAGGTGGCTTTAAATGTTTAAAAGGTATTTGAGATGTTGGCTTTCTGTACAGCAAAATTTTATTCCTATTGAGGGTATAAGTCTAATCAAAGTGAAGGTTGGGTAGGGAAACAAATACAACAATGTTATGGAATGTAACCAAACTTAAAAGCTTTTGCATGGCAAAGGAAACCATAAAGAAAATGAAAAGACAACCTACAGAATGGAGAAAATATTTCAAATGATGCCACTGACTAGGGGTTAATATACAAACAGCTCATACAACTCAATATCAAAAAAGCCAAACAACCCAATCAAAAAATGGGCAGAAGACCTAAATAGATATTTTTCCAAAGAAGACATACAGATGACTTATAGGCATGTGAAAAGATGCTCAACATCGCTAAATATTAGAGAAATGCAAGTCAAAACCACCATGAGGTATCACCTCACACCAGGCAGAATGGCCATCATCAAAAAGTCTACAAATAATAAATGCTGGAGAAGGTGTGGAGAAAAGGGAACCCTCTTACACTGTTGATGGGAATGTAAAATGGTGCAGCCACTATGGAGAACAGTTTGGAGGTTCCTTTAAAAACTAAAAATAGAGCTATTTGATCCAGCAATCCCACTCCTGCGTATATATCTGGAGAAGGCAAAAATGCTAATTCAAAAAGATACATGCACCGTAATGTTCACAGCAGCATTACTTATCAATACAATAGCCAAGACATGGAAACAACCTAAGTGCTCGTTAACAAATGACTGGCTTAAGAAGATGTCGTATATGTATACAATGGAATATTACTCAGCTATAAAAGGAATGAAATATTGCCATTTGCAGCAACATGGATGGACCTAGAGAATATCATGCTTAGCGAAATAAGTCAGAGAAAGTTAAATACTATATGATATCACTTATATTGGAATCTAAAAATAATACAAGTGAATCTATATACAAAACAGAAACAGACTCACAGACATAGAAAACAAACTTACAGTTACCAAAGGGAAAAGGGAATAAGGGAGGGACAAATTAGGAGTATGGAATTAACAGATACAAACTACTATACATAAAATAGATATGCAACAAGGATTTACCGTATAGCACAGGGAATTATATTCAGTATCTTGTAATAACATGTAATGGAATATAATCTGCAAAAAAAAAATAAATGAATCACTATACTGTACACCTGAAACTAATGAAATACTATAAATCAACTATACTTCAATTATAAAGAAGAATAAGAGAGAGAGAACATCTCTCTAAATGAAGCTCAGCTGCTATTTGTCATTGTTGTTACTATAGAATCAGAAGCAAGTTTGACCGGAGACTCTAGGGAAGGCATGTGGATGGGAAATAAGGGAAACTGTGATGTTGAGGGAAAAAGAGCACTTTGGAGTCAGAAGATACTGCTTCCCACCAGCCATGTAATTGTGGAAAATCTATTTCAGCTTTCTGTTAACTCCATTTTCTGACCTGTAGCAAAGGGACTAAATTGTGGGGATTAAATGATATGATGAACACAAAAGCCATGAGTACAGTGCTTAGCTTATAGTAGGAACTCAATCAATGTTAACTTTCTTCCACTTTGCCCCTCTTCTCAAAAAAGGGGGAGAATATACAACCAAAAGGCTAAATGAGCCCGCCACCTGTTTTTTTTTTTTTTTTGGCTGTGTTGGGTCTTCGTGTCTTCGTTTCCGTGTGAGGGCTTTCTCCAGTTGCGGCGAGCGGGGGCCACTCTTCATCGCGGTGCGCGGGCCTCTCACTGTCGCGGCCTCTCTTGTTGCGGAGCACAGGCTCCAGACGCGCAGGCTCAGTGGTTGTGGCTCACGGGCTTAGTTGCTCCGCGGCATGTGGGGTCTTCCCAGACCAGGGCTCGAACCCGTGTCCCCTGCATTGGCAGGCAGATTCTTAACCACTGAGCCACCAGGGAAGCCCCCCACCACCTGTTTTTATAAATAAAGTTTTGTTGGAACACAAATATATATATATATATACATATATATATAAATAAACATTGTTAACAACAATAATAAAAGTGCTTTCATGCTATAACCACTTACAGTCGTTTTAAGTCAGATGAGAGTAGATCGACAATGTTCTGTTATCCACTTCTGCAGTCAAAGGTGGAGGTCATAGGTAACTTGATCATCTACCAGCCTATGTCTGATAGTCATTGCAACAGTCAGGGTCCCAGTAGGAAATGGAATATTAGGAAAAATTCCAGGAAGAATTATTTACAGAAATATTCAGATCAAAATTTGTGCAGTGGGTAGGGTATGGGAGAACCACCCGGGATAATGCAGAAACCCAGAACCAGCGGCAGGAGACCTGTCCCCGCACCTGGGCCTGAAGGGATGGGGGAGAATGAGACTGCCAGGAGGAGGAAGAACTGTACAGACCAGTGCTGCTCAACAGAAAGAGAATGAGATGCACAGATGTAACCTAGTATTTTCCTAGTATCACATCTTTTAAAATCAGACAAGTGAAATAAATTTCAATAATACATTTTATTTAATCCAATATGTCACTTCAACATTTAATCAATAGAAATATTATTAATGTGGTATTTTATATTCTTTGCTTTCACAAGTCTTCAAAGTCCAGTGTGTATTTTATACCTGCCACATTTGGACTTGCCACATTTCAAGAGCTCAGTAACCATAGGTGGTTAGTGGCTTTCGTACTGAACAGCAGAGGGATGGAGCATAGACTGCCTTGATCTCCTGCTGGGGTAGGGGTGGGAGGAGGAGGGACATTGGCCAAACCTAACCAGAAGCAGATGAGCCCATTGACATAGTCCAGGCAGGTCAGGAAGTCTGAATGGAATCACTTTTGTTATCTTTAACCATCTAGTTGACTGATAGACATTCCCAGGATCAGAAATGCAGAGGTGTGGATGCAGAGAGGTTTGTTAATTGAATATATCAACTATTATATTAATGTTATCTTATCCTAATTGTACCTATCTGTGTGACAAGCATTCATGGAAGTGCTAGGAATGAGGGGATAGGGGTAAGAATATGCCAACCAGGCAACATTCCATGAAACTAATTACGTGGGATGATTTGGGCAAGAATATGCCGATACCAGAATTCACTCCACATATTAAGTTTCCTCCATGGATGAACCAGGCACCATGCCTAGTTAATGACACTCTTCAACATTAAACGAAAAGGAAAATACTTTAGCCTACTAAAATATGTTGTCTAAATAGAGATGTAAGGGAAAGGAGAAAGCCCAAGAAGGTTGTTTCCTAAGCAAAGTTCTTATTTTGTTTTAAGTCAGATCAGTGCTGTGATTATATGAAATATTTATTAGCCTCTCTAATTTACAAACTAAGCTATCATGTTAGCATCAAAGGTAATACATAGGTATATGGAAAGGATGGACTTGGATTCAAAATATCTGAATCTCCTCTACTTGTAACAGACTATGTAAAGTTGAACATCGTCTCTCTGAGTCTCAGTCTCCTTATCTATAAACTGAAAATATAGGAATACATAGTCCCATATATAGTATGCATCCAATACTTTATTTAACAATTTAATAAGCATCTACTATGTGCCAGATACTGTACTAGGTACTGAGTGTACTCAAATGAGCAAGATATGATCCTTGTCCTGAGTTTAGCAGGAAATATAGACATATTAACCTAAGTGTGCTCATAAGCCTGGGTCACTTACAAAACATTCTTACTCATTTCATTAGTCTGTCTATAGAGTCCCTTAAATTTTTTCTCTTTAATCTCAGTTCTATATTTTTCTTTTTAATCCTTTTACCCTTAATTGCTTTGTCTTGTCTTACTTCATTGTCTAAGATCTCCGGTACAAGATAAATATATAGAAGTAACAATAGCAGAATTCTTTGTCTTGATCTCAGCCTAAACAGAAATCGTTCTAAAATCTCACCATTAAGTATACTTACTGCAGGTATTTAATATATACGCTTTGATTCCCAGTTTGCCAAAAATTTTGGTCATGAATGAATTTTGAATTTTGCCAAATGCTATTTCTGCAGCTATCATCAAGAACTGTGAGATTTTACCTTATTTGCAGATTAACAAGTTAGCCTGCCACAATTTCACGGATGTTGGTGGAAGATGTGAGACTCTTGGGTCAGAGTCAAAAGACTGTTTTACCCATGGCGCAGCAAGCAGCATGAATATCAGCGTATTTGTGTCAGGTCCTCTTGGCCCCAAATCTCATGGGAAAAATACAAATGGGTCCAGCCAGATACCTGCACAGGCAGTAGGGTGCATTACAAGGGAGGAACCCTGAGCTTAGGGAACCCAAATCTTAAAATGCCTTCCCTCTGCTCTGGCGGGAGACATTATCTTCATCATACTGGAAAGTAAGCATGCCTGCCTTTCACTCCAGAGAGAAACACTATCTCTATTCTCCAAGGCTGTTCACTTTACAAACATGCTTAAAAGACAGTCCCAAACAAAAGTCAATCAGTGTCTGTTTGCAAGATGTGCAGAAACATGAGGATTGTGTTCTAGCAATTTTTCTAATATGGTGCGTAATAACACCAATACATTTTCTAGAGTAGAAAAACCTCACATTCCTTGGATAAGTTCTACTTTATCATGGTGCAATGTTTATACAGTTCTGGATTGTGATCTTCTAACTTCTTTGTGTGTGTTTTGCATCTATGATTTAAAAAGAACTGTATCTATAATTTATATTTCTTTTATTGTCTTTGTCCAGTTTGGTATCAAAGATATACTAGCCTTATAAAAATAAGTTAGGTAAGTGTTTCTCTTCCTGTAGTTAATGAATAAGTATATATGAAAATTTTTCTGTTATTTGAAGATTAGAATTAAAATTAGCCCAGAAAACCATCTGTGCTTTGTGTCTTTAGGGGAAAGGAAACTGGATTATTAAATTACATTTCTTTAGTAGTTATCCATTTAATTCTCCTTATGTTGATTTTGGTAATTTTCTTCTCAAAAATTATTCATTTCCTTTAATTTTTCAAACAGATATGCATAAAGTTATTTATAGTATTCATTTATGATTTTTTAAATCTTCACTCTATTTGTACTTATATAGTCTCTTTATTATACCCATATACCATCTATATATTTCTTCTATATTCTCTCTCAAAAAATCCAGAATGTTTCTTTGTGTCTTCTTTTTTCTTGATCAGTCTTTCTAGGAGTTTCTTATAGAATTAATTATTTCAAATTACTAGTTTTGTATTACGTTGATCTTCTCTGTGTTTGTGGGTTTTTTACCTCACTAATTTTTCTCTCATCTTTATTATTTCTCTGTATAGTTTTTATGTTCATCTATTCTATTTTTATTCTTCTAGTTTCTGGGATGGAACATGAATCATTCATTTTCAGAACTTCTTTTTAATAAAGTTATCTCTAAAGACTGCTTTAGCTGCATCCACATTTTTTATATATAGCGGTTTTATTCTTGTGCAACTTTTGCATTGTTTTGTTCTTTTTTTACCCAAAAGTTATTTAAGTTTGTTACTAGAGATGATATATAGATACATAGATGTAGAGGTATATATGGTACATAAAGAGAGTTAGAGGTAGAGATATATAGATATTATTAATTTTACTTTTCATTGCTTCCATAACCTTACTTGTTTTTGTATTTTTATATGCTTATTCTATCAGTTTCACTATCCTTGAGGATTTATAAGTTATTCCCTTTAGCTCTTGCTTTATATAATTTGAGAGTTTTGTTGTATACAAACATATATATTGATTTTTGTGATGGCAGATTATTTCTTTTTAAGATTATTTGGTAGTGTTTCTATTTACATATATATATATGTATATGTACATATTTTTTCTTACTTTAAACTGTATTTCATTTGAGGACCTTAGCTTTCTTTAATTTACATTTGCACACTAGATCTGCTGGCATCCCTGCAATTTCAAACTTTCAAGCTCATTTTGGTTTTGCTATTTCTCTTGGATGCAGGGTTAAAGCTGATTGTGTTTTATAACCAACCTGATAATTGAACTTCTAACAGATGAGTTTAATCAATGTACATTTTTTTGTGATTATGGCATTAGTAGTGTATTTGGACTTACTTCCACAATCTGATTTTTTTCTTTTTTACTTTTTTTAATCATATTGTTTCATTGTCCTTCCTTCACTGACTTTCTTCCTGTTAGATTATTTTTATACCTGTATTTTTTCCTTCTGCTCATTTAAAAGCTATAGACTGCATTGCTATTATTTTGGTGATTCACTTTATCATATTAAGATTCAAACTAAACTAAAATTTTCTAAAAAGATCTTGAATTATGTAGTACTTCTGTCCTATTCATAGTTAAAACAATGAGTACAGCACACTGGGAACCCTTGAACAGCTCCACATCTTATTATTTTTATATAGAGCCTCACTTTTAACTTTTTTAAACGAAGAAAGAACTTTTTGTAATCAATAGTTAATTGAATTTGCCAACATATTTCATTAATTTCTGTGTTCATTCTCATTCCCCATGCTCCACATCTTTCCTCTACGTTCACTTTTTTCTTGCCAGAGAAAAAATCTTTTAGTGGATGTGAATGAGAAATTCTCTTACTCTCTGTGCCTCAAATTCTCTTTATTTTCCATCACTTCTGCATGATTTTTGTGTATACAATCCTAAGTTTACTTAGGTCTTCTCTCAGTACTTCTAAGGCACCACCCCATTCTCTCTGGCATCAATGGTTGCAGAATAAAAGGCTGCTGTTTGTCTCGTTGTTAATTTGCAGTTAATTTATTTACTCTGATAACGTTTAAGATTTTCCTTTATTCTTAATGACCTAGTTCCATTATATGTCTAAAAGTGAATTTATTTTGATTTATACAGTTTTATACTCAGAGTATGTGAGAGATCATCTTAAATCCTAGAAATTTTATTAACAATTATATTTCACATATTGATTATCTAATATTTCTTCCATTCGCTCTCTTTTTTCCTTGTAACTCAGATAAATATTGGAGCTTCTCAACTAATCTTTCATGTTTCTTAACTGCTCTTTCATATTTGTTCTTTGTGCCAAATGGTGGATGAGCACTTCAGTTCTACCTTTAAGTTTACTATTCTCTTTTTGACTGTGTCCCTTCTGGAGTCTGTCCAATATATTGCATTTTTATTTCATTGACTACATTTTTATTTCCAAGACATTGGATGGGATCAGCCGGGACATTATTTTATTGCTGTCTGGTTTTATCTCACACTGTTCTGTTCTTTTAACAATGATTTCAAAGTCTTTTGCAGGCTTCTCTAAAATTAATCAGAGCATGAGTTTATATTCTGATCATCTGTTCATTTGTTTTCTGCTCATTTTATTTGGGCTGTCTTCCTTAGCATCAGATTTTTTTTAATGAGTTTGGATATTTTGGTTCATAGGCTAATTTCTAGTAGAAGATCATTTTTATCTTATTTCCCTTTTTTCCTTCCATGCCTTATTCCTGCACGCCTAGTGGATGGAACCGCAATAGCCTCCACCCAGTCAATACAGAGCTAGTTCCTCTGATGACAGTGACTGCCATGTGTGATGCTAAAACATAGTTCACTTCCTTCAGAACACCTTTCGTGAGGTCCAGCTCGAGATTAAGGGCCACTTTAATGCTCTTCCTCTTGGATACTATAATACAATTGCTATTTACTCTTTTTTTATTGGGGTATAGCTGCTTTACAATGTTGTGTTAGTTTCTGCCGTACAACAAAATGAATCAGCCATATGTATACGTGTATCCCCTCCCTCTTGGACTTCCCTCCCACCACACCTCCATCCCACCCATCTAGGACACCACAGAGCACCGAGCTGAGTTCCCTGTGCTATACAGCAGGTTCCCACTAGCTATCTGTTTTACACATGGTAGTGTATATATGTCAATCCCAATCTCCCAATTCATCCCACCCCCCAGTTCTCCCCCATTATGTCCACACATCCGTTCTCTACGTCTGCATCTCTATTCCTGCCCTGAAAATAAGTTCATCCGTACCATTTTTCTAGATTCTACATATATGCGTTAATATACAATATTTGTTCTTGATTTCTCCCCCAGCAACACTGTATACTCTGTTAGGGCAAGGACCCTGGCCATCTGCTTCACTGTTATATAACTCAGCACCAAGAGCAATGCCTGAAACAAAGTAGCACTTATTAAATAGCTGCTGAATCGAATGTTTGAATCACTGAGTAACGTGTCTGATGGTGTTGCCCTTGCACCGTTTTCCCAGGACCCACGTGGTTAATTTTGGAGCTCTATGCATCAGGACTTTCCTACATGGCAGATGCTTGCCTCTGAATAGTGGTTTAGTAAGCATTTGGCTTCTGGTTCAATCATTCCTTCTTTCTTTCTGAGTTATTCTCACGTTGGGTGGACCTGACGTGCTAGCAGCTATGACATCTGGCAGGAGAAGATGATAATATCTCCTACTCTGTGTTTTGTTCCTTTGGTGTAATTACTGCGAAGATTATAGATTAAACCTGTTCCTAGTTATTACAATTCCCTCTTTGAAACCCCAAAATGAGGGGTTTCGTTCTATACAAAGATCTTTTCATTTCCTTCTGAACAGAAACTAACTAAAATTAGCTCCAAGTCATTACTGGGCTGTCAAAATGAAAGTGCCTTCAGCATACCCACTTCCTGTCAATACTACCTCACAATCCTAGAATCATTTAAGCCTTCTCACAAGTGGCTGTTAGGAAGAACATCGTTGTGTTGTACCTCTCTGCCTTACTGAAGATCATATTGAGATAGTTTGTAAAAACTTGGGACACTGTCTCTTGATGGTTACAATATATTCTACTTTTATTTACATATACTGTTTTGTTTTCAATACCTCTGGTAATTACTACAATGATTAATAAACATACAGATATTTCCTTTTAACCCATAGAAAAGTTGTTTTTGTTTTGTTTTGTTTTGGTTTTGTTTTCTTTCAGGTTTAGTAGTAATTTTTATCCCAATATTTACGCTAAAATTATGCTTTAAAGAAAGCTTAATTTTTATCAAACATGCATCTTTAATGAAGACAACAGTCATCACTTAAATTTTTTTAAATCCTTTAGAATACTCACTAAAACACTGTCTATCCTAAAATCTATATGCCTCTAATATAACACTGAAAAAAAATTCAACCGTTTCTGCTTTTTTTATGCAATGAGGAAAATATAATTTTTTGTCTCTGAGGTATTTTATTATTTTCCTAAATTTATCATATTTCTGTTCTCTTAATTATGTATAGAAAGTTCACAGCAATGATTTCTTCCAATTACAGCCATCTTTACAGTCCTTCATTGTATGTAGAGACCAGTTTAGTATATAATTTATATTCTCAAACCTTACTATATATATTCCACGGTTCCAATTTCTGAGGGTTTTTTTTTTTACTAGCTGTACATATTTTCATAATAAAAACAGTCATAGTCCTTAATGATTAGATACAGATTAAAGTGATGAAAGAAAACTGTAATCAGAGAAAGAAAGTAAAAACACTTATTAATTTCTCTCAGAAGCTGCTCCTTTATGTGGTTGTACTCGGGGAATCAGCAAAGATCACATTTTCAGTAAAATCATATTTAAAAAATTATAATGACAACATGAATGTTAACTGCAATCATGAGACATTCAAAATTCTCAGAAGTTGTAAATATAGATCTGAAGACTATCAGAAATAAAGTATATTTAACTAAAGTATATTATTGATTAAAGTCTATCTAATGTTTAAATGTTGAAGAATATAAAAAGGAAGAGTCAGGGATGAAAAAAACATGAATTCATATCTCATAATATTATCCAACCACCAAGGTAACGACAGATTGACTACAAACCACGGGGAGAATCTGAATGTCAATTCTTAGACTCCTAAGTGTGATTCTATGATAATAAACACATCATTATAACTTAAAGTAATTTGCTTCTATGCAAAGTATTGAATGCCTACTATGTGCATAGAGAAAAAGACACTATTCTTTGCCTCAGGGAATTCACAGAGTAATGGGAAATAAAGACAAATTCCAATGGTAAATACATTTTTATGAATAAATCCTTAACTCTGCACATTAATAAAAGACATGTGTGCTTCTGTAATTTATAATTACAAACAAGTGATCTTTTATATTAATAATAAAAACCTCCATTCCAATTAGGCACTAATGTAGAACAGTCACTCACTTCCCATCTGCCATCCCATTTATTAATGTGTACAGGAAGAAGACAATTAGCTGTTGAGTGCCACAAACTAGATATTCTCTTTTGCAAAATAAGTGTTATGAAATGCTTGTAAAAGAACATTTGGTGAGGGCTTCCCTGGTGGCGCAGTGGTTGAGAATCTGCCTGCCAATGCAGGGGACACGGGTTCGAGCCCTGGTCTGGGAAGATCCCACATGCCACGGAGCAACTAAGCCTGTGAGCCACAACTACTGAGCCTGCGCGTCTGGAGCTTGTGCTCCGCGACAGTGAGAGGCCCGTGCACCACGATGAAGAGTGGCCCCCGCTCGCCGCAACTGGAGAAAGCCCTCGCACAGAAATGAAGACCTAACACAGCCAAAAATAAAATAAATAAATAATAATTAAAAAAAAAAAAAAGTGTATCTTTAAAAAAAAAAAAAAAAGAACATTTGGTGAGAAGAAATGAGGTTATGAGCCTTTGTTTATTCCACATTAATATTAAAATTTCCTGGTTTCATAACTAATGAATTACAGAAAATCTTCTGTGATATCTCCCCATCCCAAGCACGTCCCCTAAATTATGTTGAAATTTTAAATAATGAATCATCACCCACTCCAAAAAAGTTCATGTAGGATAGTAACATTAATGACTACCACGATCCTCTTATTCAGGCAACATTAGCTGACACCTTCATAAGTAGAATGAATGTGAACCATAGTCTTCCCTCAAAGGAAGTCTATACCAGATAATAGGAAGGGAAAATGGAATAGGCAGCATCATCATTTGTCCAGATGCCCACTTCCACACAAGCGAAAGGCTGAACAGAACTTACAGCATGACTGTTTCTGCAATTTTAGTAATTCATAGCAACTAGCCTGCCCTCTTTAAAGCCAAATTCCCTCATGGACTCTCTAGCTCATTGGAAATGGCTTGATTTACTTTGTGTTGTGTATAGAATATGCCTGGCACAAGCAACCTTCATCTTGCATCTAAAGGTTAAAAGAGCCCCCCCCCCCCTCCAGAAGGGGGTGGGGAGGGATAAATTGGAAGATTCGGATTGACATATACACACTACTATATATAAAACAGATAATTAATAAGGACCTACTGTATAGCACAGGGAACTCTACTCAATACTCTGTAATGGCCAATATGGGAAAAGAATCTAAAAGAAGTAGGAAAAAAAATAAACAATAAAAAATAAAAGAAGTAGATATATATATATATATTTATATATTTATATATAAATATATATATATATATATAACTGATTCACTTTGCTGTACACCTGAAACTAACACAACATTGTAAATCGGCTATACTCCAATAAAAATTTTTTAAAAAAAGCGTCCCCCCAAATATAATCTAACCACCATATGCACAAATACTCATCAACAAGATGGCCACCTAATGTCAAGTTTAGCAACTACATCCTAAGATACATTTGCCAGGTCACTTCAGAAGCTGCCTGCCAGTCTTAAAAACCTCAGTCTCTAGGTGATACCCTTTACCCTCTAGGTCTCTCGTGGAATTATCCACACCTATTTGTTATCATTCTGTAACCTATAGACTAAATGATCACCTAACCACCATCACAACACTGAATATACAGCTGTGAAAGAATACTAATGAGCTAGCCGCAGGAACTTCTATTAAAAAGGGGAAAAGAAAAGGCAGGAAAGGGACAGAATAGTCAGGAGTGGGGAGGTGGTAATTTTTTAATTTCCAAATACCCATGCAGTGAAAAAGGAAAAGAAACTGAAGGGTAAGGGAAGCTACCTCTTTCATCTCCGCAACTGAACATGAGGCTGGGGCTGGAACTTAGACTTTCTTCTTCTGTAACCTGTTCGATGTTCCTCCCACCTTCTGCCAGCATCTCACAGGACCTGGGTCTGTGGGATAAGCCAACTTTCCCTCCCACTGGAACTGAGCCCTCAGTGGCTCATTTAAGACTCCAGTGCTTTTTTGTTTGTTTTTTTGCAAAAAGCAGGAAGCACTGTTTCTTTGGCAAGATTAAATAAATTGGCCAACAACATAGTCCTTGTCTCTATGCAGTTCCCTAATGGTATAAGAAGCCCCCAAATACCCAGATAGCCATCTCAGGTTCAACTTTAGTGGGATCGTTATAAAATTCAGACAAGGATGACAGGGTGCACCATGAGCTGGCTGGTCCTGGATGCCCAAGAGAAGAAGCTTCCCATCCTCTGCTCTCGATTCGTACCACTAATCGGATAGGGAATCACTTGTCCATTTGTAAACAAGTCCTGCCAATGTTACCTCTCCATTCTCTTTCAAAACCTGCCCTCCTGGCCCCTCCACTGCCACAACTCTGGTTCAGCTCTTCACCATTCTTCTCAGGGTTACTCATGACAGCTCCAACCACGCCCTTGTCACACAGCCCTGTGAGGGACGTTTTACCTGTCTATCTATGACACAATATCTTATAAGCTCCCTGAGGGCAGGCATTGTATCTTATATGACTTTTTCTACCAGCACATTATAAACTGCTGGACACATACTAATCAAAAAAATTTTTGTAAAATGAATGCATCTCTCAGCTTTTCTCCTCCCTTTTACCAGTCCAGTCTCGCCCTTCTAATCTAGCCTCTACAATGCTACTAAAATATAAACCTGATCACTCACGCACCTGGAGAAAACCCCTTTATGATACCTAAAAGCTTTCAGAATAATGTGCAGGTGTTCATACCTACCACCAGCCCTGTCTCTGTCTTCTGCCTGCCCTGGGGGGAAATCTCATTAGGCTCCGTCCCTACCAAAGCACTTCTCCACAAACCACGCTCCCACAGGCATACCTCCAAGCCTTCATTCATTCAAGCAGTCCCCTCTGCCATAGATGCCCTTGCTACCTTGATTCCCCAAACTAATGTCTTTATCCTTCAGCATTCAGGTCAAGTGTCAGTCTCTCCAGGAAGCATGCCCTAACTCTTCAGTCTGGATTAGATGCTTCTCCGGGCTTTCAAAACATTCCAGGCATATGTTTAGCCAAACATTTATCACACTGAATGGTAATTTTCTTTTGACTTATGCATGGCCCCACTTAGACTGAAAACTCACTTAGGCACAGCATTTGGGAATATCAGTTGTTCCATAAATTGACAATGAATATAAGAATGAATATAAGTATGATTTGTCATTTCCAAACCCACTATTACATTTGAGTCTCACTTTAGTCTCATGAAATTAAATGAACAGATACCAGAATCCTTATTATGATGATAAGAAAACAAAAAAGGCATCTTCCACAAGATTATACCATTAGTAAATCAAGGATCTAAGTTTCAAATACAGGTCCCTCTGGCTTCAGATGCAGTCCTCATAACGTCAGTATTCAGGGATGCCTTAGCACCTCACTGGCACAGAAATTCAGCAACCTCATGGACCAAACTGCCTGCAACTCACTCCACACTCTATGAAGTACTTGGCTATTAACCTCAACATACCTGAATTATTCTGCTTTTTCTTCACTCATCCCTAGTCGGCACTATGTTGAGCCCGTCTGTATAGGTGGTTAACTAATATGGTTACAGCACAGTGCTAAGGAGAGCAGAATTAAAAGGTTAGGACATGTCTATGAAGCTAGGTTGGATTAATTTGTCCAACACTACACACACCTTCTTAACTTGCACCAACTTCCTGGCAAACAATGTATCCTTGGCCAACAGAGAATGGTTGAGATAATGTGAATTGATCCTGGCAGATCCAGAAATTTGTTCATTGAACTGTGCATTCTAAAGCAAATAAGAAAATGAAGCAATTCTAGAAGCCAATTACTCTGCATTTCCAGGAGTGTCTTACCAAGCAAGAGAGAGAGAGAAAGAGAGAGAGAGAATTTCCTCCAGATTTTGAAAATATTTACTCATTGGACTTCTGACATCTGTGCATTACTGCTACAAAGAAAGTTAACATCACCACACTTTTAAGTCCTCAATATTACCTATCCACACCATTTTTTTCTCTCTCTCTGCTTAAGGTTTTTGTAAAGTAGGAGTCTACACACTGCATTTACTGACTGATTCAAAGAAAATTCCAGAACATTTTCAAAAGAAAAACTATATTAACAATAGCTCCTATTCATAGAGTATGTACTCGGTATCCAGCACTGTGACAGGGGCTAAATATGTGTTGACATTTACAAACTCAAACTACATAAAGAAGTATTATTTATCTACTTTTACAGAGGGGATAACTGATGTGCTGAGAGGATATAGAGCTTTCCCAATATCTCTGCTAAATAAAAGATCTTAGACTTTGAATAGGTGTATCTAATTCCAAAGACCATGCTTTATGCCACTGCACCACTATGGCACGTAGTAAATACTCAATATTTTTGTGTAAATGAACCAGCTGTGGCTGAACCTGTTGTTACCTTAAGATGTTGAAGCTATTCATAAAAATGAAGCTTACTGACACTGCACCAGATATGACTGTCCAAAATACTTTGTTAAGGAACATACTTCAAGCTTTTATCACATTACTTTCACCTCAGTGGCCAGTACAACCCTGAATGTTTAATTATGCTACTAGTTTTAGACCTAATCTATCTTTTTCATTAAAATCCAGTGAAGCAGACAACTGAGATAATTACTGCACAATCCTCTTAATTAAAAATTTTAGCTTCTAATTAAGAGTCATTGTTTATCTCATCAGGGAACAGGATTCATGATAGGGTTGCCCTTTCGTTAATCTTTTAGGCTTTTTTGAGGCTGGACATAGCACACGATACTCCTACCCATGTGAGCATTTGTGTTTACACAGGCACATATGCTTGAGTATATTAAGGAATGTTTTAATTGTATCAAAGGAAAAAATTAATAAAAAGCATGAAACTCAGTGGAAACTCTCTCAGTGAAACCCTTGACCCAGTACTTATGTCTCAGCTAATTACAAAATGTTCAAAAGTGAATTATTTATACCTCAGTTGCTGATCGGATACATAATTATATTCACAAATGAACAAAAGCTGCCTTAAAACTTTTTCTCACTAGTTATGCATTTAAACAAAGATTGCTGAATATCTACTCAAGTGTAGGCAGCATAAAGAAATAATTATTATTTCCCTAGATGCCCATTTCTGGAAAAATTTCTTTTCACCATGAGAATCAGGCACATAGGACTTCAGAAGTAAGTCACAGTCTCCTTGGAACAGAGGAAACCCCATCCATTCAGATGTTAAATACAACCATGATACATGGTCCCTTGGGGATCCCAGCTTCCTTACTCACTGCAACTGCACTGCAGCCTCCAAGTGCACGTGTGGTCCCGTAATTCATAACCAAACACTGGCAAGTGCTTTAAGTCACTATCCTTTGCCTCAACGGTAAGAGACCATTCTTTAAATCTCACGATGATAATTCATGAATCTATTGCTCTATTAAACTTGGATAAAATTAATTATTGGAATTGGCTTAAGGATAATTTCAATGTTATGCACAAAACCACACTAAAAAGTTCCTATGTGGAAATATTTGGCTTCTATCAGCTATGACAATGATTAGCATGGCCCTTCACAAAAGTCAAAGTTGACAACAGACAGTTTAAATAGTTTAAGCCGAGGTGGAAAAAAATTCCATTCAAATTTTCCATGCTAGCAGTTATCTGACCTAAAAGGTATGGGGAGGGGGAAGGGGAGGTAGAGGCAACAAATAAAGTTCAATTCATCATCTGCAACAGAGGTTTTAAAACTGTCCTCTGAAGAGGAAAGATGCAGGAATTTGGGGAAGTGACAGCCTGCCCCCACCAACAACAAAATGCTTTCTTTTTTTTTCCCTACAATTCCCATTGCCCTCTAACCCCAAGAAGAGTGGACACTATAGCTTTCTAACAAACTAAGCAAATACTTGCTTAGCACTTACTGTTGGACGATGGGCTAGGATGATTGTTAAGTGTTCAGCATCTTCCTAAAGGACTTCAAAAATCACTTTAAATTGGAAAGGGGACCAAGATCAAGGGATAAAAATTAAACCTTCCCTTGAAAAAGTCTTGAAAGTAATCACTGCTCTCAGTATGAAAACAAGATGGAGATAGAAAAGACTTATAATCTAGGGTGGAGTTTTTTTCCTCCAAAGTCAGTAAACACACCTGATTATACATATCAGGCTTCCTTTCTATGAAGCATCATTCCTAAGACATAAAACAAACAACACAAAAGCATAGGTTTAAATATGCATACGAGTCAGACTTCCAAATGAAAATTCAGATCTTTACACAAATTCAGAGGTGCATTTTATTCTGGAAACAATCTGTAGATAGTTCCAGATGTTTTCCCTTCCAGAAAACAGTAAACTCTGCTTAGCATCCGTTCTGGTGGTGTAAGCAATGGCTATTTTAAATCCTGTCTGCAGCACCGTGGCCCACTGTTATTACAGCCATTGCTTCACCCGAACCTGCACTGTATATTGATGCTGAAAGAATCCACTCAGATAAATTACTGACTGGCAGCAGATGAGCTGATAAGGAGAGCACCATTATTTTGCAAAATGGTCAGTGCAGGGTGCTGTAAAATAAAAATATAACCAAGGGATGCTTTACAGACGTAGCACATTTTATGGCAAAGGAGCTGATGAATAATGTGTCTCCGGAGACCATGCACTCCTCTTTCCTGCGCTGACGGCGACACACAGGACAATGCTATGCTGCTGGAAGTATCCGGCCACCTGGGTTAATTGGCTTATAAATTCTTTCAGCAGCAGAATACTGATGGCTGGATAGACGGATTATTAAAATAAAGGAGGACAAGGGGCATAAATGAGAAAGATTCTTGGACAGGTGTTGAGGCTTCTCCTGCCTAACTCAGCTGTTAGGAAAGATGAAAATAACTAACAGCATGGCCATCCTTTCTTGAGTACTTACTAGGTTCCAAGCACTGGGTGTGCATACCCTGATGGTTAATTTTACGTATCAACTTGACTGGATCACAGGGTGCCCAGATATTTGGCTAAACGTTATTTCTGGGTGTGTCTGTGAGTATGTTTCAACCTGAAAGTAGCGTTTGAACCAGCGGACTCTGTAAAGCAGATGGGCCTCCCCAGTGTGAGCGGGCATCATCCAGTCCATGGAGGGCCAGGACAGAAAACAAAGGCACAAGAAGGAAGAATTCAGCCCTTCCTGCCTGACTGACTGAGCTGGAACATGATCTCCTGCCCTGGATACTCCTGGTTCTCACGCCTTCAGACTTAGACTAAATTATACCACTGGTTTCTGGGGTCTCCAGTTTGCAGATGACAGATTGTGGGACTTCCTGGCTTCCATAATTGTATGAGCCAATTCCTTATGATAAATCCCTTCCTAGATATTTCCTACTTGTCCTGTTTTTTCTATAAAACCCTGATTAATACATATATATTCACTTACTTAATCTATGAGGAATACTCCTATGAGGAAGATATTATTATTCTCATTTTATAAAAAAGGAAACAGCCTTAGAGCAGAGAAGTAACTGGCCCAAGTTATTACACGGCCAAGATAAAGAATTAGAACTAGTACTGCCTGATTCCAAAACCTATACTCTTAACCACTTGGCTCTTCTGAGTCTGATATTCAGAATATCTTGGAATGAAAATTTACAATCTTCTTAGAAGGCAAGGAGTTGCAGTTGCCAATACAGAGGCTTAAAATATATATATTAAAAAGAAAAACAGGAGGCACTGAATTCCATTTTTTAAAAAATCACCCAGTAGCAAAAAAGCAAAAAAAAATCCATCCATAGAATAAATCTTTCTAGTTTCAGCTGAAATGCAAAGCAAAATAATTTTTGTGAATTTCACATTATACTTTTAGCATCATTAACGTTAGCAAGCATGAGTTGACCAGGTCAGTCCCCCACGAACATATAGATAATGTTAAAATACAACAAAGCACATCTAATGGAAACATAAAACAAGTTATTGAAATTTCTCTCTGTTTGTAAATATATTTATCCACCTGCACCCAACTGTGAAATGATTTATTTAAAAGGGAGTGGAGACCTTCAGCCAATATGGTATAAGTCTCATGTTCAGAAAGTGGTAAAATTACCCTAGAGAAGTGGGCAATTTGTAACAATTATATAACTTATTTTTATTTACCAAATAGAGAGAAGATGGATGGATGTATGGATAGGCAGATAGAACAACTAAAGGGAATTTTCATTTAAAAGAAAACATTTCAGATCCTTAAAATTTACCTATTCCTAATTCCCCAACATACCATTTAGTCCCCACAAGACAAAGCGGACTATATTTAGCTTAATAATTTCCTATTGCTGCTGTAACAAACTACCACCACAACACAAATTTATTATCTTACAGTTCTGGAGATCAGAAGTCCAAAAATGGGTTTTTATGGCTAAATTCAAGTTGTTGGCAGAACTGCATTCCTTCTGGAGGCTCTTGATGAAAATCTGTTTCCTTGGCTTTTTCAGCTAAGAGAGGCTGCCTGTATTCCTTGTCTTGTGGCCCCTTCTTCCATCTTCAAAGAGCACCTCTTTAACCTCTGCTTCCATCATCACATCTCCTTCTCTGACTCTCACCCTCTTGCCTTCTTTTTATAAAAACTCATATGATTATACTGGGTGCACCTGAATAATCTGGGGTGATCTTCCCATCTCAAGATCCTTTACTTGATCACATCCACAAATCTCCTGTTGCCATATTCACAGATTCTAGGGATTAGGATGTGGACATCATTGGAAAGCCATTCTCCTGTTTACCACAGACTCTCTGTAAGACAACCACTGCTACTGGCTGGGGGAAGGAGGAGAGCCAGGATCTTCCTTCTCTGAGGAGGCTAACTTATTACTAATCACAAAGGTGGCCAAAGGGAGCTAGACCTCAGGGATCAGCCTCAGCACTTCTCTTATTTTTCACTGCATTTGGTGATCTCATCCAGTTTCACAGTCTTAAATACCATGTACAAGCCAAGGATTCCAAAAATATCTCTCCTGATTAAACTCTTTATCCAACGGCCTCAAGACACCCACGTGGATGTCTAGGAGGCACCTCCGACTCAACATGTCTAAAATTGGGCTCTTGACTCCCCCTTACCCAAACCTGTTTCCCTCACAGTCTTTCCCACCCTACCCCCCTTATTAGCAAATGTCTCCTTCCAGTTGTTCAGACCAAAAACCTTGGAGTTAGCCTTGACTCCTTTCTTACTTTCACAGCCTCCTTCCAATCCATCAGCAAATCCTGTCAGCATTCCATTAAAAATGTATCCGGAATCCTTTTTCTCCTCATCTCCTCCACTGCTCTCACTCTGATCTAAGCCACCAGCATTCCTCTCCTGGGTTTTTGCAATAGCCTACTAACTGGTCATCTTCCTTTCACCCGTCCTCCCTATGGCATATGCTACACACAGCAGCCAGCATGGTCTTGATGAAACCTAAGTGTAGTGGATGCTGGGGTGGGGGAGGGCGGTGGGGGGTCACAGCCCAGATCCTGCCTTCAGGACGGAGTCACCTGCTACCCCAGCAGCCGGGAATGGTGGACGCCAACGGCTTACATTTGGAATCCCTGTTGGGACTGCCCTCATCCAACAGGCGCTGCCTCGCTGAAGTTTATGCCCTTCCTTGACGTCTAACCAAGGACTAATTAATGTGGGGATACAAAAGCCCCACCCCTTTTCCTCAACTGGGGATGACTCCGAGGGGCCATGCCAGCTCCAAGACTCCCTGTGGATCATCTGACGTCTCCGTCTCAACTGTACTGCATTGCAGCTTCTTCCCCTGCCCAGTCCTGCTCCCCAGCTCCCTCAGAGGTGTTGCTGCTGAGAACATTTCCGAAATAAATCTACTGCACACAACCATACGTCTCAGAGCCTGTTTCCAGGAGAATTCAACTTAAGACGCTCCATCAGATTACACTGCTCCTCTGGTCAAAACCCTCCAATCGTTCTCCATTTCATATAAAAGCCAAAGTCCTCACAATGACCTACAGGTACTAATGGAAAAGGGCCCTGTTGCCTCATCCCCTACTACTCCTGTCCCCGCTACACTGGCCAAGATCATGCTAAACACACTCCTTCCACTCCTCTTTCTGGAAAGCTTTCCCCCAACATATTCACATGGTTTACTCACCCACCTCTTCCAAGTCTTGGCTCAAATGCCATTTTCCCAGAAAAGGCTTTCCTGACCATCCTATGGCACTAGAATTGCCCTGCAATCCCATACTCCATACCCTACTTTGTTCCTCTCCATAGCGCTTACCCTGTCTAACACCCACTATAAAACACTATTGACTATGTGTATTCTCTTTCTTATCTCACTATAAGCATTTTGTCTGTGTCTCTTTCATTTACTACTGTATCCTCCATGCTTCAAACAGTGCCTGGTACATAATAGGTTCTCAAAATAGTCGTTGAATGAATGAATGAGTGCTGACTGTATGCCAGACACCTCCGGGGCATATTTACATATATTATCTCATTTAACATTTACAACAACTCTGAGAGAGAAAGAAGTATTATGATATCCATTTTTCCAACTGAGAAAACAGAGGCTCATATAATTATACCAGACTATCACATATGTAAGAAATAATAGAACCCAGATGTGAGTCCCTGTTGGTCCAAACTCAAAGCCATATTCTTTCAATTAGATTAGATTCAGGTACAGGCATTGAGCACATAAAGTGAATGACCTGCTCAGAGAGTCTGCCTTACTGTAGCGACGTTACTCTCTCCCCAAACAAATCTAATCTCAACAGAAAAGACAATTCTAAAAAAGAGGTGGAGAGATTGAGTGAGACAGAAATCATGATCATCCATTTTATAAAATGCCATGTGTTTACTGTTACTGTATATACTCTACAAAATGTTTAAATTCTTAGCTTTATAGTAATGCCTGATGTATATGCCCAGAAGGGACTAATTAATATGCAGGTAATTAGTTGTAAACACAAATCTTATCAAAAGCTAATTACATTGTTAGTTGTATTTGGACTAGTAGGGGGTGGGCAAAGAGTACATGTGTAGATAGAGAACAAAAGTCTGGGTTTTATATCTGAGTTAATAGAAAAAAATAACTCAGTCACTGTCTTCCACTTAGCAAAAGAAAGCTTTATGAAGGAAGTGGGATTTCAAGAGCTTTCTGAACTCCAGAGAGGAGGAAGTTTGGCAAGTTGACACCATGGTCTTATTCAGAGCTCAACACCCATTAACTTCAGAGAAAGCTTCTAGCCTGGATCAGCCAGGCAGGGTGCAATGCAAATGGGAAATGAGTCTGACCCCACCACAAAAACCTTTACTTCCACACACATGTGGGTCTGATGGAATCCACTGACATAAAAGGAAGGTGAGAAAGCTCTAAATTGGCTTTTACCATCTAAGGATGTTCATACACAAAGCATGCATTGTACCCACTAATGAAAGACATGTGCTAGAGTGGTTACACATTGCAAGTGAATGAAAGCTAATGACATGAAACTGCCACGGTGCCTCTAGACTGACCCCTGTAAAAGCTCAGGCCTGACTTGTAACAGGCAGAGCTAAACCAGTTTATCACTGAATTATGCATCATTTAATAAAGACTGGTGTGACAACCTGCCACGAATGCTAAGAGCTTGAGGAAATGTCCTCCAAACTCCCCTGTCCTTTTCCCAAGCTCATCTTTAACCCTTCAGTATCAGATGGACCAAGTGAAGTAAAAGTCTAAACTTCACATTATAAAGCAATTATACTCTAATAAAGATGTTTAAAAAATAAATAAATAAATAAATAAATTACCAGGAAAATGAGATTAAAACCAAAGGGAAAAAAAAAAAGTCTAAACTTTATAAACTATACTAAATAAACTTGAGGTAATCTGACTCTGTGGTTCCTGGTGTCCTTTACTTGAAAATTACTGCTCTGGCAAAGTTAATTCCTGTTTCTGTAACTAAGTGAAGTGTGAATTAAGTGAAAAAGGAGCTGTTCCCTTTTTTGACTCACCAATGGCATCTCAAAACTGTACTTCAAAGTATGTTTCCATATGCCAAATACAAGTGCTGATTTTACTAGTGTCATTTGCAGAGCCATTATCAAAATATATTTTAATTTAAATAAAAATGAATCCTATAGGCTTTTAGGCTCTCCCTGCAGTTTTACATTCTTGAGAAAAAAAAATCCTGCTAACTCCATCATTGTCATAGAAATGGAAAAATCAACGCATTACAGGAAGATGTTTCAATAGGAGTGAATCATGCAGGGCTGAGAATAGGGACATCCACATCAATTTATAGACCATTGGTGATAAACGATTTAGCAAAAATTCAGCTGAAGTCAAGGAAATCATAGTAATTTCTACCATCAGTCTCATACAAAAGCTTTTCAGTGATAGCCAAAGTACATAGTTAGATATGCTCCAGAAAGTTAAACTTCCCAAAATCTCTCTTTATTTTATTTATCTTTTCAGGATACATTCTTTTTTATGAGATCAAATTTGTACCACTGTGGAAACATTCAGGTCCCTTGAAATTTTATAAAGCTTTTTTTTTCCTTGACAATGACCAAGGATCATGTTTCTCTTTAACTGAAGCAAAAAAATGGATGACGCTAAAATGCATTTATTATTAAGTTCGGCAACCATACATTATGTTGAAGACTGAAGCACTTGCAATGCTCCTTCATCAGGGAAGACACTCTATTAAAAATCTGCCCATTGTGCTTTTGCATTTCATTCCTTCTTTTTCTTCCACCAAGGTAATGAAAGCATCAAGAGTTTCTGAAATATTGGATAAAGAAAATTGAAAGCAGCATTCACAGCCCGGAAAACTGTTACTAATCATTAAGGATTTGTCCCCATCCTTTTATTAACCTTTATTTCTCTTGAACTACTTTGTTATGTTTTAGACCAGGAAAAAATATCTGGGATGAGAGACAGAGACTATTCTAAGCACTTTACACATATTAACTCAATTTGTACTCACAATGACTTTATGAGAAAGGTCCTATTACTATCACCATCTTACAACTGAAGAAACCAAGGCACAGAGAGGTGAAGTAATTCACGCAAGGTCAATAGCGATAAGTGGTGGAGACCAGATGCAAATCAAGGCAGTCATACTCCAGAACCTATGCACTTATTCATGCCATACTGTCTCCAGAAAGGCATCAAGGAAAACCTAAAGCTTTCATTTTAATACTAAACCAAAAAGAAATTCTTCAGTGTCTGTGCATTCTATTACGGTCCCAATGTGAGATTACACATTTCAGCACATTTCTCTCAAGTGAAATAATGTGGATCCTGAATTCACTTCAGAATTTTGTACAAAATACAAATATTCTTTTTTTTTCAAGATTGTTTTAGCCCCTTATTTTTTTTCCCATTTAAATAGATTTTATTTTTAAAAGAATTTTTAAGTTCACAGCAAAAATGAGCAGAAAGTACAGAGTTTTCATACACCCCCTGTCTCCACACATGCACAGCCTCCCCTGCTCTCAATATCCTGCATCAGAACAGTACATTACAGTCGATGAACGTAGAGTGGCACATCGTTATCACCCAAAGTCTACAGTTTACATTAGGGTTAACTCTTGATGTACATTCTATGGGTCTTGAAAAATGCATAATGACGTGAATCCACGATTATCGTATCAAATAGAATAGTTTCACTGCCCTAGAAGTCCTCTGTGCTCTTCTTGCTTATCCCTTCCTCCCTCCTAACTCGGGGAAACCACTGATGTTTTTACTGTCTCCGTTACCTTTTCCAGAATGTTATATACTGAGAATACTTTTCAGATTGGTTTCTTTCACTTAGTAATATGCACTTCAGTTTCTTCCATGTACTTTCATGGCTTGATAGCACATTTATTTTCAAGGCTGAATAATATGCCATTGTCTGAATGCACCACAGTTTATTCATCCATTCACCCACTGAAGGGCATCTTAGTGGCTTCCAACTTTTGGCAATTATGAATAAAGCTGCATCCTTGTGCAGGTTTTTGTGTGGACGTAAGTTTTTAAGTAATTTGGGTAAATACCAAGGAGCAAAATTTCTCTATCAAATTGTAAGAGTATATTTAGCTATGTAAAAAACTGGCAAACTGTCTTCCAAATTACCTGCTGCATTTTGCATATCTTTTTTTTTTTTTTGGATGAAAAGCATTTTGTTTACTATCGTTCTTTTTTTTTGAATTTTTGAATTTTATTTATTTTTTATACAGCAGGCTCTTGTTCTCTACATCTGTCTCTATTTCTGCCCTGCACACTGGTTCATCTGTACCATTTTTCTAGGTTCCACATATATGCGTTAATATACAATATTTGTTTTTCTCTTTCTGACTTACTTCACTCTGTATGACAGTCTCTAGGTCCATCCACATCTCTACAAATGACCCAATTTCATTCCTTTTTATGGCTCAGTAATATTCCATTGTATATATGTATCACATCTTCTTTATCCATTCGTCTGTCGATGGGCAATTACGTTGCTTGCATGACCTGGCTATTGTAAATAGTGCTGCAATGAACATTGGGGTGCATGTGTCTTTCTGAATTATGGTTTTCTCTGGGTATATGCCCAGTAGTGGGATTCCTGGGTCATATGGTAATTCTATTTTTAGTTTTTTAAGGAACCTCCATACTGTTCTCCATAGTGCTGTATCAATTTACATTCCCACCAACAGTGCAAGAGGGTTCCCCTTTCTCCACACCCTCTCCAGAATTTGTCGTTTGTAGATTTTCTGATGATGCCCATTCTAACTGGTATGAGGTGATACTTCATTGTAGTTTTGATTTGCATGTCTCTAAAAATTAGTGATGTTGAGCAGCTTTGCATGTGCTTCTTGGCCATCTGCATGTCTTCTTTAGAGAAATGTCTATTTAGGTGTTCTGCCCATTTTGGGATTGGGTTGTTTGTTTTTAAAATATTGAGCTGCATAAGCTGTTTATATATTTTGCAGATTAATCCTTTGTTGGTTGATTCGTTTGCAAATATTTTCTCCCATTCTGAGGGTTGTTTTTTCGTCTTTTTTGTAGTTTCCTTTGCTTTGCAAAAGCTTTTAAGTTTCATTAGGTCCCATTTGTTTATTTTTTGTTTTTATTTCCATTACTCTAGGAGGTGCATCGAAGAAGATCTTGCCGTGATTTATGTCAGAGTGTTCTTCCTATGTTTTTCTCTAAGAGATTTATAGCGTCCAGTCTTACATTTAGGTCTCTAATCCATTTTGAGTTTATTTTTGTGTATGGTGTTAGGGAGTGTTTTAATTTCTTTCTTTTATATGTCGCTGTCCAGTTTTCCCAGCACCACTTATTGAAGAGACTGTCTTTTCTCCATTGTATATTCCTTGCCTCCTTTGTCATAGATTAGTTGACCATAGGTGCATGGGTTTATCTCTGGGCTTTCTATCCTGTTCCATTGATCTATATTTCTGTTTTTGTGACAGTACCATATTGTCTTGATCACTGTAGCTTTGTAGTATAGTCTGAAGTCAGGGAGTCTGATTCCTCCAGCTCCGTTTTTTTCCCTCAAGACTGTTTTGGCTATTCGGGGTCTTTGTGTCTCCATACAAATTTTAAGATTTTTTGTTCTATTTCTGTAAAAAATGCCATTGGTTATTTGATAGGGATTGCACTGAATCTGTAGATTGCTTTGGGTAGTATAGTCATTTTCACAATACTGATTCTTCCAATCCAAGAACATGGTATTTCTCTCCATCTGTTGGTATCATCTTTAATTTCTTTCATCAGTGTCTTATAGTTTTCTGCATACAGGTCTTTTGTCTCCCTAGGTAGGTTTATTCCTAGGTATTTTATTCTTTTTGTTGCAGTGGTAAATGGGAGTGTTTCCTTAATTTCTCTTTCAAATTTTTCATCATTAGTGTATAGGAATGCAAGAGATTTCTGTGCATTAACTTTGTTTCCTGCAACTTTACCAAATTCATAGATTAGCTCTAGTAGTTTTCTGGTGGCATATTTAGGATTCTCTATGTATAGTATCATGTCACCTGCAAACACTGACAGTTTTACTTCTTCTTTTCTAATTTGGATTCCTTTTATTTCTTTTTCTTCTCTGATTGCCATGGCTAGGACTTCCAAAACTATGTTGAATAATAGCGGCGAGATTGGACATCCTTGTCTTATTCCTGATCTTAGAGGAAATGCTTTCAGTTTTACACCATTGCGAATGATGTTTGCTGTGGGTTTGTCATATATATGGCCTTTATTATGTTGAGATAGGTTCCCCCTATGCCCACTTTCTGGAGTGGTTTTATCATAAATCGGTGCTGAATTTTGTCAAAAGCTTCTTCAGCATCTATTTAGATGATCATATGGTTTTTATTCTTCAATTTGTTAATATGGTGCATCACATTGATTGATTTGCATATATTGAAGAATCCTTGCATCCCTGGGATAAATCCCACTTGATCATGGTGTATGATCCTTTTAATGTGTTGTTGGATTCTGTTTGCTAGTATTTTGTTGAGGAATTTTGCATCTATATTCATTGGTGATATTGGTCTATAATTTTCTTTTTTTATAGTATCTTTGTCTGGTTTTGGTATCAGGGTGATGGTGGCCTCATAGAATGAGTTTGGGAGTGTTCCTTCCTCTGCAGGTTTTTGGAAGAGTTTGAGAAAGATGGGTGTTAGCTCTTCTCTAAATGTTTGACAGAATTCACCTGTGAAGCCATCTGGTCCTGGACTTCTGTTTGTTGAAAGATTTTTAATCACAGTTTCTATTTCATTACTTGTGATTGGTCTGTTCATATTTTCTGTTTCTTCCTGGTTCAGTCTTGGAAGGTTATACCTTTCTAAGAATGTGTCCATTTTTTCCAGGTTGTCCATTTTATTGGCATAGAGTTGCTCGTAGTAGTCTCTTAGGATGCTTTGTATTTCTGTGGTATCTGTTGTAACTTCTCCTTTTTCATTTCTAATTTTTATTGATTTGAGTCCTCTCCCTCTTTTTCTTGATATGTCTGGCTAATGGTTTATCAATTTTGTTTATCTTCCCTAAGAACCAGCTTTTAGTTTTATTGATATTTGTTATTGTTTTCTTTGTTTCTATTTCATTTATTTCTGCTCTGATCTTGATGATTTCTTTCCTTCTACTAACTTTGGGTTTTGTTTGTTGTTCTTTCTCTAGTTCCTTTAGGTGTAAGGTTAGATTGTTTATTTGAGATTTTTCTTGTGTCTTGAGGTAGGCTTGTATTGCTATAAACTTCCCTCCTAGAAGTGCTTTTGCGGCATCCCATAGGTTTTGGATCGTCGTGTTTTCATTGTCATTTGTCTCTAGGTATTTTCTGATTTCCTCTTTGATTTCTTTAGTGATCTCTTGGTTATTTAGTAACGCATTGTTTAGCCTCCATGTGTTTGTGTTTTTTACGTTTTTTTCCCTGTAATTGATTTCTAATCTCATAGCGTTGTGGTCAGAAAAGATGCTTGATATGATTTCAGTTTTCTTAAATTTACTGAGGCTTGATTTGTGACCCAAGATGTGATCTATCCTGGAGAATGTTCTGTGTGCACTTGAGAAGAAAGTGTAATCTGCTGTCTTTGGATGGAATGTCCTATAAATATCAATTAAATCTATCTGGTCTATTGTGTCATTTAAAGCCTGTGTTTCCTTATTAATTTTCTGTTTGGATGATCTGTCCATTGGTGTAAGTGAGGTGTTAAAGTCCCCCACTATTATTGTGTTACTGTCGATTTCCTCTTTTATAGCTGTTAGCAATTGCCTTATGTATTGAGGTGCTCCTATGTTGGGTGCATATATATTTATAATTGTTATAACTTCTTCTTGGATTGATCCCTTGATCATTATGTAGTGTCCTTCCTTATCTCTTGTAACATTCTCTATTTTTAAGTCTATTTTATTCTGATATGAGTATTGCTACTCCAGCTTTTCTTCTTCTTTCATTTGCATGGAATATCTTTTTCCATCCCCTCACTTTCAGTCTGTATGTGTCCCTAGGTCTGAAGTGGGTCTCTTGTAGACAGCATATAGATGGGTCTTGTTTTTGTATCCATTCAGCGAGCCTGTGTCTTTTGGTTGGAGCATTTAATCCATTCACGTTTAAGGTAATTATTGATATGTATGTTCCTATTAACATTTTCTCAACTGTTATGGGTTTGTTTTTGTAGGTGGTTTCCTTCTCTTGTGTTTCCCACTTAGAGAAGTTCCTTTGGCATCTGTTGTAGAGCTGGTTTGGTGGTGCTGAATTCTCTTAGCTTTTGCTTGTCTGTAAAGCTTTTGATTTCTCCATCAAATCTGAATGAGATCCTTGCCAGGTAGAGTAATCTTGGTTATAGGTTCTTCCCTTTCATCACTTTAAATATATCATGCCACTCCCTTCTGGCTTGTAGAGTTTCTCCTGAGAAATCAGCTGTTAACATTATGGGAGTTCCCTTGTATGTTATTTGTCGTTTTTCCCTTGCTGCTTTCAATAATTTTTCTTTGTCTTTAATTTTTGTCAATTTGATTACTATGTGTCTTGGCACGTTTCTCCTTGGTTTATCCTGCCTGGGACTCTTTGCGCTTCCTGGACTTGGGTGGCTATTTCCTTTCCCATGTTAGGGAAGTTTTCGACTATAATCTCTTCAAATATTTTCTCAGGTCCTTTCTCTCTCTCTTCTCCTTCTGGGACCCCTATAATGCGAATGTTGTTGCATTTAATGTTGCCCCGGGGCCTCTTAGGCTGTCTTCATTTCTTTTCATTCTTTTTTCTTTATTCTGTTCCACGGCAGTGAATTCCACCATTCTGTTTTCCAGGTCACTTATCCATTCTTCTGCCTCAGTTATTCTGCTATTGATTCCTTCTAGTGTAGTTTTCATTTCAGTTATTGTATTGTTCATCTCTGTTTGTTTGTTCTTTAATTCTTCTAGGCGTTTGTTCTTTAACTCTTCTAGGTCTTTGTTAAACATTTCTTGCATCTTCTCGATCTTTGTCTCCATTCTTTTTCCGAGGTCCTGGATCATCTTCACTATCATTATTCTGAATTCTTTTTCTGGAAGGTTGCCTAGCTCCACTTCATTTAATTGTTTTTCTGGAGTTTTATCTTGTTCCTTCATCTGGTACATAGCCCTCTGCCTTTTCATCTTGTCTATCTTTCTGTGAATGTGGTTTTTGTTCCAGAGGCTGCAGGATTGTAGTTCTTCTTGCTTCTGCTGTCTGCCCTCTGGTGGATGAGGCTATCTCCAAATATTCTTTTGCTAGGGTAAAGGTGGCTTATTTCTGTTAAGAACACAAAAACATCATAACTAAGAGCCAGGATGAGATGCTCAATCTTTCAGCTTCATTCTTTTCAGGGTTTAGTATCATGTTTCAAAATTACCACATCAGAGAGTCTCAGAGCTGATGGCCCCAAAGCAGGTTTTGACTATCTCCACCCCAATCGTATTCGGGAGGAAGTAAGATACAAATTAGAAAGAAAAACAAGGCATGTTCTTATGCAAAAATTGAGTGAATCCCAAACTAATCATTTTAAAATTCAAATGTCTACACTCAGAAAACAGCAAAAAGGAAACAGAAAATAAAATTTGGCAACAGTAAGAATCCTTTCTCTCCATTCTGCTCTACTCCGTCTGATTTATCCCAACTTTTTCCATCCCACTTCTGGATGCTTGACCACCTAGCAGCTCTGATTTCCATCTGCCATATATGAAAGTACTTTACACATCTTTTAAGCATTCTGATTGTTTAAATGGAAAATTCAAAATCAATACCTCCAGGGACTCTTCAGAAATCTGAAGGGGAAAAAAAAAATGTCTAGAATAGACTTCTAAAAATGAGTATTTACAGGAAATTTCAGAATGGAAAAAAGTAACTCAAGTCCACCAAACAAGTAGAGAGTTGATTCATCCTCTACAGTAAATATTATTTTCTATGAACATTTTGCCCTATATTATTACAAAGACTGAAAACAAATATGCATGAACACGTTTGCACACTTTTTACTTTATAAGGATTGGCCTTTTGGCAGAAAAGAGCAAGGATCCTAATGAAGGTCTTGGATCCTGGGGAAAGTAGGTGGGTGACCACTCTCTTGACTTCCGTTTGGTGTCTGCAGATGACCCAGAAGTGAAACCAAAGAGAACAATCTCTCTCCAAGGTGCTGGAGGCCTGCGGCACTCTGTTCTTTATTTTACCATCTTCAGATCAAGTATGGTGCTCTGCACTTTGCAGATTGATTACTGTTGACTGGTTTATATTGTCTGGCAGAGGTAGAGGGAAATTTGAAAGTTAATGAACAATTTAATTCTCCAGAGGATGTCTGAATCATCTGGAGAATTTTGGTAGTATAGACATAACAGCCTTTGAATACAACTGTGATATAAGTAATTTCAAATAACATTAGGGGTAGCTTAGAGCCATTTCTTATCACTTTAGAACAAATCTTGACAATGATCAGCAATGATACATTATGGGTGGCATGCCAATAGATGCCCAAATGTGACACATCAACCATGAGTTAATGTTTCTCTGATAGATGTGATTTAAAGATAGACCATTATGGCCTTCAACTACCCATAAAGATCCATTTTATAAAGTATTATTGTTATTTAATTATGAGTGTGGCAGTAGGCTCCAGGTTTTTATGTATGCCCAGAAGCTATCGCTAAAATATTTCAGATAATGTAAAATCATGTACCTGTGTAAACAGTAATACTAATAATACCATGGCAGAGCAGAAAGTTAAAAAAAATAAAGCCAAATTGTGCGTGGGGGCTCTGGTAATTGGAAGAGTCAGTGGCTATATGATTCAAGAAAATAGTCTCCCTCGAGAAGGAGACTGATTGTCCTGCATTTACACAGCAGCCAACCAACACTAAGCAGACTTTCCTTTGCATATTATTGGTGCCAGACCGATGAGGCAGAAAATTGCATCGTGTCATTTAATTTCCCAATCTTTGTTTTCATTGTATTAATCTTTTGGCTTTGCTTCACTTTATTATTTGAAGGCTCAGCAAGAAGCAAACCAAATGGAAATTCAGCTTACTTCCATGTCTAGCTGAATGTGTTTGGTGCAGTTTCCAAAAGTTTAATTCTACATAACACTGTCCATGAATAATAATAGGCTGCTTCTGCATGCAGACTTATTAGTGTTTATTAAGAGTTGCCTTAAGGTTTCTGGGAAGTGTGCCCAAAAGTCAGTCACCAAAACATGATTAACAAATTGGTTATAGAAGGAGAACAGATAATTTTTTAAAACAGAAGTATATCATCTAGTTGAGAAATAAGAACTAAAATCCTCAAAAACTGATTTAACCTAAGTAAACTTGTCTTTCTTCCTTCCTTCCTTTCTTTCTTTTTCTTTCTTTCTTTCTCTCCTTCTCCTTTCCTTCCTTCCTTCTTTCCTTTCTGTTATTCCAATAAAGAAAAGAAAAGTAAATAAATATGAAACAAGCAGAAGATTCAGATTCCAGTGAGTTACACCAGAAGTTAGTATCTTGGAATATAAATAAAAGACATTCACAGTTTGAAGGGCTGAAATTGCAGTCTAGAGATCTGAATTGTTTGGACCATGGAATCAGACCAACCTGGCTTCATATCCTGCCATCTCTATTTTTGGTGAGTTATCTAACCTCTTTGAGCTTCACTCCCTTGTCTGTAAAACAGGGAATCTGTAAGGAGTATCTGACAGGGCTATTAGGAGGAGAAAATGTGACATGCGTGTAAACACCCAGCACCGTGCCTGCCACCTAAGACACCCTCAAGAAAGTACATGTGGCATTGTTGTGGGAGCTGCTGGTTGTCACTACTGCTCCCATCAATATGTGCTCAACAATAAGTAAAGGAAGGGGTGTAACAATCAGCCAGGTCCCTTACCTCTATCACAGTAACACTGGTGTCACAAAGACTGAATGTGAGAATGCTGGGATTTGGAGTTTTCTTTTCCTCCTGACTTGTGTTTTTGTAATGATTGCAAGCTTGTAATATATAACTGGCCTCAAAACTGGAATATACCTACTACATAACTTTTTCATTGCTACAAACATTCTATCAACCCATCCACTTCACCAAAGATATTGAACTATTGATTCTTATATGTTTGTAGTCCATCTAAAACATGGTTTATAATGAGGCATAAATAACAAAGAAATGCTAGAGAACCATGAAGGAATGCATGCAATCACATCTAGATACACAGCAAGGTCACTTCTCAGATACCACAATCGCTAAGTCCTTCTTCAAGGCAACATTTAGTGAGTCTTACAAACATGGATAAGAAGAAAAGAAATATAGAGAGAAATTCGATAAGAAGAAAAGAAATATAGAGAGAAATTCACTACACTTCCTCAAATAAAAATAAAGTTCAGCTGGAACTCACTTTCTGGTTAAAATTGTCTAGTTCTTTACTGATCACCAATTCCTATGATAGATCCCAACTCAATGTGACACACCAGCCCTGTGGGATAAGTAAGACAGGCAATATTGATCCATTTTAAAGACAAGAAAACTTGCGGATGGGGAAGGTTATGTGACACATCCAAAGATATATAACTACTAAATAGCAGATTTGAGGCTTGAATCAAGGTCATCTGACTCCAAATCCAGGGTCCTTCACACTTTCATGCTGGTGATGGACACTTAGCAACTTAAAACTCCAGCCATCTCTAATCAGAGAAAAATACACTGGTTCAAGAAACAGCCCCAGTAGCCATAGAAATGGACCAGTAAAGGCTACTTTTTAAAGAAGAACATTAACCTTGACTTAATTGTTTGAGTTTAAAGATAAATTGCTCTGAGAAGAGATATGGGTGGGATTTTGCTGTTTACTTCTGTTAACTTTCCTTTTAAAAAAAACTGCAGAATCATACTTTTTTCTTTTTAGTTCAAAGATAGGAAACTCTTTTTTCTCATTTTCCTCAGATTCCTATCATGCTGCTTGTGCCAACCAACTCATTACAAATTGTAGAAATGACATTCCTGCCTCATCTGAGCTCGCCAGGCATCCACAAGCAGTGACTTAAAGTCCCTAGGCTTCCTGTGACTTAGACCTCACTTTTCCAAGAGTCCCTGGAAACAATGTCAAATTATAAGAATTTGCACTCCTAGTCAGCTCAAAATACCTGCTATGCCTACTTCTCAAAGTGAGTCATCACTGTTATAAAATGAATTGGTCTTATATAAATGTCAATTCTGGGTTATATTTGTTAAGAAACTCAACCTGTTTCTAGTAGCTTGTTTGAAATCAGAGGATGGATGAGCTTCTGTCATATGGTATGACGCGGTATAAATTTATCGAGCCTATTTTTTGCCCAACAGTAAAGGTGCCTTAGGAAGTTAATTACCAGCACTTTGTGCTAACTGACAAACAACTTCTTAACTGCACAAATGCTATCCCAAATAGTTAATCATGAAGCTAATACAGATAAGGTAGAAGTGTGCATACATCATCAGGACAAGCAAATTATAAAAAGAAAAAACAGGTCATTATGATTTCTGTAGCTAATGTTTAAGGTTACTCTTTAATGCTATTGTCAACTGCCTTTTCAAAATTTTTCTCCAAGATTTTTTAACTGTTAAGGTATCTTTTTATTAGCTCAATTCATTTCCTATTAATCTTGGAATTTAACAAGGCTTCATGGCAAAGCAGGTCTGGAAGAGATATTATTAACTGTCCCTCAGAATAATAAGTCCCATATGGAATAAAGAAAGAAATCCAACTCCCAAAAGATACAAGTCATTAGAGTCAATAGAGGGTTAATGTGATTTTTAATAGGCGGCCCATTACAACTCTCAGGACCCATAACGTTGGTACCCACACTGGACATCTATTCAAATATAATCAGAGTGGTTCCTTTATTATCCTCCTCCAAAGAAAAAGTAACATTTTCTCCCTACAGTCTCAGATTTTTTAAAGGAATTATATAAGGCCAGTCATCCCTTTTCTTGTAAATAAACAAGACAATCATGCTTGTCTTTCCTGGAAATTTTTCACTAGTTTTTTTTAAAAAAAAACTTCATTCAGTTGCTCATTAGAAACTGAATTTGAATTTGGAACTAAGATTAGTGGCTCCAGTGTGAAAAGTAGTAACATAAATTGATATTTTATGTGATTTTATATCAGGGATACATGCATGTAATATATAAAAATATTTTTTCCACCATATGTATTGCTGAATATCCATATTTCATCTATAGCCTCCTCTGAAAAGCATCAAACCTAGGAAGAAAAAAATGACAACACAATTCGAATAATTAATTCAGAACACTAAGAATGATTTCCAATCTCCAACATTGAAACTGGATGAGAAAATAAAGATTACCATTTGGAAGGGCCTCTGGAGGGTAAAAGTATAGGGAAAGAAAACTTGTACTGGGGACGATAGGACAAATGCTAGTATCGGATTCAGAAGAACTGGGCTTGGACCCCAGCTCTGACGCTAACTAGTTGAGTGACTTTGTCCAAATCATTTCACTTCTAAGAACTTTCATTTCCTTGCCTTTAAAATGAAATGCCAGACGTGATTAGGGACAACAAATAGATTTCACCTGAAGTCCCATAAATAGTCAACAGGTAGTAGCAGCCTGGAAGACAGATTGAATCCAGGCTCAGCAGGAGTGTTGTGTTCAATTAGTAATGTCTGCCATGGAAGGGGAAGGTAGGTGAGGGTATGTGGAGCACAAATTTACCATTACCAGATTAAATGGTTCTTAAAATTCTCTGTCAAGTCTAATATTCTGTGATTTTGTACAACTATAACATAGATTAGTTTTCTTGTCCAGGATTTCTACTTGCCACAGATGATTAAATGTCCATTTCAATTCACAGCAGAACGATCCAAGCCACTAACTTTGGAAATATTGAATAGGATGATGCCCAGCTTGACAAGAGAGAGAGAGACAAAGAAAATGCATAAGGAAAGGTGGGTGCAATAGGACTGAAGACTCCCTATGAGTCTGAGAAGTTTCTAGATGGAAAAGAACCTGTTACCTCTACTTGCCCTCCCTCACAGACTAACAGGCAAACACCTAATTGACCCCACAGAACAGGAAAATTGTTTAAGTTGGTGAAGATTTCCCTGGAAATGACTCATTTTCCCCCAATCCAATGACACAACAATATTCATAGCCTATAATGAAGTACAAAGACTGGATAATGCAGATTAAAGTATCACCAACTTCAAGGTTTACCAATAAGCTGATTTGCAAGACAACAATATTTCATACCATGTGCTATATTATTTATCAATGTTTAATAAGCACTTCATAAGTTTTGGCAAACATGAGAAATGGATTACCAAGGAGAGGTGATGAAATATTTATAATGCACAACAGCTACTATTACACTGTAGCTGTTCAAAAAATCTTAACAGTAAATTGAATGGAAATATAATACTGCAATGGATGTGGAAGTGTTCAATCAGCCATTTGTAATGAAATATTAAAGTGTTTAAAGAGAGTATATACATTTGTAATGGTTTTTGATTAGCTATAACTATATATGATTCAACCATCCATTATGAACAATGTGCAGATATTATGATGGCTTATAATATTTATAATAACGTGGCATCCTTGGAGAAGTTTTTGAGGAATGCTTACATGTATTACTAACTTTCAATAATTAATTGTGTCACTACTTTGGAAAAACTTCTTCTTTTACTTACCATACTTTCCTAAGAATTTTAAATTGTATTTCTTTAATAAATTTAATAATAAATAAATTTCACCCTTATTTGTGATTAGTGGTACCGTTTTTCATTTTTTATAAATCATTAATTTGATCTCTGTTTTTGCACATATAAGACTTTCTATTTATAGCAAATGGGCCAAAAACAACAAAAAATTATATCATATATATATATATATATATATATATATATATATATATATATTCTACCAGAAAAGAAACTATCCTCTAAAATTAAGACAAGTGTATAGAATCATCAAAAACTCCAGTCTCCCTGTATTGTTTAGTACAGTTATCATATCTGTAACTCAAACGGCCCTTCATTCCTTCAACAAATACTTCCTGCTTCTGCTTACCACCCTGCAGTGGCTTTCTGGTTGCCATGGGAAACAGACAACAGGCTCCACAGGCTCCACTGGGCCCACAGAGCGTGACAAAGCTCTTGCCCACCCCTGCAGCCTCATATCTCACCCCTCCATTCTGGCTCTCTAACCTCTGGCTGCACCTGCCTTTTTTCAGGGCCTCAAAATAAGTCCATCTTTTTGTTGCCTCAGGTGCTTCACATATATTCCCTCTGTCTGAAACACCCCTCCTGCCCGCCAGCCCCACTCTTTCTTTAGAGCTTAGCTCACCCTCACTTCCGCACAGGGCACTGGTGGGGGGTCAGGCTCTCCCACGATAGGCTCCCACAGCACCCTCTCCTTCTCTGAGCAGCTGGCACAACGACCACTCAATGATTAAGGCTCTGGTCTATTTTCTGACTCTATTAATAACTAGAATTTCACTCTCTAAAAGTAAGTCCTCCTAGTACAATAGAAATATTCTTGTGCACTTTACCTCTGCTTTATACCAGGCAAAGTGACAAACAAAAAAGTGGCACAAGAACAACAGAACTGTGTCAGTCAGGGATCCTCAGAGGAACACCACCAATAGATATAAGCTACTTCTCTCTCTCTCTCCAAATATATATATATATATATATATATATATATATGCAATATCCAAATATCCAAATATGTATATGTATACATATACATATGTTTTTAATGGTAACCATGTTTTATTTTGTCATCTGGCTGTGAAACAATCAGGATTCAGACACTGGAGAGTATGATCATTTTGCAAACACCCAGCAGACCACTCCCATGTCACAGCGCCTGTGCATGGGCAGACTGGCTCATTCTGGTTTTTCCAAGAAATAGATTGGATTGGTAGGAGGGGTCTGAGATGCAGCTTCTCCCCTCCTTTCCCACAGTGGAACATCTCCTGCTTCACTTCCCAGGGTATTCCAGGCTGGTGTCCTGAAGTGATCAGATGACCTGCTCTGTGACCTCAGGCTTACCAGAGCCTGACATACACACATACACATATACATACCTAGACAGATTGACAGATTTAAAGGAATTGGCTCATTTGCTTTAAGAGGTCAGTTGGCCCCTGAGCTGTAGGGCCTGGCAAGTCCAGAATTCATAGGGCGGCTGGCAGGCTGGAAGCTTAGGCAGGGTTTCTACGTTACAGTCTTGAGACAAAATTCCCTCTCCTTCAGAAAACCTCAGTTTTCGCTCTTAAGGCCTTCAGTTGACTGGATGCTTGGATGCAGCCTTCTCATATTATGGAGTGTACTTAAAGTTAACGGAATCACTTTGCTGTACACCCGAAACTAACACAACATTGTAAATCAACTATACTCCAATATAAAATAAAAATTAAATTAAAATTTAAAAAAATTAAAAATTAAGTTAACTAATTGTACATTTAAATCACACCTACAAGATAACCTTCACAGTAGAATCTAGACCAGTGTTTGACCAAATACCTGTGTAGCATAGCCTAGCCAAGTTGGCACATCAAATTAACCATCACGAAGACTCTGACAGATGGTAATCCTTTTTTTTTTTTTAACTTTTTTTGGGGGTGGGTTATTTATTTATTTATTTATTTATGGCTGTGTTGGGTCTTCGTTTCTGTGCGAGGGCTTTCTCTAGTTGCGGCAAGTGGGGGCCACTCTTCATCGCGGTGCGCAGGCCTCTCATTATCGCGGCCTCTCTTGTTGCAGAGCACAGGCTCCAGACGCGCAGGCTCAGTAATTGTGGCTCACGGGCCCAGTTGCTCCGCGGCATGTGGGATCTTCCCAGACCAGGGCTCGAACCTGTGTCCCCTGCATTAGCAGGCAGATTCTCAACCACTGCGCCACCAGGGAAGCCTGACAGATGGTATTCTTGGTTACAAAAAGTCATTCCTTCCCACCCCAGCGACAGGAATATATTTTCCTGCTCTATGAATTGACTACATGACTTGCTTTAGCAAATGGGACATATGCTCTTTCTACAACGAATACTGCAGTGTGATTTTGTGGTTTGATTTAGCTCAGTTTGGCTGTTCCCCACTGTCATGAGAATGGGTTTGTTCCACAGAAAGGTTTCTCTTTTACTTCAGACCCCAGAATTAAGACAGCGTGTGGAGCAGACCAAAATTTAACCCCCAACCTGGATCAGAGGTGAAGCATGAAGCAAAGCCACCATTGTTAACCCACAGCCACTGACATGTAAAATGAGGAAAATAAACCCTTATTTCTTTCATAAACTACTGAGATTTGAGGATTGCTTGTTACACCGAAAGATCACTAGCAGAAGCTGACTAATACATGTTTGTGAAGCCTGCCATATTTTGATAGTCTATGGCATTGTATCCAATCCATTTATGCTACCAATGACAAATACACATTACCTGATTCTCACCTGGACAGATACACAGTCTGGCCTCTGAGATAGAGATTTTATCATTTACACAACATAAGTAGAGCTACTTAAAATTTATTTAGGACTTAACTATGTTTCAGACAATCTTCTGAGCCCAGCATACATAAATGTGAATGTGACATAATTTCTCTCTTTGGAAGCCAATAGACTAGTGAGTAAAACTGTACATGTTAATGTGTAGAATAAGGGGAGTTTGACATTAAATTCTATCTCATGAATTAAGGCAATGCCTCAAGGCTAACCAAAGCCTTTCTTTCATTCCTCAGCACTTGACTTGTTACAACTTTCTTCTAGTGGCTCCTGAGAAAGAGTCACTCCCTTAAAAGCAACATCCATCTCGCCATCTTTTACCTCACCAGAAGAATGGCTTTGTTAAGAGAACACAACTGAAGGACTATAATACAATAATGACTCAGAATCCCATCCTTCCTCCTAGTCTGTAAGTCCCTTATGAAATTCAAATCTAAATGGTTCTTCTCAACATTCAGAAGTGTCCATCACCTGCCCCCGTCAACCCCTACAGTCTTATCTTCTCCCACACCCAACAAGAGCATTCCACCCCAGTCAAGTTCCTCACTGCTGCCCTGCTGTGCTGAGTGAGCTGCTTATGAAGAAGCTTTGCCAGTTTTCCCAGCACCACTTACTGAAGAGGCTGTCTTTTCTCCATTTTATATTCTTGGCTCCCTTGTCATAGATTAGGTGACCATAGGTGCATGGGTTTATCTCTGGGCTTTCTATCCTGTTCCATTGATCTATATTTCTGTTTTTGTGCCAGTACCATACTGTCTTGATTACTGTAGCTCTGAAGTCAGGGAGCCTGATTCCTCCAGCTCCGTTTTTAATTCTCAAGATTGCTTTGGCTATTCGGGATCTTTTGTGTTTCCATACAAATTGCAAAATTTTTTGTTCTAGTTCTGTGAAAAACGCCATTGGCGATTTGATAAGGATTGCACTGAATGTGTAGATTGCTTTGGGTAGTATACTCATTTTCACAATATTGATTCTTCCAAACCAAGAACATGGTATATCTCTCCATCTATTTGTGTCACCTTTGATTTCTTTCATCAGTATCTTAGAGTTTTCTGCACACAGGTCTTTTGCCTCCTTAAGTAGGTTTATTCCTAGGTATTTTATTCTTTTTGTTGCAACTGTAAATGGGATTGTTTCCTTAATTTCTCTTTCTGATCTTTCATTGTTAGTGTATAGTGGTGCTGGGAAAACTGGAGAGCTACATGTAAACGAATTAAATTAGAAATCTCCCTAACACCATATACAAAAATAAACTCAGAATGGATTAAAGACCTAAATGTAAGGTCGGACACTATAAAACTCTTAGAGGAAAAAACATAGGCAGAACACACTTTGACATAAATCGCAGCAAGATGTTTTTTGACCCACCTCCGAGAGTAATGAAAATAAAAACACAAATAAACACATGGGACCTAATTAAACTTAAAAGCTTTTGCACAGCAAAGGAAACCATAAACAAGACAAAAAGACAACCCTCAGAATGGGAGAAAATATTTGCAAATGAAGCAACTGACAAAGGATTAATCTCCAAAATTTACAAGCAGCTCATGCAGCTCAATATCAAAAACACAAACAACCCAATCAAAAAATGGGCAGAAGACCTAAATAGACATTTCCCCAAAGAAGACATACAGATGGCCAACAAACACATGAAAAAATGCTCAACATCACTAATTATTAGAGAAATGCAAGTCAAAACTATAATGAGGTATCACCTCACACCGGTCAGAATGGCCATCATCAAAAACTCTACAAACAATAAATGCTGGAGAGGATGTGGAGAAAAGGGAACCCTCATGCACTGTTGGTGGGAATGTAAATTGATACAGCCACTATGGAAAACACTATGGAGGGTCCTTAAAAAACTAAAAATAGAACTACCACATGACCCAGCAATCCCACTAAGGGGCAAATACCCTGAGAAAACCAAAATTCAAAGAGACACATGAGGACTTCCCTGGTGGTGCAGTGGTTAAGAATCCACCTGCCAATGCAGGGGACATAGGTTCGAGCCCTGGTCCGGGAAGATCCCACATGCTGTGGAGCAACTAAGCCCATGAACCACAACTACTGAGCCTGTGCTCTAGAGACCGTGAACCACAACTACTGAGCCTGTGTGCCACAACTACTGAAGCCCACATGCCTAGAGCCCATGCTCCACAACAAGAGAAGCCACCACAATGAGAAGCCCATGCACCACAATGAAGAGTAGCCCCTGCTCGCCGCAACTAGAGAAAACCCACGCACAGCAACGAAGACCCAATGCAGCCAAAAATAAATAAATAAATAAATAAATTTATTTAAAAAAAAAAAAAAGACACATGCACCCCAATGTTCATTGCAGCACCATTTACAGTAGCCAGGACATGGAAGCAACCTAAATGTCCATCAACAGAGGAATGGATAAAGAGGATGTGGTACATATACAATGGAATATTACTCAGCCATAAAAAGGAACAATATTGGGTCAATCGTAGAGGTGGATGAACCTAGAGAGTGTCATACAGAGTGAAGTCAGTCAGAAAGAGAAAAATAAATATTGTATATTAACGCATATATGTGGAATCTAGAAAAATCTTATAGATGATCTTATTTGCAAAGCAGAAACAGAGACACAGACATAGAGAACAAATGTATGGATACCAAGAGGGACAGGGGGGTGGGAGGAATTGGGAGATTGGGGTTGACATATATACACTATTGATACTATGTATAAAATAGATAATTAATGAGAACATACTGTACAGCACAGGGAACTCAACTTAATGCTCTGTGGTGACCTAAATGGGAAGGAAATCCAAAAAAGAGGAGGTATATGTGTATGTATAACTGTTTCATTTTGCTGTACAGTAGAAACTAACACAACATTGTAAAGCAACTATACTCCAATAAAAATTAATTTTAAAAAAATAAAAGGAAAGAAAAAAATAATAAATATTTTTTCCCAAAAAAAAAAAAAAAAAAGAAGCTTTTGTCTCTGAGCCTCTCACTCACCCTTCTCAACTTGGCCCAGTGGTGCTGGAACTGTGTTCTGCAAATCACATTTCTGTTTTGCCAGCTGGGCTCTGCCAATAAGGGGCATTAGGGGTAAGGACTGGGAGAGGAAAAGAATCTTGCTCTTTCCTATTTCTCCCTGCTTCTGTCAGCATCTGGAGGACTTCTTCACTCTGGAAGGATCAATTAATTGGTTCTAGTTGCAGCTGCAGTTCTAGTTTGCTGCTTTTTTTTTTTTAGACTCTCAGAGCCAACTTTAGCATTCTTCCTCAGAGATACCAGCAGCAGTCCCTCTTCTGAGGTTTGAGTCCTACCTTCTTGGGGTCACTCCTCCAAACTTCTAATTTCTAATAATCCCAACTTTTTCTTTTTGTTCCACAACCCTAGAGGTGATTGCTGCTTCCTGTGGTTACTGCCTCTGGGACACCTGTTCGTTCCCTTTTGCCTTTACAGTTCTCTAATACCTGGTTAGTAACTCTTTATAGCACGTTCTCCCTGCCAAATAGTGGTATGGTTCCTGTTACCTGACTGGATCCCAACTGATACACCTTAATACAGCATATTTATTCTTCAGTCTTGATTTGGTTTTGGTTTTGCTTTTCTTCCATGTTCTCCCCTCAAGCCAAATGAGCAGTTACCCCTCCTCTCATCCTCCAGGACTCTACTCATGTGTCCTTGATGAAGACCTCAGCTCCAACCATTTTCTCCCTCTGAACTCCAACAGTATCACTACCACGAGAAGCCACAACATCTGTGGAATGCACCTTGGCAAGGGCTCAGAAAGCCTGGTTCAAGAACCAGCTCTGCTATTCACTGGGTCTTTTTGAGATTCAGATTTCTTACCTATATAACGCCACTCTTGCATAACTCTGTGTTCTATGTTTCTCATTGGTAAATCCTGTCTCTCCAAGGAGATTATAACTCCTTTAGAGCCAAAAGCTTTGCCTGAAACCATCTTTAGTGCACCCCTTTATCTTTACTATGCCTGGCATCATTTTGCAGGCTAAGAACACAGTGAGGGCTCTTGAAATCCTTTCTAACTAAAACCTCAGAATTTGTGTAAACCAGATTTTTCAAATTGGTGGTCTGGGAACCAAATTCTATCCACAAATATGATTTGTTTGGCCTACAGTGAATTTTTGTTAACTAGTTGTCATCATTTGCCAATTGGGAGATTTTATATACAAATCCAAATTGCATCCTTCAGATTTCACAGATGAGAAAATTTGTGATGAGGAGGTAAAGGAAACTGTCCAATGTCAAGGACTCCATCAAGAGTAAAATGGTCACTCAAATATGAATACCTCTTTTGATTTGGGGGTTCCTGAACCTCCTTGCTTCTGTAAAATGATATCATGAAGGGAGGGTGGGGGAAAGAATGCCATAACAAACGAAAGTTTAAATCTTAAACTATACTTGTCTTTGTCATTTGCCAAATCCTCTCATTTATTATCGATGTACAGCAGGTTTTAATACTCTATGATAAGACTGCCTTAACACTTTTTCAGTGCAATGTTATTTTCAAGTAATTATAAATGATCAACATTTCATTTCACTTGCATTGGCATTCATAATTCACAGAATTCACTGTGATTGATTTTGAAGAAAACTGATACCAAGGTATTTGTTCTCTGTAATGTAACATTAATAGCAGATGTATGATTGAGGGAAATTTTTTCCTGCTGTTTTCATAGCTATCAAAACTCTTGTGGACTGTTCAATAAATGGTGTTGAAACAAATGTATTCCTATAGAAAAAAATTAAGTTTTTCTCTTACACAATACATGCATAGAAATATAACTGCATAAAGAGTGAAGGGAAAATGTAATAAAACTTTTAAATTTTTTTTTTTTTTAATTCTTGGACTCTACTCTCTGTGTTTCTATCCCACATGCTATGCTGTCTCCCTTACTATTCTAATTCCCTGCCGCATTTAAAAGTAATGGCTACTCTTTCTTAAAACTCTTTCACTGCTTAAAACTTTTTCATTGTAATAACAGCAGCCACCATTTACTGAGCACTTACTATGTGCCACACAGTAGGTCAAGTGCTTGATAAATGTATCTTGATTAATACCCAAGAGAAGCTTTGAAAGTAATATTATCCCCATTTTACAGAGAAAAACAGCAGAGGCTCCAAGACGATAAACAGATTGCCATCAATGACACTGCCAATGCCTGGTGGTGCCAGTGTTACTGACATAATACCCTCTCTCTCAGTGTTCTTCCTTCCTCTGTTTCCTCTACCTTTTGCCTCCTTCACAGGCCCCTCTTCTTCTGCTGGACCCCAACATGCTGGTGTTTTCCAGCCTTCCATCTTCACCCATGTCACTGTGAGCCTAACTTGCCAACTGTACATGTGCATTCCAACCTCTCTCTTAAGCTCCAGTCAGTACCTAGTTGTAGTGAAAAGTGGGATCTGGAGCCCAGTGATACTGGATCAGCCCCTTCCCAGCTATATGACCTTAGACAAGGTACTTAATCTTTCCAGGCTTCATTTTCTCATCTAGAAATAGGATAATAGAGCTGATTCCAAGGGTTAAATGAGACAGTACAGTTAAAGCAATTGGCACTTAATACATATTCAATAAATATTGGCTATTATTATTATTATTTCAAACTGTCTGGATCATCCCAACGTAAGTATCCCAATACCCCTTCAAACACAACGTGTCTGCAACAGAGGCTTCATTTCCTCTTATGAGCTGCCCCTCCCCTGCCTTCTCTTTTATGGTGAATGGTGCTGCCACTCTTCACCAATTCACTCAAATCAGAAGTCTAGGTAACTCCTGCACTCTCCTAGGAGTTAGAAGAAAAATTGCCCCAATTTTTTAATCTAACTCTAGAATCTATCATCCATACTTGTATAAGAGGGGTAACTTTCTAAACTTCAAATCTGTTCACTTCCGCCCACCTCATTTAAACTCCCTCAGTGGATCACTACGATCTTTGGAATGAGGTGCAAATGTCTCAGCAGAGCACATACAACCTTTCAATATCCAGTCTCTGCTGATTCTCCAGTCTCACTTCCCACCCCCTCCATAACCCAAGGAGACAAAACTGTCGCCCTGAACAGACACTTGTTTTTTATGCCTTAATATGCCGGCAAATGCAGTTTCCAGGAGTTAAAAGTGCCCTCCTGGCTAACTCTTTCCTGCCCTTCTAAGTGCCACTCATACATGCTTCTTTCCACATTTTCAACAGCTCCTGAAGTCTGTTTGGCATCCTCCTCTGGGTGGCCCTCACAGCCTGCCCTTGCCTCTCCGTTAGCGCTTTCACAGAGGACCCTCACTGCTGGTTTGCTGCTCAGTGTCACTTCCTAGACTCTATGATTCCTGAGCTGAGTTTATCAACTCTGCAACCGGCATCAGGACAGTATCTGAGAAGCACTTGACAAGTGAAACTCTGCAAAGAAGCCAACTAAGTTCTGAGATGAAAAGTAGACATGTTGGTGGCACAATTGCAAATGTCTGTGCAAACACAAAATTAGAGTGCTGAGGACAACTTTGCAAGTCTAATCGAATCCTTTTAATTGGCATGTGAGAACTAGAGAATTTAGGAAGGTTACGTGACTTATTCAAGTTCCTACAGCTGTTCATACAGTCCAGGTTCATCCTTGAACACCAGTTTGGGCGAGGTAAGTGATCTAAACCTATGCCTCAAACTAGAACACAACTGCCCTCCAAGCTTACATAAATAATTTACTTACTTCTAATTTGTCATGTTACAGAAAAGCTCTTGGACAGTTTGGAGACATACTTAAAAGGAAAAAGACTTTCGTTTTCTTACAGCTAATGAAGGAATCCTACAATGGTGGATGACAGAGATTGTGAGGTTGGGCGGTTGTATGAAAGCTGAGAAGAGACAGGCTAAAACGCCTAGAAAGATTAGTATTTAAAGGTCTGCTATTAGATCTGGTGCATTTTCTGGGAGTGAATTACAAATCTGCCTGCAAGCTACTCGGCAGCCAACACAGAAAGGTGGGTAGGATCTACTCTTCAATCACAATGTATGATAAAAACAAACCAGTGGTTCAGGAGAAACATTCCTGATGCTGAAATCTAAAAGGAATTTCTCCCATGGGACTTTGTGAAGGAAAAAATATGTGAAACAGAGTAAACAATGTCTTTAAAATAATTCTGAGTTTCAGACTGTCATCTTGTATTATATTATTCAATGCAGGCCCAAAGCCTAAAAAAGTGCAGTTCAGGAAAATTGTTGGGATTGGGTAGAGGGCAAAATGATACGGACAACATATACGCTTTGGCACAAAAGAGTCTGCGCGCTTCATGAGGGCAGGCAGCCCCTGTCTTGTTCACTGTTTTGCTCCTTGGAGCACCATCTACTATAGTGGAGAGGCTCAATGGTTCAAATGTCCAACAAAACACCAAATGAACAAATCTACATAAACAGTTCATACCTGAGTCAGTCAAGCGGGAAAAGTAAGATGTGAGAAGTTACAGCTTTTCAAGGCAGAACCAGGTTATTGACTGGGATCCCAGCAGACATCAGTTTCAGGCCCTACACTGGTATGCAAAGAATTTGAACAACAGCTTCAGAAGAAACATTTCAAGTTTGCAGTTAATACTAAATTGGAAGAGACAGCAAATAATGAGAAACAAAGCAGGCAGATAAAAGGGTTTTAGAAATTTCAAGTACCTACCCAGCTAATAAATGCAAATGAAGTTCAGTGCAGATAAGCACAGAATTATGAGTCTGGAAGCAAAGAAGAAAAAGGAGGACTATCTGCTTAATGGAAATGAGCTGCACGGTGCTGACCAGGAATGAGATCTGGGGAATTATTACAGGAGAAATCCCTCAAGCTTTCAACCCACTTTGCCGCAATGGAAAAGAAACACGATGATGAGCTATATTAAACCACAATACACGACTATCGAGTCACGCTCCACATTGGGTGAAAATGAAACCAAAGCAAGGAAAGAATAAGATTTTTTTAAAAATTTAAACTGTCATTCTGTTCAGGGCAGGACCATGATCTTTTTTTTAATCTCAACCTTCAGCTATTGTCCTCTGCACATTTACTGGAAGGTGTTTCTTTGTGGTTTGCTTGCATTCTCTGTCATTTTCTATGCTGTTCCACAATTATTCAAGGGTCCGCAGAATACGGCCATCATACCTGATAGCAGGAGCCATCACTGTAAAAAATCAGAAGACATGTGGATTACAGAGGTTGAGTGGCTCCTTCTGCCAAAGCCTTACATTTTCCTTTTTCTTCTTTTTAATTGTTTGGTCAAAACAAGAATCATAGATTCATAGCTTTTAAAGCTAGAAGGCATTCTAAGTACACCTTTATGAGCCTCCTAACGATAGCCACTATTACTAGCACCACGTTACACCTGAATGTCTCAGACTCAGGGGTCCAGTCATGTCAACCGACCGCATTTCACGCCACTCTAGAACTATTCGAGTCAAACAAACTCAACACAAGGTTGAAGGAGACAGGTGTGATGGACGGAATACCTAAAGGCTTTCCTGGGTGAAAACAGTTCTCCCTACTCTTGCTGTGGTTCCTGAAATCCCGTATTCATTCATTCAACAACTATTTCCTGGATCCCTCCTATGGGCTAAGTACCGTTCTAAGTAGTGATGATATAACAGTAAACAAAAGAGACAATACCCTTGTCTTCACTGAGCTTAAATTCTAGTGAAAGGAGAGAAGCAATAAACAAATAAACATGGAAATGAGGTGGACACTCTCAAGTAATGGGAAGTGCTAGGAAGGTATAAACTGGATGACATGGAAAAAAAAACCCAGAGAGGGGTAAGGGGGACAAGTTAAGGAGAATGGTCAAGAAAGACCATTCTAAGGAGGTGACATCTAAGGACTGGAGGACTTGAAGAATGAGAAGCCCATAGGGAAACTCCATGACAAAATACAATTATGACTCCAAGAGGTTAAGGCATTGAAAAAAATTATTATTTGCTAAAATCTCATTCTGAATTAATTTGGCAGACTTTTTTTAATCCAATCACCTTGTAAAACTGTGTTTAAAAAAAAAGAAAAAGAAAAAAAACGAGAATAGATTACATTAAATATGGGAGAAGGATACAATGGGTTAGGAACACAGGATTCAGATTAACGAGCAGGTCCTCAACCTTGGTGAAGGAGAAAACAAGAGACAATGTTTACTGAAAGGGATAGAAAGCTTAAAAGATAGAAAGATTTCAAGAAAGATTTCAAGCAATTATCAGAGCATGCTCCACTAGATTTAGCCACATTTTACTCAATAACAATCTTACTTCAGAAATGGCATTTTCGGGCTTCCCTGGTGGCGCAGTGGTTGAGAATCTGCCTGCCAATGCAGGCGACACAGGTTCGAGCCCTGGTCTGGGAAGATCCCACATGCCGCGGAGCGACTAAGCCCGTGAGCCACAATTACTGAGCCTGCGCGTCTGGAGCCTGTGCTCCGCAACAAGAGAGGCCGCGACAGTGAGAGGCCCGCGCACCGCGATGAAGAGTGGCCCCTGCTCGCCGCAACTAGAGAAAGCCCTCGCACAGAAACGAAGACCCAACACAGCCAAAAAATAAATATAAATAAATAAATAAATTTATAAAAAAAAAAAAAAAAAAGAAATGGCATTTTCTTCATCTAATCAGTGACTTCTACATAGGTAACTTATATAAACTGATAGTGGTTCAATTTTCTTTTGAAATAGGAAAAGCTGTAGAATACCATGGGCACAGCCTCTAAGATGACCCTCATTGATCCCAGCCTCCTGATATTCGTGACTTTATGTAATCCCTTCTCCTGAGTATAGGTTGGATCTAGACACTCACTTCTGTAAATAGGATGCAGAAAAAGGGGTAAGATGTCACTTCCAAGATTAAGTTGCAAAGAGACTGTGGCTTCCATGGTGCATGCCTTCTCTTACTCGCTCTGCCAGAAGTCAGACACCCTGATGTCAGCTGCCTTATGGAGATGCCCGTGGGGCAAGAAACTGAGGGAGGACTCAATCCTGCCAACAACCACATAAGCAAGTTTAGCAGATCCTCTCCCAGTTGAGCCTTCAGATAACACTGCATTCCCAGCCCGCACTTTAATTGCAGCCTTGTGAGAGAAGCTGAGGCAGAGGCTTCCAGCTAAGCCATGTATGGATTCCTGCTCACAGAAACTGGGAGATAATAGATGTTTATTGTATTAGGCTGCTAAGTTTGGGGGTAATGTGTTACACAGCAATAGATAACTAATATGTACACCACGAAAGCACTTTCAGATTGTATTCTGTCTCCCTTTGACATTTTCTACTTTCACCCAACCCTACTTATACTGTAAAATTCTATCTTCCCCATGCCTCCTTGAGCATCTGCTGAAGATTGGGACTGGGGTGAGGCTGCATGCAAAGGTAGCAAGTTAAAGGACAATAACAACAGTGGGCCATTAAATTCCAAGTCATTCTTCATATAATCTCATAACATTGCATGGGATATTAACAAACCCTAGCAAAGTATCTGTTGTCTATAATTTAAATTATTTGTTCAACTAGTCAGAACTTGATGATTTTCTTTCCTGGGGTTAGTTTGGGGCATCCCTAAGCTCAGGTAACCAAGGGATATGATACCCTCTCCACTTAAAGAGAAACACATCTGCAGCCCCCCCCCACCAATTGAGGGTATTACAGACAATCTCTCCTTTAGCAACTCTTTCTTGGTAGCCCCCTGAAGTTCCCAGCTTGACTCTGCCACACACAGAGACAAATAAAATGTGATAAACTCCCAGCTAACACCAGCAAAGAAAATTAAATCACTTAAGATTATTAAGAGTTTGTAATTTGAATTGAATTACTTTTGGATTAAATACCATCATTTCTCTTAATATAAACTCAAGTTTATTTGGGTGAACCAAAGAGGAGCTCTTATTATATCTAAGTGAATAACACCCTCCTTGCTTATCTTTGAAAAACTAAGGAATTTCTCTAGAACACTGTTCGAGGTTGCTCCTATAATCCCAAAATAAATACAATACTGATTAAAAGAGACAGCCCCTATATAGTACTGCCACTGGCTATTAGCAACAAGGTGCTACATAGTAGGTCTTCTTGAGCACAGCAACCACAGTGATATCAGGCTTTTCAAATTCAGAGAGACAGTTCTGGATTACAGAGAGCTTCCAAATATAAAGACAAAAAAATACACTTAAAAGACTTTGGAAAGCATTTCTCCCTTGCCCCATGGCCTCACCATGGAGGGAACCAGTCCAACAGGGGCAATCCAAAGGAGGAAAGCCTAAGAGAACATTCCTACTTCCACCTCTTTGTTTTAACCTTTCCACAACATTGGCCTACATAAAAATCAATACATGCGCCAACCTTTCAACATGAACAGTTCTCTTAAATAGGCTTCCATTCTGGGAACAGCCATAGATTTAAGCCCAAACTCTCCGCTGCAGCACCACTGAGTGCCAAGTAGGAATACCTAAATTAGAATTTGGCCCTAACAATACTGATCCTCTTCGCCACCACTTAAAATTTACCTTCATAAATGGAACTTAATGGGAAGCAATGGCAAAACGCTTTTCCTGTAAACCTCCCCTTGATGTATTTCATTTATGAATGAAGAAATCTAATTTCAATTTTAAGGTTTCCTTTACCAGATTCAAAAGAAGTTCAGGCATATACTTTTTAATCTATGCCCCTTACATTTATATTGATAACCCTCATTCTCACCTTTCTAAGAATTCTTTCCAGCATTTAGATTTTAAATCTCTTTTTTAGTGAAAATCACAATATTATCTCCTGGGTTAAAGTTTGGGAAGCACTTAAAAATATAAATATATATATATACAGTTACTTTCCACTTTAACATCAGTACTGCTAGATAGTATTTGCTTTGTTGAAAAAAGATGACAGCAAAGCCTCAAATTCTAGCGGAAGCCCCAGAGACTACCTTCTCCAACTCCCTAGTGTATTGAGTCATTAGGAGTTTTTTAAAGTTAGTATTCATCTTTTCTCTTATGTTTGAATGCTGCACATAGTTGCTTTGTGTTCTACTGAGCCTTAGTGCTCAGGTATTTATAAAAACAAAATGTTTGAAAAGATAGTGATCCAAGGGATCATGCCTATACCAAGCACAAGGAGCACAAAAGGACAAAGTGAGACAGAGACAATGGTCTTCTCAAATGTATTAAAGTTGCTAAGCTATAAATAAAATGAAAAAATAGGAGGGTTGATGTAATGTGTTTTTCTGAAGACAAAATTAATTATGCTATTTGCCTGTACACCTTTGTAGTACTTATCTTTTTATTCATCAGATTGTTGGTTGTGCTTGTTATGCACTCTTTAAAAATAAAAATTATTCCAGCTTTCATCAAAACTGGCAGTATTCTCCATAATGTGCAAAATTCTTTATCTTTACAGGGAAAAGCTTGTGAGAGAGTCACTGAATTTAAAGATTACAGGATGAAAGGAGAAATTGTTATAGAAATTTCCTTATATCCACACTACTGACTTTTAAGAAAAGCAACACTACATTCATTTGAAAGAAATATCCATATAAATAATACTTTATTCATGATACAGAATAATGAACATGTTGGTCAGAATAATCAATTCTGATTTTGGTGTACCAAAATTAATTTTGGTGTACCAAATTAAGATGCTGAATGCTTTAATGTTTTCATCTTATAAAATTATTTAACATTCTTCATTAACCTTTCCTGAGAAGCTCCCAAAAATATATCTACATTAGACTGCACAACCCCTTAAAGGTATAATTTCATTAAGTTTTTTATAAAATAATTCTATACTCTATAAATAAAAACGATTTTAAAATCTGTCCTTCACAGGAGAAAGAACTTGCGAGACCCAAAAAAATTCTGTAGTTTAATAGTATTCTACCAATGTTAATTTCTTAGTTTGATACATGTACCGTGGTTATATAAGATGTTACCATGGGGGGAAGCAGGGTGAAGGGTGTACAGAAACTCTCTGTACTATCTTTGCAAGTCTTCTGCAAATTTAAAATTCCTTAAAAACAAAAGTTTTTTAAGAAAAGCATCCTTTGAATTTCAATTTAAGATAGGCAATTGGAGAAGAAAAACTTCCAAGATTTTATTTGGAACCTATTCCTAAACATGCAATTAACAAAGAACACGTGTTCTCAGTTGACTTCTGACATTAAGTCTATTTTATAGTTCTAGAGGCCACACTAAGGCAAAGGGGTTACCACTCCAACATGAGCACAACATATTTGTGTTCTCACTCAGACCACGGCCTTTCAAAGTCTCTGTAAATCAAGACCTATTTTCAATCACAGAAAAGTAAGAGAAGCAGTTATTTCCAGAATGAAATTATCCAAACCAGTAAAGCATTTTAAAAAGCACATATTATGAAAATTCTGTATTCATGGAACAGAGCAGAATATTGAACTTACCTGTCTATGTTCATTACTTACATGGAAATGTTACATTCAAAACTAATATCTATCTTAACTCATGAGAATTTTGAAGGCTTTGTGACTGGCCGACATGTTACGTAATCCCTTAGTAATAGTGAAATTTCATTAGACCAAAGTGTAATGGTGTCGACACATTGGCCCAATGAAGAAACCCATTGTCAGCTCAAACCCAATGTGGAAATCACTCTTCCTAGCGAAAAAAACGAAGGAGCCCATAACCCTCCTCTCCACGTCAGCACAGAGGTAAACAAGAAGATGACTCAGATGGAAATGGAAAAATGCATAACTGAGAAAATGGCATTTTCTGTTATTATCTGATAATAACAGATACAAACATTTCACAGTGTATCAAAGAAAGCAAACCACAGAAGCAATACAGATGATGGAGGCACAAGGGATGAAATCTTTACTTTGAGTAACTGTAGATACAATGAAAATTTTCTGCAATTAATAAAAAAAAGTCTGGTAACAGGAGGGTTCTGATCCCAGCACAAATGAATAATGGGACAAGACAGAATAGCTCAGAGAGAAGAGGGCATGCAGAAACTGAACAACAAACAGGAAAAATGGGAACCAGACCATAAGAGAAACAGTTCCCATGGTAATCAGAGATACAAATTAAGAGTCATCGATTCCTAGCAGGAGGGGCTAGAAATGAATCGCTGAGTGTCCTGTTATATCATTTGATATTTTTGTTTAATATACTTGCACTTAAACCAATACTATATAAGTGTATGCGACTCAGATTCCACAGTATATGTTCTATCATTCTCAGTAACTTTATTGTCTTAAACTTGACTTAAAGAAACTCTCCAGGTCTTTATAATCCTGCCTGGTTGCTGGACAGAGTGACCACACTGACGATGTGTTCACTCTGTGCCTGGAGGGGCCCAGGTGGGCAGGCAGGTAATAGGATGACCTGCCACTCACCCTCCAATATAGAATGGTACTCTAACAAGCCTTCTTTCTGGGTGCTACAAACCAAATGTCACTCATGTGGCTACGTTTTACTTTTAAAATGAAGTAGCAATTGCCACCAGGCTCACAGGAGCATATTGAAGTGTTCATTTTTAAAGAGAACTTTTTGAGATTTATCCATGTTATGGATTGCCTGTCCATTATTATACTTAATAACATTGGATATATATTACAGATGTTATTTTGTATAAATATTTCAGAATTAAAAAGGACTCTACTGAAAGTTCTAAAATGTCATTTATATATATATTTACATTTGTATGTGTATATATACATATATACACATACAAAACAATATATATTAGCTTTCATATTTGCTCTTCCAAAATCATTTTTCCGAAAATATTTCCTTTTAACTCTGCAGTCCTTCAAAGAGGCAGCTAAAACGTACTGCATGTTATCTTAGTTTTAAGTACTCAATATAAAAATCACAAAACTCTCTGCAGTATCACACTGAATCAGTGAAAGAGAGAATAAAGAACAACTTTCGAAACATTGCAGTAATTCCACAGTTCATAAAAGTTGTATACTTTATTAAGATTTCAACATAAATCAATGTTAGTAAAGATAACTATTTTTTAAATCCATTCAATCATAAATGTACTACATGTGTAGATTATAGTTCATTACACAGGTCCCAGAAGTTCTGAGCATGCACTGAAATAAAATGAACACTTGCATCATTTTCTTCTCACTTTCATGACTTGAGGTTAATTGTAAGCTTCTAAAAACAATCTAGGCTTCACTTGAACTAGCTTCAAATGAGAGGCCAGCAATAAAACAAGCAAGCGTTTTTAGCTAGAGGTCTGGTTTCAATGAACGAGTATAAAAACACTCATTCTTTCATTCCTTGAAGCATTTTTTTAAAACCAAATAATTTAGTAAAGGCATTTGGCCTGCTTTCCTAAAAGAAGTGTAGGTGCTCAGAAAATCAAGCCATAATGGAACTGGGGGATATTTTAGTGAAATGTAAAATCATTAGACTAGTCCAGAGTACAACTCACACTTGCCCAAAATATCTCCATATCTTCATAGTCCCCAGGAGGGAAGACCCTACCAGAAGGGGGAAGTAGAAGAACAAAAGAGGTCCAAACGGTGGACTCATGAACTTTCTGAGCACTCACCATTGTTATTCAACAAATACTTGCTGAACGCATATGTGTTTGGCACTAGGCTACAAGGAAACAGTGATGAGACAAACAGTATACTAGTACCTTCCTCCTAGGGTTGACACCTAGTAGGAAAGGCAGACAACAAACCAAATATTTGATTTACCCTTCTGATAATGGCTAGGAAGAAGAATTTGGGAAGGAATTTTTCGAGCCTGGACAGAAGGTTCAAATACATTTAGGGAGGCAGGGCAAGTAAAGAGAGGAACATCCATCTCCTTAAATAGTAACAATGATATGAAACCAAAAACAGGTTCTATTTGGAGAGATCCTTCTGTGTTAGAAAGTAGTTCAATGAGCATGATCCCATTTAATTGTCAGAGCCCTGCAGGGGAAGGGGAAGGTAGGTTTTATTGTCTCAGTTATTCAGACTAGGAAACTGAGGCCCAGAGAGTAAAAGGACTCCCTTAAGGTGTCACCAACTAAACCTCTATGGATGGTCTCCACTGTGCTGAACCCAATGTGGATCATACACCCTCACAACACAATGAGAGGAGTTTGCTGGGCCACCTGGATGACAGGGGTGCAGCCGAGGCCATTTCCAGGAAACTTCCTCAGGACCAGGACATCCCTCCTTCAATAACCTGGAAAGTGTGAGAGTAGGCATCTCTTCCTTCTGAGGTCCAGAGAGGAAAATATCTCACTCCAGAGTCCTGGAGACCCAAGCAAAGCAGAAGAATCTCTTACAAATGTACTTTGTCAAAAAGAGACCAAGTAAAATTATTTCAAAATATGATGTAACTTCATGATAACATAAAAAACTTAGAGAACAGAGCAGCAAGCACATTCTCTCTCTCTTATTGACTATTTTCTTCAAGGAAAATTAATCTGGCCAAAACAGCTTCCTGTATCTACCATTCCATACTGAAACGAGGACTTTTCCTTCTCCCACCACCATCTCCTCCAAAACTGGAGCACTGGATGAGACTGGCAGGTAACTGAGTAACCTTTGGGTTTTTCTTTTCTTCTTATAAAACCATCCTGCTGCACACATCTCAGCAATGTGTCTGTCTTCTTTCTATCAAAAGCAGCTCTATAGGGACTTCCCTGGTGGTGCAGTGGTTAAGAATCCACCTGCCAATGCAGAGGACACGGGTTCGAGCCCTGGTCCGGGAAGATCCCACATGCCGCGGAGCAACTAAGCCCGTGCACCACAACTACTGAGCCTGCGCTCTAGAGCCCGTGAGCCACAACTACTGAAGCCAGTGCCTAGAGCCCATGCTCTGCAACAAGAGAAGCCACCACAATGAGAAGTCCGGACACCGCAATGAAGAGTAGTCCCCGCTCGCCACAACTAGAGAAAGCCCGTGAGCAGCAACGAAGACCCAACGCAGCCAAAAATAAATAAATAAGTAAATGTATTAAAAAAAAAAAAAAGCAGCTCTATAAAATCGAAATACAATGTAAAAGATGACCTCAAGCGAGGCTCTGTGGTTTGGCTATAAAAGAGGTGGTGGTGCTGGGCATGTAGTTCCACCCCAACCCGTGGTCCCAGCTCCCTGAGAGCTTTGCAGGACTGCAGTGTGGCAAAGAGTTAACAGTAAATGAAAGGAGATGGGAAAGGGGGAGAAGGAGAGAGTTAGGTTGCAATTTCCTTGTGTGCACTGAGCCTGAGCATTTTCCATTTCAACTGAATATGAAGAATCATGGCCTTGTTTTAAGGATTTAAGAAAAAGAAGACAGTTTAAAACCAAATGCCTGCTCTCTGCTATGGCAGTTCCACTGGCAGGCTGTAATTTGTCAGGGAGAGATAATGAAAATGCAGTTATGTTTGTGAAATCCATGGGCTGTTTATCAGCTAGGTAAAGCCCAAAGATACAGGTAGCAGCAAATCTTTCTGACTGGAAAAAATCTCTCAACGGTGTAAAAGAAAAAGAGAAATTCCCACTGTTTTAATATAAAATATAGTTGCATTTCATTTTTCTATAGGTTATTCTGAAGGAAAGGGAAGAGGTTAATAGAGGAAAAGAAAGAATCTGTAGGACAATAGGAATGTTTCATAGCACATACAGAAGGAACATGAATGTGCATTTCTCAAAAAGAGACATTTCCATTCATGCCCTGACATATGTTTAGCCCATAATTTGGAGGCAAACACCACAAATGACAGTTCTGAGCAAATCACTCCTTTGATACTAGGATCGCATCAACCAAAAACCTTCTTTGGGGGGAAAAGGTACTGTAATCAATGCAAGCAGTAATTTGTTACATTTGGGAATTTTTTTTTCTTGTCATTCTTGGCTTTTCTGGAAGAATCGAGTTCTCAGTAAAACCTCACCCTTATCTGAAAGTATTAAATGAGCATTCACTAGTTTTGTAGTGAGAAATAATGTACGCAGATATAAATGTGATAGGCTCCTTAAAAGCCATGTAAAGCAAATTCTGAAAATTACTTCTTATTCTCAGATATTGGTATTTACTTCTGAGCTTCCAGTTTCTAAGCTGTATGTTTTACTCTGAGATACAGTCTTGCTTCATCTTTTCAATGTCAGTATGTTAGTCTTCAATTAAATCAATAATGATGAATATAGAGCTTATTTAGTAATAAACAGAAGGTACATGCACAGACTACAAAAACACCATGTAAATACATCTCAGAATAGAGCAGCGCTAAATTACCATTTCAGCATATCTTGCAACCAGACTGCATAACACTAAAGAGACTGGAGTGAAATGACATTTTCAGACCAGGGTTTCCCTGCATGGTTTCCAACCTGATCAGTGTCTGCACTGTTTAAATGAAAAGAGGAAAACACATAAATCGTATGCTTTTTCTCTAGCTTAAATATCCCTTACGGGTATTTCATTCTCTGTAACCTTAAGTGAGCTTCAAAAGCGAATTCAGCCATCAGCATCCAGCCACATGAATAACAGACCATGCTAGCTTTCTATCTTCTGATTCTTTGGGGAAATACTTGCTCCCTGGACTCACACAGTGCAATTTTACTAAGCTCCTAAAAGGATTGGGGTGTTTCTCCTTCACAGGGTCCTTGTCAGGATTCAAGGCAGCAATTCCCTTAAAGAACATCACACAGCACCGCACGTATATCAAGCACTCACTGAATCGTGTTATTTTTGGTATTATCATAATTAGTGATTTTTCTAGTTATTTTCTCTAGATCAGAATTTCTCATTCAAAATGTTGTAACACATCCAGAGAAGGACTGCCACAAAGGAAACTGCAATGATTTTTAGCGGACTTGCGTTCAAATTTTGGCTTCACCATTTAACAAGCATGCAACCTTGGTTAAGTTACTATAACTCACTGAGCTTCAGTTTACTTATCTGTGCAACGGAGGTGGTAATACTTATTTCATGGGTTTGGTGTCAGGATTGGATAATAAAACTCCTCACCCCAAGAGGCAGTATAGCAGACAAATATAGAGCATGGAAACTGGGTACAAATGCTAGTGCTGCCAATTACTGTGTAAGCTTGAGCATTCTTTATCTCTGACTCCGTTTCCTTACCTGTAAAACGGGCATAGTGGAGTGAATGTGCCTAATATGGCTGTTGTGAGTACTGGATGAGTTATAAATAACTTCCAGAAATGTGTCTGGAGGTTATAATGATAGCTGCCATTTTTTCATTTAGCAATGAGATATTTATGGAGCAACTACTGTGTATCTGTCACTGTGCTAGTCACTGAGGACACAAAAAACAGACATGATCCCTGTGTCTATAAAATTTAAAGTCTAATGGGGAGATAAACACTATTCCAATAATCACATAGATAAATGTTTACTTATGAACTGAGATATGTGCTTGGAAGAAAGCAAACAGTTTTATGAAAGCATAATTAAACACAGGAGTCTTCACTGGGGAGGAGGCATTTGAGCCGAGAGCTGAAGGACGAGGAGTTAATTAGGCAAAGGACGGGGGACGTAGATGCAGGGAAAAGGAGCTGTATGTGCAAAGGTCTTGTAGTGAGGGAGCATGTTGCACCAGAGGAAACAACTGCAGACCAGAGCTGAGCCTGGCAAGGTATGTGGGGGCCACACCATGCAGGGCTTGGGGGCCCGGGTGAGGATTTGGGATTTCATCCTAAGAGATAAGGAAACTTTGCAGGAATTTAAGCATTGGAAGGCAAGGGGTTGTGACACGATGGGATTTGCATCTTAGGAAGATCTTGCTGACTGATAAACAATTTGGACACAGGCATAAGTATATTCAGGAGACCAGTTAGGAGGCTATGGTGGATGGGTCTAGAGCTGGTGGTAGAGATGGAATAAATGGGAACATTTAGTGAATTTAGTCTGGGGTCTGTTAAGAGTGCACAGTGGCACTTAGCTCCCTTTCCTTTGCCTATCATTGCCTAGCACAGTTCTCCTGTACCTAAAACAAGGACACAGATACAGACAGACATGTATGATTAGCTATGAAGTGGGACGTGACCTAAGGATGGTCTGGGTCTGAAAGAAAGAGTAGAATGACAGGAGCAAGCTACAGCAAGCACTTTTTTTTTTTTTTAACATCTTTATTGGAGTATAATTGCTTTACAATGGTGTGTTAGTTTCTGCTATATAACAAAGGGAACCAGCTATACATATATATATATATATATCCCCATATCTCCTCCCTCCTGCGTCTCCCGCCCACTTTCCCTATCCCACCCCTCTAGGTGGTCACAAAGCACTGAGCTGATCTTGTTGTGCTATGCAGCTGTTTCCACTAGCTATCTATTTTACATTTGGTAGTGTATATATGCCCGTCACTCTCTCACTTCATCCCAGCTTACCATTCCTACTCCCCGTGTCCTCAAGTCCATTCTCTATGTCTGCATCTTTATCATCTTTATTCCTGTCCTGCCCCTAGGTTCTTCAGAACCTTTTTTTTTCTTTTTTTAGATTCCATATATATGTGTTAGCATATGGTATTTGTTTTTCTCTTTCTGACTTACTTCACTCTGTATGACAGACTCTAGGTCCATCCACCTCACTACAAATAACTCAGTTTCGTTTCATTTTATGGCTGAGTAATATTCCATTGTATATATGTGCCACATCTTCTTTATCCATTCACCTGTCAATGGACACTTAGGTTGCTTCCATGTCCTGTCTATTGTAAATAGAGCTGAAATGAACATTGTGGTACATGACTCTTTTTGAATTATGGTTTTCTCAGGGTATATGCCCAGTAGTGGGATTGCTGGGTCATATGGTAGTTCTATTTTTAGTTTTTTAAGGAACCTCCATACTGTTCTCCATAGTGGCTGTATCAATTTACATTCCCACCAACAGTGCAAGAGGGTTCCCTTTTTCTCCACACCCTCTCCAGCATTTATTTTTTGTAGATTTTTTGATGATGGCCATTCTGACTGCTGTGAGGTGATATCTCATTATAGTTTTGATTTGCATTTCTCTAATGATTAGTGATGTTGAGCATTCTTTCATGTGTTTGTTGGCAATCTGTATATCTTCTTTGGAGAAATGTCTATTTAGGTCTTATGCCCAGTTTTGGATTGGGTTGTTTGCTTTTTTGATATTGAGCTGCATGAGCTGCTTATAAAATTTGGAGATTAATCCTTTGCCAGTTGCTTCATTTGCAAATATTTTCTCCCATTCTGAGGGCTTTTTGTCTTGTTTATTGTTTCCTTTGCTATGCAAAAGCTTTTAAGTTTCATTAGGTCCCATTTGTTCATTTTTGTTTTTATTTCCATTACTCTAGGAGGTGGGTCAAAAAGGATCTTGCTGTGATTTATGTCATAGTGTGTTCTGCCTATGTTTTCCTCTAAGAGTTTTATAGTGTTTGGCCTTAGATTTAGGTCTTTAATCCATTTTGAGTTTATTTTTGTGTATGGTGTTAATAAGTGTTCTAATTTCACTCTTTTACATGCAGCCGTCCAGTTTTCCCAGCACCACTTACTGAAAAGGCTCTTTTTTTCTCCATTGTATATTCTTGCCTCCTTTATCAAAGATAAGGTGATCATATGTGCGTGGGTTTATCTCTGGGCTTTCTATCCTGTTCCACTGATTTATAGTTCTGTTTTTGTGCCAGTACCATACTGTCTTGATTACTGTAGCTTTGTAGTATAGTCTGAAATCCAGGAGCTTGATTCCTCCTGCTCCGTTTTTATTTCTCAAGATTGCTTTGGCTATTCGGGGGTCTTTGGTGTTTTCATACAAATTGTGCAATTTTTTCTTCTAGTTCTGTGAAAAATGCCATGGGTAGTTTGACAGGCATTGCATTGAATCTGTAGATTGCTTTGGGTAGTATAGTCATTTTCACAATGTTGATTCTTCCAATCCAAGAACATGGTATATCTCTCCATCTGTTTGTATCATCTTTAATTTCTTTCATCAGTGTCATAGTTTTCTGCATACAGATCTTTTGTCTCCTTAGGTAGGTTTATTCCTAGGTATTTTATTCTTTTTGTTGCAATGGTCAATGGGAGTGTTTCCTTAATTTCTCTTTCAGATTTTTCATCATTAGTGTATAGGAATGCAAGAGATTTCTGTGCATTAATTTTGTATCCTGCTACTTTACCAAATTCATTGATTAGCTCTAGTAGTTTTCTGGTAACATCTTTAGGATTCTCTATGTATAGTATCATGTCATCTGCAAACAGTGACAGCTTTACTTCTTCTTTTCCAATGTAGATTCCTTTTATTTCTTTCTCTTCTCTGATTGCTGTGGCTAAAACTTCCAGAACTATGTTGAATAATAGTGGTGAGAGTGGACAACCTTGTCTTGCTCCTGATCTTAGAGGAAATGGTTTCACTTTTTCACCATGGAGAACGATGTTGGCTGTGGGTTTGTCATATATGGCCTTTATTATGTTGAGGTAAGTTTCCTCTGTGCCTACTTTCTGGAGGATTTTTATCATAAATTGGTGCTGAATTTTGTCGAAAGCTTTTTCTACATCTATTGAGATGATCATATGGTTTTTCTCCTTCAATTTGTTAATATGGTTTATTACATTGATTGATTTGCATATATTGAAGAATCCTTGCATTCCTGGGATAAACCCCACTTGATCATGGTGTAAGATTCTTTTAATGTGCTGTTCTATTCTGTTTGCTAGTATTTTGTTGAGGATTTTTGTATCTATGTTTATCAGTGATGTTGGCCCTTAGTTTTCTTTCTTTGGGACATCTTTGGTTTTGTTATCAGGGTGATGATAGCCTCATAGAATGAGTTTTGGAGTGTCCCTCCCTCTGCTATATTTTGGAAGAGTTTGAGAAGAATAGGTGTTAGCGCTTCTCTAAATGTTTGAGAGAATTCACCAGTGAAGCCATCTGGTCCTGGGCTTTTGTTTGCTGGAAGATTTTTAATCACAGTCTCAATTTCAGTGCTTGTGATTGGTCTGTTTATATTTTCTATTTCTTCCTGTTTCAGTCTCAGAAGGTTGTGCTTTTCTAAGAATTGGTCCATTTCTTCCAGGTTGTCCATTTTATTGGCATATAGTTGCTTGAGTAATCATTCATGTTCCTTTGTATTTCTGCAGTGTCAGTTGTTACTTCTTTTTCATTTCTAATTCTATTGATTTGAGTCTTCTCCCTTTCTCTTGATGAGTCTAGCTAATGGTTTATCAATTTTGTTTATCTTCTCAAAAAACCAGCCTTTAGTTTTATTGGTCTTTGTTATGGTTTCCTGCATTTTTTTCATTTATTTCTGATTGGATCTTTACGGTTTCTTTCCTTCTGCTAATTTTGGGGGTTTTTTGTTCTTCTTTCTCTAATTGCTTTAGGTGTAAGGTTAGGTTGTTTATTTGAGATGTTTCTTGTTTCTTGAGGCAGGATTGTATTGCTATAAACTTCCCTCTTGGAACTGCTTTTGCTGCATCCCATAGGTTTTGGGTGGTCATGTTTTCATTGTCATTTGTTTCTAGGTATTTTCTGATTTCCTCTTTGATTTCTTCAGTGATCTCTTGGTTATTTAGTAGTGTACTGTTTAGCCTCCATGTGTTTGTATTTTTCACAGATTTTTTCCTGTAATTGATATATAGTCTCATAGCGTTGTGGTCAGAAAAGATACTTGATACAATTTCAATTTTCTTAAGATTTACCAAGGCTTGATTTGTGACCCAACATATGATCTATCCTGGAGAATGTTCCATGAGCACTTCAGAAGAAAGTGTATTCTGTTGTTTTTGGATGGAATATCCTATAAATATCAATTAAGGCCATCTTCTTTAATGTATCATTTAAAGCTTGTGTTTCCTTATTTATTTTCATTTTGGATGATCTGTCCATTGGTGAAAGTGGGGTGTTAAAGTTCCCTACTATGATTGTGTTAGTGTCGATTTCCCCTTTTATGGCTGTTAGTATTTGCCTTATGTATTGAGGTGCTCCTATGTTGGGTGCATAAATATTTACAATTGTTATATCTTCTTCTTGGATTGATCCCATGATCATTATGTAGTGTCCTTCTTTGTCTCTTGTAATAGTCTTTATTTTAAAATCTGTTTTGTCTGATATGAGAATTGCTACTCCAGCTTTCTTCTGATTTCCATTTGCATAGAATATCTTTTTCCATCCCCTCACTTTCAGTCTGTATGTGTCCCTAGGTGTGAAGTGGGTCTCTTGTAGATGGCATATATACAGGTCTTGTTTTTGTAACCATTCAGCCAGTCTATGTCTTTTGGTTGTAGCATTTAATCCATTTATATTTAAGGTAATTATCAATATGTATGTTCCTATTACCATTTTCTTAATTGTTTTGGATTTGTTATTGTAGATCTTTTCCTTCTCTTCTGTTTCCTGCCTAGAGAAGTTCCTTTAGCATTTGTTGTAAAGCTGGTTTGGTGGTGCCGAATTCTCTTAGTTTTTGCTTGTCTGTAAAGCTTTTAATTTCTCCATTGAATCTGAATGAGATCCTTGCTGGGTAGAGTAATCTTCGTTGTAGGTTTTTCCTTTTCATCACTTTAAATATGTCCTGCCACTCCCTTCTGGCTTGCAGAGTTTCTGCTGAAAGATCAGCTGTTAACCTTATGGGGATTCCCTTGCATGTTATTTGTTGCTTTTCCCTTGCTGCTGTTAATACTTTTTCTTTATATTTAATTTTTGATAGTTTGATTAATATGTGTCTTGGCGTGTTTCTCCTTGGATTTATCCTGTATGGGACTCTCTGTGCTTCCTAGACTTGATTATTTCCTTTCCCATATTAGGGAAGTTTTCAACTATAATATCTTCAAATATTTTCTCAGTCCCTTTTCTTTTCTCTTCTTCTTCTGGGACCCATATAATTCGAATGTTGGTGTGTTTAATGTTGTTCCAGAGGTCTCTGAGACTGTCCTCAATTCTTTTCATTCTTTTTTCTTTATTCTGCCCTGTGGTAGTTATTTCCACTATTTTATCTTCCAGGTCACTTATCCATTCTTCTGCCTCAGTTATTCTGCTACTGATTCCTTCTAGAGAATTTTTAATTTCATTTATTGTGTTGTTCATCATTGTTTGTTTCCTCTTTAGTTCTTCTAGTTCCTTGTTAAACGTTTCTTGTATTTTCTCCATTCTATTTCCAAGATTTTGGATCGTCTTTACTATCATTACTCTGAATTCTTTTTCAGGTAGACTGCCAATTTCCTCTTCATTTGTTTGGTCTGACGGGTTTTTACCTTGCTCCTTCATCTGCTGTGTGTTTCTCTGTCTTCTCATTTTGCTTAACTTACTGTGCTTTGGGTCTCCTTTTAACAGGCTGCAGTTTTGTAGTTCCCATTGTTCTTGGTGTCTGCCTCCAGTGGCTAAGGTTGGTTCAGTGGGTTGTGTAGGTTTCCTGGTGGAGGGGCCTGTTGCCTGTGTTCTGGTGGATGAGGCTGGATCTTGTCTTCTGGTGGGCAGCACCACGTCCGGTGGTGTGTTTTGGGGTGCCTGTGGCCTTGTTATGATTTTAGGTAGCCTCTCTGCTGATGGGTGGGATTGTGTTCCTGTCTTGCTAGTTGTTTGGCATAAGGTGTCCAGCACTGTAGCTTGCTGGTTGTTCAGTGGAGCTGCGTCTTAGCATTGAGATGGAGATCTCTGGGAGAGCTTTCGCCATTTGATTTTATGTGGAGCCGGGAGGTCTCTGGTGGACCAATGTCCTGAAGTGGACTCTCCCACCTCAGAGGTACAGGCCTGACACCCGGCTGGAGCACCAACACCCTGTCAGCCACACGGCTCAGAAGAAAAGGGAGAAAGGAAGGAAGGAAGGAAGGAAGGAAGGAAGGAAGGAAGGAAGGAAGGAAGGAAGGAAGGAAGGAAGGAAGGGGGGAGAAAGAAAGAAAGAAAGAGAAAGAAAGAAAGAAAGGAAGGAAGGAAGGAAGGAAGGAAGAAAGAAAATAATAAAATAAAATAAAGTTACTAAAATAAAAAATTAAAACAATTATTAAAAATAAAAAAAATTGTATAGTAATAAAAAAAAGAAAAAAAATACGGACAGACAGAACCCTAGGACAAATGGTAAAAGCAAAGCTATACAGACAAAATCACACAAAGAAGCATACACATACACACTCACAGAAAGAGAAAGAGGAAAAATATATATATATTAAAAAAAAAAAAGAAGAGGGCAATCAAATCAATAAACAAATCTACCAATGATAATAAGCTCTAAATACTAAACTAAGATAAACATAAAACCAGAAACAAATTAGATGCAGAAGGCAAACCACAAGTCTACAGTTGCTCCCAAAGTCCACCACCTCAATTTTGGGATGATTCGTTTTCTATTCAGGTATTCCACAGATGCAGGGTACATCAAGTTGACTGTGGAGATTTAATCTGCTGCTCCTGAGCCTGCTGGGAGAGATTTCCCTTTCTCTTCTTTGTTCACACAGCTCCTGGGGTTCGGCTTTGGATTTGGCCCTGCCTCTGTGGGTAGGTCACCTGAGGGCATCTGTTCCCCACCCAGACAGGACGGGGTTAAAGGAGCGGCTGATTAGGGAGCTCTGGCTCACTCAGGCTGGGGGGAGGGAGGGGTACAGAATTCAGGGCAAGCCTGCGGCGGCAGAGGCCAGCATGACATTGTACCAACCTGAGGCGCACCATGTGTTCTCCCAGGGAAGTTGTCCCTGGATCACGGGACCCTGGCAGTGGCGGGCTGCACAGGCTCCCGGGAGGGGAGGTGTGGATAGTGACCTGTGCTTGCACACAGGCTTCTTGGTGGCTGCAGCAGCAGCCTTAGTGTTTCATGCCCGTCTGTGGTGTCTGTGCTGATAGCCATAGCTCACACCCATCTCTGGAGCTCGTTTAGGTGGTGCTCTGAATCCCTTCTCCTTGCACCCCAAAACAACGGTCTCTTGCTTCTTAGGCAGGTCCAGAATTTTTCCCAGACTCCCTCCCAGCTAGCTGTGGCGCACTAGCCCCCTTCAGGCTGTGTTCACGCAGCCAACCCCAGTCCTCTCCCTGGGATCTGACCTCCGAAGCCTGAGCCTCAGCTCCCAGCCCCAGCCTGTCCCGGCGGGTGAGCAGACAAGCCTCTCGGGCTGGTGAGTGCTGGTCGGCACCGATCCTCTGTGCGGGAATCTCTCTGCTTTGCCCTCTGCACCCCTGTTGCTGTGCTCTCCTCTGTGGCTCCAAAGCTTCCCCCCTGCCACCCCTTGTCTCCACCAGTGAAGGGGCTTCCTAGTGTGTGGAAACTTTTCCTCCTTCACAGCTCCCTCCCAGAGGTGCAGGTCCCTATTCTTTTGTCTCTGTTTTTTCTTTTTCCTTTTGCCCTACCCAGGTACGTGGGGAGTTTCTTCCCTTTTGGGAAGTCTGAGGTCTTCTGCCAGCGTTCAGTAGGTGTTCTGTAGGAGTTGTTCCACATGTAGATGCATTTCTAGTGTATTTGCGGGGAGGAAGGTGATCTCCACGTCTTAATCCTCCGCCATCTTGAACGTCCTCTGCAGCAAGCACTCTTGAGGGCGAGTTTTCACATGGACTCCATAGACCAACACCAGCCCAGCCACAGCAGAGAGCCACCCTGTCACTCAGCAGTTCTGAGGACCCAGGGGACTCTAGAAATGGGACAAGGCCAAAGCTGTTCTTTTCCCACTGCTGCCTCTTTGCCACCTGGCAAAAAAATATCAGCCCTGATCTACTTAAGATCCACTCCTAGGTCTATGTCAGAGATCAACTGAAAAGGCATCTATCAATCTTTTATGTTAATTATACCTACTTTTCACCAAAAAAAGCTGAATATCATAACTTGTAAACATTATCTGGTAGATCTTCTCGGTCATAGAGAATAGATCAAGTGTTTTAGTCTCTATAGATGCTGACATGTCCCGGTAGAATACTGTTTCTAAGCCTGACTCTGTAATGAGGTTTGTTTTCTTTTAAGCTGCTGCTGATGGGGGCAGTTGTCTATTGCTTAGCCTTGACTTTTATAAACACAGATTGTCACTCAACAAGAATCAAGCATTTATTGAGCACGTACTACCTACCATGACTACATCAGCTGCTGGAGAATAAGGGGCCCATCCCCGATGTCAAGCATCAGCAGTCTAGTGGGGATGACAGATGTAAACCGATTAATTACAACAGGATATGGAAGTGCTAAAATGAGGGCATGAATAAACTGTGGAAAGCAGAGCTGGGTATAATTAATTGGTGTCCGGGGTGGTACCTAAAATCTCCACAGAATTTGTTGCAAAACACAATAAAAATTAGCCTTTCAATTAACAAATTCCTTCTGGCATTTTGTTCTTATCCTTTAACCTCACTGAAATTGCCTCATAGTTCCTGCACTATATTATTAATGGAAATGTTTCCCCTCATTATCCAGCAACTTTGTTACATAGACAATTGTGTTCTGGAAGATGCTTGAGAACTTCTTTAACTGATAAAAGAATTAACCTTTTAGACTAAGGCAGCCACTTACTGCTGGACACAACACTCAGGAATTTTGATTACTTAGGAAATACAGAGCATCGATTTTGTATGAGTATGTACATAGCCTAGCAAATAACAATTCATAAGAATAAAATTTTATTATAGTTAAGGGATTAAAGAACAATAATCCTCATAATCATGCTTCTAAACCAGTCAAATCTCAATTTTTCTAGCTCCCAAAGGATAAAAATGTCACACAAAATCTTTGTGGCCCAGGGCCAGCTCTACAAGAACAGAAGAGGCAGTCATGTGCATGTGATGACTTGAGGATTGCGGAAAAACTATCTACCCAAAAAAATATCTTCCTCGGTGATTAGGCTACTTGGTTATTAGCGGGAATGTAAAAACGATGCCCTCTGACATCCTCTAACTAAGAAATGAATTAAATTTAAGAACACAGGAACTGGGGGATTTGTGGCATAAACAGATTGGTGACTCATACTGTGGCTTCTTTGGAAAGATGTCCTTCTTTCAACCTATCACGCCCTATAACCTACAGAAGAGAATCCAAGCATTCAAGGCCCTCTGTACTCTAAATGCCAACCTGCATTCACCCACTTGTATCCCACCTTCCCCATAACAAAGTCTTCACTCCAAGGAGACGAGCACAATCCTTGTCCTAGGTTCGTGCTTTCCTCTTTCCCTCCCAGCAGAGGTTGCAGAAGGCAGAAATTCTGATGGAGGTAGTGGCAGAATCAGCTCTGTTACTTGAGGGATTTTTCCAGCACCGTACAGTGAGTTCCAAAGTCCCAAATTATATTATCAATAATCAAATTAGCAACTGAACGGAAGAGTAATCTCAGAAATAAACATCTAGAAACAGACTCCTGACTCGATGTAATGAGCTAAAACAACAGGTAGCCTTCCTGAGGGATCTAGATTCTATGCCCTCAAAGGCATTACAGAAGGGATCAGGCTTTACTGTGAAAATGGCATGTTGACCAAAGATCTGGTTAACAAAATCTTTGTTACCAAATGAGAGATGAGGGCATAATAACAACAATAATAATAGGTGACATTTATTCAGCACTTGCAGTGCATCAGGCACTATTCTAAATGCCTTACACGTATTGATCCATTTAATCCTCACAAGGAGCCCTCTGAGGTAGGTAATGTTTATTATGCCCACATTATAGGTGAGAAAAATGAGGTCAAAGGTTGAGTAACTTGCTCCAAACTGCACAATGCCTAAGTACTAGAATCAGAATTCGACTTCAGGATATATAATTTAAGAATCTACGCTCTTAACTCAGTAGCCAGGTAAGGAAACGTCAGACTATAGGTAGGACTATGTATATGAAGTGGATCTTAATGCTTCAGGTTTTCTGGGATAAAAATATTTACTGATTAAAAGTGAAGAAAAGGTATGTGCTTACTTTCTATAATTGATGAATTATTTGCTTTATCCAACCAAAACGCAAAGAATACAAAGCCTTCCTACCAAATACATCTTCAGACACAGGAAATATGAGGAAATGCTTTGTCCCAAATTACAGTAAAGTTTAAGGAATTGGACCAAAATTTTCTCCAGAAGTCTAGATAAAAGATACACAACCTGACCTACAAGGTTTACTGGGAATCTATCCCGTTTGGCAAATGTCTTAACCTGAAGCAAGTTAATTGGTTTTTAGAAGAGTTTTCACAGAAAGAAAATATTAAATCTTATTGCACCTTATATTTCCCTCAATAGTTCTAAACATGAGTCATAATAATTGATTTGTAACATGAATATTTCACTTGCTTGCTTCTAAGTTACACAATGGAATAATATGCATCTATTAAAATCAGCTTTATGAATAGTTTTTGGTTAAGAGATAAAAAGTCTTATACTATAGTTTTAAGTGAAAAATGACACAAAATTTTATATTTAGTATGAATACATGGCTGGGAATACACATTCATAGGAAATAGGCTAGCAGAAAACGGTAATGTTAATAAAATAGTTGTCTTTGGTGGCATGTTGGGATTTTTTTCTTTATGCTCTTATGTATTTCCATCTTTCTAGAATAAACATCCCTACATTTGTAAGAAAAGAAAGTAAAACTTTAAAGTAAATATGAACAAGAAAGTCATTAGCAATCCAAATTCTATTTCTACACTCAGCCCTTTCAAGGAACATTTTACCATCTAGCTAAGAAAATTCTCTTTGACCCATACACCAGCTATAAGTTTACCTTTATGAGATCTTTCAGCATTTTATAGACAACCACCAATCCAGAATAATAAAGAAAATCAGGCATTTTTCTCTAGGGGAGAAAAAAACATTTTTTCTTTAATTGAGAAGAAATAAAATGGGCTTTGGACTGCATTTGAATCCTGGTTCAAATACTTCAGCAAATTAGTTAAGCTCTCTGAGCCTTAGCTTTCCCATGTGTGAAAAAAAAAGTTGCTCTTAGAATTAAATTCAGTAGCTCCAGTCAAGTGACTAGCTCAGATGACTGCTACCCCAGCCGACCTCTGCCTGCAACTGCAGTGCTAGTTTCCTTTTCTCTCTCTTAGCCCTTACACCTAGTACAGCATCCAATATTGAAAGGAAACACAAGTGAATTTCACGTAAGATCTGCATTTTAGATTCAGCTAAAATACCAGGGGCTCCAAAGTGAGGGATAGAGAAAATTCAATACTATTTTCCAGTCAATATGTTTATCCATCATTCTTGTCAATATAGAATGATTCCAGTTCTTAAATGAGCATTTAACTTTCTGAAGGAGAATGAAAAATTAAGTTACTTAATTTTAAACATATTTTTCATAAAATAATGTGTGTTAAATTTACCTATTGAGCTTATTTTCTGTCTGTCTGATTCATCTTCTTTCTTTCCTTATATTATTTTCAACAAATGGAGAATGCAGTAGTTACTTTATTAAACACCCAAAATGCTTAGTATTTGCTTATAGCTGGATAATAAATCAGGCACAATTTTATCTAGTATGCTAAAATATGTTATAATTCACATATGTCAAGAAATATATCAAAGAAAAGTTTTCTTCCGCTTAGTGTAAATGATTAGTAGAATGGGTTAGAACCCTCACGTGATGCTTCAAACAGGCATTTTCTCCTTGAGAACCTTTACAATCTTTCTCAACTCCTGACCTTCAAAGTTTCCTTAATAGCATTCTATTCCTTCATAATATAGTTATTTTAACTGGTTTTACAGATCATACAGTCCTTCTTACCTAGTATCAGTGTTAGGACAAGTATGAAATAGGATTAGATGTGTATAACTGAGATTTTATCATAAGAATGTCATTTCTATAAGTATTCATTATTCTTATATTTGTGGAGTTAGTAACTCTTGTCTCTGCCTTGTTAATTCCCACTTTGTTTTTTAGATCTTTTATTAAATAATACCCACTTGGGGAAGGCTTTTCTGAACATTTCCCTCTCCCACTCCTTCTCCCCCAACTCACCACCTCAGATGAGGTTGGGGGCTGTAATTACATCTCTTCATTATACACTAGGCTTTTACTTTATACCACTGTCACAACAGTAACTAAATCACTACTATTTAATCCTCCACTTAATGTCCGTCCATCTGAATAAACTACGATTTCCATGGAACAAGGATGTACTTGTCTTATTCATCTTTGTACCCCAGGTCCCCCTGTGGTATCTGACCTATAAAAGATGCTCAATAAATAATTACTGAATAAATGAATGAATGAAGCCTTTGCTTGCTGCCAGTAGAAACATCCAGGTTTCTGCTTTCAGCTCAGGGTAAAACAGCCTGAATCTCAAGGGCCCATTTAGAATCAACTGTATTCAATGGGTAGTTTAGTAAAAATATGTCAAGGCACCATTTTTCAGCTTCCAGTATAAATATCTACACCAAAATAAGCAAAGTTTGGCTGCCATTCACACAAAGTATTTGTGTTACCAAAGATTATTTACAACTGCAGAGCTGACAGCAAAAGATGCTTTCTAAATCCAGATGTGTATAGGCTACTGCTTTATAAATTGTTTTTTTTTTTTCCTTGAAGATTTACTATGAGAATTGATGGAAGGTCTACTTCCAGACATAACAAGGGCTATTTCTGATAGCTATCAGAAAGATCATATGCAGTGAAGATGAAATATATTATGAAGCATGAACACAATTAAAATCAGAAAGATTGAAGTTAGTGTGCTTAGAAAGAATGTAACGTAGAAATTTCTCTAGTGAACTAGGGTCAGAGTTGCCCTAAACCCCACAACAATAAACAAGCCCAGAGAGCCAACAAGATCACTTTCATGAGAAAGTGGGAGTTGTTGAGCCGACAGAATGTTCACCGTGGAGTAGCCTCTAGGTTTACACATTACTTTAATAACAGGGTAATTCAGGTTACTCTACTTGCCTTCTGAAGTCATGGTAAACAGCTTCATTCTGGGACAGGAACCAGGCATGGTGTCAAGTGGGCAGCTTAAACTCCCGCCGTGTGCTAAAAAGGAAATAATGAGAACACAGGAGTGAAAAGCAAAGCTTCAAACCCTCATTACAGCAGGCACCACACAGTTAACAAAAAGCTACACCAAAGGATTTGAGACAATAATATAAGCTTTTTCCTAACTTTGTTCAACGAATAATTATAGACTTATTTGTGCCAGGCACTGAGCATGGTTTTAGTGATAAAGACAGGCTCACGCCTTCACTGAATTTATTATACAGAATGTCTTCTGAAATACAAAGTAGCAGCACTAGTTTCTAAAGAGAGTTGGTGAGTGTTCTTTACTTGTTTATCATTAGTGAATACTATAAATGACATACCAGGTGTCCCAGTCACTGAGAAACCTTTCCAAGAGTTGACAAATGCGTGACCCAAATGATAATCTAAGAGAGTCTAAAACAGAGGTCACTGAGGTCGGCAGGGTGGGGACGTTGTCACGTCAGACGTGGGACTTGAGCCGGGCTTTGAAAGAATGGACACCTGGAGAAGAGGGAATTGGACCTTGAGACTGTGAGGAAAGGCACAGAGAAGAAGTGGAAGCAGGAGTGCTGATGGCATCAAGGAGAAAGTAGGCGGGTTTGACTGACTCCTCAATTACCTTATACTTTACACTGTGAAGTCCTGAGTGTTCAGAAGAAAAGGTTGAAGAAGTCCCTGCATTAAAAAGACTAATCTGGTAGCAGTTTCTGAAATCTGGTTTGAAAAATGGTGCCAGCTGGCTTAATTAGTATCACCTGGGGCACTTTAGGAATAATACAGATCCCATGTCCCACATGCCCTCATTCCTAGAAATATAGACTATACCTAAGAGAATGGATTTTGTTTCAACTCGTACCTTAAGTGATTTTCTATGTGATTCTGAGGCACAGCCAGATTTGGAAGTTATAGAAGATGAAATGAAAGTCTCTGACTGCACTGGCTTAGGAAACGTGACCAGGGCCAGGCCTAGGGAGAGTTTCGCCTCCCTGAAAGACAGGCAGACTGCTCAGTCTAAGTCAAAACTATAAGGTCTAACTGACATCTGGAAATATTTGTAGGAACTTTTGACCCCCAAAAATACATTACTCTCACATTGCTGGGCTCAATGTTTAGAATAAAAGGATTATTATGCAAGGACTCTACATGATCAAAAAACTACATCTGCACATCTTGACTCCATCTGTTTTCTCCTACCCCCATCCCGTGAGGAGAAGGCAAGTTCCTTGAAGGCAGAGAACTCACTCCCTGCTCAATCTCAGCCCCTACAATGGTGTTAGCACAGACTACGCAAGCAATCATTTTTTTAAATAAATGCATAAACAAATGAAGAAAAACCAGTCTTTTCGATCACTGGAAAAAGCAGCTGACATTCACAGATATTTGGGAACCAAGTCTAAAATACCCATTTCCCAGGTAAAGACCGAAAAAATTAAATTATGTCCACCATGGATACTGAATGCTTTTGTATACTCTGGAGGATTCCAAGATAGGGAAGAGACCTGGAAGAAACTTTAAAGAAAACAATGAGTCAAGGCAACGAGGCAGGAGGAGTACCAAAATCCTCAGAGTGGGGTAATTTCAGTCTGATTATAAAGCATCTGCCATCTGCAGACATTATGCCTTTCTGGATTTTTTTTTTCACCTCCTATTGTCTGCAACAGAATTTCTGGGTCACAAAGGAATTTCTTCCCTTCCCATTTTAAGAGTTCTAGAAATTTGAGAGAATATCTTTAAATGCCCAGAGTTTAGTATTTGAGAGTTGGTAAACCTTACATATTCATTTTTTTAAAAATGAGCAAGGCTGTGATGGCTATATAATCAATTATTATTCCTTTAATCCAGATTTTTAAAAACCATTTTAATTTGGCATACTTAGTTGAAATGACCATGTTGTTGAGTTATCGTCCTAGTTTCTTCATTCATGACTTTTAGGAGCATCAACCTGACTTTAAAAGAGGGAAACTGAGGCCTGGAGACTTGACTCTAGGTCAGGCCTCAATGGTTACGCAGTTTCAGAGCCACCACTACAAGCAAGGGCTCTGCATCGAGAGTAAAGTCTACAATATGATGCTTCCTCTCTTAAAACAAATAAAAGCCTAGGATTTAATGTATTTTAAGCCTAGTGCTTTTTCTTACATAGGCATTTTTTCTTTCAGTAAAGTAATCAAGAAGAAGCAACTTAATGAGAAACTGGTTTTAAATGTTTGTGGATAAGATTCCTAATTTTAAATAATTCCATTTTACCAACTAAGAGAGATTAAATTGTCCTTGAGACAGCTTAGGAGGGGAAAGCATAACATGTAAAAATAAAGTATGCTTAGTTTTTTCAACACAAGTTTTTAATATAGAGCATTGGTTAGGGGTGGCGCCTGCCTCTGCAGGTAGGAGTACTTTTATTGCATTGTACTGTTTAAAATCACTGGAGCATGATAACAATGGAAAGCAGACCGATCTGGTTTTATTATTGTTTTCAAATTCTCTGCCGATAACGCCCCCCTGACTCACTGCACCTGAGGCACACTTCGTAGGCCACTGCAGAGGGTCGAAGAGGAGGTGCACTAAGAGATAACCCAACGACACAAGTCACTGCCGCAAGTATCGTCACCAGGGGTAGAAGTAATATTGGAGGAACATCATAAAACATTTAAGATCTTAGTAAAGGGTATAAAACTGGGTAGCAGGGGCTTCACTGGTTAAGAATCCACCTGCCAATGCAGGGGACACGGGTTCAAGCCCTGGTCCGCAAAGATCCCACATGCCACGGAGCAACTAAGCTCGCGTGCCACAACTACTGAAGCCCATGTGCCTAGAGCCCAAGCTCCACAACAAGAGAAGCCACCGCAATGAGAAGCCCGTGCACTGCAATGAAGAGTAGCCCCTGCTCGCCACAACTAGAGAAAGCCTGCGTGCAGCAAGGAAGACCCAACGCAGCCAAAAATAAATAAATAAATAAATTTATTTTTTTTAAAAAAATGGGTAGCAGTGAACTAAAAGCAGTTCAAAGTGTATCTGGGTGACCCGTTGGATCAGAGAGCTCTGAGTATATGGCACATGAAAGTTCCACAAACTGAATGAAAGACTGTTCTAGGGGCAGTTCTTCAACCTCCTCAGAATAAAGGAACTAGCCTTCAGTTTCTCCATTAGGATCAGGCCCTGCTTTGCCTCACCATCCATTTACTAATGTGCTAATTATTAATTGATAGGTTAATGTAAGAAAAACAAAATAGTGAACACACATATACAGAATAAATTCTATAAAGCTGAAAGAATAGATCAAAATGTGACATGGAGGAAGGGTCCCCATGCATCTTACCCAGCGACTTGCATGCCTGACTTTGTGCTGCTCAAGATACCTGTCTTGGTCACCCATTCTTTCCAAAGCCCATCCTGTGTGGTAGGGAAAACAACTTGGACTCCTGGGTAGGGGTCCCAGGACCTACATACTAGTCAGGTGTCACTTTCTTCACTCACAGTTCAGGGTGTAACCCTCCCTGAGGTATACAATGACAGTCACAAACAGGGAAACTGACTTTGGGCAACACATTTCTCCATCCTATGGTCAAGGTTTCTGCTGTCCAGGGTTTCATGGTCAAAAAATTAAGGTCAATGCTAAATACTATATCCTCCTCACAGAGAGTCACAATACAGTTTAGTCATATCACAGGCTCTAAGAATGTTGAAAAAACATGTTTAACCAGGTGTTTCTGAAAAATCAGTAGAGCACAGAACCCTCTTTTTTTAATTGGGGTATAGTTGTTTTACAACGTTGTGTTAGTTTCTACTGTACAGTGAAGTGAATCAGTCATATGTATACATATATCCCCTCTTTTTTGGATTTTTCTTCCCATGTGGGCCACCACAGAGCACTAAGTAGAGTGTCCTGTGCTATACAGCAGGTTCTCGTTAGTTATCTATTTTATACATATTAGTGTACAAATGTCAATCCCAATCTCCCAATTCATCCCACCCCCCCTTTCCCCCCTTGGTGTCCATACATTTGTTCTCTACGTCTGTGTCTCTATTTCTGCCTTGCAAACAGGTTCATCTGTACCATTTTTCCAGATTCCACATATATGTGTTAATATACGATATTTGTTTTTCTCTTTCTGACTTACTTCACTCTGTAAAACACTCTCTAGGTCCATCCACGTCTCTACAAATGACCCAATTTCGTTCCTTTTTATTGCTGAGTAATATTCCATTGTGTAGATGTACCACTTCTTCTTTATCCATTCCTCCATCAGTGGACATTTAGGTTGCTTCCATGACCTGGTTACTGTAAACAGTGCTGCAATGAACACTGGGGTGCATGTGTCTTTTTTTTTTTAACATCTTTATTGGAGTATAATTGCTTTACAATGTTGTGTTAGTTTCTGCTGTATAACAAAGTGAATCAGCTATATGTATACATATATCACCATATCCCCTCCCTCTTGCGTCTCCCTCCCACCCTCCCTATCCCACCCCTCTAGGTGGTCACAAAGCACTGAGCTGATCTCCCCATGCGATGCAGCTGCTTCTTAATAGCTATCTATTTTACATTTGGTAGTGTATATATGTCCATGTCACTCTCTCACTTCATCCCAGCTTACCCTTCCCCCTCCCTGTCCTCAAGTCCATTCTCTACGTCTGCATCTTTATTCCTGTCCTGCCCCTAGGTTCATCAGAACCATTTTTTTTTTAGATTCCATTTATACGTGTTAGCATACGGTATTTGTTTTTCTCTTTCTGACTTACTTCACTCTGTATGACAGACTCTAGGTCCATCCACCTCACTACAAATAACTCAATTTTGTTCCTTTTTATGGCTGAGTAATACTCCATTATATATATGTGCCACATGTTCTTTATCCGCTCATCTGTCGATGGACACTTAGGTCACTTCCATGTCCTGGCTATTGTAAATAGTGCTACAATGAACATTGTGGTACATGACTCTTTTTGAATTACGGTTTTCTCAGGGTATAGGCCCAGTAGTGGGATTGCTGTGTCATACGGTAATTCTATTTTTAGTTATTTAAGGAACCTCCATACTGTTCTCCATAGTGGCTGTATCAATTTACATTCCCACCAACAGTGCAAGAGGGTTCCCTTTTCTCCACACGCTCTCCAGCATCTATTGTTTGTAGTTTTTTGATGATAGCCCTTCTGACTGGTGTGAAGTGACACCTCATTGTAGTTTTGATTTGCATTTCTCTAATAATTAGTAATGTTTAACATCTTTTCATGTGCCTCTTGGCCATCTGTATGTCTTCTTGGAGAAATGTCTACTTAGGTCTACCACAGAACCCTTTTTTCACAGAGCACCTATTAGTATGAATATATCTGTGGACCAGCATTCTGCATTCAAAACCAAGTGGAATTAGGATATTCAACCTTCCTCCTAAACATATTTTCTGAAACAGAACAGACCTATGGAAAAGCAAGTACTTACATTTGGTTGTATGAATAACAGAATGACTTGAATTACAGAATTCCAGAGTATAAAGACCAGGCTAAATGATGGCCAAACTTGAAAGAAGAAACCCATTAATGCATTACTGGTGTTCATATATATGTTAAATTTAATAATGGTAGAACAGTGTTGAATATTTAATTGTATGTACTCCACAGGCACATGGATATACAAAGCCTATGAGCAGTTAATTGTTCACCTCAACTTTTACCCCCCAAGAATTCTCTGGTTATGAATTCTTTTTCTGGTTGTAAATTATCAAAAGGTTAAAAATGAGGATTTTTTTATTTTCAATTTAAGTCAAAGACAGTTTTCTAATGTATTTGGATTTAGAGTATCTCCACTTTACAAAAAGAGCCACAGAGAGAGAGCAGACAGCAGAAGCAAGAAGAACTACAATCCTGAACCCTCTGGAACAAAAACCACATTCACAGAAAGATAAACAAGATGAAAAGGCAGAGGGCTATGTACCAGATGAAGGAACAAGATAAAACCCCAGAAAAACAACTAAATGAAGGGGAGACAGGCAACCTTCCAGAAAAAGAATTCAGTATAATGATAGTGAAGACGATCCAGGACCTCGGAAAATGAATGGAGACAAAGATTGAGAAGATGCAAGAAATGTTTAACAAAGACCCAGAAGAATTAAAGAACAAACAGAATTGAACAATATAATAACTGAAATGAAAAATACACTAGAAGGAATCAATAGCAGAATAACTTGGGCAGAAGAACGGATAAGTGACCTGGAAGACAGAATGGTGGAATTCACTGCTGCCAAACAGAATAAAGAAAAATGAATGAAAAGAATGAAGAGAGCCTAAGAGACCTCTGGGACAACATTAAACACAACAACATTCGCTTATAGGGGTCCCAGAAGGAGAAGAGAGAGAGAAAGGTCACAAGAAAATATTTGAAGAGATTATAGTCGAAAACTTCCCTAACATGGGAAAGGAAATAGCCACCCAAGTCCAGGAAGCGCAGAGAGTCCCATACAGGATAAACCCAAGGAGAAACACACTGAGACACATAGTAATCAAATTGGCAAAAATGAAAGACAAAGAAAAATTATTGAAAGCAGCAAAGGAAAAACAACAAATAAAATACACAGGAACTCCCATAGGGTTAACAGTTGATTATTCAGCAGAAACTCTACAAGCCAGAAGGGAGTGGCAGGACATATTTAAAGTGATGAAAGGGAAGAACCTACAACGAAGATCACTCTACCCGGCAAGGATCTCATGCAGATTCGATGGAGAAATCAAAAGCTTTACAGACAAGCAAAAGCTAAGAGAATTCAGCACCACCAAACCAGCTCTACAACAAATGCTAAAGGAACTTCTCTAAGTGGGAAACACAAGAGAAGAAAAGGACCCACAAAAACAAACACAAAACAATTAAGAAAATGGTCATAGGAAAATACACATCGATAATTACCTTAAACATGAATGGATTAAATGTTCCAACCAAAACACACAGGCTCGCTGAATGGATACAAAAACAAGACTCATCTATATGCTGTCTACAAGAGACCCACTTCAGACCTAGGGACACATTCAGACTGAAAGTGAGGGGATGGAAAAAGATACTCCATGCAAATGGAAATCAAAAGAAAGCTGGAGTAGCAATACTCATATCAGATAAAATAGACTTTAAAATAAAGAATGTTACAAGAGACAAGGAAGGACACTACATAATGAGCAAGGGATCAATCCAAGAAGATATAACAATTATAAATATATATGCACCCAACATAGGAGCACCTCAATACATAAGGCAACTGCTAACAGCTATAAAAGAGGAAATCGACAGTTAACAATACACTTACACCAATGGACAGATCATCCAAACAGAAAATTAATAAGGAAACACAAGCTATAAATGACGCAATAGACCAGATAGATTTAATTGATATTTATAGGACATTCCATCCAAAAACAGCAGATTACACTTCCTTCTCAAGTGTGCACAGAACATTCTCCTGGATAGATCACATCTTGGGTCACAAATCAAGCCTCAGTAAATTTAAGAAAACTGAAATCAAATAAAGCATCTTTTCTGACCACACGCTATGAGATTAGAAATCAATTACAGGGGGAAAAAAAACGTAGAAAACACAAACACATGGAGGCTAAACAATACGTTACTAAATAGCCAAGAGATATCTGAAGAAAGCAAAGAGGAAATCAAAAAATACCTAGAGACAAATGACAATGAAAACACGACGATCCAAAACCTATGGGATGCAGCAAAAGCAGTTCTAAGAGGGAAGTTTATAGCAATACAAGCCTACCTCAAGACACAAGAAAAACCTCAAATAAACAATCTAACCTACACCTAAAGCAACTAGAGAAAGAAGAACAAATAAAATCTGAAGTTAGTACAAGAAATCATAAAGATCAGAGCAGAAATAAATGAAATAGAAATAAAACAATAGCAAATATCAATAAAACTAAAAGCTGGTTCTCTGAGAAGATAAACAAAATTGATAAACCACTAGCCAAACTCATCAAGAAAAAGAGGGAGAGGACTCAAATCAATAAATTTGGAAATGAAAACGGAGAAGTTAAACAGACACCGCAGAAATACAAAGCATCCTAAGAGACTACTACAAGCAACTCTATGCCAATAAAATGGACAACCTGGAAGAAATGGACAAATTCTTAGAAAGGTATAACCCTCCAAGACTGGACCAGGAAGAAGCAGAAAACATGAACAGACCAATCACAAGTAATGAAATTGAAACTGTGATTAAAAATCTTTCAACAAACAGAAGTCCAGGACCAGATGGCTTCACAGGTGAATTCTATCAAACATTTAGAGAAGAGCTAACACCCATCCTTCTCAAACTCTTCCAAAAAATTGCAGAGGAAGGAACATTCCCAAACTCATTCTATGAGGCCACCATCACCCTGATACAAAAACCAGACAAAGATACTATAAAAAAAGAAAATTATAGACCAATATCACTGAAGAATATAGATGCAAAATTCCTCAACAAAATACTAGCAAACAGAATCCAACAACACATTAAAAGGATCATACACCATGATCAAGTGGGGTTTATCCCAGGGGTGCAAGGATTCTTCAATATATGCAAATCAATCAATGTGATACACCATATTAACAAACTGAAGAATAAAAACCGTATGATCATCTCAATAGATGCTGAAAAAGCTTTTGACAAAATTCAACACTGATTTATGAAAAAACCTCTCCAGAAAGTGGGCACAGAGGGGACCTACCTCAACATAATAAAGGCCATATATGACAAACCCAGAGCAAAAATTATTCTCAATGGTGAAAAACTGAAAGCATTTCCTCTAAGATCAGGAACAAGACAAGGATATCCACTCTCACCACTATTATTCAACATAGTTTTGGAAGTCCTAGCCACGTCACTCAGAGAAGAAAAAGAAATAAAAGGAATACAAATTGGAAAAGAAGAAGTAAAACTGTCACTGTTTGCAGGTGACATGATACTATATAGAGAGAATCCTAAAGATGCTACCAGAAAACTACTAGAGCTAATCAATGAATTTGGTAAAGTAGCAGGATACAAAATTAATGCACAGAAATCTCTTGCATTCCTATACACTAATAATGAAAAATCTGAAAGAGAAATTAAGGAAACACTCCCATTTACCACTGCAACAAAAAGAATAAAATACCTAGGGATAAACCTACCTAGGGAGACAAATGACCTGTATGCAGAAAACTATAAGACACTGATGAAAGAAATTAAAGATGATACCAACAGATGGAGAGATATACCATGTTCTTGGATTGGAAGAATCAATATTGTGAAAATGACTCTATTACCCAAAGCAATCTACAGATTCAATGCAATCCCTATCAAACTACCACTGGCATTTTTCACAGAACTAGAACAAAAAAACCGCACAATTTGTATGGAAACACAAAAGACCCCGAATAGCCAAAGCAATCTTGAGAGAGAAAAACGGAGCTGGAGGAATCAGGCTCCCTGACTTCAGACTATACTACAAAGCTACAGTAATCACGACAGTATGGTACTGGCACAAAAACAGAAATATAGATCAATGGAACAGGATAGAAAGCCCAAATATAAACCCACATGCCTATGGTCAACTAATCTATGACAAAGGAGGCAAGGGTATACAATGGAGAAAAAACAGCCTCTTCAATAAGTGGTGCTGGGAAAACTGGACAGCTACATGTAAAAGAATGAAATTAGAACACTCCCTAACACCACACACAAAAATAAACTCAAAATGATTAAAGACCTAAATGTAAGACTGGACACTATAAAACTCTTAGAGGAAAACATTGGAAGACCACTCTTTGACATAAATCACAGCAAGATCTTCTTTGATCCACCTCCTAGAGTAATGGAAATAAAAACAAAAGTAAACAAATGGGACCTAATGAAACTTAAAAGCTTTTGCACAGCAAAGGAAACCATAAACAAGACGAAAAGACAACCCTCAGAATGGGAGAAAATATTTGCAAATGAATCAACGGACAAAGGATTAATTTCCAAAATATATAAACAGCTCATGCAGCTCAATATTAAAAAAACAAACAACCCAATCCAAAAATGGACAGAAGACCTAAATAGACATTTCCCCAAAGAAGACATAGCAGTGGCCAAGAAGCACATGCAAAGCTGCTCAACATCACTAATTATTAGAGAAATGCAAATCAAAACTACAATGAGGTATCACCTTACACCAGTTAGAATGGGCATCATCAGAAAATCTACAAACAACAAATGCTGGAGAGGGTGTGGAGAAAAGGGAACCGTCTTGCACTGTTGGTGGGAATGTAAATCGATACAGCCACTATGGAGAACAGTATGGAGGTTCCTTAAAAAAATAAAAATAGAACTACCATACGACCCAGCAATCCCATTACCAGGCATATACCCAGAGAAAACCATAATTCAAAAAGACACATGCACCCCAATGTTCATTGCAGCACTATTTACAATAGCCAAGTCATGGAAGCAACCTAAATGCCCATCGACAGATGAATGGATAAAGAAGATGTGGTACATATATTCAATGGAATATTACTCAGCCATAAAAAGGAACGAAATTGGGTCACTTGCAGAGACGCGGATGAATTTAGAGACTGTCACACAGAGTGAAGTCAGAAAGAGAAAAACAAATATCGTATATTAACGCACATATGTGGAACCTAGAAAAATGGTACAGATGAACCGGTTTGCAGGGCAGAAATTGAGACACAGATGTAGGGAACAAATGTAGGGACACCAAGGGGGGAAAGGGGTGGGGGAGGGTGGTGGTGTGATGAATTGGGAGATTGGGATTGGCATATATACACTAATATGTATAAAATGGATAACTAGTAAGAACCTGCTGTATAAAAAAATAAATAAAATTTTTAAATAAACAGCCACACATTTCTTCAAATGTATGTGATCATTTAATAGGAAGTTTTAAAGTTTTGAGAATGCATGGGTGTCAATTCAATTAATGTGCTTTTTAACACATTTCTAACCACCTGTTATTCTGACACTACATTTAGCAGATGTTGTCTCCAAGGCCAATTAGGTTTTTTCATCCAAGAAGGGTGTGGGAGGTGATAGATTCTTGCCGCCATGCAAGAGCAAAACTTCACATTCATTACTTTACATTCATTACTCTTGATTTACAGCCTATTTTTTCTGGCACGTCTAATTTTTGTGTCATATTCTTTCCTTTACCCTTTATAACAACCTCTGTTAGTGGACTTTCTCTCTTTTGGGACTGTTAGTTACAAGACGTCCTGAATCAGATGTCATCAGCTCACATGACATTCATCTTCTTTCAGGATTAGAAAAATCACGAAATAATGATTAGAGACAGAGTGTTTTTAAATATCCTAACCATATTTCTCAATTCAATATTGATTTAAGTGATTAACTTTTCCTATGATGATACAGCATCTTGACCAATCAAATATAATGCTTACAAGGTGCATTTTACAGTTTTCTTATAAGTATGATAGATAGTGAACGTTTTATGAATCAATAAACTGACAAAAGTATTCAGGACTAGAAATATGGGAGCAGACACATGACTTGCTCAATTTTTATATGTTTTTAAAATTCCAGCAATCTCTCCATTATAAACTCCATTTCAGTCTATATTTAAGGGTTTCTTTTATCAGCTTGTTTTCAACATTATGGAGCAATAGAAAACAAGTTGAAAACTTTAATAAAATGTAAAACTGAAAATAATAGCCAGTAGGGTGATTTATCCAGAGAAAACAATATTTTAAGTAGAACTGCATAAAAATGATTTGTATATGTTTCATTTCCTTGGATAACAGTCAAGATTTAAAGATTAAACCTAAAGTATAGTGGACAGAAATGGATCAAGATTTTGCTAAGAGAACAGAGATATTGTGACAATAAAGGTTTCCTCTCACAATTCTGATCATAATGTTTCTTTGTATTATTTTTTACTCTTTAGACTAATTCACACATTCATACCATTATCTTATGAATAACTGATTTTTTGTTTTTTGGTTTTTTTTTTAATTTTTGGCTGTGTTGGGTCTTCGTTGCTGCACACGGGCTTTCTCTGGTTGCGGCGAGCAGGGGCTACTCTTCGTTGTGGTGCACGGGCTTCTCATTGCAGTGGCTTCTCTTGTTGTGGAGCATGGACTCTAGGCGCGCGGGCTTCAGTAGTTGTGGCACGTGGGCTCAGCAGTTGTGGCTCACGGGCTTAGTTGTTCCGCGGCATGTGGGATCTTCCTGGACCAGGGCTCAAACCCGTGTCCCCTGCATTGACAGGTGGATTCCTAACCACTGTGCCACAAGGGAAGCCCCTTGATTGATTTTTTAATTTATTTTGATGTAATTTTGATTGTTGCCAATTTCATCTTGTATATTTTAGTTCCGTATTTTATCCTTCTTGTTGGAACCCAAGAATTACATACGTTAAGTTCCAGAGGGCTTTCCACACTCTCAGCTTACCCCTGTTTCTAACATGAGGAAATTGCCTACATTGTTCCAATGGCTGCTCCTTCCCTGGAGCAAATTTTCCAAAGGCGGAATTTTGAGCAGCAGCTCTTTCATCTTGACATGTGCTGGAATGGAGCTTCTAAGTATGTGGAGCTGAAAGGGGATCTCGAGGTGAGAACAGGGTCATATCACTTGGTTTCCTGAACCTGTAGCCAGCGCTGCTACAATAGAGCATAATTGTGCGAAAACGAATATCATGATAAAAGGGGATACATGACCAGTCTCATATTCACGACATGTGTAGCTCTTGAGTTCCCAGTGCCCAGGTTGATCTGCCCAGTGGGCAAGGAGGAAAACGGTGTCCACTGCCTGTCCGATGGCAGTAGTCAAGGACTGACCCCCAGACAGCACGTTTGATCTTAGGAAATAGACTCTTGGAAATTCATCTGAATTCAAAACGTTACTTCTCTGAGTTTTGCATTTCATTGGTGTCGTCTGAGAGTTTTAACCAAGAGATCCTTCCATTTACTCAGAAAACAGCCCAGTGCTTGAGAAAAAAGAATCTGAAAATTCTCTTACACCCCCAATGATATCCCAAACACAGAATTCATTTATGCAAGCATCCTTTTGGGGTACAAGTTTAATATTAGAGAAGGCAGCCTGAAAACACTATTTTATGACACGAGCTTTTCACTGTGTCTTATTCATCAGACACTTATCCAAGACCTACTAAGTAACAGGCATTTGCTTTACACTGAGAACTGAAAAAAAGGATAAGACAGTCCCTGCTCACAAGGGGAAGTAGACAAGAAAACAAACACTTTGGAATAGAAGCAATAGTGCTGTGACTCAAAAACAAATAAAAGAACTGTAAACGTTTAAGGTGTGAGCAACTATTCTGCCCAAGGAAGTCAGAGCAGACTATACAGAGAGTGAATTTGAACTGAGTGTTAAGGAATTAGTAAAAGTTTTCCAGGAGAAGAGGAAATATGTTCTTTTTTTTAATATATACATCTTTATTGGAGTAGAATTGCTTCACAATACTGTGTTAGTTTCTGTTGCACAACAAAGTGAATCAGCCATATGCATACACATGTCCCCTTATCCTCACCCTCCCTATCCCACCCCTCTAGGTCGTCACAGAGCACCAAACTGATCTCCCTGTGCTATGCAGCTGCTTCCCTATTTTACATTTGGTAGTGTACATATGTCAATGTTACTCTTACACTGCCCCAGCTTCCCCTTCCCTGCCCCCCGTGTCCTCAAGTACACTGTCTGTGTCTACATCTTTATTCCTGCCCTGCCACTAGGTTCATCAGTACCATTTTTTGTTAGATTCCATATATATGTGTTAGCATACGGTATTTTTTTTTTCTTTCTGAGTTATTTCACTCTGTATGACAGACTCTAGGTCCATCCACCTCACTACAAATAACTCAATTTCGTTTCTTTTCATGGCTGAGTAATATTCCATTGTATATAGGTACCACATCTTCTTTATCCATTCATCTGTCGATGGACACTTAGGTTGCTTCCATGTCCTGGCTACTGTAAACAGTGCTGCAATGAACACTGTGGTACATGTCTCTTTTGGACTTATGGTTTTCTCAGGGTAGGAAATATTTTCTCAGAAGAAGGAATAGCGTATACAAAAGCACAGTCACACTAGAACCTGGGATATCTTAGGAAAGACGAAAAGGTCCCTTAGACAACAGTGTGGGGTGTTTGAGGATTAAAACACAGGCAGGAGATGAAAGTGAAGCAGACAGATGTAAAGCCCCACACTGTAAACGTCTGTTGTCTGCCTACTGTTGGTCTTTTGAGGAACAGCTCCCCTACTACTCCTAGCCAGGGAGGCTGACAACACCTTGCTTTTGGCCCCAGCTGTGGACAGGTGAGCCAGGCTTGGCAAATCGGAGTGCTCTGTACACTGCACCAAGGGATAGGTTCAGGGATCCATACCTGACCCAATTTGGGCCAATCAGAATCCTCGTCAGGGCTATCAGCAGATCCAGCTTCAGGTGTGTGACCTGTTCAGTCACAACGGCCCTGTGCCCAGCACGGTCCTGCACTTGGTTCAATGTTCTGTTGTTGCCATTTTGAAATTCTTAATAATTTTATCTTTGAACTTGTGTTTTGTAAGAGAAGTCCAATGGGACGATGGACATGCACATGAGCAGAGGAAATACACGCTCCATTTTCAGTATAGCATTTATGATGCCTGTCAGCACAGCATTCCAGTGGACCTACTATGTGTGGCAATTCTGTGAGATTCAAAGTGAGTACAAGGTAAGTATGTTATATTTAAAACAGAATAAATGACAACCCCAAGAGACCATGCTTTCCATATGAACCAGAGCTTACTTCCAGTACAGAAGGAAATCAACAGCATTTTATGAAACAAGACCAAAGAAGTTCATCATATCCTTTCTTACATGTGTTACTTCCCTCTATTAGACAAACTCACTGAAAATGATGATATAGAAGGAGAGGAACCTGTAGTTCTTTTTCCTTTCAGTTCTTCCTTACTCATCAGTAAGCTGAAGAGATCGGTAGAATGTAACCGTATCAAGAAGTGAAATGAAAACATTTGAGTTCATTTTGTACAACATTTCCACTGATCTAGTAAAAACAAAACACATTTGCATGCACGAAATAAAATTATGCACTTTTGGAGCTTCCATTTTGAGTTAAATGCATTGAAAACTGGCATTGCACAATATGAATGGTAAGAATTGTATTCATAATTTAAATGTTTAGTTTTTCTTTACTTGGAAATACATTAAATAAGAAGTTTTTTTAAAACACCATGACCAGTTGAGAGAGAATGTAGAAGAAAGGAAAACACTTCTATATTTTAGTAACTTTAATGATACTTTTTCCTGGTTTTTGAACAAGAGGCCCCACAAATTACATAGCCACCCCTGGCTACCGGGAAAGATGCTTACTTCTTCCAAGATCTCCAGTCAGAAGAACAATGTGAGCTTCATCTTCCCTGGCCAGGTGGATGAAGCCGTCTGTACTGAGACAAACTGAAGCCAAAATGCAGACAAACAGAGCTGAGAGAGAAAGAGAAAAGAGAGAACCCACTATTGTTTAAGCTCCTGGATGTGGCCAGGCCCAAAGTTAAGGGCACAAGTATCCTTCCTTGTTATGTAAGTCAACAAATTCTTCTTCTTTTGGATGGGGGTGGGGGGAGCTTAAATAATTTGAGTTGGATTTCTGTCATAGTATTGACTAATGTAGCCTTGTGTGCTAAGCGTATACGAAGTTCCTAAATTCATACTCCTACAAGCTGATGGACAGGGGCCTCAGAGAGCCAAGAAGAAAAGTGACCTGGATTCTTTCTTAAATTAGTTTTATAATTTCAAATGATGAAATATCTATAAAAGGTATAAATAATATTGGTGAAAAGTAGAAAAATACCAATAAAAATGCATATGCTTGTACTTAACACCCAATTTTAAAATTTCTGCCAGTGCCTTTGATGGCACCGTAAGACCTCTCCCAACTCCACCCCTGACCCCTCCAACCTACTCACCCCAAAGTATCCACTATGAACTTTGTAATTAGCCTTTTCTTGCTTTTCCATATAATGTGGTAGCTTTTCCCGGTGAACTGTGGAAGAGGAATCGGAAGAGGCTAATCTGGAAGCCAGGAGCCCAGGTAGGAGACAACATAAGTCTGAGTTCAGCTGAGCGTCATCTGTGAGTACTTGGTGGAGCCACCAGATCATGTTTTGTCAACTAAAATTTGGGCAACAAATTTATAAAGTGACTTTTTTTTTCACAAGTGAAAAAAGCATCTTTGCCTTTTTTTTTTAATGGGCAACTATTTAATCAGGCAAGAGTAGAAGCCTCACTAGACCATGGCCCAGTTACTCAAGCACAGAAATGAGCTTTGGGCTTGGGCAAAAGGCACAGAGGGAAGTGGATTTGCTACCTGCCTTATCAGTGGCAGCCAGAAAAGGAAGTAGAGAAGAAGAACAGAAGCAAGGAAGAGGAAAAAAGCATAAACAATTCCTTGTCTCATGCTACGTCACCCTCTCCCAACATGTTAAAAGCTACCTGACACATAGTATGGTTCTTCTCATGACTTAAAATATGACTGTCCTTCTCTTTCTATCAAATTCATTTTAAATAAATCACAGGAATAAAAGAAGAAATAGCCCAGAGAAATAATCCCTAACTGTAAAACTTTGTGCAGTGTGGCACTTAGTTGGAGGTATTTTGAATGGAGTTTCCGAGTATGAGTAGAACCTTCCTTTCATGTCCTCACATTCTTGCTGACTCACAAAATAAGAACTTCTGCTCTAGCTGTAGAAACTGTAGCTCTACCTGTAGAAACTGTAGCTATCTGGACCCTACTCACTGGCTTCTAGTACAAGGAGCAATTTTTCTGTGCTTCATGCTGAGAGTCTGATGGCCTTTGTCCACCCTTCACCACTGGGTGAATCAGTGGGCTCAAGGCTGCTATACGTGAGTGGCCTCTCGCTCGGTGTTAGTTGGGCCATAGTCTTTCAAGAAGATGGCAGAGAACTATCACTCTGTAGGCCCAACCCATCCACCACAAAGGTCTCACCGGCTCTACTTGGAAGGGAGGGGAATAGGAAGCCCATTCTGGCCCCACATCTAAGCTACATTCTCCAGTTTTAGTCATAATAAAATTCCTATGTCTACTTCTGTGTTCTAGTCTTGGAGTCCATTTCCCGGGTCTGTTTCCCAGTTGGTTCAAAACTCAGATGGGAGATGGAATGAACTGACTGGCCCCTTCAAACCCCGACACCCAACATCTCTCAAGTTACATAATTTAGTTAACTATTTATGAGACTGCCTTGTAAAACACAGAAATTTTTCCCTCCTTGTAAAGAAAATTAAATGGTACAAAAAGTTATGTAACACAATTCTGAGAAGTATAAAAAACATAGATATGTAAACTCTTAATATGAAAACTGATTTTCTGCCTAACTTATAAAGTCTTCAATAAAACACTATGAGTTTTTACCCTCCTGTTTTTCTATAAGCCATGACCTCCTGAAATACAAGCTCAGGATTTGTAATGCTCTCCAGACTCCATGCAACAATCTCCAAATACTTAAATCAGCAAAACAAATCTACCCATGAGTAACCTAGGAGCTGCCAGCATCAATTAAAAATAAGTGGTGTAAAACAAATTGATGAAGGATAATTTTGATGCAACACAATTTCGGCTTATATAATGCCTTCCATCTCTAAAAATAAGCAGACCTGAATAACAAAAAAAAAAAATTTTCCTAAGAAACAAACATTTGTTCCATTCAATAAAAACAAATTGCTTTTATGTTATCTGAAAGGGTTCAGTCAAACAGAAATATTGGCGTTGAACCACAACATTTGAATATTTTGGCAGAAGTGCTTTTAAACCATTCCTTTACATGATTTAATAAAAAATGGTGCTAGCACTGGAAAAGTAACAGAACGGAAAACTTTGCAATGTACAATCGAGTTACCATAAAATGTAAATAAGCTTTATTATGCTAATGGTTTCTATGGAACTTATCCCTTACTGCCCTTGAAATTATAAATTACAAAAAGATGAGTTTTAAAATAACATGACTCCAAAAGCTACAAATAATTTTCTATTTTAAAACGGTTGTCTCCAGATCAATAAGGAAAAGCTGTTTCTAAGTAAGTCATCAGAAATCCTTACGTACTGAGAGTACTTTTCAGGGCCAGTTTCCAACTCCCTACCCTGAGTTTAAGTTTCTTCTCATTATTCCTATTATGATTGCTCCAAATCTTCTCCATATTGCTTAGACCCAATGCTGTGTCCTCCACCTCTCCTCTTCTCTCCTCCCCAAATTCTCTATCTTCACACATCCTCTTCTTCCTCCCCATTTCTGTGTTCTTACTATTCCAGACTAACCCCAAGAAGCTCTTCCCTTATTCCAACTTCCCCTCTACCTGTTCCGATCCCCTGCTGCCCGCCCTGATGACAGCCTCAACACAGACTTCTCCCCCTCACCTATGTTAAAAAAAAGTCAACCAAGTAAATTTGAAGATCTAATTAGCTTTATTCAACCATTCATGAATTGGGAAGCATTCCATCTAGTAAACAGAAGAGCACTCTGAAAGGCTGTACAAAACGGCAGGTTTTTATAGGCAGGGTGGTGGGGCAAGGAGGCTACTAGTGAAAGAAAAGAAAGGATTGTTTCAGGCCAGGTCACCTTCTTTTTGGGGAAAAGTGAAGGTCTATCATGCAGATTATCTCTTCTTCCTTTGGGGGGCAGGTGTGGGAAATGGAGAGGGCCCATGTGACAGATGACCTCATTGGTGCTGACCAGAATATTCCAGACTGGCTGATTGATTTCTTTCCTGTGGAAGTTGAAACTGCCAGTAGGTCAGGTGCTAAATCTAGGTTTGGTATGGGCTTTAGCACAAGGAATACCATTTGGGGCTTTTGGTTTTCTCTTTAACACCTACAGTGGTGCTCTGGGCTCCTCCTCTCCCTTTCAAACCACCTAACAGACATCTGCATCCCTACAAGTCCCAAATTCACTTTCCTACAGAGGCCAGGGAGGTCATGCAAATGAGAGAAACGAGCTGGGTGGAAAGGATAAGCATTGGGGACAGGACCATGTGGTGAACCGGGAGAGCACGGTATTTCTAAGGTGGACAACCAATTGTTGCCAAGAGGAAGTGAACCCGCAGTGTCAGATCTCCCAGTTTTTCAACAGAAATCAAAAATTATGTTTCATATGAAACCTCCCAATTTATAAATGTTGAAAACTATTTTTTTAAGTCTCTGAATGCTATGGAGGACAACAATGTGAAAGCCAACCAAAGTACATTTGTGAGGCACGTGCACCACCACTTTATTGCCTCTGTCTACACTCCTCCACGTCCTCAGAGGCCTACTCCTTACTCGTTTCACAGTCTGGTTTCCAAACACCATATGCTGAAACTCAGTGCAACACTCTGGCTTCTTCTAGGTCCCCACCATCCCTAAACTGCCATGGCATTTGACGCCAGTGACAGATACTGATGACCAACTCACACTTCTGAAGTTCCCTCTCTTGGTGACCCTGCCGTGGTGTTTTCCTGGTTCCTCTTCCCTCTCTGACTTCTTCTCCAGTCCCTCTTCTTACTCCTCACCTCCCTCATCCTTCTATACTGCCTTGTAGTATAGCGTGGGGAGGTTCACTTGGACAGAATGCCTGAACCACAAACTCCACAAGGGCAGTTTTCTTTTTTTTTTTAATGTAAATTTATTTATTTATTATTTTTATTTTTGGCTGCGTTGGGTCTCCGTTGCTGGACACGGGCTTTCTCTAGTTGTGGTGAGCAGGGGCTACTCTTCGTTGTGGTGTGCGGGCTTCTCATTGCGGTGGCTTCTCTTGTTGCAGAGCACGGGCTCTAGGCACACGGGCTTCAGTAGTTGTGGCATGCGGGCTCAGTAGTTGTAGCTCACAGGCTCTAGAGCGCAGGCTCAGTAGTTGTGGCGCACGGGCTTAGTTGCTCCGCGGCATGTGGGATCTTCCTGGACCAGGGCTCGAACCCGTGTCCCTGCATTGGCAGGCGGATTCTTAACCACTGCGCCACCAGGGAAGTCCCACAAGGGCAGTTTTCAACAGGACGATATAGTTTGAGCAGCAACAGTGCTTCCAGCTCAGAGGGCATATTTGGCTGTGTTTCTGATCCTTGAATGCATATTAAAATCCCCTGGAGCAGAGGAATGTATTTCATCTGGGTTGTAGCCTGGCCTCCGGATATTTTAAAAGCTCAACAGATGAGTCTTATGCACAGCAAAGTTGAGCACCACTGGTATACATGGTGACTAAGTAAGTGGGTCATTACTCAAAATTGGTGGGTCTCACCTTGTGCATACTGCTGCTTTCAGGGTCTGCCAGACATTGCGGCTCCACATATTCATTCAACCATGATTTCTGACTGCCAAGGTGTGCCCTGCACCACGGGCCTAAAGGAAGGCAATGGAAGGCTGAGCCCCCATGGGTGCCGAACATCCTCTCTCAGATTAGACCTTGTATGATCTGAGTAAACTCTTCTGTGAAAGTAAAAACTGTTTGCTTCATTGGAATATAATTTGTTGAACCTTCTATTACAGCAAGGCTTTTCCTTTGGCTTATAAGTGGAAACCTTCCAAATTTGTTCTCTATCGCTCTAATTCTGAATACCCTCTTAAATTCTGCATTTCCAACCGCCTGGTGGACATTGCCACTTCTCTTCTCCCCACTACCCACATCTTCTCCTCCTGCCCATTTCCCATTATGGTGTTTCCACGCTCCCACCCGCTGGAGTGTGAAACCTTGACATAGTCCTGGACTCCTCCCTCTAGCTTCTCCCTTCTAATATTCATTCTTCTAGCTCACCCAATATTGATTCTTCTCTCACACTGTTCCTGCCATCTGGCTATGCCTCTCCATTCCCACCACACCTTCCAACCTAAGACATGGCTACTCCATGCCTGGCCTATGGCCATGGTCCTCAGTGCTCTCCCTGCTCCCAGCCTCTTCCTTAACCAATCCGTTGTGCTCTACGATTGTGTTTCCTCCTTCTTACAAACCCTTGCTGCACCCTGCAGGAATAAACTATGACAGGCCTACAGCCTGGGCCTGCTGAGCTGTGTCACTCCACCACCCAGTCTCTTGAGTGAAGACTCAGAGATGTGCTGAGCTTGATTTGCAACAGTTTCTTGCACCTGGTGAGTAGGCAGACCCAAGCCAGAGTCTACAGCACAGTCAGGCAGGTGGTCAGGAGGCTATAAATCCTGCCAAGAACGCAAAGGTGAACCTCTCACTCCTGGCCAAATGGTCACCCACAGAAGTAGAGTCAGCAGCACAGTGCCCTCTATAGGAACTTTGGGAGACCTATGCCTCCACCTGGGACCATGCCAGTCTCCTGCCTTATGTAGTTACTTCCAAGTAGGGATGTTTCTGGATCTTTTGCCACTGAAGAACTTTTCATCCTCTTATTGTGTCTATTGGTATCTTTCTATATTCCACATCACCCTCCCAAAGTGACAGCCCCACAGATTTCCAATACTCAACAACTAAGATCCATTCTCCTTGGGGCCGGCATTCCATGCCCTTCCCAGTCCATCATCACCAGTCCTTCTGGCCTTGTCTCCCACTACACCTGGGCTCTGGTCCTATTAGGCTGCTGGCAACATTCATTAAACCAAGAAGGATGTGAATCATGAGATGCCCCATCCAAAAACCTATGGCCTTCCATATTTTCCATTAAGCTAAGAAAACACAACACATCTGAAGCTAACACTCTAGCATAATGTGCAATGTTGGAAATTATAATGAAAACTAATCTTGTTGATTTTAATAAGTTCTGTCCATGTCTCCCTTTAACATTACGATTATAATTTTACATAACACTTGATAGCACTTGAAAAAGCACTTTGCTTACATTATCTCTTTAATCCTCACAACAATCCTGTGAATATTTACAGATGAGAAAATGGAGACACAGAGATATTACTTTGATTTTCCCAAGGTCACACAATTTCTGGGAGGCACAGATGGTTTCCAATCCCACATCTCCTGATTTTAAAATCTCATTAACATTCTACTACCCAGTCTTGCTTTATTTACCAATGTAAATCTCCACAATGTTCACCTAAACTCACAGACAATGAAAATTAATAAAACAAACTACTTACCTTTGAGAATTTCAGTGCAAAAGCTATGTTTCTTGACGCTGTTCTGATTCTTTTAGTGCTGTAATAAAGGGTATATGCCTCTCTACAGATCAGTGTCATTAGAAACCCCAACCAAGACTGGCCACAGATAGAGAAATGAAAGCTTGTAAAAAGCACTGGAATTGAACAAAAATGATAGTAATGAAAAGGTAGGAAGACAAACAGCATTTCAGCAACTACACTGTTCTGCACAGAAAGCTGCCCAGCATCAAATACTGGCCTCTTTATGTTGTCATGCAAACATCTAATTGCACCATTTACCTCTATAGTGCTGAAGAGAGACCAAACAAGCCAAATGCCATTTCTTTATTGTCGTTTGCCATGGATTCTAACACTCAAAGAAAGGAGTAGAGATTATATAAAACTGCAAGAATCTACTCTGTTCTAATACTGGTGAAGGTAAATATGCATCCCTGGAAAAACCCTTGGCATCCAGACGGAATGTGGGGCTGGGAACAGCAGAAGTGAGTGAAGGAGGCATGGGATGAACTCCCAGGGCCTGACTCATGGAAAATGCGGGAAGGACTCAAATGGCTCCATTTATAAGTAATCAAATATGAACATTTTTCACAGAAAAAAATTTTACTCACTTTTAAAAAGAAATGCCTCCCATATCTTTGACTCAGCTATCCCACTTCTAGGAATTTACCTAAGAAGGAAACACACACACATACACACAAACACAAACACATATGTGATAATCTCAACACACATACACACACACACGCACACACACCTACATGTGATAAAAGTCTTGGTTGAGATTGAGGAGGGTGTCAGAGGAAGACAACAAAGGGTTGAAAGAGATTTAATTTTTACTATATCCTGTTGTACCTTTGGATTTTTGTCCAATTGAACACCTATAACCTATATAAGAAATTAACTAATTAAACAAAAAAAATTTTAATCCATGCTTCAAATACACATACTCTATAACCCAGAAATATCTCCTTTAAAAATATTTACAAATAAGCCCCAAGAAGTCTATACAAGGATATTTGGTGCAGTAACATTTGTAATACAAAAGATTAGATGGAATCTAACTTCCTTTCCATCAATAGGAGAATGGTTCAATAAATTCCAGCACTTCCATTCAATGTAAAACTCTGCAGCCATGAAAAAGAATAATATATCCACATGCAAAATACTCTGCAAAATAAATTGTTTTTTTAAAGCCAAGTGAAGAACAACATGTATAGCTTACTCCCATTTTTTTGTGAAAATAGAGAATATATAAATATAAACATTCCTGTATATACTTTCTATATAGAAGGAGACTAAGGAAACTAGTAACAGTGGTTAACAGTTGGGAGGGTTTCTGAGAGGTTGATGGTTTTCGGTGTATACCTTTTTTTTGTTTTTAATTTTTAGTCTTGGTATGCATTAATTTTTCAGTCAAAAAAAGATCTTTTACCATTGTCACCACAATGACACAAAGAAAACCCACAGCAGCTACCTTTATCAATGAACTTTGTTCTTTATTCACGAATCTGAGTAGACAATCAAGCATTATCTAAGGAACAGCAAGAATCCAAAAGAGAAGGACCAAGACGAGCAAAGAAAACAACTGACCTGATACAAAAGAAAGCTACTTAGTACTCCCAGAGATATTTGAGATGATATTATAACCTTCTCCCTCCAAAAAAGAAAGGAAATAGAAACCAAATTGTTCTTGGAAACTAAAAATATGACTGAGAACTATAAAAAGATCACACACATCATACAATCAAAAGAAAAGAGAAAATATGAAAGAAAAGTTGATACATAGAGGATAAATCCTCAAGAACACATATTTATCTCATAAAAGCTCCAGAAAGTAAGAAAAAAGAAATAGAGATAAAATAGTGAAATATATGATTGAAAAAAATCTCCCAGAGCTGAAGAAAGACATGAGTCTTCATATGGAGTCCCAGTGAAAGCCAAGCAGAAAACATGAACAAATCCTTATGAAATTCAAGAATCCCAAGGATAAAGAGAAGGTTCCAAAAGACCTTCCTGAGGATGAAACAAACCAACAAACGTTTCATACACAGGAATGAGAAACAGAATGGCATCAGATTTATCCTCAGTCACACTAAATGTTAGAAGACAGCCAAACAATGGCCTCAAATTCAGAGGAAGTAATATTGAAACTGAAATTCAATACCCAAGAATCCTATCAAATATGAGGGTAAGATAGATATAGTTTGAGACATAAAAAAATGAGAAAGTTTATTTCCCTTGTACCCTAATATGGTACGCTTGCACCTAATATGGTTAATCTATATTAAAGAAAAATTATGGTTAAGCAGCTAGACAATCTTAAGATATGATGCTTTCTTGCATAAAAAAGAAAAATAAAGTGTCAGGAGAAACAAATATGGAAAAGAATGAGGTCTAAATAAACAGTGGCATGATCTTGAAAAATTGACAGTGTTAAAAAAAAAAAGTCCATCTGAGCTTTGTGCTTAGAACATTCTTTATGAACAACACTAGTTTTGTGACATTAAGATTATAGCTTCTCCACAAGTCCAATCATACTATTTGGTTTTGCAAAGAAAATATTTATATAATCATAATATTATAAAAACTCTTTGTTTTCCATTTTCAGAATCGACCTACAGACCAACATGTAAGGTATAAATATATATTACCACACAGAATATAAATATATCTTGACAAAGTAAAAGTAATATATGTGATGATAGTTGGGAGTTGGTTATATGGGAAGGGGAATTGGAAAGGATAGGAGTGCTACTTTCCTCATGTCAATCACAGGGAGCATGATTTTGTCTAAATCAGATCAAGAAATAGGGCTTAGGTGTATAATCTAAAGTTATAAAAGTAATCAATAGAAAAACTAAAATGTAATTAACCCAAATGAAGTTAGTGTGGTGGAGGTAGAAAGAAAATGTGAAAACAGACCTACATTCACCAATTTTTATGGCATGGGGTCAACTGACACTGTTCAAAGTTGACAGACCACCTTAATGAGTGTTTGGGAGACATTTTACATAAAAATTAATTTTTTTTATTTTTTTATTTTTTGTGTGTGTGTGCTTTAAATATGTGTTTGGGGGGAGGGGAACACACACTTCTACTCAATTAAGAGAAACATTTATACCGTCCAGGTCTTTTATTTTCTTTACACCCATCATGCCATAAATTCATAGGGAATGGGCTCCAACAGTTCAGGCTCCTTTCCATCCGTTCTCATGAAGTGTGCTTCTCTGGGTGGAGCAGGCTGGCGCTTCAGTTGAACCCAAGTACCTTTCTCTTTGGCTTCCTTCTTTTTTGGATCATTTTCCTTCACCCATTTCAGTAAGCTGTCTCGGCTCTTAGAGTGCTTAATATGACCGATACGCACATTAATTCTCTTGGCAAGAATCTTGCCCTTAACTTGTTTGTTTACAAGGATGCCAATAGCATGCTGGGTAACACTGTAGACTCTCTCAGTTTTGCCATGGTAACATTTGTGGGGCATTCCTTTTCGAACAGTGCCCATTCCCTCACTATCTACAGTATCACCTTTCTTGTAGATTCGCATGTATGTGGCCAAAGGAACAACTCCATGTTTTCTAAAAGGCCTAGAGAACATGTAGCAGGTGCCCCTCCTCTTTCCCTTTGTGTTGGTCATTCTGGCGAATTACTGGAAGATGGCGGTTCTGGCCGAAAGGAAAAATTAATTTTTAAACATTTCTCAGTGGCTTCCTCTGGGAAGTAAAGTTAGGCTGTAGGGCAAATAAGTCTTTTCATTTTTGTTTTATCCACATTTATGCTATTTGAATTTTCACTTCAATGTTCTTACGCTTTTTTATAATTTTTTTAAATGTGCTTCTTGTACAAATGGGCTGCCCCATAAACTCTAATCAAGACATTTATATAAGTATTATTATGACTGATTCTAACAATAATAATGAATAATAAATATATTTTACTGAGGGCATTTTATGTGCTAAAGGTTTAGTGAGCACTCCGATTGAATCATCACAACAATCACGTTATAGACACTATTATCTCTTTTATTTAATGCACAAGGAAACTAAGACTTAAGAGGTTAAGTAATTTTCCACAGTAACGCATCAAATAAGAAGCAAGAGGAGCTATGGCTTAAACTCAGGACTGTCTGACTTCAAAGTTCATGCTTAAAACCACTAACCCCCACTGCCTGTACTCATCCTATGATTTTGAACTAGCAACTTGCAGACTCCATTTTCTCTATCGACTATATCAGCTCTGAGAGATCTTTATTTGAATTCCAGGGTAGCTCCTTTGACTGAAGACAATTTCCAAGACCAACACTTTATATACCAGTTGCAGTAAATGTTAGAAGGTAGCAAAGCAATGGCCACAAATTCTGAGAGAAGAGAATTTTGACGAAAATTGAACACACAAGGATCCCGTCAAATGTAAGGTGAGATAGAGATATTTTCAGACATAAAAAGGACTGTGAAAAAAGGATGCATTTTGTGCTGTCTTAATAATATGTCTTATCCTGAGGCTTGTTTGAAGTTGGTAAATAGAAACATGTAGTTTCAAAAGAGATTTTGGTGTATATACCTATAAATTTTATTTCCTTTATACCCTTTCACAAAAAATCACATGAAGATTTATTTCAGAAAGGGGGACTACACATCTCTGCACAATTGGACCATTAGAGTTAAAAAAAAAAAAATTCTGTCATTCCACTTCCTGCAAGCTTTACAATTAGGAAAACAAAGAAAAATCCATTACTTCATGTGACAAGTAACTTAGTTTCTGCTTTTGGCAAACAGGAATAGATTCTGGTTATTCGGTCATTCAACTAGTGTTTGGAATCACATTGCTTTCTGCTAGGGAGATGACAGTGAACTATAGACATAGTTTTGAGCTGCTCACCGTAAACCAAGGAGTGGCTGGAGGGGTGCTTGAGGCCCCACCATCTCAACCAGCACCCCCATGCTTACCCTCACTACCATTCTTCTGATTTTTCATGATGATTTTAGTACTGGGAAAACAAAACTTCAAGCCCTCCATACATTCTTCCCCTTCAAAGAGATTGCAGTTCCAAAGCCATCCTATATAAAAATTCAGAAACCATCAGGAGAGCTTAGAGTCTTGTGGGGATAGACAAGCAATTAACCAGAATTACATAATCCATCACACATACATGGGTCATGAAGTAAAGTGTTCTGAGGGGTTTTTTTATTATTATTTATAAGGTTTTATTGTTATATTAAGTGGAAGAGCAGGAAGTTATAGACCAAGCCATGCAACATAGTTTCAAAGTAAAGGATTAGAATAATCAGTCACATTTCTTATCTACCATATACTTTGATAAGCTATAAATTGTATTTTTACATTTCAAAAGTATTTAAAATTTCCATGTGTCTCGTATAGGTATATACACCAAAATCTCTTTTGGAACTACATGTTTCTATTTACCAACTTCAAACAAGCCTCAGGATAAGACATATTGTTAAGATTACACAAAATGCGTCCTTTTTTCAGAATCCTTTTCATAAACTCCACAGCCAGATATTTTGCAGAAGTCTCTTCAGCTTAAAATAGAAATTCTCTTCTATAGATAACTAAAAAAGATTTGAGATGAAGAAGGTTAACTACTCTTTTGTGGGTCACAGCACTGATGTGCTTCAGCCCTCAGAGCACAGCTGAACTTTTACTCATTGACTGAGTCAGTTGCCACTTTCTTTCCCTCAATGTCTTTAAGCTGAGTTTGTTTTGGCACATTGGTTTATTAACACATGGACCCATATATGGTAAATTCATTTGATAGCTCCTCCCAATCCCTTGATACTAAATATTGAAGTTTGATTAGAGATGGAAAAATGACGCTACTCATAGTAGAAGAGACCAAAATCCAGTCCTCTCTTCCCCTTTTGCTAAAAAGATGCTTACGTTGTTTGGGTGTCTCCTCTCCTCTGTATATCCTGGTGCTCAGAAGAGGGAGGGGGGGCCCACTCCACACTGCCTGGTTTCCTGTTCTTATTATCAAGGATTAGTTTGGACATGGGCATGAGGTATAATTCTGGATACTATGATGTGTGGGAAATCTGGGAAAGGCTCTCTCTCCTTACTAACAAAAAAGATAGTTGGGGATAAACATCCCCTGTGCCCAGTGTCATTGTGTTTATGACCATTCCTGGAGCTGTGGCAGCCATCTTGCAACCATGTGGGGAACTAAGTCAACAGGTCCAAGAGAGTAGAACAGAAAGATGCAGAGAACTTACGTTCCTGCTCTGTTGAGCAACTGAATCGACCATTGAATCAATCAACAATCTGGAGCATTCACATTTGGACTTCGTGTTATGTGACATAATAAATATTCCTCATGTGTAAGCCACTTTGAGTCAGGGTTTTCTGTTACTTAGCAGATAAACACATCCAAATTGGTCCACATAGATTAGTTCTCTCTGTTTTCCCTTTCTTCCTCCACCCAGCCACCATTCTTAACATAATTTAATTGGTATTAACATTTTTACACAGGTAGATTTAGCTTTCTTCGGTGATAAATTTAAATTTCTCCTCATGTTTTAAACTTTACCTTGGCAATCTAGTTTAAGAAACTGATCTTATCAAAGATATCTGGTTACCATACCCATGGGGCACTAATAATATTCTTAAGGTCATGGAAGTAGCAGCATGAGGCTACAATGTTTTTTGATAGCTTAACATATCGGCTTTGACCAAAGACTCTTCCCTATTAAAAAAAAAAGAAAAAAAAGAAACGAAAAAACTGAGTTATATGTGGAAGATTTCTAATTCTTATCCCAATTTTTTTTTTTTTGATAGACTTTCATTACAGCAACTCCTTAAAGCCTGACTCTTTGGCTTTCACAGTTTAATTTCTCGGCTTTGAGTTAATATTATTCCCTTAATCTCACTAATCCTCTAAGAAAGATGAACATAATGGTGAACTTCATGTAAGAAATATTCTATTAAATTTTTAAATGATTAAATTGTACACATAAAAATAAAATATGAATTTACATTGAATTTACATAACTTCCTGCCTAAATTCCTGAATTTTAAGCCATCTTTTCACCAATACCACTTCCAAATGTCTCTCTACGTGAGCTTTATCAAGACAAGTGTCAGAATTCATAAAATCAACCAAAGCAACTGAAAGGCCTATGCTAATAATAAATCATAACACAAGTCAAGGTTAATTACAATTAGATTTTAAATACTTTGCTTGAGGATGCTAAGCTTATTTAGTCTGGAACATAGTTTTAAAATGAAATGCTTATATATTGATATAAAAGATATAACAGTATAGTACAGCTGCGGGATAGAGGGAGGAAACACTATGTAGCACTTTTTAAATGTTACATATTAATCTCAAAAATAACAAAAATAAGCAGTTTGACCATAAATTATTCTCAGGACTTTAGCTTTAAAAAAAAAAATGTAAAGGCCATAATCTCTTAAGCACTTCAGGGCAATGACAATTTTTTAAAATTGTAACTGGGAGGAAGCTAAAATGCCAACATTCATTTCTGGATTTTGCAGCCAACTTTGTCATACAAGTGCTTTACTAATATTTTTTTTCATACTTGTGTTCTAAAAGGCGTTCTCCGGAATAAAGCCTTAAGTTTAAATCAAAGACAAATTATTCAGAACCCACCCCACCATATTTGTAGTGGCTCTCTAGCTCCTTATAAGGAAAAATACTGGAGATGAGGTTAGAAATTTTAAAAGTAAATGTGAGGATGTGGTAAAGAATGATTTTATCCAGTCTGTAAAGTGGGTATGGGATTTTTAAAGTCCAAGAATAGTGGATAGTCTAATATGAAAGTGAATGAAGATACTCCTTAAGCAAAAACAGAAACCCTTTTTTTTAAGGAAAGCTTGAAGGAATTTTGAGAATTGTACTTTAGCTAAGGAAGATATAAACATCTGGGGGATCTGAGTGGAGGATATGCAGAGTTCTTATTTTTAGTAATTTTTCAAAAAGTCTAAAATTATTACAAAATGATAGGTTTTAAAATATTTTAAAATTATTACTATTTGGCATGAGAAATTAATTCAGTTGTCTAAAATGTTTATTTTCTGAGCAGGGTCATAATAGTTAAGAAGATTATTGTGCTGGAAAAAGCTTCAATAAGTAGTCCATGGCCTCAATTCCTATCCTGGTTCTCAGTGATATTTAAAGACATCAATCTCCATAGATAGATTTTTACTTTCACACAGCGGAGTTCTACATAGAAGAAATAATTTAAAAGCTCCATGTAACATACGTCAATTATTTTTCAATAAAACTGGAAAAAAAACTCCATGGACATTCACCTGAGTTTTGTTGGTATTTCAAAGCTGACTTAAATACACTGCTCTTCTATTTGGTGGCTTATCAGTTCCTGTCAAATTCCTTCATAACATTTCTATTTTTTTGGTTCCTTAAAAATAAAATGCAAAATTATCGACCTAAAATGCCCTATAATTATAGACTCATAGACTCTCAGAGCTCAAAACAATATTATAGATAATCCTCCACTACACAGGGATGTAAAGGAACTTACCCAAAGCCACACAGTACAACCTAACATATCACATCACAAAACACAACACACCAGCCAATTGCAATGTGGGAACCTAGACTGGCTTATAAAAAGACATTCTTGTAACAACTAGAGAAATTTAAATATGGAATGGCTGCTAAATAATGTTTATGATTACTATTAACTTCCTTAAGTATAATAAAGTATTTCCATTGTCTTTATTCTTAGATGATACATGTTGAAATATTTATAACTTTTGAACTTACTACAAATTTTCAAATGGTGCAAGATATGTGTTTGTATGTGTTAATATATGTGTGTGTTACTACACTGAGTGGGCGAGATAAAGAAATTATGGCAAAATGTTAACAATTATTTAGGTGGAGAGCATATGGGAATTCAAGTTTTCTGTATGTTTAAATATACACAGTAGTCAGGAATTCCCTGGTGGTCCAGTGGTTAGAGCTCTGCACTTTCATTGCCGAGGGTTCGATCCCTGGTCGTGGAACTAAGATCCCGTAAGCCGTGCGGAGCAGCCAAAAAAAAGAAAAAAAAAAAAAAATACACAGTCGCCCTGTACTTCACCAAAAGCCACAATAGCTCTCACAAAAATTGTACTAAGGACTTTGTTTAGAGCCTTATCGACTCTTTTTAAGCAGGCAGTTCTTAATGAAGTTGACTTTTCTGCTTTTCTTTAATACAACAGACTAGAAGCAAAAGTTAAAAGAGAGAGAAATGGATATTAGAGACAGTCACAATCCACTTGACAAACATTTATAAACAGTCTACCAGATTTGGGAGACAGCAATGGCCACAATTATGATCCTGGCCCTAAAGAAGCCCACAGTCCAGCTGGTGACAAAGACATGCAAACAATTAGCCATAATGATAACTAAGATACCTGATACAGAGAAAGAACATGAAGCAGTAGAAACAACTGTGTTAGTAACCAGTGCACAAACTCAAAACGATCACCACAAGCCATAAGGAAAATGTCAAATTTTATTTTATATACATTTAGAAAGTTAGAGAAATTAACATTACACTCTATAAATATTATTGTGAAAGTATTTTATTATGTAAAGTTTTAAAGCTTACAGAGAAATGTTTACATATCAAAAAATTTATTTCCCTGGTTAGGAAGAGTCAATATTCTTAAGATATCAATTCTTCCCAACTTGACCTATAGATTCAATACAATCCCAGTCAAAATCCTAGCAAGTTATTTTGTGTGGACAGAAATATAAACTAAAGCTTCTATGAAAAGACAAAAGACCCAGCATAACCAACACAATACTGAAGACGAATAAAGTCTGAGGATTGACATTACCTGACTTCAAGACATACATTAAGCTACAATAATTACCAAGACAGTGTGGTATTGGTGAAAGAACTGACAAACAGATCAATGGAACAGAACAGAGACCCCAAAAATAGACCCACACAAATATAGTCAATTAATCTTTGACAAAGAAACAAGGGCAATTCAGTGGAGAAATGACAGTCTTTTCAACAAATGGTGTAACAATGGACATCCACATGCAAAAAAAAAAAAAGAATCTAGACACTGGCCTTACACATGTTGCAAAAACACTCAAATGGATAATAGGCCTAAATGTAAAATGCAAAACTATAAAACTTCTAGAAGATAACACTGGAGAAAATCTAGGTGACTTCGGGTTTGGCGATGAGTTTTTATAGAGAACACCTAAAGCACAATCTATGAAGGAAAAAATTGGTAAGCTGGACTGCAAGAAAATCAAAAACTTCTGTTATGCAAAAGAGACTGTTAAGAAAATAAAAAGACAAGCCAAAGACTGAGATAAATATTTATAAAACATATCTGATGAAGGACTTGTATCCAAAGTATACAAAGAACTCTTAAAATGCAACAATAAGAAAACAACCCAGGGACTTCCCTGGTGGCACAGTGGTTAAGAATCTGCCTGTCAATGCAGGGGACAGAGGTTCAAGCCCTGGTCCAGGAAAATCCCACATGCCGCGGAGCAACTAAGCCCATGCGCCACAACTACTGAGCCCACGTGCCACAGCTACTGAAGCCCGCAAGCCTAGAGCCCGTGTTTCACAACAAGAGAAGCCACCCAAATAAGAAGATCGTGCACTGCAACGAAGAGTAGTCCCCGCTCGCTGCAACTAGAGAAAGCCCGCACGCAGCAACGAAGACCCAATGCAGCCAAAATTAAATAAATTAATATTTTTTTTTAATTTTTAAATAAGTAAAAAAAAATCCCAATCACAAAACAGGTAAAAGATCCAACCAGATACCTCACTAAAGAAGATATACAGATGGCAAATGAGCATATAAAAAGATGTTCAACATCATATGTCATTAGATAATTGCAAATTATTATAAAACATCAATTGGATACAACTACATACCTATTAAAGTGGCAAAAATCAAAAAAATGAACAATATCAAATGCTGGCATGGATGTGGAACAACAGGAATTCTCATTCATTGCTGACGGGAATGCAAAATGATACAGCCACTTTATAAAAACAGTTTGGCACATCCTTACAAAATTAAATATAGTTTTACCATACAGTCCAGCAATCACACTCCTAAGTATTTAGTCAAATGAGCTGAAAGTCACATCCAGACAAAAACCTGCGCACAAATGTTTATAGCAGCTTTATTCATAATTGCCCCAAACTGGAAGCAAACAAGATAGCCTCCAAAAAGTGAATGGATAAACAAACTGTGGGACATCCATACAATGGAATATTATTCGGCAATAAAAAGGAATAAGCTATCAAGCCACTAAAAGGCATAAAGGAATCTTAAATGCATACTGCTTAGTGAAAAGAACCAGTCTGAAAAGTCTACATACTATATGATTACAACTATATGACACTCTGGAAAAGCCAAAACTATAGTGACAATGAAAAGACCAGTGGTTGCCAAGAGTTCAGGGAGCGGGGTGGGAAAGGGATAAATAGGTGGAGCACAGGATTTTTTACAGCAGTGAAACTATTCTGTAGGATACTATAATAATGGACACAAGACATGATGCATGTGTCAAAACCCATAGAACTGTATGACACAAAGAATGAACCCTAATGTAAACTACAGACTTTAGTTAATAATAATGTACCAATATTGGTTCAGCTGTAACAAATGTACCACACTAATGCAAGATGTTAACAAGAGGGGAAACTCTGAGCAGGGCAGAGAGGGAACTCTGTACTACCTGCTCAATTTTCTGCAAACCTAAACTGCTTTAAAAAAATAAGCCTGTTAATTTTTAAATTTTTGTGTGTGTGTGTAATACTCATTTGCCCCAAATACCAAATAACGAAGCTCTATTAGAGTAAGCATGTGTTGCTCACAGTTAAGTCTTTACCTACACTAAACTGGCTTTTTGTGAATTGTCAGTCACTTTCAGAAATGCTCAAATAATGAGCACATAAATTATGGGTAGACCCTGGGCAGGGTTTCGAAAAGTGTGGTCTTCAAACCACCCGCACCAAAATCATTTGGATGCTTGTTAAAAATCATATCCCTACTAAATCATAACCTCGAGGGGTGGGCAATCTGCATTTTTAACAAGTTCCCTGGGGATTGTGATGCATGACAAGTGTGGGAAGCACTGCATTAACAATGTATAAGGATACTTAAGGACTACTTTTATTTTACTGCTTATAAAAAGCAAACAATTAAAACATACCAGCTGCCCAGTAATTGAGAACAGGTTTCCCTTCATCTCCCTGGCACAAGATGACAACCAGTGACTTATTTTGCAGTTTCAGGAATTCCAGCCATAAGGACTAAATTCTCCAGAAACACTTTATTATATAACACCATGTTTTTTAAAACGCTGGTTTTTCAAGAAAGAAATAACGAGACAGTGAAAACTACGATGATGCTTATGGCCCTTCTGTGTTTTTTTTAACTGAAGACTTTTGAATCATACTTTTAATAAAGGATTAAAGAAGAAGCTTTCTGAGGCTTTTATCATTTATTATTCCCCAAATTGAATAAATATTTTTAAATAAAATTCTCAGAGGACATTGTCAATTCCTTTTATCTGCGAAAATTAATTTCTTTGAAATCATTTTGGTCTTGCCCTTCTCAGGAAGGTATCATTTTACTGCATCTATATCAAAGAAGGTCAGTCACAGAGTCAGAACACAGGGCAACGCTTCATGACCATGTCCCACAACAATCATAGAGTGTGCCTGATCAATCCTGGCTGTCAGCATTTCTTTGACTCTCCACCTTGCCCTTTTGTGACCTTGGCAATCCAGCTTTAAGCTGTATGATATTGTTATTGCCCCAATTTATCCAGTGGTCAAACTTCAAGCAATCTTAGCCATTCTGAACACAGCAGAGACATGTGTCTTTTAAATCTTTGCCTTGTCTTTCTGCATCCTTTCCCTCTTCAGCCAACAAATCATTTATAGTCCTTCCTTAGTGGAAACAATCTTATGTTAGTCATTTATACTTATAATCTAAGGCAGTGCTGGCTCAAACTTGAGCATGCATCACAATCATCTGGAGGGCTTGTTAAAAGACAGATTGCTGGGCCCTACCCCCAGCTTCTGATTCAGCGGGTCTGGGATGGGGCCCAAGAATGTGCATTTCTAATGAATTTCCATCAGGTGACGCTGATGCTGTTAGTCCAGAGACGACCACGCTTTGAGAACCACCGATATAAGATAATTTGCCACCTTACTTCTGGTATTTGCACCAGATCATGTTGTGACAGGTACGGTAATTATATAAGTTGTTCCAAGACTCATCAGAGTGAGAATCCTAACTAACCACCCATAGATAGTATATGACAGACGATGCAAATTGACAATTCCTTTTGACAGTGGTCAAGGCCACCATATATAATTGCTTTTCTACTGTCCTAGAGAAGATCATGCAACAAACATCTCAAGTTAGCATGTGAGCACTCTTGCCTTTTATCTGTTAATCAACTCTTAACTAGCTAAGCTGCTCATCTGTCCCTGCCCTAAGCACTTTCACTCAACTTTCAATTGCCTGCCTTGTAGTCTTGGCTAATCTATTGGACTTGGACCCACTCCATGAAGACCTACCTCTTCCCATCAGAGACCCACACCCCCACTGCCACCCTGCAGAACCCAACCTGCCTTTCTGACCTCTAGTCATGGATCCTCTCCATCTTGAGGAGTTTCGGCCCAATTCCTTCCTGGTCTCCTAGGCTTCTAGATGTGTGATATACCTCTGGCATCAGTCCTCTTGGCTGCCTCCCTCGGCACGACTTGGAGAAGAGAGTTTATTCTCTTTTAAAGGTTATTAGGAGAATGCCAGAGCCAAGGTGAGGCCAGGGCCACTCTGGGACCTGGGTAATGAAAGTGTCCCTCAGTAGATGGCAGGAGAAAAGGGAGCCTTCACACACAGGAGTATACGACTGAAGAAATATCAAATCCTACATTCTTTGATTTTCTCTGATATTTTCCTTAGTGCAGTGCCAACCAGAACGGTTTCTCACCTTCAGATAAGAGTTGCACACTCTGCTGAAAGATGTTGTTGCGCTAGGATGATCAAGATTAAATCCAGAAGAAACCAAGCAACGAGAAAAATGGGCTACTTGGCCAGCAGAGGGCGGCAGACCACATCACAAGAGGGACGCCATCCCCAAGCAGCTCTTCCCATAGGAAGTCCAGGTCTGTAACTGCCGGGTAACTAACTACTGGGGATTCTAAAGGGAGTACATTGGAATAGTATTAATTACTTCCATGTTATTACTCCTCATAACAAGATGCTAACAAGAAAATGTCAACATTGTATGAGAAAAGAGCATCGGACCTGGAGTCTGAAAAGCCAGATTCTAGCATTTTCTGTTTGACTTGGCCAACAACTCAGAGCTTCCATTTTCTTACCAGTGAAATGGAGGGAAAAAGTAATAAAAGCAATCAATACCAATCACCTGTGGCCCATCAACCTCACAGGTTCGTTGTGGGAGCGGATAAGTAAAAGGAAAAAATCTATATGCACAAACATTAGTCATTTCCCAGGTTGTGAACTCAAAACAAAAGAAGTATGTTAACCCCAAAAGGTCACCTCAGCTCTTCCTTCCACAGGTCCCGATGCCGAGGACTACTTTAACCTTATCATCACAATTGTGGAGAGAGATTTTAGGCACTGGTCTGCAGGGATAGAGGGGATTTCTGGAGTAGGAGCCCATTCAGGGAGGCACTAAACCCCACTCCGTAATTAAAGGCACAGACCACTCCACCCCAGTCCCAGGTACTTAAGTGAGGCTGGCAACAGAGAAGCCAGGAGCCACAGTGCAGAGAATTGAGGGAGGAAAGATTAAAGAGGAAGACTAAATCTAGGGTTGTCTTTCCCAAACAATTACTGGAAAATTGCAGAACCAGTCTGCCCCAGGGAACCTCAGGGAAAATATTACTTTGATTGTGTGATGGCATCTTTCACAGAGCACACAAGAGGCCTGGCCGGCATGGCAAGGCAGAAGCTAAGAGCTCTGGTAGGTATATTATGCCTTTATGGAGTTGCTATGCTAAATGTTGAAAGATGCACAAAATTTAACTGTCAAAGGTAAAATCACAAATCCTGGACTAAACTACAAGACAGAATTCCAGATGATTTCATTCTGTTTTTGTGTGACAGGCTTATTAATTGCCATCACTGCACAGAAATTTGATTTTAGGACAGCTAAGATTTCTCTTGCCTCAAGTCCCAACCAACACTGTCCTCTCTGCTGCAGAAATTTCTCTAACCAATCTTCCTGTCATTTGCTTCACGGGCTTGTTCAAATTGACACTTGAGAGTTAATTTACACCTTCCTATTTTACAAAAACAATCCCAGAAGAAGGTACCAGATGATCTACCCCATTTGAATTAAAATTCTGATTTTCAGTCTCTGCTATGGATTATATACATGGGAATCCTTGAGGGGGACCCTCACAGGAACTAGGAAATGTTTTCTATCCTTTAAATTATTTTCTCAACATATCCATGCTGGTTACTTTTAAATCTATCTATTCCTTAAAATCTAGCTAATAAACAAATCATTATAAATACTGCCATTTTAGGGAAACAAATCATAAAACCATTGAATTCTTCTACAAGGAAGTCATTAATTCAGATAACTGAATTCGAACAAGTTTTGGAGCGGTCATATCTTTTCTGAACCTTAGAACAGATCTAGGGCCCTTTTTAAGTTGTAGCTAATATGTATTGGAATTTTTTAAAGCTAACATATACAAAGACACCAACATAGGTTTCTTTTGAATACACATGGTATTAAGCTATCCACTGACACTGCCTGTTGCCTGCCTGCCTGACACATGGTAATAACACATTTCCCTGCCCAAGTGAAATGAGACAGGGCCAAGTGAATTGCTTTGGCCAATGAAATGAGAGAAGACATGCACTCGTCACTTTCAGGGAGAAGGCCATAAGAGCCCATGCCCGATTGGCCTGTTCGCTCTCCCAGTCACCCTGTCCAATTATCTAGCCTGGATTCTGAGTGAATAAACCGTGAATCAGAGACCCCTTAGAGGCAAAATGGACATGTGATGCCACGGGTTAGAAACAATAAATCTTTGCTGTCTTAAACCACTGAGATTTTGGCATAATCCAGCCTAATCCAGCCTATCCTGACAGGCCAGATTCAAAATATGGCTCTGTTACTTATTATCCTTGACTACACAGGCAAGTTCTTAAAACTCTCTGAGCCTCAGTTTCCGCCATCATAAAAATGAGGATAATAATACCTTTCTTAAATGAGAAGCTACATGCAAAAATACCTTTTACATAGTAAATTTTCAATATAGATTAATAATAGCTGCTATTATTATCACTTGTTCTTATAGAAGAGAATCTGAAAACGGGCAGTGCAAGAGCAGAATAAACATTTCCACTTGTTCTTCTTTGAAAAATGTTAGGTTAAGGACTGCCACTTACATTTTCTAGTTAAACAAGCCCTGTACAGGAAATACAAATTTTATTAATAGCAGTACTGGCATCTTATGAATGCAGAAATAATGAATATATAGATGTTAAGTACACAGCAAGTCGATGATAGAGAGGGATTTATTTATTTACTCAATTTATGACACTGTGACCTTGAAACTCTTATGCAAAAAATCCATTAATTCCAATTTGTAAAGTACATGAAACTAGCAACAGGGTGGTAATATGGATAAAGGACAACACGTGAAGAATTAGAATGGCTTTTAAAGCAACATTTGTCTGCTCCCTTCTCATTAAACCTGTTTTAAAAGGTGAGGTATGTCCCTGACCCTAAAAATTAAAATTCTTCACCCCAATCAGTCTGGGTTTGTACATTGAGATATATTGCCTTCCTCCACAAGCACTAAAAGATTTAATAAACCCCAGGGTAGCCAGAGATAAATTTCTTAATAGAAATTCAATTTGCAGGGTTTAGATATTATTTACTTCCTGATTGGAGAGCAATTTGTGAACCTTACCCAACATGGCTGCATAACTTCTTCCTCTGGCAACAGGAGTAAAATTGATTGGATCTTTTCATGGAATAATATACGGATTGATATAAATTTTTTGCTCTCGCATCTCAGTATCACCTTGCTATTTACTTTTTGTCAAAATAATCCTAGCATGCCAGGCACCAGGCAAAACATAGATTTTTATGTAAAAATGTTCGTCTTTTGTTTAGGAAATGATTCTGTCTGTAACAGATTCTTTCTGCTCGCCACATTCACAGAGGAGAAAAAAAGATAACTGAGGCTTGTCCATTTATCCCACCTTTGTCAAAAATCTGCTGACACAAGTCCTTGCTTCTCATTTGTACTAAGAACTCCGTGCCTCATTTTGCACTTCCAGAGCTATTAGTTCTCTTCAGTAATCACTCAGGACTTAATTATACCCTCAGAGCCAGAAAAGATGCATCTACTAGCCATGACCACGTGCCTGCCTGTCAGTTGCACAGGCCAGTTGGAGGCCTTGGCTCTTTGGACTTGGCTGTGTTTCATGCAGCACTGCCAAGACAAGATAAGTCCATGTGGGCACTGCAACACAGGACTCTCAGAGCCTAAAGGAAAATAAATCCTATTACGTTCTCTCTGAATGTATCAGTTCAGGTCATAAATACTTGGACACAGCCTCTCTTTCCCATGAGGGAGTCGCTGCTGGGAATGGGAAGCATGAACACATGTGGCTCTGCAGTGCCATTCCCAGTAAGCTGTGCCCCCGAATGACCTCTCTGACCAACTGTTAATCATTCAGCTACACTTAAATTGAGAGGGAAAATAACAATAATAAAACTAAAACACTCAACTTTCACAGCACATTATAGGATAATTTCATGCAGGACCCAGGAGCCCGATAACGTGGAGAGGGTATTTCAAAGTTGAAAACTGCCTTTGATTCTCTCTGGGGATAGGGCAGAGGACACAGTAAAGGAGACACCTAATTGAAACTGCCCAGAAGCCTCCAAGGGCTTCAGGCTGAAAGTCACCAAGCACGATGTGGAAAACGGCTGGGTAGCCTGCATTTCCTTTGGACCACAAACCCTGAATCTGGTTGTAATCATGGTCGTTACTGATCAGAACCGGACTTTAGTTGATGGCATACGAAGTGGTACAAGGACATGGGCACTTGTGTGCAAATGTACACAGTTCATAGACTTTACTCTCAAATTCCCACACTGTGCTCATCAAAACAGTATAGGAGCTGACCCAAAGAGGAATATTCATCCAAAACAGTCAGTTACAAGATAGGCCAAGGAAACTGCAGCCAGAGGAAGGAATTCTAACATTACAGATGTTTGACTGTTGTAAGTGCAGAAAAGCAAAGAAAATGAGAAACAGAAGCACGAAGCTGAGGTTGGAAAGTTTTCTCTCCTGAAGGCCTTGCCCACAACAGGAGCTCTTCAGAAAGCACAAACTGCCACAAAGGCACCTCTAAGAAGATAATCAACGAGAAGGGTTCACCCCCACTGTTAAAGATCAGAAAGCTGCAGGCATCCTGGTCCCAGCCTAGAACATCACAGATCAGAGAGACCTGGCTTAGAAGCCTTAGGTAAGAAATAATCATAGTTTATTTTGAAAACATACACCCCCAAATAAAGATGTGCCTCCTCCTGCTTTAGGACCAGCATCATTAGAGACCTATTTTTAAAACAATCAAACAAAAGCCTAACTCTGAAGATTTTCATTAAGGGGAGCTGTTTGGGGAGCCACAGAGGTATAAATTACAATATACAACACACAGTAACACTCTAAAAATTCTCCTGACTCATCTCTGTCCCCCAAGTCCTACTTCTTGGAACAGCTGCCCCTGTTCTTATTCTCTCTCTTAAAATAGTCCAGCATCAGTAAGCTCTACTTCTAAGCTGTCAGCATCTTTCCTTTATTACTCAGATAGTTTCAGGCTCTTTCTTACATTCAGTCCACCAATCTTCTGCAGCTTCTTCAGTTTTTATCTCCAAACATTTCCCCAACTAGATCCAGTAGTTCTACAAGGAAGAATCTTGCTTCTTGACAAGACAGAAGAAGGAAAAGTTTTATATAAATTGCATTTTGAATATTCATTTTTCGGTGTAGAGATACACAGAGACTCTCATACACCACGGTTACAGGCTATATGCAGAAGCTGAAGTCATTAAAATATTTACTAATGAACTGACTCTGTTTATCCCACACTTCTCACAACTTCATCTATCACTCCCGCGCTCTCTGAGGTCAGGATTTGGGGTATCTGGCTGTATTCGTTTCTTATTACTACACTAAGTCCCTTAAAACAACACGCATTTATTCTTTTACAAATCTGGAGGTCAGAAGTCTGAAATGAGTCTTGAGGGGCTAACAACAAAGTGTTAGCAGGGCTTCTTCCTTCTGGAGGTTCCCGGGGAGAATCCGTTCCTTGCCTCTTCTAACTTCTAAAAGGAGGCAGGCTTTCCTTGGCTGGTGGCTGCATTGTGCCAATCTCTTTTTTTTGTTGTTGTTAACACCTTTATTGGAGTATAATTGCTTTACTACTGGGCATATACCCTGAGAAAACCATAATTCACAAACAGTCATGTACCACAATGTTCACTGCAGCTCTATTTACAATAGCCAGGACATGGAAGCAACCTAAATGTCCATCGACAGATGAATGGATAAAGAAGATGTGGCACATATATACAATGGAATATTACTCAGCCATAAAAAGAAATGAAATGGAGGTATTTGTAATGAGGTGGATGGAGTTAGAGTCTGTCATACAGAGTGAAGTAAGTCAGAAAGAGAAAAACAAATACAGTATGCTAACACATATATACGGAATCTAAGGAAAAAAAAAAAAAAAAAAAAAAAAAAAAAAGGCCATGAAGAACCTAGTGGCAAGACGGGAATAAAGACACAGACCTACTAGAGAATGGACTTGAGGATATGGGGAGGGGGTGGGGTGAGATGGGACAGGGTAAGAGAGTGTCATGGACATATATACACTACCAAATGTAAAATAGATAGCTAGTGGGAAGCAGCCGCATAGCACAGGGAGATCAACTCGGTGCTTTGTGACCACCTAGAGGGGTGGGATGGGGAGGGTGGGAGGGAGGGAGATGCAAGAGGGAAGAGAAATGGGAACCTATTGTATATGTATAACTGATTCACTTTGTTATAAAGCAGAAGCTAACACACTATTGTAAGGCAATTATACTTCAATAAAGATGTCTAAAGAAAAAAAAAAAAAAAAAAAAAAAAAGAAGATGTGGCACATATATACAATGGAATATTACTCAGCCATAAAAAGAAACGAAATTGGGTCATTTGTAGAGACGTGGATGGACCTAGAGTCTGTCATACAGAGTGAAGTAAGTCAGAAAGAGAAAAACAAATACTGTATGCTAACACATATATATGGAATCTAAAAATATATGGTTCTGATGAACTTAGGGCCAGGACAGGAATAAAGACACAGATGTAGAGAATGAACTTGAGGACACATGAGGTGGAGGGGAAGGGGGAGCTCTTGCTTCCATCATAGCAGTTACTACTAACAGTGATCTCCTGCCTTTCTCTCATAATGACCTTTATGACTGCATCAGACCTACCCCAATAATCCAGGATAAGATCCTATCTCAAGAGCCTTAACTTAATCATGTCTGCAAAGTCCCTTTTGCCATATAAGGTGACATTCACAAGTTCTGTGGGTTAGGATGCAGATGCCCTTGGTGGGGGCCATGGGGAAGGGGGCTATCCACACTATCAGATGTCACAAACTGTATAAAAACTCAGTACAATGCAAGACAAAGTAAATTGCCAGACTAGCAAAAGATGAATGAATTCATTAAGTCAACAGAAGTTATGATTGAGAACTGCTGGAATTATGAGCAAAGCTATTGACAAATCATAATTCAGCAGAGATAGAACCCTTTACAATTGAAAAATATAGAAAATCAGCAGGGATAATAACAGCTGGGTACAGAAAAGAAAAAATTATTTAAATACCACCTGATTAAGAGAGAATCTTTGGAAAACTGATAAAGCTATCAAATTTTTTTGTTCATGATGCAAAAATGTGAAATAAATGATATCATATATATGATCATACAGTTGTCTTAGAAGAAAATTTTTTTTACCAAAAATGAATCAATCTTGATGAATTCCTTGTTCATTTTAAGTTTATAGTTGTAATTATTGTTAATGTTATTCCAATAAGGAAACTTATTTTCATAAGTTTTAGTTTTAGTTTTCAAGACAAGTAACTAGTTTAAACTTTTTTCACTATGTACAGAATGTACATTCCAGGAACAGGGGAGGAAATAGCAAAGTCATGGAGGAGGGACTTCCCTGGTGGCACAGTGGTTGAGAATCTGCCTGCCAATGCAGGGGCATGGGTTTGATCCCTGGTCCGGGAAGATCCCACATGCCGCAAAGCAACTAAGCCTGTGTGCCACAACTACTAAGCTTGTGCTCTAGAGACCGCAAGCCACAACTGCTGAGCCTGCGCATCACAACTACTGAAGCCCATGCGCTCTAGGGCCCAAGTGCCGCAACTACTGAAGCTCGTGCGCCTAGAGCCCGTGCTCCGCAACAAGATAAGCCACTGCAATGAGAAGCTCGCGCGCTACAATGAAGAGTAGCCCCTGCTCGCCGCAACTAGAGAAAGCCCACGCGCAGCAACAAAGACCCAACACAACTAAAAATAAATAAAAATAAATATAAAAAATATTAAAAAAAAAAAAAAAGTCATGGAGGAACTGAAGTCTTCCCCACCCTAAAGCTATTTTACTATACTGTGTTTCTGAGCATGGCTGTATGCCATGACAGGCGTACTCCAGGACCTGTCTCTCCCTGTCATAAGGGGATAGATGAGACTCACTAGATGTGTAAAGAGTGAACTGTGATAGAAAGATCAATAGTATAAGGGAGAAAATCTGGTCCTAGGCTCTTTTCAAGACTTGTCACTTTTGTGACTTTGAGGAATGAGGATGTTTGGACCTCTCAGAAGATCTCTGCTTCCTCTATAAAATGAGAGTATTATTCATATTTGTCTTCATACATTTGTTAACTTCAAGAAAATTCACCTTAGGACTTCCCTGGTAGCACAGTGGTTGAGAATCCACCTGCCAGTGCAGGGGACATGGGTTCAATCCCTAGTCCAGGAAGATCCCACATGCCGCAGAGCAACTAAGCCCATGTGCCACAACTACTGAGCCTGCACTCTAGAGCCCGCGAGCCACAACTACTGAGCCCATGTGCCACAACTACTGAAGCCCACACGCCTAGAGCCCATGCTCTGCAACAAGAGAGGCCACCGCAATGAGAAGCCTGCACACTTCAACAAAGAGCAGCCCCCGCTCGCCACAACTAGAGAAAAGCCCGTGTGCAGCCACAAAGACCCAATGCAGCCAAAAATAAATAAATAAATTTATTAAAAAAAAAAAGAAAACTCATCTTAAAATTCAGATGAATAGCTTGTAAGACTCAGTATTAAATTAAAGATGCCATTTAGTGCTACCCCAGTAAAGACACCAACAGGAATATTTGGAATGAAACAAGCTAATCCTAAAGTAAGTAAAAAATAAACTCACAAAACAGTCAAGAATATTCTGAGAAAGGACAGTAATGAGAAGGTAAGCCCAACCAGAGAGAAAAAGATACTATAAAGTTATAACAATTAAAGCAGTATGGTATTACGCCTGAAAGTACAGAACAATAGAGCAGAACAGAGAGTTCTGAAATGGACTCAAATACATACAGGCATTTAAGATATGATAAAAGCGTCCTTCTAAATCAGTAGGTGAAAGATGAATTGTCCAATAAATGTCAGAACAACTGAGTAGCCACCTGGGGAGAAATATATTTCTACTTTTTACCTTTCACAAAAATAAATTAAGGATGGATAGAAGCTTTCAACATACAAAATGAAACCATTATAATTGCTAAAAGAAAACATGGTAGAAATTTTTACTATCTCAGATTAGGATGGTCTTGAAACTACTTTAAAACTGTAACATAAAAAATGATGAATTTGACTATATATAACAATTTTTAATTTCTATTTGAAAAGAAATCACAAAGCGGAGAAAGATAGCCCCACTGTTCTTTCTATTCTTCTTGCATGACTCAGGATATTTTCACTTTCTATTCCCTCTGCCTGAAAATGCTCTTTCTCCAGCTTGCAAATAACAAACAGAACACATTTGCAATACATGTAGAGACTCTAACAACTCAATAAGAAAATATCAACATCTCGAAGGAAAAAATGGACAAAAACAGTGAGTCACAGAAAATGAAATACAAATAAATGGCTTTCCAGCATATTAAGAGGTAGTCAACCTCACTGAAAATAAGTGAAACTCACTTATGATTCCACTTTTTAACTATCAGACTGGAGAAAAACAGAAATTTGACTGTATATTATATTGAAGAGGTGAAACAAATACTCTTCCACAATGTTGGTGGGCATATAAGTAAAACAACTGTTGGTTCGTAACCTCGGGAATTCCCAGGTGAAATCAGACATTGGTCCCTGTACAGGGAGGGCAAGGAGAGACTGAAGAAAGAGGCAGGCCACTCCAGATTAGTAGGTGGCAGGTTTAATAAGCAAGGGAACTTACCTATGAGGCTTGTCTTGGGCGGCCACAAGACAAGTGGATCTCCACACCCACCCACCAGATTCTTAAAAGTTTATACAGGGCTTCCCTGGTGGCGCAGTGGTTGAGAGTCTGCCTGCCAATGCAGGGGACGCGGGTTCGAGCCCTGGTCTGGGAGGATCCCACATGCCGCGGAGCAGCTGGGCCCGTGAGCCACAACTACTGAGCCTGCGCGTCTGGAGCCTGTGCTCTGCAACAAGAGAGGCCGCGGTGGTGGGAGGCCCGCGCACCGCGATGAAGAGTGGCCCCCGCTTGCCACAGCTGGAGAGGGCCCTCGCGCAGAAACGAAGACCCAACACAGCCATAAATTAATTAATTAATTAATTAATTAAAATTAAAAAAAAAAAAAGTTTATACAGAGGCCTTAACTGCATTCAGTCACACATAGTGCCCAGATGTCTCAACAGCACATTACTCTTTCAAGGCTGCGCTGCGTCCTTGAAAACAGCTCCAGCTATGGGAACAGTGGGCAGAATGTATGTTCCAGGGACATGGGTGGGGGTGAGGAGCATGCTATTGCCCAGGTCCAGCTTGCAGGTCAACCAGTGGTCACACCCTCTCAATGACCTCTTCCAACAACAACCTCTTTACAGAGATATTTGGGAATATCTATAAAAACATAAATGCACAAATTTTTGACACATTAAATGTCTATGAAAATTTTACAGATACAAATTCTGACACTAATATACCCTATAAAAATACTCTCACATGTATAGAAATAAGTATGTAAAGGAAAATTAAAATGTAACATTTTATTGGTGATAGAAAACAATCAGATAAAAATCAAATATCCTGGGACTTTCCTGGTGGCGCAGTGGTTAAGAATCCACCTGCCAATGCAGGGGACGCGGGTTCAAGCCCTGGTCCGGGAAGATCCCACATGCCGCGGAGCAACTAAGCCTGTGCGCCACAACTACTGAGCCTGTGCTCTAGAGCCCACAAGCCACACTACTGAGCCCACGTGCTGCAACTACTGAAGCCCATGTGCCTAGAGCCCGTGCTCCACAACAAGAGAAGCCACTGCAATGAGAAGCCCGCACACCACAACGAACAGTAGCCCCCGCTCGCCTCAACTAGAGAAAGCCTGCGCGCAGCAACGAAGACCCAAATGCAGCCAAAAATAAAAAATAAATTAAAATATCCTTCAGTCAAGGACTGGTTAAATAAGTGATAGCACATACATACAATGAAATATTCTGCAGTTGATAATAGGAGTGAGATACCTCTAAGAGAATAAGAATATTGTTATATGAAACAATTCAAGGTGCAGAATAGAACATATGGCATGCTACCACATTTGAGTGTTTTTAAGGGATATATGTATACAGTTACATGTGTACATTGTAGGATCAAGGATGGAGGAAAACTTTTGAATTTTTAATCATGTTTATATATTATCTATTCCAAAAATTAAGAAAAAAATGTTCAAGCAAGGCCTTGAAATATTTAGCCAATTATCTGTGATTTAGCATTGCTGGCACAACTGAGCCCGGTTGTTGACATAGATAATGAGGAACTGACTATATATAATCTTTCATTGTTCATCAAGCACTGAATTCAGTGAAGTCTGAAGTTCAGTGGGAGAAAGCATGATGCAGTACAAATGCACAGCAAGTATCTGGAGTTAGAAGACCTGGGTTCAGTTTCCAGCTCCATATCTTAAAAGCCGACTGATCTGGAAAGAGGCACTTACATTTTGAACTTCAGTTTTCTCAACTATCAGGAGGGACAAATACTGTAGGGGTTTCTTGTGAGTTTCCAATTGGGTAATGATAAAAAATTGAAATTGACAGGTAAACAAAGTGACGTAAACATGCTAGTTAATATCTAACTAATATCTAAGAATTCAGTGCCATATAAACAAAGTAACATAAACAAGCTAGTTAATATGAAATTAATTTTTAAAACTTAAGAAACTCAGTGGCCTGAGTAGAAGATAATAATGTGGAGAGTCCTGATGAAGATCACACGACAATGAGGAATAAATAGAAAAACGCTCCGCGGCTACAGGGAAAGATGTTCAATGTGCCCAAGTAGAGGGTATTGTTCACATATTTGTCCAAAGAGTGGCACTGTGTGTGTGTCTGTGTGTCTGTGTGTCTGTGTCTATGTTTATGTGTGTATTGAGAGCAGGGGACATATATATTTTTTCCTTTCAGCTTGAACCCCACTCAAGAAGTTTTTCTTCCTCTTGGAGAAATTCAGTGAATTCAACCCCTCCCTCTGCCCTGGCAGATGCTGAGCACAAAGGGACACAGCCCAGAGGCAGCTGGCCACACAGCCCAGAGCTCAGTGACAGGCAGGAAACTCTGACAAGCCATCTCCAGGTGGGCCAGAAGCATTTCATGAAGTAAATTTGAGAGTCATAATTCCATATAATTGCTAAAGACATATTGCTTAAAATCTATATTTGACTAACCTCAAATAAAAACTGAAAAAAAAAAATCTACAAATAGTACTAAGGACCCTCATCTAAGGAAAGGATAACACACATGCAGCAAGAATGAAGAGAATGACGCGCAGAACACAGGAAAGTCCAAAAAATGCGGAATCAGAGGAATCTGGATGTGAGCATTTTAATTCATGTCTGCAAATTCTTTGACACTCCTGTCATCACAAGGCAGGTTTCTATGTTCCCTGCCCTTGAATCAGGGTTGACCTTAGTGATGGGTCCACCAATAGTGTATGATGAGAGGGACACTACGTGACTTTCACAGTTGTGGGACCTATGAAGTCATAGAGGGCCACATGCTTAGAAGGGTCCCTCACTTGGTTTAATGCTCTGCTACTGCAATCTTGACATTCTTGTAATTTTTTAACAAGGCACCACATTTTCATTTTGCACAAGGCCCCACAAATTATAGAGACAGTTCTGCCTCTGACCCTGGGTCATAAAGGCACTTGTACTTGGTTTTCTCGAACATGCATGCCAGAGCCCTAAGCCACCACATGAGCATTATAAATTACCCTGAGGCCACCATGCTGTGAGGAAACCAAACTATCCCAACCAGGGGGACCACAAGTGCTGAGGCTACAGGAAGAGAGAGGTGCCCAGCCAGCACCCAGCTACTCTAGGCTCCTCAGTTCCAGTTCCAGCTCCAGCCACTGTCTGATGTGATCACATGAGAGACCCAGAGCCACGACTGCCCAGCTGAGCCCTCCCCATATCCCTGATCAGAAACTGTCAGAGCTGATAAAATAGCTGCTGATGTTCTGAGTCTTTACATTTAGGCCACATTTTTTTTTTTTTTTAACAAACCAACAGTTAACTGGAACACTGGAATATTCTAGACTAGATTTACTTCCTTAAACCATACCTTCTTAATCTTTTTTTATGCAACAAAGGGGAGAGGAGCAGGTAAGAAAGAGTAGAGACACCTTCTCTAGACCTTTTCTCTAGCTATTAGCCATTAAACAAGAAAGGGAGGTAGTTTAGGGGAGCAACTGGGCCTGGGACGCGGGAAACAAGGCACATCCTGACCAGTCAGTGCCTGGTTGGAGCCCTGACCTGGAGCCTGGTGAGCCAGGGGTGCACAACTCCGTGAGCCTAATTGAATGAGGTAATGAGAGTGAAAAGAGACCGTATCCTATTAACCTAACTAATCTCTATCAGGTTTGTGTGTCTCATGGGATCAACCATCACACTGCTGAATCCTTCCGCAACTCCAACCTCTGACGGGGTTTGCAGGGCTCAGGGATGATGGCGACCATTCATCAAGGACGCAGCGTGAGCCCGACTCTCCACCTACACCAGCTCTAATTCCGCGAACAACTCCACGGAGAGGGTTTTACTGTCCCCATTCGAGGAATTAGGAAACGGAGCTTAGAGTCAAGAAGTAACTTTATAAAGCCGAGGTCTATCGAGTGTTGATTACATGCAGGTTCTCCCGCCACTCCATATGCAGTATCCTACGGACTGCTCACGGCTGCGCTCTGAAGTAGGGAACAGCATCATCCCCGTTTGCAACAGATGACACCTAGTTTCACAAAGGCTAGGTAACTTGCGCAGGGTCACAGAGTAGCCTTGAGAAAGCAGGGTTTCGCTGTTTTGATATCCTGCTCAGAGCCCCTCTGCTATGGTAACTGGCCCCAGGGGACGTGTCCCTCACCCCCAAGGTCCTGTAATGAGATTATTGAAATGCACAGTCTTTACAGGTTGGGAGACGCATGAGGCCTATTTTATAACAGATATCATCGTGAAACTTCAGTGAGTTCATCTTGTGCCCCACAAAGTCTCCCATCAATGGAATGTGCCATTCAGATTACATGTAGCAAACAGTATAGTATACGATTTGGCAGTGGCCTGGGGAAAGCGCTCTGGAAACACGGGCTCACCTTGCCTGTACTTGCACAAAATGTCTGTGTCTATACACAACCGTTGTGTGGCTCCACTTCTCTCAGGCCAGCAAGGCAGTACTGCTTAAAACAAGTGACCAGCTGTACCACTCAGGCCAGGGCCTGTCACCATTTTGCGGGTGATGTGGAGCCACACAGAATCTAAGCTTTTCCTGTCTTTTTGGCTTATATTCATAAGTGTTTGATAGCTTTCAGAGCCAATTTTGCTGGCAGTTCCTAAGGTGAGCAATATCACCCCCGTCAGACACCTCTTTTCCATCTCCTAGATGGGATCTTACACCATCTGTTCCCAATCATTGCTTCTTGCTCATTGTGTAAATTGCATTTATCACTCTAAAAGGACTTGAGACATCTTGACTGTTTCCTTCTATGTGGAACTTGAAATGCATCGATTTCTGTTGCTACAGCCCTATAGCTACATGTTTACTATCTGTCAGTTCTAGTTTACTCAGAAGTTGCCTCTACAGAACTGAACAGTCTAAAACCAGCTCACAAAATAAGAGAATCAAAAGCCATATTTCATCCGCATGTGGACACCTGCCATCCACCCTCCCACTTCTACCCAACAAGATTCTACCAGAAAGGTCCCCAGTATCCATCCTTCAGTGGCCAGCAGAAAAGCCCTCTAAAAGCTTCCAGTGCTAGAAGAGAACAAAGTTGTCACTTCTTGTGATCAAATTCAGCACTTCCTGTTATTCCTGCCACCATCATGAATGTATGGGACACAGAAAAGCCATGTGGGCCTGAGTCCCAGGACTCCCATAAAGCCAGGAATAAAATGATCTCCAGGCAGGTCTAGAGGGCAGAGGGTGGGCTTTGGAGCCACACAGATGTGGTGTTGGAAAAGTCATTTAACTTTTCTTGAGGGGTAGTTTTCTTCTCCATAAATGGTGAAGATCATACCTCACTTGCAGGGTTCATGTAAAAATTAGAAATAATGTCTGAAAAAACTTCTTTTCATGCCTAACAGAAGGACCTCAGTAAACAGTAGCTATTATTGTTAGGAAAAGAAATTAACATAATAGCTTTCTTAGTTTTTTTTTTTTTAACAAAGTTACACATGTGCATATTTTAAATGGTCAAATGGGGAAATCAGCCTTCTTATAAAAAAACTACCCCTTACATTAGACCTACTTTCCCCTCCACATGTAATGCCAAATTGGTTTGATCCATTGATATTCCCACGAGTCCATGGGCTCTCTGAATCTGGAAATTCTTGCCCTTCAATACCGGAATGTTTTAAAAATTATTTTTTGGTCTACCTTCTGGCTTATTTCCTCAACTTTATCTTCCCACCCTTCCACTGAATTTTCATTTCTTCTCTCATAGTTTAAATTTTTAGGATCACTTATTGTTTTCTGAATGTTACTTTTTATAGCCACTATTTTTTGTCCACGGCTGCAGTATCTTCTTCCATCCCTGACTACAGTAATTTCTTCTGGTTCTGTTTTCTTCTTCTATTGCTTTCCTAGTGCTTATTCCCTCCAAGATGCTTTTTTAGGTTGTTTCTGTCTCTGTCTGCCTTACTGGATGCTTTCCTAAAAGGTACGAACATCTCTGGTTGTCTGCCTCTATTTAGAAGTGTTGTACTAACAAGTTTATTGAAGCTCTGTATGCTTGGAGGAGGTTTGGTAACTTTGTTCTTCTGTGTAGTTACCTGCCAGAGGCCCATTCACTGACTGTCAGCAGATGAAGGCCTTTCTCTTGGGCTGGTCAGATTTTTTTGGATAGGACTCTTCCAAGTCTCCTGCATATAGGTAAAGCCTGACTCTCTATTCTGGGAACCGGCAGGAGAAGAAGTGAAGGGGGAATTGGAGCCACACTATCAATATGTAAACATTCACTTCATCTCCCTATTTTTAATACAGTCCTGGATAAATAAACCTCCAGTCTTCTGCCAGGGTAGGCAAGAAACAGTCACCCGGTTGTGCAGAGTTGGAGAGAAGGTCCAAAGATCTGTTTCTATGTTAATTAGGAAGATACTTTATTTTTCTCTCAAAAAATAGTTCAGAAGTAGACAGATGGTCTTGGATGGGTAGGCTGTGCTTCATGAGGAGGAAAAAAAAAAAAAAAATCCAGGTGCATTCTATCTGTTGCTCCATCTTCTCCTAGGAGGTCCTCTTCATTTGTATGGGCACGGTCAAAGTTAACTCATCGCATGATATCTACGTTCCAGCCCACAGAAAGAGAGGAGAGAGAAACTGAAGGGCAATTAACTTCTTTTCTAAAAGCCTGACCCATCACATCCCATTAGCTAAAACTGATTCAGGTAGCCATCTCTCCCTGCAAAAAAAAGCCCAAGAAATGTCACTGCTAACTGGGCAGCACATGCTCAGCTAAAACTTGGTGATGAAGGGGTTCTGTTCCAAAAGGAAGCAAGGGAGATTGGATCTGAGGACAGCAGCTTTCTCTGCCACCACTTACTAGATAGATTTTCAATCAGTCTCCCCGTCCTTGGCCCACCTCCACCTCTCCTTCTAGAACCTATAACACCACTTGGGGGCTTTACTGGGGTTTTGCAGTGCTAATCAGAATGCTTTTTTAACTTTCCCAACTCTGGGCCAGGGTTCAGACTTCCCAAATCTGCTTTAGCGTTTGCAATGACTCCATCTGCTCTCCAGCGTCCGGAATTTCATGGCTGTTGTCTTCTCCTGATGTCCTTTCCCTTGAAGATGTATTCCTTGTTAAATAAAACCTTTTACTCTTATTATAGTGGAATTGGGGGAGGGAGCGATGGTTAAAAATGTGTGCTCAGGGACTTCCCGCGGTCCAGTGGTTAAGACTCCACACTTCCAATGCAGGGGGCATGGGTTTGATCCCTGGTTGGGGAACAAAGATCTCACATGCCGCGTCGTGCAGCCAAAAAAAAAAACCACAATGTGTGCTCAATCAGCCAATTTTAAATAATTCTGATTTCACCAATTCTGATTTTTAATCAGGAGGAAAGGTGACAGACATCTACTTTTGGTCCATTCATTGGTGATATTTCATATACTCATTAATTAATTCCACAAGTATCTATTAAGTGTCTGCCATATGGCATTTTGTGCTAGACACTAGAGAGACAATGGCTTTATCAACCACATAGCCCAAGGCAAAAAGAGATAATAAGTAGATTTTTAGGAGGTAAACATGAAGTAAAAATTAAGAAACATGTAATAAAGAAAACAAACATTACAGTGGGATAGAAAATAAAGAAGTAAGAGAAGGCCTCTGAAGTGATCACATTTGAGATGAGATTTGCAGAAGACCTAGAAGCCACCAAAGCAAGGAACAGGCACTAAATGTGCTTTGTTTTAGGAACTAAAAAGATGCTACTATGTTTTTATGGCTTCTTATCTTTACAACGTCTTACCTGGTGACTTCTAAATAGTCTCATAAAGTTTTTCTTGCTTTTTTTTCTCAGCTTACAGTTGGTGGTGGTATAATAAATAGAACATTATCCTTTGACTCAAAAGACAAGGGTTCAAATTCCAGCTCTGCCGTTTTCCAGCTGTGTGACTCAGCCAAATTATTCAACTTCGTTGAACTTAATGTCCTCAGTTGAAAAGTGAAACATTATAAGAGGCTTATTTCTAGCGAGAATCAAATTAGATAATTCATGTGGAAGGAAGTGCCTGGCATTTAGTAGGAACTCAAATTGTTTGTTGAAACAAAATCTGAACATTGAACAGGTTCTCTGCTAACATTAAACTTGGATTCTCCCCAACACTGGCAGAATACTCATGAATTAGTTTTCCACTCAGATAATAAGGAAAATAAATAAATACCATCAGTGCATGTTACAAACAAGTATACTAGGTAATGAAATCGGAATGACTGGGTCGGGTCCCTGGCTTCCCCCACTTAGAGCTGCATCTGCTGGTGACATCCAGATCCAGTTTGTGTGAGGCAGCGGTTATGCACCCTGACATCTGTTTCAAGGGTAGGGATGTAACATGCCTTAACACTCTCCCCTCCCATAGCCTATTACAGAACTACAGCTAATGGACTTACCTAATGTGTTTTTAGTAATTCTGTTTTTTCAGCACATATGAAGTCTTGGAAGGCATAAGCTCCATAAGTTTGGATTTGGAGTACTCTTGTTTATTTTTCCATAACTTAATGTCTTGAATATCGTGAAGTGTTCCTAGTGGTATTATTTAGACTTAATTCAACAAACTTTATCCTTTGCTTCCTCGACACACAATACTGTGTTGATATAGTGGGAGGAATACAAAGATGATCTGAATATTTGTGGTCTAGAATATAATAAAATACAGATAAGTCTAAGGTCTGTTTTCAGTGATTCAGAGGGAGCTTTATGATCTTACAACATCCCAGAGTCATCATTACGGACATCAGTTACTATTCTATATGATCACGCTTATAAGGAAAGGCTGAATAAGGTCTATAAGATACAAAATAGTGGCAAAAGAGTGAGTTGCTTTCTTCATGCTCCCACAGAGAGCACTCAGCTCTGCATGGAACTTGGAGATTTGTAGTAACTCAAATACAGAAAGAACTGCCCTCCAGATTCTGATGTGTTTAACGGCCAGGTCTCTGTCCTGTCCATTTCTGCATCCTCAGTACCTAAAATCAGGTGAGGCACGTAGTGCACACTCAATAAATGTGGAGTGTTGGCTAGACGGATGGATATTTAAGGCTTTCTCTATTTGTTGCCCTAGAAACTATACAATGGTAAATGTTGATATTAAAGACACTCTACTAGCACACTGAAGCTTGGCATTAGCATCACATCTAGTGATGCTACCATTTCTACAGCAGCCTATATGACTGTGAGTAAAGGGTTAACGTCAGGCCTGGCTGAGGCAGGCCTGCCTGAGAATGACCTCGGTCTCCCAAGGCCCTGTTTCCTAGGAAACAGTGGAGTTAAGATAAATAGGGAACAGTTGTGTCTCCCTCTGTATTGTGTGAAACAAAAACCTGGGGTGGGAATCTGCAAGCTGGCATGCAGACCTCACGCTTGATGAAAACCATATACCAGACTGATGGGGGAAGGGGGCTGTGGCCTCTTTGTGACAAGATGACCCCACACACCTTGGCCCTGTGTGGGTGACGTGGCAAAAAAAAAGCTGCTACTAGGGGAGCTGCTGCGCCTCCCCATGAGTTGATGATGCTGCATCTCCTTGCTATGTCTCCCGCTCTCTTCCCTTCCAGAAGGCTCAGCAAGAGGAGTGTTAGATTAAAGCCTGTCTGTGTCTCCCCGAGTTTGATTTGCCAACTCGGACTCATAACGGCAGCGGATGCGCTGTCACAGTCAGTAACCTTCATACCTGTTCTCCTGCTTCCAAATGTCACTCTCGGCACAGAGGAGAGGCAGTTTAAAAGGAAGAACAAAAGAGAAGCAAAATCTTCAATGCTATGCCCACAAGGATGGAAAATAAAATGTTTATATATTTGGGGTTGCCGTGAACCCCGGGCAAAACCCAGACCGGCTCCCAAGAGGTCAGCACACTTGATGATCGTGTCCCAGCAAGATCAGAATGGAGGGGATTAAAATTAATACAAGTGGCAATGTCTGGAGTAGGCACTGCACAATTTAAACTGCATCACCAAAGAAAGGCCATCTGGGAAAGGAAGCGCAAAAGAGAAAAAGCAGGATGAGGGTAATTTGATGACTAGGAAAAGGTCAAAGGGGCATATGCGCTAAAGGTCCCTCTGGATCAGTGAAACAGGATGGAATAAAAGCATATGCATGTTCATTGAAATTAAAAACCCTTTCAGGTTGTCGTCTCTGCTAAATTCTTATGGCTTGAAAATGACTTTAAATTCCTGAAAGCAACTCCTTCCCCTCTGAGTGAATGCGTAGCCACTTTAAGATGCTTTGCCTGGGAGTTTCATATGTGCCTTCAGCCAGGAAAAGTTTTAACGGGGTCTACTATTCCCTTCAGACATACGGATTTTTTCAAGCACCAAACAAACAGAGTCCACAAGTTAACAATGCCTAAAAAGGCCACATGGGTGACATCAGACAGAGTACCACCCAAAGCACCAGGCTAAGAGCCCTCAGAACTCACGTCCACTAGGCTGACCACCTTCACTATCCTTCATTATCATTCTTTTTTTTATTGCATTGAGAGCCATGAGCCAATCAAAGTGGCCCTACCATGTCTTTTACTTCATTTATTCCATGTGTTTATTTCCAAAGAGAAGTGTACTACAGGTCATTACTCTCCGTATATTTTAAAACATCTAAACAACTTTCAGTAGGTCAATTCTAAAAAATATTGATAGTTTTAGTTACATCAACATAATACTAAGGTAGATGTCTGTGAAATCAGGCATCCTCCTCCAATAAAATCCTAAATGCAATATATTTAAAGTAGTCTACATATACTAATAGTATTTTAAGTAAAATTGCTTATATTGCTGTAGTCCTTTATATGTCTAAACATTTTGCATAAATCATCTCATTTGATATTCTCAATAACCTGTGATATAGTAAGGCCAATATTATTATTACTATTCAGCTCTCTTAGAAAGAGAAAGTGGTTTAAAAATGTCCATAAGAACACAGCGTTTTTAAATGACCTTAAACTACATCCCAGATAGTCTGACTTCTAGCAAAATACTCTATTACAGAACTTAATAAAAATTAATGCAAATTTTTTCAGTTCATTTCTTCAAAATTTCAGTCAGTTAAAACAATAAAAGTTGTTAAACATATTTCCTTCCCTCAGTAATAAGGTAACTAATTCGTCTGTAAGTAATTATGTAAAAATTCAAGCTTTTGAAAAACATGTAGCCATTTTTGTGAAGCTACTGGGTAAGAAACTTACCCTATTTCTTTTTTTATTTTTCAGGAGGGATTTGTTAGACAAATACCAAGTTTAAAAATTCACATAGCTCAAGCACAAGTTCAAAAAATTAAATACCAGCAATATGAATACTCTAACTTCCTTGGAAGAAAAATTTTTTAAAAATCAAAATTTGGACCCACTTCCTTTACTACTCATTCTAATAGTTCACCAAGCTTCAAATTTTGTTTCAGGACAATTCTAGTGGGCAGTCCAACCCAGTGGGGTAATCTTGAGATTTGATTTAAATTCTTCTGGAAGATTCATACTTTTATAGTTGGGAAAGGAAATTAATGACTTCTATAAAGGATAGAAAAAAAAAGTATTTATAATGGGATTTCGGGGCAGGAGCTTTGCAATTAAAAATACGATTTAAACATTTTACTTAAATCCAACCAAACTGGAGTGTCAGCAAAATTCTATTCGTTAATTTTGACATGATTTACTGAGTATAATCCCCTTAAGTCAGAAGCTGACCTCCACAGCATTCAAGCTTCCTGTGGGATCAAAAGGAATAATAAGAAACATGTTACTACTGTAAAATAAGCAAGTCTGGTTCTGTGTGCAGGTTTGTTCCTATGTTGTCAAATAGACAAGCATGCAGCAAATACTCAGCAATAACAAAATAAATGTCCGGAGACCTTTTCCCAACCAACCAAGCCGACAACTCAGCAACTTCAAACAGATTTTTTTTCTTTCAGAGCCAATTCACTTGCAGTGTAGGCTGATAAAGCAGTATTAATCTCCTGCTTTAAATCAAGTTTCTGTCACTGGGCTCCATTAATCTCCCCCCTGTTATCAAGTGTCTCCATGGCAGGAAATTATATTTCTAAATTGAATTTTGTTCTGTTTCGATGTAGTAAGAAATATTTTCCAGACTACTAATAGGATGCATAAAGATTGTGACTCTGACAATGCCGTTAAATAAATAAAAGCTATAAATTAAAACCACCTTCACTCACTATCCAGCAGAATAGAATAGAAAGCATTGATTACCTGGAAAGAGTAATCAAATAAAAGATTTTAAATGAAAAGTGAGGTAGCAGATGGTTAACTTTTTAATTTACCTTTTTATAGCAATTGCCCATAAAGGTAAAAAGGAAAAAAAATCAATCCAATGAGTCTCTCGGTGCTAATAAAACACATATTGATTCTTAGTGCATATGCTTACTCTACAAGATGCTAGAACTTGGTTCTACCACCCGTAATGGAAGGAGATACTGTTTATGAGCGCTTCAGTGGAGACAAATTTACAGTAAAGAAATATCTGTGGACTAGATTTATTATCAAAGAACAAAAACTTATAACCACAAGAACAAAGAGATTTCATTTTACGGGCAGGGATCCACTCATGGTAGGCCAGGACAATTCAGCCAAATGGCAGTTCAGTCACTGGAAAAGGTCTTCAAAATTACAGTCTCCTTTTTTTGTTGGTGAGCAATATAGTGATTTCAACAAAGTTTAGATTCTTTTCATCGATATAAATTGCTTTGTACTACCTCCTTTAACACAGGTCTAGGTTCCCCTTGACAGTAGCAATGTGGGGAAAGTCTCTTCAACCTGCTATTGAAAGGATGCTCCCAAGGTGGGCCATTTAAAACTCCCCATATTTAAGGAACATTGCATGAAAGAAGCTTTTCATTGGGCATCAACGTAAGAAGCGTGTGGAACACGTAATGAATGCTACCTATCCTAAGATGCTTGAAAGATAAGTAGGATTTAACAAATGTACAAAAGAAAGGGGGAAAAGTTTTCCAGACAGAGGAGAGATGAATGGGTACCAGCACCTCTTTCCTACTCTAACCTATAGATTTGGCCTGAATAGGTAAGATATTCAGATCAAATCACATCTACCCTCTTTAAGTTCAAATTCAGAATATTTCAAACAGAATTATCATGGTAGACTGAAACCACTGTTACACATACTATCTTCATCAATTTAAGTATTTTGAAGCTCCATTAGATTAAATACATAAAGGTTATTTATAACGGGTAAAGAAATAATAATCAGAAATCAAGGATCTTAAGGTTTGCAAAAGTAAAACTAAGAATCTGATGAAAATTATAAAGAATACCTTCAAAATAAGAAATAAATATTAACCAGAACTGGAAAGCACACTTAAATGGAATAAATTACTTTCAGAAGAGGAAGAAATACAACATGTTCTTTTTTATAAATAAAAGCAGGTGGTAAAACGGAAGTCAGCATTTGAAAAACATACATCCTCCTCCTTTATCCTTTGAGCGGATCTTACCTATGCGTGTGAAAAAGAAAGAAACTGCAGCATCACAAAGTAGAGATAAGTCACATTCCCTAAGAACAACCAACTGGTAATGGTAGGTTTGAAACCCTGTGAAGCTTATCTATTATTATTATTGTTATTATTGTCATTTAACATAATTTTGACTAGTGAGCAGAAAATAATATGCTCCTGGGAGGAATGGCAGCAAAAGAGAACACCGATCATTATTTTTCTATAGGCTGCAATTTGACAATATATTTTGCATAAACACCACCACCAGGTGTCTAGCCTCTGGACTCACTTTTTATCAGAAAGGCCAGCCAACTCATCCAGTGTGATGTACATTTCAAACATTAATACCATGCTCCATTTAATGCCAAAAGTTTTGGTGGGGTTCCACATGGAATTAAGATCCTGAAAGCTAGCTTAGGACATTCTCAATTTTAATCTAAGTCCAGCTGCTGAAGAGTTGCTTCACACATGAAATGTACTTGCTAGTGGCTAATTTTCAGAGGCATCTCATAGTCACCTTACTGGCACATAAAATGTACACTTCAATTGCTTGTTCATTAAGGGGGAAAAAAAATCTATATTGCCTAAATGGGGTACAAAACAGAAGTCACACACAAGGGAGGAAAAGCACTTCAGTCTTTCAGCAAGAGAGTCCTGCACCACATTTTTAAAAAATTTTCCAGCACCAGGCATTCTCCTGGGCTAATTGTTCAAGATTTCCATTTTTACCATTAAATAGTCCCATTTTAAAAAGACTGCTTTAGTTGGCAAAACATATTTAGACACCCAGTTGCGTTGGTTCAAAGGCTTCTAGTTCTAAATGTTTATAGGTAGAAAAGAGAAGGGTTAGGGGCCTACTTCACCTTGCCTTTTCCTGAGATTTGTAAAAGGCTGGCCACACACCAGAATGCCAGGATGTGGCCAGAGGGCTTCATTCTTTTGCTACGAGACAAAGTTTCCCCAGGAAGGAAATCTCAAGTAAGAAAGGAATCAGGAAACTAAGGACCATGGCAGTCATCTGTAAAGAGCTCAAAACACTTCCGAGAGCAAAATGCTCAACCCAGCTCTTTTTCTGAACAGAGAAATCAAATCCCAAGATCAACCAAGAAGAAAAAGATCACAAGGGATATTCTATCTCTAGCTACAAAAAAAAAAAAAAAAAGGACCCATTCTCTATTTTTTAAATGCATCTTTAGTCACTTCCAAGTATACCTTTAAATATATTGAGAGCTTTAAATATATTGCTTTGAATAATGGTGCTGGATTTTCCATGGGCATGTATCCCAGGCCGTTCACCTTGAATGTCAAAGTGCCCAGGATGCTTCTTTACAAGAGCCTCGCTTCCAGAGCATACCAGTCCTTAAAACTTGAGCTGAGTAGGAGAATAAATGCTTGATTTTAAGGCATTTTGTCAAGTTCCAGCTGAGTAAAAGGGACAACTCCCAGGGCTAACATAAAGAGTCTTTAAAGATCCAACTTTATAAATAACTGGCTAATCAAGTGTGAAAGCTTAAAGAGGGAAGAAAGTTCACTGACATAGCTTCTTAATACCTATCTGGTTCCAAATAGCCAATATTTATACTAAAAAGCTAAAGTTAATAATTTTTTTCTTGTCTGTGTCAGTGTTAAGATATAATCTCCTAGAACTCCTTCAATTATATTCTTTAGCTACATCTATCACCAATCCACAGCATGCTGAAGACAAAGCAGGCTACAAATAAACTAAAACAGCAGGGCCCCTGATCTTAACAGAGTTTTAAAAGTTTTTAATTCATTGCTGCCATTTAAAAATTTGGAGATTTCCCATAAATTTCCAGATTTCCTTTTTTTTTTTCAATTGGAAGATCCAGCATCACTAGGCCCTCAGTCCAGTCTAGCAATAATCGACTGGCACTGAGCGGCCTCTGTGTAATCCCTGAGCCAGATAATCTCCAAAATCCTTCCAGAAACAAAATTCTGAGTGTCTAAACATGACTGTAGAAAGTTTGTTAAACTTTCCATTCAAACTGCATTAGCAAAATCGACTTCATAAGTGTGAAGCTCAGTACACTTCTTTGAACTTTAAGTGAATTCCAGAATTGTGATTATCTAAAATGACTGGGCAGTTCCTCTTATACGAAACAGGATTACCATGGCAACAACACATCATCAGTAGGGTGAAACTCACCTGTCTCACGACGGAGAAATGCCAGCTCACGTTCCCTGTTAGTGGGTGAACAATCCAATGCTTGGTAAATTGTGCTTCACAATGATAGGAAGAGCCAACGGCAAAGGACGGAAAAGCAGCATCGCTATGAATGCTTTGCCACCACAGGTCAGTTATATACCTCTGGTAACTTTTCTGACACCTCCTACTTAAAACTCAAAAGGTCAGGAGGATCGTGAGGCCCCACTTTCACAGTCTGTATTCATACTGAAAATCAAGATCAAGCGAGTTTTTGCCCCTCTGCCCTGCTGGCCCCAGTGCCGATGTGCTTGTTGAAGGAGATGTTGGGGGATGGGAGGCCAGTCCTAGTACTCGATCATGTCGAAGGGGGTCTGAGGCATCACCTTCATCCAGGCTCATCTGCTCGTCTACTTGTTCCTCTTCCTGCTCTGCTCACCTTCTTCCAGGTCTACTACAGCCTGTGGCGAAAGCTACTGAAGGTAGCTGGAGGGGCCTACGTGACCCTGGTACTCATTGCTGTCTACACCTTCCGGTTCCGGGGCTTCCCCACGATGGAGCACATCTGTGCCAAGCACGAGAAGCACAGGCAGGGCCAGGCTGGCCGTGGCCCCTGCAGATCCCCTGGACCCCAGCCAGGAGCCAGGGCCCGACAGTCTCCAGGGGGCTCTTCCCTGCCACAGAGATAGCGGTGGCGGCCGTGGCTGGACCACGCCACAGTCATCCACTCCTGGGCCTGCTTCCTTTTCGAGTCTGGAGGAGAAAGCCCAGACCGAGAACCCCAGGCCATCGGCACAGAGCGCCTTGCAGATGGACTACCAGGCGTGGGTGGCCATGGCCCAGAAGGTGCCGAGGCACAGCGTTAGGAGCGGCCAGGGCAGCTGCCCGTGGGAGCCGGCCTGAGCCAGGAGGCGGAGCCGGCGGTGGGCCCGGAGGACAAGGTGGCGTAGGCCGCGGCCACCTGATGCAGCGAGTGCTGAGCACCGGGCAGCTGCTGGGGCTACTGGGGCGGGCGCCGGTGGACCGGCTGGAGGGCTGGCTGCCCACCTTCACGCGGCACCAGGGCGTGGGCGGCAGTGAGCCTCCTCGCGGGAGCCCCTCGGGGGCGGAAGGTGCACAGGACCAGCTGTAGGTGAGCGAAGCGGAGGCCACGTTCCTAGGCCCCTCGGAGGCCCGCGACGCGCCGAGCACTGCGCCCAGAGGGCTGGAGGCCGAGGAGCTGCTGAGCAGCCCCCTTGAGCCTCCGCTACAACCCCCGCAGAAGCAGCAGCAGCAGCAGCGAGGAGAGGGTCCCCCAGCCCTGGGCTTCCCGCGCGGCTTCCGGGAGCTTTGGGCCCCGCGCTCGCACGCAGACGCACTAGGCTCCCGAGCGGCTCCTCGCAGGGCGCCTGCGCGTCCAGAGCTGGAGGAGGCCGAGCGGCTCGTGGAGGGGCAGGGCCGGAGCTGCTGCTGCGGCGGGCGGTGGACCAGTGGGTGTCGCGCTTCTCAGAACTAATCTTCTACTTGGTCACTGTCTTCCACCACGTGGCCACCGCCTCACCGCCTCCCTGGTGCTGCCCGCACTGTCTGCCCGCGGGCCAGGCTGTTTCAGACTCAGTGAGTGGTCCTTTGTTCTGCTCAGTGGCCCTCAGGTGCACCCCCAGCTTTCGGTATTTCAGACCCACAGAGGAGGGGTTGAGTTTCTTCTGCTGTGGGCCGAGATGGGTGTGTGAAGGCCGACTACTGTGTGTCAGCTGCTGCGGGGGCAGCGAAACCAGAAGTGCCCGGCGTTTCCTGTTAGAGCTCGTCTCGCTGCTCCATCTATGCTGTGTGAGTAAAAGCTTGGCTCCGTGCAGCACTTGACAGTGTTGTGTTTTCCTTGGTGACTGATACCAAGATGCAGTGGGCAGAAGTGTTTGGACTTCTCTTCCCGGTGGCTGGCACTGTGATGATCTTTGCTGTGCTCCGTGTAGATGGCGTTCTCCCCTGGCATTCATTCCTGGTACACAGTGCTCTGCTCAACACACTGCTGATGGATGCCTGGGTTCCTTTGGAGCCATGAAAATGGTCTAAATTCGGTCATCATGATGGTCAGACAGCTCGACACATATACTAATAGATGGACATGGTAATGATGCTCTTTTGTTGACAAAAATTCACTACAAATTCACTAAAATTAAAACTGTATAACCAAGGCTTTCTGTAGCCTAGGTCCGTGTGCGGATTATACTGTCAAGGGTCTTAGACTCCTAAGAAAGTAGATACGAGCCCATCAAGCGAGGCTTCTCATCTCCTCCTCTCAGGCAGCCTCCACATTCAACGAGATCAAGGAGCCTAAATATAAAAGGAAGCTGTGATAAAAGCGATGGTATGAGACTTTCCTCTTACTCATACTCGTGTCACTCTGTTTTGCCCATCCACCAGAGATAGGTTGGATGTCAGCTTAATGTCATCTCAGCCTTTTTTTTTTTTTTTACCTACGGCTCACGCAGGCTGGGAATGTAATGTCAGGCATTAGGCTTAAATTTCACTTAAATGAGATATTCCACTCATTTTTTTAAAAGATGATTTAAATCTTATCATACTGCTATTTCATTCTCCTTGACAGTATTGTTTCTTCTGTTAAATTCCTGGGTCCATTCAGAAAGGGGGAAGTGTGAGACACCTGCCTGTATCCCCAAATACTTTCCATTGTTCAGCCAGAAGATGAGTCCTTCCTACTCCAGTTCTAACGGTGGTCAGTGTTATGAATGTGGAGCAGAGTGGTACCTCACACATCCATCACCTCCTTCCCAGTACATTGGGCACAGATATAGTTGCTATTAAAAGCAAAGTACCCTTCCCCCCCTCACATATGCCTAGGGTCACTTTTGTTTGGCATTTACACTCCTTCATGTTATTACAAAACCATACCCCGGAGTATTGCTAACTCCGTTTTCTCTTCACTACATTCGATGTAATTTTCACATCAAGATGTTTCTATAGACTGGACAGAGTTAGAGTTCAGCTTCTTCTAGCCAAAGTGCTAAAATTTGACTAGACAGCAGCAATTGCTCTTTAATCTAAGCAAACTCATCTGTCAAAGGCAATCAACTCGGGGAAGTTATTCCTGGAGGATCCTAATAATCCTGATGAATCACACTGCCCTATGTGAAACTCAGCTGCTGAACTCTTGACATAGCATGTCACGAGTGCTTAGAGGAATAAGTACATACAGCCGAACTCTGTGTTGACACACAAACTCTAGCCTCTTGTGCATGGGTTAATGATCACTGCTTTTGGTCTGGTGGAGGAGTACCCTTCTCTGTGTGGTGATGTCAATTCATGTTTAATGATATTCCATCCACTAGGCTTCATGTCATACAACCCACTATCCTCACAAGCACCTACCAACAGTGTGCTCCATTCCTCAAGATGTAAATAAACCTTTGCCTTGTTGTTTTTGTTTTTGTTTTTTTAAATTAATTAATTTATTTATTTTTGGCTGTGTTGGGTCTTTGTTTCTTTGCGAGGGCTTTCTCTAGTTGCGGCGAGTGGGTGCCACTCTTCATCGCGGTGCGTGGGCCTCTCACTGTCGCGGCCTCTCTTGTTGCGGAGCACAGGCTCCAGATGCGCAGGCTCAGTAGTTGTGGCTCACGGGCCCAGTTGCTCCGCGGCATGTGGGATCTTCCCAGACCAGGGCTCAAACCCGTGTCCCCTGCATTGGCAGGCAGATTGTTAACCACTGCGCCACCAGGGAAGCCCCCTGCCTTGTTGTTTTTAATGACCTCCTATCCTTTAAACAAGGGTTCCCAACCTCTTAATAATGCCCGTACCAATTTAGGGCTTTACTGTTACCAAGATCTTTAAGTACTTTATCTTGTTTAGTTATCACAACAACACTGAGAGGTCAATAGAGATGGTAGCATCATTTACATCATTAGTAACTCACAGGACTGAGACTCAAACCTAGATCTGATGACTTCAAGTTTTGAGGTCTTCCCAATGCTGGAAATCTTGTTACTGGAGCTTTTGTGCTAGTGTGAGTCGAGGGTGGCTGGGTTAGGGAGGGATAGCAGTGGTGAGGTCCTGCTCCTGAGGAGGGCAGCACTGTCAGGGTCCCTCTGCTCCCTACAGAGAACTCTTTCACACTTGAGATAAGGAAACAGCAGATGTGGAGGCAGCACTAAATGTGTGGGGTCTGGTAGAGGGCAGTGCTGAAAATTCTCCAATTCTCCCTAAGTGATGGGACAAGTGTTCTTTGAGAGTGACCTCCACTTATTAACAGTTGGAGGAGAGCTTTAAGAAAAATATTGACACGTAGTCAGTGCAATCAAAGGGCAATGAAAAACTAGATTGGCTAGAAGGTATATGAAAGAATGATAATAATGGGAATAGTAAGAGCTAGGGAGTTCCCTGGTGGCCTAGTGATTAGGATTCTGGGCTTTCACTGCTGTGGGCCTGGGTTCAGTCCCTGGTCGGTGAACTGAGATCCTGCAAGACATGTGGCATGGCCAAAAAAAAAAAAAAAACTAATGTATAATGTATCGAGCACTTAATGTTTTCTACTATTCTAAATGCTTTATGTATATTTATTAAATTGTCATCATAACCCTATGAAATAGCTACTGTTCTTCTGAGGAGAAAACTGAAGCAACAAGAGGTTCATTAACTTACCTGTGACCACACAGCTAGTAAATGTTAAAATTAAGATTCCAGCCTAGACAAACTGATTCTCCAACTTGTGCTCTGATTATTGTGTGGCAATAATGATGAATTTGGGAAGACTTCTGAATTCTGAGAAATTTCATTAATTTTTCTGACTAAAAACAATAATGAGTATTTCCACGTCAGGCCATAGTTCAGCCTAGATAGTCAGTCTAACTGATCCTCTCACTGAAAAACACCTAAAGTTGATGCATAAAATTAAAAGGAAAAAACTTTTAAAAACATGCTAACAAGCTGGCAAGAAAGTAAGGAGGGGCTTCCCTGGTGGCTCAGTGGTTAAGAATCCACCTGCCAATGCAGGGGACACAGGTTCAAGCCCTGGTCCCGGAAGATCCCACATGCTGTGGAGCAACTAAGCCCATGCGCCACAACTACTGGGTCTGCACTCTAGAGCCCGCGAGCCACAACTACTGAAGCCCGCGTGCCTAGAGCCCGTGCTCTGCAACAAGAGAAGCCACCGCAATGAGGAGCCCATGCGCCGCAACGAAGAGTAGCCCCCGCTCGCCACAACTAGAGAAAGCCCGCGCGCGGCAACGAAGACCCAACTCAGCCAAAAATAAATTAACTTTTTTAAATTTAAAAAAGAAAAGGAAGGAATACTGAGGTGCCTACAATTACAAGAAAATGTGGGCCTAGAGAGGCAAGCTGAACGGTGAAGTCTGACAATATTCACCGATCCTGAGGACCTGGCTCTCTGATTTCATAGGGTCGTGGGGATGGAGACAAGTCAAAGTGCAGGGCCTGACCAAGGTGGGGAGTGGGAGACCTCAGTGACCCGCAGATCCACTGCCTCCTACGTCAGAGATAATAAGAAAGACTAATTTCTGAATCCCTAGTGCTAGGAGAGGAGGAAAAAAGTCTCTCCTAAGAATTCATAACCACAAAACAGACCTTCATTTGGGTTTCTTGCCCAAATGCACATCACTGGAGTGGTACCAAAGAAACGTCAGGATAGGAATAGGGTTTAGAACGGTTCTGGGTTGGTGGTGCACCCAGATGCCTGGCAGAATCAAAAGCAGCCCCACTCTAAAGCAGCCAACCTTAGAGTCAGATGCCACGACATCCAAGTGTCCCTTGAAAGGGAGAGTAGCTGTCTGCAGAGACACCTGTGACTCAGTGGCTCTCAACTAGAGGCAGTTTTGTCTCCCAGGGGACAGTTGGCAATGTGTGCGGGCATTTTTGATTGTCATGACTCGGGGGCAGATACTACTGACGTCTAGTGGGTAGAGGCCAGGGATGCTGCTGAACATCCTACGGTGCCCAAGACAGCCCCTATAACAAAGACGTATCCAGGTAAAAATGTCAACAGTACCAAGGTTGAGAAACCCTGCTCTACCTGGATATATACTCCATATGTAGCCTGAGAAGAAAAAAACAGTATGACTACTATCTCTCTTCGGCAAGAAACAAAGATGGTTATTAATGCAGCTAGATACTTCGCTGACTATTTAGCATTCATTCGTGTCACACTGTTGGCTTTTATGAAGCTTAGTGGTCACCGAAAATCCTCAGGGTAGTTTCCCCCTCATTAATTACTCTCAAGCCACATGTTCCCTATATTTTTCAACTTTTTTTTGGAATCAAGATATAAAACTTTACATTTAGCTGTTTAAGTTTCATCTTGTGTTTTAATTCTTATTTTTCCAATCCAGAGATATCTTTTTAAAAATTGAGATGTAATTGACATATAACATTATATGTTTCAGATGTAAAACATATTGATTCAATATTTGTATATATTGCAAAATGATCACCACAGTAAGTCTAGTTAACATCTGTCACCATAGTTACAAATATTTTTCTTGAGTTAACTTTTAAGATCAATTCTTTTAGCAACTTTAAAATAAGCAGTACAATATTATGAACTATAGTCACCATGATGTACTTTACATCCCCATGACTTATTTACTTTAGAAGTTTATACCTTTTGACCCTCTTCACCCATTTTGCCCACCCTCCACCCTCCTGCCTCTTGCAACCACCAATCTGAGAACTTGTTTTTTTGTTTTTCAAGACTCCACATATAATTGAGATCATACGGTGTGTTCATCTTTCTGACTTACTTCACTTAGCATAATGCCCTCAAGGTCCATCCATATTGTCACAAATGGCAAGACCTCATTTGCTTTTTTTGTTTTTTTGTTTTTAATTTATTTATTTATTTTATTTTTGCCTGTGTTGGGTCTTCGTTTCTGTGCGAGGGCTTTCTCTAGTTGTGGCAAGCGGGGGCCACTCTTCAGCGCGGTGCGCGGGCCTCTCACTGTCGCAGCCTCTCTTGTTGCGGAGCACAGGCTCCAGATGCGCAGGCTCAGTAATTGTGGCTCACAGGCCCAGTTGCTCCGCGGCATGTGGGATCTTCCCAGACCAGGGCTCGAACCCGTGTCCCCTGCATTAGCAGGCAGATTCTCAACCACTGCGCCACCAGGGAAGCCCACCTCATTTGTTTTTATGGCTGAAGAATATTCCACTGTATATATGTACCACATTTTCCTTATCCATTTATCCATCTATGGACACTTAGATTGCTTCCATATCTTGGCTACTGTAAATAATGCTGCAATGAACATGGGGGTACAGATTTCTTTTCGAGTGTTTTCATTTTCTTCAGATAAATATCCAGAAGTGGAATTGCTGGATCATATGGTGGTTCTATTTCTAATTTTCTGAGGAACCTTCATACTATTTTAGAATTTGACTGAGAACATTAATTTTACTTGAATACTGTATAGACATCACTTCAAGCACTCTTCCCCACTTTTTCAATAAGCTTATCAAAAAGAATCAGATATTGCCACTCTTCTCAGAAAAATGTAGAGCCATGTGGACACAACAGCCTCCAAATCATGAAAGCCGCCAGATCAGAATTCTCAAGGAATAACCAGAACATAGAACTGAGCAAGCTAGTAATACACTAATTAAAAATTTTAGAACAACTCAATGACTAGCACACATTAGTTTTTTTTCTAAGTTTATCATGTTTAAGCTTTTCAGTTAGTTGCTCAATCAACAGGCTAATCAATTTATTTGTCTCCAAATCTAGAGGGCAATTTAATAATTCAATTAGGCCAGATGCTTAAAGCTGCCTTGGACACTCAGTCTATATTAAACCCTTCTTCCCCTGCACCAATACTTTTCTGTAGCTGTTTTTTACACTTAATCATATGCTACACAGCACAGTTTTAAAACCTGGTCAAGTAGGCCTTCCATCTGCCCAACTAAATTTTATTTCCTTTGAGGGGAGGGCCTGGGCACAGTCCCTAAACCAGTATTTAATACATAGAAGGCATTAAAGGGAATTTGTTGAATTGATTTGAAAAGTTTTCTACACTAACTGTATAACCAGCACCCACCTAGGACTACTTCTCCTCCATTTCACTCAGCTAGACTCGATGCACTCATACAAGTATACCATTATAGTCATTATATTCTCAGTTTATGGTTTTAATGGTTTTGCAACATTAGAGGCACAATGTCTTTCCAAGCACCAAGTATGCTTGAAATTGAACATTTTTATAAAGATAATAAAAGTTAATGACTACCCATGATCTACAATCTGACATCTGTTCTTTTTCATCCTGAGATGGTAAAATACCCACCCTAGCTTATTGTGGCATAGTGGGAGAAAAGAAATATAGTCCAATTAATCACTCTTAACTATCAGCTTATTAAGTTATAGTTTCCCAACAGGTTTGTCTTACATGTAGTAGGCTGCAGGTGTTTTTCTAAAAGTGTTTTTATAAATGCGGTTATGTCATAAAGAGACAGCATGGAGTAAAAGAAAACCTAGTGGACTAAAAATCAGAAAATCTAGGTTCTAAATTCTAGCTTGGTTAAGTAGTCATGAAACGTTAAGGAAGTCATCACCTCTCCGGTCTCAAATTTTCTCATCTTTAAAATGAAAGGACTGATTTTAAATTAATTTGTGCCAATTTGCACCGGACAAATAGACAAGTAACCATAATCCAAGACCTAAGAATTTCACAAAGGACATTCTAACAGAAATCTTGTCCACATTAAAATATCTTAAACCAAACTATAAATTGGGATTTCTGTTACTATTCTTAACCTTAAGTTTGTTGCCTAACAACTGTGAAATACGTTAGGAAGCGGGGGAACATGTTTCACACAAAAAAACAACTGTGACTATAGATATACATAGATATGCCTAAATTGTGGTGAAAATAACCAAAATTTTAATATTAGCTAAATGCCCACTCATAAAGACAGCTATTACACTTTCTCCAGTTGACAAAAAGGTTGCACTCCAAAAGACTGCAAGTCCATTTTGGGGAAACTTTATAAATGGAGGCTAAGTTTTTAGTTTAACCCATAAGCACGTAAGTGACCCTTGACGTAGCTGAACTATATAACATAACATTAAATGCTTGAGTTCTGGGTCCTGCGACTAGGGCTTGTATCACATAGAAGATGAATTTCCTTCCCTATTCTTGGGAAGAAGACTGGAAGTAAGCAATTATTAAAACTAATCTACCTTTGTCACAGCTTTCTACCTCCTTCTAACCCTTTTACATTCTGGGAGGGTACATAGCCCTAATCATGCTGTTGGAACAATCCTATCAGTCCTGCTTAAGGGTTCTCTGTTCCAACAGCCCCTTCCTGAGCCTTCAAACAGTAATTCCACAACTATGGAGCAATTGATGAACATTTCAACAAATAACCCAGAAAATGTTACTACTCTGAGACTATAACTAGTGTTGAAAGAGGCCACCTTTTATAAAAGCAAAAAATATTAGAAATCTAAGTGTTAAAAATTTTAGAGATATGATCAAGTAAATTATGAAACATCTGTATAACAGAATATCATGCCATCATTTTTTAAAAAGTTTACAAATAAGCTGAAATAACATAGGAAATGTTTAATATATAATGCTGAATAAAGAAGATACTAAATGCTATGTTCTTTATGAACACAACTATTGAAAAAATGCATTGAGAAAGATTAGAAGGAAATACAATTGTTGGGTAGTATAATTTATTGCTTTTTTCAAGTCAGTACATGAATCCATGATTTCCAGATTTTCCCATGTTAAATAAGTACCACTTTTTGTTATTTTAAAAAAAGGAAAATTGGGGGAAGTGTAAATTCAGATAAATAATTAATAGAATTTGAGAGAGCTATGAACAGTGCTAATTATCAGGCAATATGGAAACAAGAGTTTTGTGGGCAAAGGAGCATTCCTTTCTTTGACTATGTTACCAAGAGTTTAATTAGGATACTCATTTTAATCATATTATAAGTTTTGTGATTATGAAAATATTACTTATCACTATTGCTATGGCATTTTATAGATTCAATAAAACCTATTACTGAGTCTTCTCTTGATTTAGGATTCTGGACATTTTATATATATCATATAGAAAATAACACAGGGTTGTGATTTAGACAAACAGGAAAAAAAGGTTATACAGTGAAAAAGTCTTAATCCCATCTTACGTTTTCCCAGATATCACAAGTCTCTGGGCCACAAACTTTTCTTGCATATAACCCTATGCATACTGTATTTACACACTAATAACACTTCTATACACCTTATTTCACTTAATGTACCTTAGAAACATTTACGAATCAGTATGTATACATCCACTGCATTCTTTGTAAATACTGATTTTCTATTGTATTTATGTAACACAATTAGCAACCCCTTACCGATATTTAAATTATTTCTATTTTTCTCTATAACAAACAAGTCTTTAGTGAACATTCTTGTACAAATATGTACAGGAATAAGTATCTCCATAGATAAATTCTTAGAAGTAAAATTGTTGATTCAAAGACTATGGTGTACATTTTAAAAATCTGATATTGCCAAATCGCCTTCCAAAGAATTTGTATCACTTTACACTCCAGGGGAACATTTCTAATCAACACAGATTTTTTTTTTTAAAGCAAACTCCGATGCTGTCAACGGCCAGGAAAATAAATTAGTGAAGCAGGCTGGGGTAAGAAAATGGCAAACTGGAGAGCATGTTCAGTCATTGCAAGAAGCAGCTTCTACTCAATTCCAGCCTACTAATAATGCCTTCTAGGAATCTCTGCCCAATGTTAAACTGTCTGATTTCTCGAAAGCCAAAAATCTGGACTTCTGCATGAAATCTCCAGATTTTTAAAATGTTGACAACTCATGAAAAATTTAGAATTGGTGTAACAAACAAAACACACGTGTGAGTGGGACTCATCTGTTGAACCTCCAACGTGTGACCTATGTTTAAAGCTATCATTCCCCCACCAAAGCCAACAAAGACGTCACCACAACCGGCTGCGTTTAGCATCCTGTTGTAAAACTAGGATTTCATTAGATTACATTACATTTTGTTTTTGGATGAATTAGAAGATGGGTTTTATTAACTACGTGGTCACTATCCCCACAAACTATTTAAATAACTTAATCTACTCTTGCCCAGGTGTTTTCATTAATCAGTTTCCTACAATATGCTCCCTTGCCTTCTAGTTTCATTCCTGTAAAGTACTGTACTTCTGTTTTCTTCCTTATATGAAACTACCACATGTGGTAAGAGTTATTTTCCTATTAGTGTAATCTTCTTTTACCCAAAGGAGAAGAAAATCTCTAATCATTTTTTTATATTTGCATTCAACATATCCATCTACTTACAGAAGAAATTGTGGGAATAGAATAAATTAAAAAGACTTGCTGCCTCTAGTTTAAATAGGATTTTTAATCCATATAAAATCTTTCTATATTAGCTAAATTCTTATAGTTTAGAAACTAAAGATAATATAAAAGAATAAACCCTAAAATTGCTAGCTCTATATAAAAAAATATTCATATTCATGGATATAAAACCATGAGATTTTTAATGTTTTATTATCTCCTCTCCATAAATACTTGCAAAAGGACCAATCTGACAAAGCCAATGTATGATTATAAACAGAAATAAATGTTTGTAAATACTAAAATTATAAGCAATGTAATATTAAATAAATCAGTTACCTATCTGAAGTTAGAAGGCAATGACCTCTTGTACAATTAAATTTCAAAAACCAACATTTTAAAAATTATCAGCTTCATTTGGTGTAAATAATGCATCTGAATCCTAATTTTAGGGCTAATAGTAATTTTAAAAGATTTCTTAGTTTTTAATGTAATCTGTTGAGAGATGTTTTCTTAATATTAAAAAAAAACACACACAATAACAAGAGGACCAAAAAACATGTATTAAAGAAGTTTTATGACTTAGCAAAGCTTTCAACGTATATGCCTATATACATGTATATACAATACATATTTGCCTATATTGACATATACATTGTCTACATTTGTCAGTGACAAATACAGTGGCTGCTCATATGAGAAAATATGCATATAAGAGTCATTTTACCAATAATGATGCCACTGGATAATCTATTTTTAGTTTCCAAAGGCAAGGTCCTAAACATTACAAATTCCCCTATTAGTATTTTTAAATGTCTGAGTGTTCCTACTTCCCCTAAAAGGTATGCTGTAACTACTCAACTGTGTCTTTTCAAAGACACCCTAAAATTAAAAAACCCACTGCTTTGTATTACGTATACATCACTTGAACTCAACATTCTAATAATAAAAAGCAAATTTAAGGAAAAATTACAAACTTAAATTGTAAGCTGCACATCAGATTACGTTTTCAAATGTATCATTAGAGCTCACAGATAAAACAATAGTAACAAAAAGAAACCCAGTAAAATATCGTATTTTAATTTTATCTAAAATATAAATTAAAATAAGGCATAAGAAAAACTTTGAGACAATATATGTATGTGAAAAACTGACCACTGAAAGATGCAAATAATTCATACAATATAGCATAAGCTTTAATATATAAATTAGATGTCATTTCATCAGCTGTTTATTAGTCACATCAGTCTAAACTTTACATATTAAAATATTGAAAGGCTAGAAAACATCACTGCAATATAGATTCAATATGGGAAAATACATATTTGTGGCTTTATATACAATGTAAATTAGTCCATTCTATACAATAGTTTTCCAAAATATAAACGGCACTTTACATGCAATAGGACATACCAGGCTGGATGTCCTAATATAATTTACTATATAGAAAAATAAAAGAGACAACACCTTTTTAACAGAACAGTTACATAGCAGACATGGAATGTAGAATAAGATTCTGCCTTAACACACTCTTGGATAAGATTAAAGAAATATGAAAAAGGACAGTTTCTACTATTTTCAATTAGCATTTTTAAAATGAAGACTACTGTGATTTATATTTTCTAATTGTATCACAAACTGAGAAAACATAAAAGGGAAAAGAGAGGGGGAAGAAAGGAAACCTGATCCTTTATGAATTTTAAACATCAGCCCTGCCTATGGGCTGCATTTAGGCTGCTTTTCTGTTGACGGTTTCCTAAATTACTTCTGCGACTCTGCATTGCGCATCAGCAGTCAGATGAATTTTCCAGACTTCATTATGCCATTGTGTAACCATAGCTGCCACAATGTAGTGCCACAAGAAGCCTGTCCTTGAGTATTTCTTTACTTGGGTATTCAGGTAACTTGAGCATGTTGATGCTTTAAAAGAAAAATATACCACTATTAACTAAGAAATCTCTGAAATTTTTTATTGTTTTGTCTAGCAGTGAAAACACTACTCAAAATTAATGTAAAACCACTCTCTTAAATTTGCATTCAAATTGGAAAACCCTGAAGTAGTATTTAAAAAGGAAAAAAAAAAACAAAACCCTGCTGCATTGCAGTTTCCTTTAGCATGCAAATGTAGTAGAAGAAAATAAGTTCCCTTCAGCCTAAAAAAAATAAGCAATAGGGCAATTTAGTTTGAAATGATGGTGTAACTCAGTGATACTTATGACAGTGTAACTTTAGTGATACTTGAACTATATATATTCAATTAGAGTAGAGGTAGGTAATTTTCCTCAAACATTTTCCCTACCAAAAAAGGGGAAGGCAAGAAACTATGTAGCTATTTATTTATCAGTGATTACAAAATGTTGAATAGAGATCACTGTTGAGATTTTCCTCTCAATGCAGCAATACAGTAGTTAGACCTTCGATCATTCAAAATTAATCAGAACAATTTGCAATGCATTTAAATAAACCAATTTAACATACCATGTGCTTGAAGTCGGTAGAAGATTTGGAGTATATGGCACGGCAGCAATTGTAAAGTTTTGCAATCCACTTCCACCCATGATATTAGCAAATCCACCATGTGGGACCCTGGAACTAAGAGTTCATATCTTAGTAAGTTGTAATCATGCAAGGAAAATCTTGGTAACAGGTATATTTCAAATTAGCAAAATGACTAGTATCTAGTAGATGTTCATTAAATATTTGCTGAATAAATAAATGGCTTACTTGATTAATTCAAGCAACAGAGGCTCTTACATGTTATCCAAATGATCTCCCTGTCTGTGAAAAATATCTAGAGTCAAAGGGTTTTTGTTTTGTATTGTTTTACATGGTGGGAAAACTAGAAAACTATTTACACTTCTCTTTCCAGAGATTTACATCGGTTGTATTTTTTTTAAATGTCCCCTAACATAGTGAGACCACAGGAAGGTGAACAAACTCAGAAGTCTCACAGTTCCTAATTTCCACACTTAAAACTACAAAACTGCAGTCATCAAAACAGTGTGGCACTGGCATAAAGACAGATACATAGACCAATGGAACAGAGAACCTCAAAATAAACCCTTAAATATATGGCCAAATGATTTTTGACAAGAGTGCTAAGAACCTCCAATGGAAAAAGGACAGTCTTTTCAACAAATTGTGTTGAGAAAACTGGATATCCACTACAAAAAAATGAAGTTGGACCCTTACCTAACACCATATACAAAAAGTTAACTCAAAATGAATCAAAGACCTAAATGAAGAGCTAAAGCTATAAAATTCTTAGAAGAAAATACAGGGGAAAAACTTCATGACACTGGATTTGGTAATGATTTCTTGGATATGACACCAAAGGCACAGGCAACAAAAGAAAAATAAATTAGACATCATCAAAATTAAAAACGTGTGCCAAAGGACACCATGAACTGAGTGAAAATGTGAGCCACAGGAGAAAATATTTTTAAATCATAAATATGACAAGGAATTAATATCAAGAAAATATATAGAACTCCTACAACTTAACAACAAAAAATAGGGACAATTTTTAAAAGTTAAAAAATAGGGACAGGACTCAAATAGACATTTCTCCTAAGAAGATACACAAATGGCTTATAAGCATTCGAAAAGATGCTCAATCAACACCACTTGTCATTAGGGAAATGCAAATCAAAACGTCATTGAGATAACCACCTCATAGGCATTAAGATAACTATTAAAAAAAAAAAAAGATCACTAGAAAATAACAAGTATTGGAAAAGACATGCAGAAATTGAAACCCTTATGCAATTGCTGGTGGAAATGTAAAATTGTACAGCCACTGTAGAAAACATTATTGCAGTTTCTCAAAAAATTAACCATAGAATTACAGTAAATATCCAAAAGAATAGAAAGTAGAGACTCAAACAGATATCTGTACATCCATGTTCATAGCAGCATTACTCACAATAGCCAAATAGTGGACTCAACACAAACAACTGTCCATGGATGAAAGGATAAGCAAACTGTGGTAAACACATACAATGGAATACTATTCAGCCTTTAAAAGGAAGGGAATTCTGACATACGCTACAATATGGATGAATCTCGAGGACATTATGCTAGGTGAAATAAGCCAGTCACAAAAAGACAAATAATGTATGATTCCACTTACGTAAGGGACCTAAAGTAATCAAATTCATAGAGGGACTTCCCTGGTGGCGCAGTGGTTAAGAATCCACCTGCCAATGCAGGGGACCCAGGTTCGAGCCCTGGTCTGGGAGGATCCCACATGCCACAAAGCAACTAAGCTTGTGCACCACAACTACTGAGACTACTGAGCCTGCACTCTAGAGCCCACAAGCCACAACTACTGGGCCCACATGCCACAACTACTGAAGCCCGTGCGCCTAAAACCTGTGTGCCTAGAGCCCGTGCTCCACAGCAAGAGAAGCCACCACAGTGAGAAGCACGCGCACCACAACGAAGAGTAGCCCCCACTCAACGCAACTAGAGAAAGCCCACGAGCAGCAACGAAGACCCAACACAGCCAAAAATAAATAAATAAAAATAAATAAATCTATTAAAAAAATTATAAAATTCATAGAGACAGAAAGTAGAACGGTGGTTGCCAGAAGCTGGGGGTAGGGGAAATGGAAAGTTAGTGTTTAATAGGTACAATTTCAACTGAGAAAGATAAAAAGCTCAGGAGATGAATGGTGGTGATGGCTGCACAAATATGTGACTGTACACAGAACTGTACACTTAAAAATGATTAAAATGTTTAATGTTAAGTATGTTTTACCACACACACTAAAAAAAACTGTCGAATAATGCACCAGGATTTTCTGTCTGAAATCACAGATGATATGTTTACAATCACAGGGAAAAAAAACAATCCAATATAAATAGATCTCTTCCCAGCATTTTTCTTTTCTAGCTGGGAAGTAGTTTGGTTGCTATTAAACACTTTATTGATGAAATGCCTAAGCTCACTTTAGAAATCCAAGTCAATGTTAAAAGGATGCCTGCATCTTGCTAACAAAACACTAACACATGAGCAATTCCTACTTAGGGAAAAAGAATATCTAAAGACCTGAATATGTCTGTAAACTGAAACATTACTTTCTGCATATTTACCTTTGCCTAAAAAATTAACAAAGGTGACCAAAAATGAAAAGGAATAAAAGGCAAGCTGTTTACAATTTCCTACAGAGGCAGACTTTAAAAACAAGTATTCCACTTCACCAGGACAAGGTGAGAAGATGAGCCTTGACACTGATTCTTACACAAATTATAGCACAGTATTTCAATAACAGAATGACCTAATGTCTTTCATATAAATAAATTTTGAAAAATAAGCTTAAAAAATCAGATGATCCCCCAATTTTCATATCTAAATTGAAATTATTCTGTAAACTGATATTCACAAACAATCTCTGAAACCTTACTCCTCCTTCCTCTAAACTACAATGACTGGGCCCCATACTTGAATAACCAGTGGATCTTAGCTAAGATTATGGCTCAGCAAGCTTAAGCGTGTATGAGAAAAATAAATGGTCTTTGGTTGAGTATTATGACACCTGACTTATACAATGTAAAATTACAGTTAATAAAAATGAAATATTTCTATTTTATACACAAAGAAATCATCAAGTCTGACTTTCATTATTCTTAAGAGATAATGAAACAAGAGTAAGACATTTAAGACAGCCTTGTAGATAAACAAAATATTGTCACCACCATAAAAATAGTTTAAAGTTACTGTTGATACAGATTCTTGCTTCTACAAGTGGAACACATTTGACTCTTTAGTAAGATTGTTCGAAATTATACTATGGACACAGAGAAAGACATTTTACAATCTAAATATAAATGATAGAATTTTCCAAAAAGTGGAAAAAAAAAACACACACACTCTAGGTCTAGAATGGCAAATGCTATACCTATTGATAACTGGGTCTAGTGTAAAAGGAAAGTTAAGGTTTAAAAGAACTTAAGACTTAGTTTGAATTCAAAACAAGGACTCCATGTAGACTAAGTGCTGAAAAGTGGATTCTTCAACCTGAAGATAAAGCTTAGCTCCGTGTAGTTTCCCCTCAGCTTCCTTGGCTTCTACTCTTTTTTTTTTTAACCTCTTTATAATTGCTTTACAATGATGTGTTAGTTTCTGCTTTATAACAAAGTGAATCAGCTATACATATACATATATCCCCATATCTCCTCCCTCTTGGCTTCTACTCTTTACCCACATCCTTCATCTCAGTTTAAATGGACTCGCAGCTACACTTCTCAACCAATTAAACAGCAAACAGAGCAGTTCTTTTCAGCATTGCTAACTATGACTGTACTATTGACACAGGAGACGTACTGTGTATTACTAATCGAAGTGTTTTTTATTCTACAAGAGCAGCAATCTAACAGACATTTTTAGTACTAAAGAACTTGAATAATTGTTTCCTACATCTTAAAGATTCATACCAACCGAATCATGAAGGAAAATATAATAATTTAGTAAATGGTGTTTAAATATAAACTGCTTAGAAAAATAATCAAAGAGCCCTGCCTTATAACATAAACCAAAATAAAGTCCAGATGGCTTAAAAATTGGTATGTAAAAACAGAAACTACAAAAAAGTTACAGAAAAAAAGGTAGATAAACATATATATACAAAATCTTGGGAGTAGGGAAGAATTTATTTAAAAAAACATAAGGAAAGTACTGATAATCAACTTGCAACCTAATTTAGCACTTTCATTATATAATTTTTATAAATTAAATTTATAATCTAAATTACAGGGAAATCTGTATGTTTAAGTTAATATAATTAAAAGGCAAATGATAAACTGGAAAAGATATTTGCAGAGTTAATATCCCTATATATAAAGAACATTTAAAACCAAATTTTTGAAAATGATGGTAGAATAATGTGTAAAAAATAAAGAAAGGAAATCCACACCACACGAAGTATACATATATGAAACTATGAAAATAAAAATGATTACATCCTGTATTGATAGAATAAAAGAAATAGGCTGAGGTGAATACTGATATCTTTCTGAAGGTTAAACGAACAATGTCTCAAGGTTATAAAAATTTATATACTTTTGTACCTAAAAATTTCCCTTCTAAGAATTTATCCTATATTTTTATCCTATATATCCTATATATTACATTTATCTTATAATTTATAAATAATCAAACTGGGCTGCAAGTGTATAAAGCACAAGAATTCCTTATTTGTTCAGCATTATTCATAAACAGGAAAATTTAGCAATAAAGGACAATATCAATTAAGGGAGGTCCACAGACTGAAGAATAGACAGCCATTTAAAAAACTAGATCTATAAATGAAACAATTTTTAATGATACATTGCTAAATTCAAAAGTTATAAAATAGGAACAATGTTTTTTAGAAATAAAAATTTATATATGAGAAAAATTCTGGAAGAATAACCAAAATGTTAAGTGATTATATTCAGAGACTGATATTAAAGGTGATTTTTTAAAAATTTGAATTGTCTAACCTTCCTACATAGAAAAAATAATTTTTGTTTAACACTTTTTATTAAATTACTCAAATCTCTAGGTATTTCCTGGCACTAAGTAGCCAAAAAAAACTGACAAGATTTTCTTTCATATCTTTAGTCTATATCTGTGAATAATTCATGTTTTATTTATTCTTTGAAATTAGGTATACAGTATATATTATATAGGTATATAGTGTATATTTTTCTAATTATATACCTAAAAAACTAAGAAAATAGAGCAAAATATTAATAGTGTTATCTCTAAATAGTGTAATTACTTAATGGGATTTTCATTTTCTTCTATCTATAGTCTCCATTTTCAAAATTTTCTATAATGGTTATGAACTACTTTAAAAATAAAACAGTTGACTTTAAATTACATATATATAAGAGATATATATTCACACTATGTTTTTAAAACAGGTAGGAAAAAATACATCAGTTTATTTACAGTGCTTATTGCTGGCAGGTGATGGTTTTTCTATTTCTTCTAATTTTCTGTGTTCCAACTTTCTTAGAAGAACTATGTACATTTATAATGGAATGACTGAACTATATTTTCATAAATAGAAGGACACAGATGAAATTCTAAGTTATCAAGAATGAAAATCAGGAATTCCCTGGTGGCGCAGTGGTTAAGAATCCGCCTGCCATTGCAGGGGACATGGGTTCGAGCCCTGGTCCGGGAAGATCCCACATGCCACAGAGCAACTAGGCCCGTGCACCACATCTACTGAGCCTGCGCTCTAGAGCCCGTGAGCCGCAACTACTGAGCCTGCATGCCTAGAGCCTGTGGTCTGCAACAAGAGAAGCCACCGCAATGAGAAGCCCGCGCACCGCAACAAAGAGTAGCTCCTGCTCACCGCAACTAGAGAAAGCCCATGCGCAGCAATGAAGACCCAATGCAGCCAAAAATAAATAAATAAAAAATAAATTAATTAATTAAAAAAAAAAAGAATGAAAATCAAACCTTTTCTTTTACATCTTTCAGAACTGTAAGTTAAAAGAGGTTTAGGGCTTCCCTGGTGGCGCAGTGGTTGAGAATCTGCCTGCCAATGCAGGGGACACGGGTTCGAGCCCTGGTCTGGGCAGACCCCACATGCTGTGGAGCAACTAGGCCCGTGAGCCACAACTACTGAGCCTGCGCGTCTGGAGCCTGTGCTCCGCAACAAGAGAGGCCGCGATAGTGAGAGGCCCGCACACCGCGATGAAGAGTGGCCCCCGCTTGCCACAACTAGAGAAAGCCCTCGCACAGAAACGAAGATCCAACACAGCCAAAAATAAATAAATAAATAAACTTAAATTAAAAAACAAAAAAACAAACAAACAAACAAAAAAGAGGTTTAAATCATCTAGTTTTCTAATGTCTATGATATTTAATTGGTTCCAAAAGTAGACTTTTCAAAGTGTGGTATCACAAATTATTTTTCAGGTCACAAATCTTAAGACTTTAAAGTTTGATAAGAATTGGAGAAAAACTGCTGTGTATGGGTATTATTATGTATTGTGTGCATGTGTGTGTATGTTGTCCCAGCAACAAATGTTGGCTACTATCATTGACTTACCTGCAGAATGAAAAGACTACCAAATTATAAAACATAATATACATGCTGATAGTCCTGATTGGAACAGTTTATCTTTTATACCTTAAATAAACATACATTGAACACTACTATATGTTTTAACTTTAAGGCCTAAATAAACCTTTAATATCTAAAAAAATGGAAAAGGAGGTGAGAAATTGATAATTCAGAGTAATAATTCATTTTGAGTTATGTCTAAGCCATTAGAAATGGAGTCTATTAAATTCTTTCCACATTATCATAAAAACACTTCTTACCTGCCAGTAACAAACTGCAACAGAAGAACTCTCTCCTCTGCAGTAATATCTTCCACAACTTCCCAGAACCACTAAAAACAACAATAAAAAACTTAGCTCATATTTCAGACCAACTGCAGGCTTCTTAGTACCAGAGAAATATGCAATATTCATAAAGCATATTTTATTCCATGAAACTCATTTATCAAAAAAGATTTCATACAAAGCATTCATATGCAATTCCCATGAGAAGATTTAGGGAAAAACTAAACTTTGTTAATTAATGTAGGTTTTCATCCAATAGTGCTGAAAAGCTTACAAGATTAAATAGCAAAACTTAACCTCATTCTAAGCTCTAGAGAGACTTTACCTGAATAACTGGATCTTCTCTTTCATAGCCACTTGTGTATTCAGTATTTTTTATCCAATCATTCACATCAATTTCTGGCATGCCAGAAAGCAGTAGCTCCTTTGGGGAAGAAGAAAAATATTTCATTAATCTTCTCTGGAAAAAAAAAGTGATTACATTTAAATAGTAAATTTGACTTAATTAGAAACTAATCCCATGTAAAACTGATTTATTTTTGTAACAGTGTCTGCAAGTCATCAATAACAAGTACTACCTGAGAGAGAACCCTTGATACTAATAATCTCAAATATTGTGAGACATGGAGATATCTCTACACTGATACAATTTAATTAAAACATGAGATAACAGTTTACCTTTATATAGAAACACATATGCCACAACAGTTTATATGTGCAATAATTTTGTGAACATTATTATCTTTGGTTTATATATATTTTATGAATTTGTTAAATTCTATAAAAATACTGTACTCAGTATGAAAGTGAAAACAAAGACCTAAATAAATCTGGGTTAAGCAATGGAAAAGATCAAGAAACCCTAATCACTAGAAAAAAAAGGAGTTATTATAATAAAAATAGTTATTATTTTTAAAAAAACCAAAACAGATTTAGGCCTTGAAGGACTCTATTCTGGAATAATTCCAATCCAACTTTGAAGTCAAATTTCTCCAAGGTGAAAAAAAAAATGCAATTTTCCTACTAATGACTTTTGGTATCCTTCTTTTTTCCAGGAAGATCATCAAACAAACAAAATATCAATCCAATAACTAAGAATGAAATTAATAATGGCAAAAGTATTTACCATCATGTTCCCGAAAAGAAAAGAGAACATGAAAAAGGCTTGCCCAAATCTCTGAATCGGCCCGTATTTCACAGTTGGATGTGTTTACACAGTAAAGTGAGGTAATAACTAGCCTAAGCTTAACACCGACAAGCCAGAACAGCAGACTTTGTTATTGCTGTTAGATGAGATAGATACCATGTGGTTCAAAATCACTTCTCCTACAGCAACTCCTCATAATATATACCTGACTAGTATAGAGTATGCTCTGAAAAATACTAATGAAGGTCAATCTAAGGTTGTGTCTCAGAACTCTTGGGTGTTTCTGGGATCTATTTAAGGAGTCTGCAAGGTTCTCCCTTTTCCAACTTATCTGAGGCTGGATTTTCTCCATATAGTTCAACCAAGCAACATATCACAACAGATTATAAGCAGAAACAGATATGAGAACCCAGTTTCTCCTATTAAGCCAGACGTTAAAGAAACTTGCGAAGATGTAAAACAATGCCACTTTTCCCACGATTTCTGTTTTATTCTGGAAAATGCAGTTTTAATTTCTTAAATGTTTTATTTATGTTAATATGTAATGAATTGTTATTTTTATGTGAATTAATAAAATACTTTACATTTCTGTTTGAATTTCAAATACAGTTAAGTATCAATTACTATAAACCACATAAACAAACTCTTTTCTTGTAAGGGGTCCTAAGACCAAAAAGTTTGAGAACTGCCTGTCTAGGGTGTGTTTTAGTCCTCCTTGCCATAGTATTATAAAATACTTTAACTAGATGAAGGCATTCTGGTAGGGTGCATTTTATCACCCCCAAATACATTCTCCATCTTCCTTTGCACATTCTGTGCCCCAAGAGGCTGATCCCTGCAGACTGGCTCTCTTGCCTGTTGGTTTCAGGTTGGGTTCCATCACTGGGAAACAGGCAGGAGTCTGCAGGTAAGAGTATTTTCTGCTCCCTCCCTGCTTCTTCAGTACATCTTTGCAGTAGCTATGTCTCCTCAACTAGAGCTGCCACCTGGTGGCCCCTGGTGGTTCAGGCTCTCACTGGGCTCCTCACAGTAATTCCTCCACTTGTCTTCAATTCTAGTGGTGATAAAGGCTTTCCACTGTTGCTATTCTCTGGATGCCTCAACCATATCTTGTTTATTCTTAACCTGCCCATGCCTCTTTAAGTTCCTTCATTAAAGTTTCTTTATTTGAACTATCTGGGGAAATTCTGTTCCCTGGCAGTACCCTGACACAGATCTGCCAAAAGGAATATGGATGATTGTTACATGTTTCTTACAACCCATGAGTTTAATCCTCTTCCCTTCTAGGCTGAAGATAAGCTTTTAATAATATTAAGTATGCTTTCATTGTTAATAATTGTGAATAAAAATGAGACGATATTCTCTCAAGAAATTTGAAGCATTTCATGAATATCATATGTTATGACTTTGTGAAGAGGACAAAAGATCTTTATTATCCCATTTAACACCTGGGCAAAAAAAGTTATTAAACTGACTGAAAACAGATGAAATGGGAAGTCCACAATACCAAGTACATATGCATATAACAAAAAGATTTTAAATCCCAATCAATTTATTTATTTATTTATTTAATATATATATATTTTAAAGTTATATATTTATTTATTTTTGGCTGTGTTGGGTCTTTGTTGCTACGTGCGAGCTTTTCTCTAGTTGCGGCGAGCAGGGGCTATTCTTCACTGCAGTGTGCGGGCTTCTCATTGTGGTGGCTTCTCTTGCTGTGGAACATGGGCTCTGGGCGCGCGGGCTTCAGTAGTTGTGGCGCGCGGGCTTAGCTGCTCCGCGGCATGTGGGATTTTCCCAGACCAGGGCTCGAACCCGTGTCCCCTGTATTGGCAGGCAGACTCTTAACTACTGTGCCACCAGGGAAGCCCCTATTTATTTTAAGATTTTTTTGATGTGGACCATTTTTAAAGTCTTTATTCAATTTGTTACAATACTGCCTCTGTTTATGTTTTGTTTTTTTGGCCCCGAGGCATGTGGGATCTTAGCTGCACCCCCTGCATTGGAAGGCAAAATCTTAACCACTGGACCACCAGGGAAGTGACAAAATAACTGAATTGGTCTGTTGGAATTAGGTACAACATATATAACCCATCAACTAATAGTCAGAAACTGAGTCATGCAGGTGTTCACAGCTCTTAGCTTACCTAGAATTTACATGACTCAGTGTTTTAATATCCTGGTACCACCATGGATAAACTCATAAGCAGCAGAGTATGGCAGGACAGTCCCCCAGACATTTGAGGAACCCCTCAACTGTAATAATGTTATAGACATAGTAATCACAAAATGTTGTCACCATTTCTGAACCTGATGATCATCTCTTGACTTGAGACTGCGTTCTGTCCACAAATGGATGAATACAAATCCAGTTAAGGACACTGATGCTACTGGATACCTTCTTTTCACTAAAACTCTAGAATCTAACCAGTATCCTTTAACTCTGATGAACATCTAGCTTAGATGTTTGCACCAACTTTTTAAAAAAGTTTTCTATCCCAGTGTAGCAGAGCCCTTTCCTACGAAAGACACAAAGTCACACCAAAGGTTCTAAAACCAAGTCCTACTTATAGTTCACGCCGCTGAGAGGCAATACTGACGAAGAGAGACTGGGCTGTGGTCAGAGACCATGGGTTCACAGTCTGGCTGTAACACATACTCTGTGAACATGAGCAAGTCCCATACCTTCTTTGGCCTAGTTTTCCTCATCTGCAAAATGGGAATAATAAGTTACCTCAGGGGTCTGACGTGAAGGTTTTAAATGTTAATACACATTAAGTACCTGGCAAATACTAAGTGTTTAATAATAATAATTATCATCACTGCATAAATAAGCGTCATGCCAACAACACTGCTCTTCCAAAACAATCCCACCATCTGAATCAGCTCAACTTAGTAAAGCCAGAGTAGAAGACAGACTAGGAATCCTGACCTAACTTCTAATGTAAGAACCACAATTAAAAACTTACCAGTAGCAAACCTAAATGTAAAAGACAAAGGAATAGAGTTTTCAGAAGAAAATACAGGAAAACACTTTTGTGACCTTGGAATAAGAAACAATTTCTTAAACAGGACACAAAAAGCTCCATTCATTTAAAAAAAAAAAAAAGGGAAGAGAAAAAACAAGTGATAAACTGAACTGCGTTAAAACTAAAAACTTTTATTAGTTAAAAGACACCAGAGTAGAAGATCTTCATAATACATATATCTAACAAAGACTCCTATAAAGAATATATAAAGATTCCTACAAATCGGTGTACAAAAAAAAAAAAAACAGAAAACACAACAGAAAAATGGACAAATTACTTGAATAAACACTTCAAAAACAGAGTATACAAATGGCCAATAAACATACACACTCAATCCCACACTTAATACCAGGGAAATACAAATTGAAATCACCAGGAAATACCACTACTATTCCACCAGAATGGTAAAAATAAAAAAGACAAAAATATCAAATGCTGTTCAGGATGCAGAATACCCAGAATTCTCGTAACCTGTTGGTGGGAGTGTAAACTGACATACTACTTTGGAAAACTACTTGCTAGTATCTACCCTAATGGAATAAATGCACCCCCTAAATCCCAGCAATTCCACTCCAAGATATATAATCTACAGAATAGCCTGAAACTGAAAACTACCCACCAAATGTTCATCAAGACTAGAAAAGACAAAAAAAAAGTATATTGACACAATGAAGTACTACAGAGCAATGAAAATGAACACATGACAACTGCTTGCAATAATACATATGATTCTCACAAACAAAAAGCTGTGCTAAAGAAGTCAGATATATTCTAGGTGATTATTCCATTTACATTAAGTTCAAAAACAGGTAACCTAGTCTATATTATTAGAAAGGAGAGTGGATACCCATGAGGGTTGAGAGTGACTGCAAGAGGACATGGGAGGGATCTGGGTTGTTAGGATTTCTCAGTTTCTTGATCTGGGCGCTGTTTCATGGGTGTATACAGTTTGTGAAAATTCATCAAGCTATACATTTACGATGCATGTACTTTTCTCATGTATACTGTAGTTCAATAAAAAGTTTTTGTCAGTTATTTGTGTTGTTGCTATTTGTTTTTTATACATAGGTCCAGAAAATAATGTAATTTTCTGCTTAACAATTCATAAGTACTCCTCCATTTTCAAATACTAAAAATAGTAACTTTTATGGTTATACAAAAACTAGACAAGTCTATGCTAAATAAAACCATTCATCTTAACCGTAAAAACACAACAAAAAACCCTCAAAACTGACATTTAGTGAAACTAAGTCACCATGGACTTCAACATTATTTAGCAAATTTTGTCTACTACTATACTAAGACATACTATGAGTGATAAATTGAAAATACTGGCATATGTAAAATTAACCGGTACACACCAATGTACTTATTCATATATTAAAATGAAAGGCATAAGGTGAAACTAATTTTATGAGACAGAATAAAAGCCAAAGGATACTTTTCCACTGATCTAAAATTTATTATTCCAAATCTAAAATTATTCCAAACTAAGAAAGCAGCCGTACTCTATTTAAAATATTCTATGGTTTTATTAAGGAGTCAGACAACTCAAAGAGCTTGCAAATAATTTATTACCAAAAATAAAAGAGAAAAAAGGAAATGGGGGAAAATGCAGACATAAACCATATAAAATCAGACATCCTGTTAGATCACAGTAAAGGGCAGGCAAATTAAAGAAGCAAAACAAAACATTCATTAGAGACTAGGGGCCAGCAAAGACAGTGGACTCCATACATGGTTAAAATGGAAAATTATAAAATTATATACATGATGAAATAAGAAGCTGGATAAGATAACAGAAATACAACAAGAAAATCCCTCAATCAATTTTTCTTTTTGGAGGTACAAGAAGTTACTATCAGTATCCTTTACCTCATACAGCCAAACAAAAAATTTAGAAATAATGTGAATATTGCTTTTGGGAAGATTGGCCTTCAACATCTCCCATGTAGAACACTTTGGAAATACATTCCATTTTTGTTTATCACCATCTCACTCCATTCCACATTAAGAAATTGCTAATCTGGTTATTAACCTTAAGAGAAGCACAATCACAAATCTTATACCTCCCTAAAAATCAACATTAAACCATAATGTCTTCTACATTATTCCATTCATCATTGTGCTCCAAAATTATTTCTAAACTACATCAATTGGAATTTTGTGTTGTTGTGTTGCATAACAACAAAAGAACTGATGTTTGGGACTTCCCTGGTGGTGCAGTGGTTAAGAATCCGCCTGCCAACGCAGAGGACATGGGTTCAAGCCCTGGTCCGGGAAGATCCCACGTGCCACGGAGCAACTAAGCCCGTGCACCACAACTACTGAGTCTGTGCTCTAGAGCCCATGAGCCACAACTACTGAGCCCGTGTGCCACAACTACTGAAGCCTGCACGCCTAGAGTCCACACTCCGTAACAAAAGAAGCCACCGCAATGAGAAGGCCGAGCACCACAACAAAGAGTAGCCCCCACTCGCTGCAACTAAAGAAAGCCCGCGCGCAGCAACGGAGACCCAACGCAGCCAAAAGTAAATAAATAAAAATTTTAAAAAAAGAACTGATGTTTTTCCTTACCAATTCATATTCATCAAAAAGTTGTATGAGGGAAGGTGGAATGAACATATGAAAGCCCTGTAAAAAAGCATTAATCTGAGGCTGAATGGCTCTTGTCATTCGAAGTTCAGTGACAAGCTGGACATACTCCGCCTATTAAAAAAAAAAAGTTTCTGTGATGATTTCTTTTTAATTTCACGTACTTAAGATACTATTGATATAATCATTTCTCATTTAAGAGGTAAAGGTTTAGAATTAATTTGGCAGAAATATTCATACATCTCAGCAAACCAGTAATCTACCATTCACTAAGCTGTTTAGGCCAAAATCCTAAGAATCAATCACCCAGGTTTCTCTCACACCCTCTATCAGCAAGTGCTATCAGATCTACCTGAAAAAACATTCTCAGTCAGACCTTGTCTCACCACCTCCACTTTTAGCACCTTGGTCCAAGCTGTCATCATCTCTCACCTGGGTTACTGCAACATCTGGTGTCACTGCTGCCTCTGTTTGCCTCTGTTACTGCTTCTTCTCCACACCAGAGTGACTTTTTAAAAATACGTATATATTTTTTACATATAATTCAGATCACATAACCCTCCTTCTCAAAACCCTACAATGACTTCCTATGACCCTTGGAGTGAAGTCCAAACTCCTTTCCTAGTCCATAAGGCCCTAAATGACCCAGCCTCTGCCTTGCTCTCTCATCTCATTTCCTTCCACTTTCCCCTTTGCTCCCTCATGCTATCCCCCAAACACAAGCTTGCTCAGGCCTCCGTGTCTGTATACTTCCTGGTTTCTCTGACTGAAATCTCTTATTAGACTGTAATCTCTCTGCAAGCAGGGGCTCTGTTTTGTTTACCAGTATATATCCTCAGCTCTTAAAAAAGAGGCTGTCACTTTGTAAGTGTTCAACAAATAATGTGATGAATGCATACGTTCTACAAATTCATTTAAAACACACTTAGAACTTGATAAAAAGACTCATTTAAGTGTAGCCTATTTGATTCTGAGTTAAGGTAACTTATTTTCACACATTTTCTTTTTTTTTTTTTCACATGTTCTTTTAAAATACACATCATCATCATCGAGAACAGTGTCATTTAAAATTTAACTAGCAATAAAAAATGTATTTTGGCTCAAACAAAATGAATTATCATCACTCTCTGTATATAAACCCTACCATTGTTATTATTCATATATTTTAAATTACATCTAAGTGAAACTTTGAGAGTTAAAAGCAATATGCTGTATATAGGTCTCACCTCCCAGGAACAAATGCTCTAAACACAGAGGGAGAAAACCTATTTTAGGCCCCTTCCTTTAATATTTTTTTTTTTTTTTGGCACTAATCTGATGCTCTGTTCCCCCCGCCAAAAAAACGACAGGCACTGAGCCAGCAAGTTATACATGATTCCGGCTATGAATTCTCCATACATCTCAGACCTACAGAATTGTCACAATGGATTACTCACAGCTCTCCCCAAACCCTGCACGGCTCCTTCTGCAATCTGGCACAGGGAAAGCTACCGTCTCTGCTATTCAATCTACTCCCACCCCAAATCCCACTCCCAACCGCCCAAAGGTTTTCTCCATTGTACAGGAATTAATCAGTTTCTACAAGTTACATCCAGGTAGTTACCAGAGAGAGGGAAATAGAAATGTGTGCCAAACAATCAAACAGAAACACAAACTAAATTTTCAGGATCCAATCTAAAAAAATAATATATATAGGGCTTCCTTGGTGGCGCAGTGGTTGAGAATCTGCCTGCCAATGCAGGGGACACGGGTTCGAGCCCTGGTCTGGGAAGATCCCACATGCCGCGGAGCAACTGGGCCCCTGAGCCACAACTACTGAGCCTGCGCGTCTGGAGCCTGTGCTCCTCAACAAGAGAGGCCGCGATAGTGAGAGGCCCGCGCACCGCGATGAAGAGTGGCCCCCGCTTGCCGCAACTAGAGAAAGCCCTCGCACAGAAACGAAGACCAAACACAGCCCCAAAAATTAATTAATTAATTAATTAATTTAAAAAAAAAATTCAAAAAAAAAAAAATAATAATATATATAACACACTTCCAAGTAATAACCAGCAATGATTTCAGCATTAACACATGATTATCTTTTAACTGATGTCTGTTCTAACTAAACTGCTTAATGAACATACTAAAATTTTTCTGCTCCATTCATTCATTAATAATTAAGTATTTCTCTCAAGATGTTTTGCTTTTATAATCTTAAGGTACTATTCACTAATAATTATTCAAGACCTCAAATTATGAAGCATGAACTGCTCAAGTACACTTTATTTTAGTTTGCCATTGTATTCCATATTTATCAGAATAGTACACACTCTTTTCTATCAATTAATTCCTATTACTTCCTCATACATTCTATTTTTAAAAATTAATTTCACAAGTATACTAATGTCCCCTCTAATATTATTTCCCACATTTATTTTTGTAGCTCTGGCCCACAGTTATTGGATATCAATTTGTGAAAAATCAGCTCCTCCAGATACCAGTCTCCATATTAAGTTAATTTAAATATGGACAAATCTTGGTCTAAATTATTTCTCAGTAAAATAAAATCCTAGCCATCACAAATTCTCCTGAGTTGTTTAGTAAAGTAAGAGTTTTCCAGGTAGTTGAAAGACAACTGTGTTTAAGAGAAAAAATCTAAATCCAGCTGCTTCTAAAATGTTTCCCTGCCTCCTTAAAGAGCACATCCTCAGAGAGAATAACACACATTAACATGTTCTTGATGACACAATTATTACTACGAACATCCACTGTTATCATACACTAACATTCTGACAGTTCATACTGTACAGAAATACACTGGTTGCATTCCCACCACCTACGAAGGCATCCAAGGGACTCACCCACACACTTCATGCCCTTGAGTAACTACATCAAATACCTTAAATGCTCTAAGGAAACAGTCAACATGTAGATGACAATCAGTCCACAAAACACTGGCATAAAGAGTTGCTCAAATAAATATTAAATATAAAGGAAACCTAAAATCCCACTTCATTCTAAGGTATTTAAAGACATGATATAACTTGGGTGTGGGGGGTATTTTTATCCCCAATAAATGCATACGTGCTCCCACCTGAGTTGTACTGTTAATTCTTTGAGGGCATAAGATAATACCAGATGCCACAAAAGTAAACTGGAGAATTAACTAAAGAATCTGAGTTAGTACCTGTTCTGGTGAAATAGTTATGTTTACAGAAAGCTTTCAACTTAGAAAGCCTCAGCACAGAGATAACAAAATAAAAAAGAGCCTTAGCAACTTTTTCCTAGCTCAACCTCTGAGCCTCATAACTGATATAAGATAGGTAAGCAAAGAATAAGTGCCAAGGGAAAAATAAAAACACTAAAATTGAGATTCAACTTTCAGATATTACGTTCCAGTTAAACTGCATGTCTAGTTACAGAAACATTTTGTTTTAATTATCTCCTAGTCTTCTGAATGTGTGCAATGAATAGTATCACCCCTTGGAAATCTTCCTTAAAATTTTAACTTCGTTTCAGGCTTTGAATCTAAATTATGTCTTCTTACGAGGAGTGGTGGTAACGTTGAAAATTGACACCTTTTTTTTGAAGCTATTTTTCTTCTTGAAAATTTTTTTCACGATTTCTTGATATATATATATATATATATATACACACACACATATAAAAACCATGTTTACTTAACTAATAGTTAACTTCTAATAGTGAAAGCAAAATGTTCTTATCCCAAGTAAGCTGATAAACTTGGACATACTTGTAAAACTGTTTGAAATAGTTATTTTTACTTTTAAATTAACAGTTTAAATGGCATTATGACTGGCATAATTCACTGTTTGAATATAAATCCTTTAGTAATAAAAGCTTCTTTCCTGGGCTTATCCACTTGATTATTATTGCTCTGGTATGTAAGAGTTTTCATTGAAAATTTCTCCACTGAAAACTCAAAGGATACCAGATTTCTTCTGCAGGAATAAGTAGATATAAGAAAAAAGAGAGGCACACTTTTACAATGTAACATTTTCCAATAATTTATCCTTTACCAATATATTCTTATTTTTAAGGTCACTAATTAGTTATAAAGATTGATAGTCTGATAAAAATCCTATTACATCAGTTTCCATGGAACAAATTCAGTCATTGAAAATAGTGACTCTTCAGGTTACCATTACAAGGATTTGGTGATTGTTAAAGTGAATTTTTAGAATATACCAACTAAAATGCAAAGAAAAGTATGTTCTCCTTCACTGACAAAAAGATACTAAAGATAATTTAAAACCCAATCTAAAAATACTCAATATGGAGAACCTTAGACCTAAACTGTTTTAAAAGTTTTCAGAGTAATAAAAAGATCTCTCATAGTATACTTTTCTGAAGATACACATAGGAATCCACTTTAAGTCAATAATCTATATAGACAAGCTCCTATTTTGTACTTGGATGGGCATCAAATGTGCTTGTACGTGAAATAAATCAAATTAAACTAGCAATAAAATATAAGGTATTAACCAAATAAAAATGAAATGGAGGAAAACATACTAAATTTTTTAATTGAAGTATAGTTGATTTACAATGTTTTGTTAGTTTCAGATGTACACCAAAGTGATTCAGTTATATATATGTATACATATATTCTTTTCCATACTCTTTTCCATTATAGGGTATTACAAGTATTGAGTATAGTTCCCTGTGCTATACAGTAGGTCCTTGTTGTTTATCTATTTTATATATAGTAGTATGTATCTGTTAATCCCAAACTCCTCATTTATCCCTCCCTCCCCATCCTTGCCCTTTGCTAACCATAAATTTGGAAAACACACTAAATTTGTATTTGCTACCTTGTTCATATTCACTGCCTTAGTAAATGAGAGGCCCAGCAGTTACACAACCATACAGACCTCGATTTAAACTGAGGGTCTACCAGTTACCAATTTTGAGCCCTTAGACAGTTATTTAACTGTCTATATTCTAAAGAAATATAGTGTCGTAGTTACAAGCTCAGGCTTGAAATTTATAGACTGTCTGGATTCAAATCCACCACTTATTAGCCTTGTGATTTGGAGGAAAGCTACTTAACCTCTCTATGCTTCAGTTTCCTCACCTGTAGAAAGGGGTATCTATACCTCATAGGATTGTTTAAGTGTAAGTTAATACACATAAAGCACTTTTAACAGTGCCTAGCACATTATAAACACTTAATAAATGTAAGACGCTTTTATTATTAAAGCTGTTTCCACACTGAATGAATAGAAATAACTATCTCAAAAGGCTGTTATAGTAAATGAGAAATGCACAAAGACCACAACTCAACTCGAATAAATGAAATATACACAAAGTACTCAATAGGCAGTGGCTATTATCATCACTAGAGAACACAACTATGGGATGAGGTTGATGACTAGGAGAATGACACCACCGCCCATCATTCTGGAGCCCATCCACCTAAGTGGCTCATCCTGGAGTCCTTCTTCTTTTTCACCTTCCCAAACAGCTAATTACCATGTTCTATAAATTCTACATCCTCAAAAGCTGTCTCATTTTCTCCATCCTCACTGCCACTGTCTTATAAAATCACTCATGCATGCTCCCCAATCACCTATCAGTTGCCCTGACTCCAATATTGCCCCATTTCAACCCATTCTTCACACTCCAAGCTGAGATTGGTGTTGTTTTCCTTAAAAAACAGAAATTCAATCATGTCAGTGCCCTCTACAGCATCTGCAATCATCCCTAAGCCTTCAGAATAATTTTCAAATTTCTAATTGTGGATGCAAAGTCTTTCAGAATTTGGTCCCTGTCTACCTCCCCCACCTCATCTTTTCCCACTCATTTACTTTGCAATCTAAGCTAAGATCTACAACTCTGACCTACCCGTGGTTCCCCAAACATACCATGCTCTGCCATCTCTGTGCCCTTCTATAAGCCCAGAACATTTCCTTCTCCCCTTTCTTACTCCTATCTGACCACTTAATGCTTCTCCTCTATAACTCAACTTCCATGCCACCTCCTCCATTCCCTGATATCCTGTCCCATCTCACCCCATTTTGTTCTCTCCCAGCCTTAATGAACTTTATGATTAGTATGGTAAAAGTGTTGTTAACACTTAAAAGCCACCGAGCTTACTCTTCAGTACTAAGAGCTAGAACTGAAGGTCTAGCAAAAATACGTCACTCCTAACTGAAGGTTTTATGGTTCCACAATTTTATCTTTGGTCAAGAATTTAAAAGTGAAAGTGAAAAGTTAAAGCAAAACTTTTTAAAATGCTGAAAATACTATTTAAATGTAAATATGCAGCTCCTGGTAATTCAGCCATTTTCCAAAGTGAAACCAAGTGATCTTATTTTTTCCTCTAGATTTTAAAACAAATCATTGACAGATATAAAATTAAATTTAAAAGAGAATTTTATTTCAAATATGGAACTAATATATACTGTTCTGCCTACATTACTTGTATTTATTAATATACTTCTTTTTAAACAAAGGTATTTTATCTATTTGGTTTCAGTCTATAATTACCAAAGCCTTTCAATAAAACTTAGGAATAAATGACTCCCCCATGTGGAGATTAGCTTATATCGACTTTTTCTTACTAACACGCTTGGCAAGTCATTTAAGCTTCAATATGCTTAGAAATTCTGAAGTTGATTCCAAATGTGACAATTATAACTTTATACCTAAAGTTAAGTAAGTAAAAGGCTGACCCTAGAGTAACAGAAAAAGTTCATGACAGAAATGTATGTTAAAATATAACAACACCTCTAAAGAACATGGTTTGAAAATTTTATTTGTAAATTGAATAATTTAACAATTCTAAATCAAGTGATCAATTTAAAATGTTAGTATGTTTTTAAAGATTTTTAATTTTAAAAACTCAGGTTGCTTATTGCACAAACATTAAATGCTTAAGCCTCAACAATTTGATATACAATTACACTTGACCCTTACTGGTAATACTAGAAAAATGAGAGGCTTATTTTATTGTGAGAAATGTTTGTATTAGAAAAACAAAAGCTCAGAATTAACATATTAGTGATTGAGATCCTGCTTTTACCTCTATATTACTGAACCTCATCATCAAAGTTAGCCTGTCATTAACAAAACAATGTCAATAATATAGTTAAATAAAAATGTGCGAAATTTAGAAACAAAACTTCCAAGCTCTTTAATGTTACAGCAATATTCCAGCCTCATGCTAGACTCACGATCAAGCCTCAATGTAAGTGTATTCTTATTTGTTATTATTTATTAAATATCTTCCTTCTTTCTAGATTTTAATACAAAAACACAAATGCAAAAGAATAAAATACGTATTTTAAAAATCTAAACAAAAATCATGTCATATGGAAGGGAGGGTGTTAGGAGATACAAGTATAAATATAGCTATCTACCATGCAATTGTAGAGCCTTTGAATTGAATGAGCCTTTCCACTTTTCATATAAAATATATCTGAGAGGAGTGACAAATCCAATCACCAGAGAGTGTATTCACAGATAGGAATCATGTATGAAATTCTCTCATGAAAAGCAATCACTTGCTTATAATGAAGATTTTATGACTTCATTACCCCTAATTGAGAGGAGGTATCCATTGTAAAATAAAATAATAAATGCACTATGAGGTGGACAATCTAATAATTAGAAGATTTTTTAAAAATTTCCATTCACTGGCAAGTTCATATAGATTCAAAAAATTATTTTAAGCATTTTACTATTTTAATCTTCTAGACTTTAACGTGACTCATTATATTAAATCAAGTAAGATCTACCTCAGTGTGATTACTTTTACTAACAGGATGAAGAACCTTAGACTTGAAACTAGGAGACCTGGGTTTTGGCCCCAGCTTTACCATTAACTCTTCAGGCTTCAGCGTCCTCATGTGTAAAATGAGAGGGTAGACTAAAACTTTACTAAGTATAAATGTACAAAAACTCAGGTCCTGATTTTATATTCAAAAACTAAATTTCTATTTTTTTTAAATATGTATAGTATCTAAGTTTCAAAAGGTAAAATTACGTAGCTTAATTTAGGTCTTCATTCCTATAGATATGTGAAACCTAGGAACCTATTTTTATAGAAAACTATCCAATAAAAACTAACTTTTGTGTTGTGTTTTTCAGTTTACAAAATGCTGGTACCAATTCTGTATGGGAGGCATTGTTATCCCAAGCACACAGAATAGAAAACTGAGGCTCAAAGAGGTTAAAACACGGCCAAGTCTTTTGGCCTTTAAAAAAAAAAACAAAACTACATTTTACTATATCTCTAGTCTACAAAATGATTCAGTGGACATTATTTTTTAAGTTAGAAGATTCTGAAGCTGTCTTGGAATTATAATCCAATGAAAGGAAAGGAAAAAGGTTTTAGTCCTGTTTTACCAGAAGTTGCTACTGGTAAGTGATAGAACTGGAATTCCAAAACCAGATTTTCTGACTCCCAATTTCCTACATAATCTATCAAAACATAAAATAAAGCTGTATTATATATTAAAGTAATATAACTTTCAACAGTGTAATTTAAAACATGCACCAAGTTTTTAGAAAATATGTACAAACAGGAGATATAATAATAAATAAAAAGAATCAAGTTATAAAGTTAAAAAAAAAATCAAGTTCAGAGGTCCCGTAGAATTTACTGCATCCCAAAAGTATGTATGTACAAAGTTTAAACACTGGGATTTCTTCTCTCTATTGGAACTCTTAATATCGTACTTCTAAAACATGAAATAGTGATCTAGTGCAAATATGATATTGATGTAGGTTTATATTTCTAATCAAATGTTTTGATATGCTGATGCCCAACTTACACAATCAACTGAACTATGCTCTAGGCTGCTTCAGGAACTGCCTCAGCATATCTAACACAACAATGAAATGATCCTTTATAATTCGAAGTCTGGTATTTGATGGTTTAGTTAATTTAAATATTTTATCTGTTATAAATGTTACAAAACTCTAACAGTAAAAGTTTTCCTGGCTAGTGCCAGGAGACTTTAGAGTAATTAGCAAACTATCAGGGCTAAGTTACAAACAATGGCTAAGGTAAAAATTCAAATACTTACTTTGTTATTTTGTGTTACAAGAATACTTCCACCCCCAGGTTTCAAAGGCACCTCTTCCATTGCTCCAAACACATCAGTCTCAACAGAAAAAGTTAGTTCTAGACCCAAATCACTAATATCATTATCTAAAATCCACTGCAAATTTTTGGCATATTCTGGATCAATGGATGCCACATCTTGGTAATTCACAGGAATACCTAAAAATGCAAACATACAGCAGTTATATTCTAAATGTTTCTGCCTTTCCTTATCTGTTTAATGGTGAAATACTGCCCTCTACAGATACTCTGTAAAACTGCAAAATATAATCCAATTCACAGCATGATTTAAATGAATGTTAATTCCTGAATTTGGAAGTCTGTAAATTTAAGCTTACATTTCTACAATGTAACCTTTCTTTGAAACAGCTATTCAGGAACTTATTATAAACTTTAAAAAGTGCCAATTCTCTTAAGTATATTGATATTAAAATGCATTTTTAGCATAAACATACACACACTAAAATGGAAAAAAAAAACTTTTTTTAATCAAAAATGTAGGTTATTTTTTTCTTTCCCTCAGGCCCCCAAATGCCTTACATACACAGACTGTCTCCAATCAAAATAAAAATTATTCACCCAAAATGCCACCATTTATCTACTTAATTTTCGCTAAAGCCTATAAGAAAAACACTTTAAATAAATGCCTAAGGAAATAACAATGGAGCCATACCAAGAATGTGCTTGTAGAATGATCTCGTGAAGTAAATGTTCACCAGCTGCCTATGGTTCAGAGCTAATCCCAAGATCTGTCCAGCAAACCGGAAATAGTTCAAGTGATCAGGATTTACATAGGAGTTGCTATTAGGTTGAAAAGTTGTTCCTATTAAAATAAAGACAAAATAATTTATTTTTAAGACCATACATAAGAGAGATCATTTCAATGCAGGTAAATTAGTTCACATACAACTGCAGCAAACCTAAGGTTACATTATGTATAAACGTTCTTCAGCAAAGAATGTTCTTTGTGGAATATTTAACAGTGGAATTGGAAATACTAAAGATAATCATTAATTCACACATACTTATCAGAATAAGTCTTTGTGCAGACAGAAAATTTTAGAATACTTTTCACTGAAAGTAGTTGGAAGAGGTGTCAGAGAGATCCTAGAAATACATACACACACACACACACACACACACACACGTTTTCCCAGGCAGTGTGGAAATAACTACTTAGGCTATGAATTAGAGCAGACATTGTCTCATTCACCTATACATGCCCAGCGTAGCAGGTATTCACTACATTTTGCTCCTTAAGGAATTGAGCGCTACAAGAGAATAACTAAAATTTTTAAATGTACAACTGTTTTCCTCATGACAAATAATCAAGTTTGAATAAGTACCACTGAGGTATAAAAGTAAAAACAGCATTAGCAATAGTTATTGACTATTGCCAAACTCTAGTGCAATGGAGGGTAATTCCAGTTACATGAAAAAAAAGTCTGGAAATAGATAGTGGTGAATGTACTTAATGCCACTGAAGTGTACACTTTTAAATGGTTAAAATGGTAAATTTTATGTTATGTATACTTTACCACAATAAGAAAGTCTCAAAAAAAAATGTAGTGCAATGGAAAAACCTAATACCAAGATCTCAACTTTAAATAACCTTCCTTATTTTTTCTGTGTGATCACTACCTCTCATTCATTCAACAAATATTTACTGAGCTCATGCTATTTACTTCTCTTCTAGGTACCTGGGCAAAAAGAAAGACTGATAAATCTAATGAAATAGCATCAAAAATAAACAAAGGAAAAGTGGAAGTATTGGAAAGTGAAATGTTTGGCCATTGAGCATACATATTTTAACTCTTTGTGCTTTGCTGGTCTTTGATTTATCAGTGCTGGCACTGGACTAAATTGACATGACCAGTAAGTTTACTTAGATATAAGGTACACATTTGGAAGCTTATGGCTGAATGACTTAAAAGGGCCACATGAAGCTAGTCACCCACTGTTAAGTACCTTTTGAGAATCATTCCCAGTCATGATATAAGATTGGGTATTACAAGTCAAAGCAGGGACTTCCCGGTGGTCCAGTGGTTAAGAATCCGCCTTCCGATGCAGGGGACGCGGGTTCGATCCCTGGTGGGGTAACTAAGATCCCACATGCTGTGTGCAACTAAGCCCACGTGCCACAACTGGAGAGCCCGCCCACCGCAACTACTTAGCCTGCGCGCTCTGGAGCCCACACACCACAACTAGAGAGCCCGCATGCCACAACGAAGACCCAGCACAGCCAAAAAAAAAAAAAGTCAAAACAAAGTTTTGTGAGATGAAGAAAGACTTCAAAGACAAACATAACCATTATTCCAAAAATACAATATTCTGAGAATAATCAGAAATACTTTTACCTATTTCCTCCCCTAGGTCTGTGTATAATTCCTTCTCTAAGTACTTTCTGGGAAATTTGGGTTATTAAAAAGAATAGATACAGAGAAATCAAAAGAAAAAAAAGAAACAAACGGGGGAAAATGTCTTCAGGAAATGAATAATAATTTTTAGCTCGAAAGTGAATTAAGATAGAATATAAAGTTTATGTCATGTTTTAAGTTCAAAACCAATAAAACTGTGACATTTCATCATCTCAGAAAAACCCTATTCAATAAGAAAATATCATTTTCACAGAATAATAATAATAGCATCGGGCTTCCCTGGTGGTGCAATGGTTAAGAATCCACCTGCCAACGCAGAGGACAAGGGTTCGAGCCCTGGTCCAGGAAGATCCCACATGCCACGGAGCAACTAAGCCCGTGCACCAAAAGTACTGAGCCTGTGCTTTAGAGCTCACGAACCACAACTACTGAGCCCCTGTGCCACAACTACTGAAGCCCATGCATCAGTAGTACTGAAGCCCGTGCATCACAAAGAAGAGTAGCCCCTGCTCGCCTCAACTAGAGAAAGCCCACGTGCAGCAACGAAGACCCAACACAGCCAAAAAAAAATGAATAAATAAAATAAATTAATTTTAAAAAATATTTTAAAAATAATAATAATAGCATCTAATATTTATTTCTGATTTCTATGTGCCAGGCATTGCGCTAAGCATTTTTACACATCAGCTGATTTCCCACTATATTACAAAACATAGGTTATCACCATATTCAAATAAGGAAATCAAGGTCCAGAAATATTACATTTATTGGCACAAGATCATAGCAGAAAAAGGGACAGAGCTAGGATTCACATTCAGTGGAATGCGTCAAAGGCCAAACTCTTAGCCACTCTACTACACTACTATTGCTCTATAGTAAGCATCTTAATTTAATTAGAAAGCAAGCTTTAAAGAAATTACTACATACATTAGGTCTATCCAAACATTCCCCACATTTAGGAACCCTAAATGTAATTTTCTTCTTGTCAACTAAACATAAGAACGTGAAAATATTTCATCTATATTTTATTAATATTACAGCCCCAAAGAGAAGACATACATGGCTTACAAAAAGGACGAATCAGAAACTATGGTCTATGTGCTTCATCATATTATCTGCTATAAATTTGTAGAATAAGCACCTCAACTAATGATTCCACACCAAATCTGTTTTTCAGATATGAAACTAAATAAACAACTCAGAATAAGGGACTATAAAGAAAAGAAATAAATCTAAAATACAATGTTTTAATGCTAAATCTTGCTTCAAAGATTAGGCCTAAATAACTAAACTAGGGCCTCATCATACTTGTCGTAAAATCACAAAGACACTAAGTTCATCTCAGAGCAAATAATCAAAGGTTACAGAATTAAAGTAGGAAGTCCCATATTCCTAAATAATTTCAAATACACCGAATGTGTCTGAGGAGCCCATCACATTGGTGAATATCTGCAGTTCCCAAGCATCACTGCAGCCCACCCCCACTTGCCTCTCATACAGTCATCCTTCTTATTCAATGGAGATTTGCTGCTGGTTTGGTTGGATACAATAGGAAACTACAATTAATAAGACACTCTCTCCTTATAGAAGAATTTAAACATCGGGAAAGAAAAATTTTTCAGGAAATGAAAGCAACTGAACAAAGCATTTAAAAACTGAAATCCCACCTTCACTTGGATGTAAATCTTTATTAAGTTAAAGAACTCTCAGGTATATCTTATACAAATGAGGTGGTAACCATTGCCATCTAGCCTACAGTATCAAATTACAATTCAGTAGGTAGCAAACATCATTTCAATAAAGAGAGTTTTTTATTTGCATTACATGGTTAAATAAGAGCTTTTTAGTTACCAACTCTTAATCTTTTAAAAGGGCTGAAAACAAAGTTACTATAAACAAACAGATTATAAGTTAAGATTTAACACACCATGATTTCTAGACTTTGTTTTTAATGACCAATAACTTTTAAGAGTTGGAAACTCAAATAAGGTTAGCAAATTTTAACTTTTCCAACACGGACTTGTATTTTTTTTAAGTTCATCTACTAGCATGATTTTATAAAAGGAAATTTTAACTCAAGAAAGGTAGACTAAAGGACGATCCTTAAATTGAATAAATTTAGTTTTATTTTATACAAAGAACTGATGAAAACTTCTTTGAGGCCAGCACTAGTCCTTGAGGCAAGCATTTGAGAACCAACTGCTCAGAGGAAAGAACGCTAGGCTGAGTCAGGTTCCACTCAAGATCCTACCACTCATTAACTGCTAACGTAAACAAAAACCCTGAATTTCAATGTCCTCTTCTATGAAAAGGGAATATCCAACCACCCTAGCTCACAGGGCTACTATAGGAATAAAAGGATAAAATGCACTGAAGTAGTCTGAAAATGTGACAAGTCACAGAAAAAGTCATCTAGACTGTACAACTTACCATCAGCTGACTGGGTAAACAATGCATAATCAGGATTGACTATCTCATTAGACAGAATATCAAACCACTCACGCACAACACCTTGACCCTGAGTTCAAGAAAATAAGATTAAGTATCAACAGAAATATATGGTGAAATTTTTTTCTAAATAATAATAACATTAAAATTACATTAAATTTCTTCCATTATCAATTAAATATTAAACTTTATTGAAGGGCATTTCAATCTTTTAGAGACAGTGATCTTAACAACACTTATTTTTATACCCACCATGCCTTCTTCTCCATGGAACCGTACAGCAATTCCTTGCTTTAGCTTTGCACAATTTGCTTTTGACACAACTTCACAGCTACTCCTAAAAATAGAATCTAAATATGTAGCATTGGTTAATTTTACATATTAAAATTTACAATAACTTGTATTTCGTGCCTCACACACACATCACTTTGTTAAACATACCTCTGTGAACTAGCAGGATATCATTTTCATTCACTGGCCTGTGCACCATGTCTGAATCTGGCTGTCCTGAATGCAAATGTTCATAGAACCATTCACAGCGATCTTTAAATGGCTACCCCAACAAATAACAGTGAAATATGTTAGCAGTATTTCAGTCACTTAACTGTCAGATTTACTTAACTAGCATGCTAAATGCCCTTTCTACAAATAATCATTTTTAGACCTTTATTTATAATAAGTAGTTCTAGATAAGGTTCTGATATTTCATCCACTATTCACAAAAAGGCAGATCTGAGCTGAAACACTTTGACTACCTAGAGAGCATATTTCTTTTAATTCCCTACATTATCAACAGAAAAGACTTGATAAATTAAAAGAATTCAATATCAGACACACAATTGAACACATTCTCAATTTCTTTTAAACCCAAGAAGGCTTGTAAGAATGAATTTCCACATCCAGAAAAATTATGTTACATGTTCATTTAATTTTCTATGAAAATAATCTTTATGCCTAATTTTAATTTCTATCCTTTGAATATATGCAGCAACTAGAAAGGAATTTGTTATCTTTTTTTCTTCCGTTCCTCCACCCTAAAAACTGAAGAATAAGATCTCGGGAGCAGTAAAGAAAGTCTCTACCTTTTGTTCTTTTGCCAGATATGCAAACTGTAAGTGATTTGTAATTTTATTCATCAGAAAGTATTATTGAGTACCTAGGATGTGCCAATACTCAGGTAACATAAGAGCTGTAAAAATTTCATTGCTGAAAACTGTTTAATACAGTTAAAGAGATGAGAATAACATTGGAACAATATAACACATAATGATACCAAGTTCTAAACAGTGAAGTACAGACCACAGTGCACTAAGAATTCAGAGATTGTGCAGATAAGTGGAGTACAAAGGCTTCGTGAGGTCCTGGTCTGAACCAGGACTTAAAGATGGGTGAGTCTTGCTCAAGCAGGAGGAAAAGAAAGCACACCAGGCTAAGGGAGACAAGGAAAAAGGCTCAGAAGGAGAAACCGTTTCTCTGCGGAAGATGCAGTGAAGGCGCCGGCATAACCCTACACATATTGAAAGAATGAAGTTTTTGTAAGTAAATCAAGGACATAATTATGGATCCTTCGAATCAAGTAAAAGACACAGTGGCCACTGAAGATACTTGGCCAGAGGAATAGCATGGTAAATGCACTCATTAAAATGAGAGTAGTACCAGGATAAAGGGAGGCCATCTAGGCAGCAGTTGAAATAATAGGTAAAGAGTGATACGGTCCTGGTCATGGTAGGAAAGAAGAACAATGAAGTAAATATGAAAAGCATTACTCCTCTGAATAAAGAAGAAAAGTAAGAGAAGATCTCTAGGGGCAGAACTTAAAATCAGAAACAGCTTAGAGGGGGAACCCCAGCACCACCCCCGTCTACCCCACTCCTAGAAGGCACTGGTGGAAGACAACGAATGAGGTTTTATATATTCTGAATTTAAGGTTACTTGGGATATAACTACTAAGAGCTTAGAAATAAATACTAGAACGTTCTGCAGCTGAGACATTAGAAAGAGAGTCATGAACAAAGCTGAAACTGGAGACAAGGTAATGTCCCTTGTTCAAGAGATTAAAGATACAGGGACAAACACCAAGAACAGAGAAGTTTATGATCACAGGTCAGGATTGAGAATTTGCTTATTAGCAAATGATACACACAGCTAGAAAAGTCAAAGGAGAACCAGGGTGGTGCAATACCACAAAAGCCAAGAGTTTCAAGAGATAAATACGATCCATGTCCAACACCACAAAGAGGTTCTCTCTCATGCAATTTTTAGGATACCAGTAAATTTCTTCATCTGAGCTAAACTAAACATTTGTTTTCTTCAAAAGACTTAAACACCTTTTTATTAATTCTTAATAAAAATATTTTTATGAAAATAACTGGTGCAAGATTAATTTTTGCCTTTTAATGTCTGTTCTTTCAATAAGAAAAGAGTAAATGTTCCCTTTTCCAAAGTTAAATGTATAATTTTGTCCATACTTCTAGCAGTTTTCCACATTTTGAATAAAACGCTGCTGTTGTTATATATTCATTACTGGTCATATAAATATTTCATTTTTAGTAAACAGGCTAGAATGTTAAGTGCTTGAAATTTTAATGCTGATTATTCCTAAAACTTAGGTAAAAGAGGAGAGAAAAAATATTACACAGAAGTAATGTATTTAAATATGGGCTTTGAAGTTTGATAAACATGGTTTGAAATCCTGGACCTGCCACTACTAGGTTTGTGATCTTAGGGGAATTACCAATCCTCTCAGAACTTTAGTTTTCCTACCTGTAAAATGGGGGAAATAATACCTACTTCAAGGGCTAATTCTGAGGATTAAATGAAATAATGCAAATACAGAACAAAATAATAATAATTATAATCATAAATTAACTAACGTTTATTAAAGCATCTATAAGCCAGGTACTGTTTTAAGCGCTTTACATGCATTTTCACATTTAATCCTCACAACACTCTGAGAAAAAGGGACTTTTATTATCTCCGTTTCATAGAAGAGAAAAACGCAGCACCAAGAGGTTAAGTAATTTGTGCAAATACTCAACTCCCAGAACGCTAATAGATGTTGTCTTATCACTCACAACAATGTTAAAATTATTGCGAATAAGTATTTTAAATGACAGTAAACTTATTTGCCATTATAAGATATTTAGTATTAAATTCTATCCTTCGCATAGAAAATGTGGACCATTTGAAAATAAATACAAGTGGCAATTTTTTTTAAGTAATTCAAATGTAACATTAAAAGGTACAAAATGCTACCTTCAAAAGCTAGTAAGTTATCTGTTAAGATCAGAACATCCACACACACATCCATATACCTACAGAGCCAAAGAGCACATTTCTGAATGTAAACTTTCTGAGTACCTGCATTTCCATAAAATATATCACAAAACAGGACTGATTACAGAGGCTCTTCTTAATAGTATTTGTACAGCAATACAAAATGTCTCTCCCTTTAACTACCAGGCCACCTGAAAACCACCAACAGAAGAAGAAGTCAATCCCTTAGCAGAGGCAGTTGTTTTTGTTTTTACTTTTTTTTTTAATAGCCGCCAAGTTACAGAAAATTTCTTAGTATAGTACAATGGTGGGGTTTTTTTCCGCTAAGGTGAAAGTAAACTGCTAACATGATGTCCAGTCACCCCTAAATACTTCAGTGTGTATTTCCTACAAACAAGAGAATTCTCCTACACAAGCAGTTTACAATTAGCAAAATCAGGAAACTGACACTGATACATTACTATATCTAATCTTCAGACCCCATTTCAAGTTTTTCCAGGATCCATATAATATCCTGTATAGCATAATGACTCATGAACTGCGTTTAGTTGTCCTCTTTCATTCTGGTACAGCTGTTCAGTGTTTTCTTAATTTTCATGACCTACATTTAAAGATTGCAGGTCAGTTATATTGTAGAATGTCTCTCAATTAGAGTTAGTCTGATGATTTCCCATGATTAAATTCAGGGTATGCATCTTTGACAGGAATATCAAAGAAGTGATACCATATTCTCAGTGCATCCTATCAGCTGGCACACTGGTATGTCTGCTGTGATCACTGCCAAGCTTCTCCACTGTAAAGTTCCTTTTTAATCTTTGTAATTAGTTAGTATTCTAAGAGGAGATACTTTGAACCTATAAAAATATCCCACCCTTCAGCAAACTTTCCATTCATTCATTAATTCTTTCACTATAGACTTATGGGTTCCGATTTTATTTGCAATATTTTGCCATCATTATTTATTTTGATGTTCAAATTGTTCCAGATTTGGCCAGTAGAATCCATTCAAGTTGGTCCTGAATCGTTTTGACATAACCTCATAATTCTTTGCACAACTTTCTGGCACAATAAGATGATCCAGGCTCATCTTGTACTTTCTCTGAATTAGCCATTTCTCCAACAGGCTCTCGTTCATTGAGAATGGTATTCAGAGACCAAGAAATGGATGCCAGGTTTGCTATATCTATCTAACCACATAGGAAACTATAAGTTCACAATGATATCTCCAATTCCAATCCAATAGTACATGATTCATCGTTTTCCTCCATTTTTTAACTTTCTCCAACAGTGAGACACATTATCTTTACTATACTGACTTATTCAATCAACTGCCCCACCTCATACATAATCAATCTTCTGTCACTGACATGGACCATTCACTGCATAGATACCCTATACCCCACTCAAGCTCTGTCAAACTACTCTGAGCAACTGTCACCACCCTGCACAGTGGACATCCTCCATATACCGCGCCAACTCACGTACTCCGTGCTGAGCTCCCCTTCCACACAAACACCCTCCTTAGCACGTCCAAGCTCCTCACTGGGCCACCACTATGCAAGTGGACACCCGCACTGGTCAGGCAACAAAACCCCCTCTGTGGGTCAAAAAGGTGGATAGCTAACACAGATGCTCTTTGAATGAATACAGGAAGGGAAGAGGGAAAAGGAAGTGAAAAGCAGAGACAGTATTAAATATAGCAAACTACCTCTTTCAAAAACTAAAAGCTTCTTTCACCTGTAATCTCATTTACCCTAGAATGGAGTAATTTAATGTAGATTAAGAAAATGAACTTAAGAACCAGATGGACTTTTAAATTCTGGCTCCCCCACTTAGTAGCTGAATGACTTAAACAAGTTACTTAACCTCTCCAGCTTCAGTAAAGGAGTACCTATCTCACATGATTGTTAAAAAAATAAAATAATCTATGTGAAACAAATGTACGGAACCTGACATAAAGTTAGCATTCAATAAATGCAAGTTATTACTACTACCTTATCTTTTACATCATCATTATTAAACAGATGCCAAAGGAGACCTATACACATGTGTATAATTTTATAAAGATGAGTTCTTAGCTTTAATTTCTAAAAGGATCAGTGTCCCTGAAGACAATTTAAAATACCTATAGCATTTATCTTATGACTACTAACCAAACCATTACCTCCAGTCTAACCTACATTTCATACAAATTATTTCCTAAAACTTTGCAGGATCATGTCATTCTCCTAAAATTATTAGTGGCTCCTGATAGCCAAGCAAATGGAGAGTCTGCAATCTAGCAATCAACATTCCATACAGTATAACCCTAATCTACCTTCCCAGAATTACATCTCATTCCACACCTACACAAAATTTCTGCTTTAACCCACTGTATTTTAATACACTTTTCCATCTATATGTCCTGACCCATATCTTGGCTAGAATGTTCATCTTCCCCATTTAGTCCTATCAAAATTTTGCATGTTTTTTAGATTAAAATCCACCTCCTCTTTGAAATCTCCCTTGACTACAGCAGCCAAAAGCAAGCTCTTCCTCCCTTAAACTCCTATAAAATCAGGTCATACTGTAATTACTATATTTTACGGGTACATTTATTATCTCCCCTTCTAGACTGAATTAAGATCCCCTTGGAGACAGAAGATATCCTTTCTATCTCCAAAACAACTACCATTTATTGAACATATATACACGTCACTATTTAAAACTTATTCTTCACCATGGAGGTTTTATGAGGTTGGTGTCATTATCTCTGTTTTACAGATGAAGAACCCAAGGCTCAAGGATGTTAGAAATATGCCCAAAGTCACATAGCTGCTAAGTAGCAAAACAAGCTTTTCCCAAGCATGTTTCATGAAACATGAGATATATGGAACGAACCCTCGTCGGGGAAAGCTCTCAGGTCAACTAAGTTTGGAAGACTAACAAAGCTAAACCATTATTTTTACCAAAGGGCTTCTCAAAGCCTTTAGCAAGCTGCTGATATGCTTTATTAATCTCCAACAGGGCATGTGTTATATTTCCCAAATGTATTTGGGGATAAAATCCCCAAGGACCATCAGCCTTATAGGACTAGTGTTCCATTTCAGCAATGTGGCAACATGTTGTCTTTGCACATAGTAGGCACTCAATGTACATTTCTTAAAGTTACTCCTCATACAAAAGTAACATACTAATGTAACTCCATATACTAAAGTAAAGAATAAGGTAATGTCACTCCACTTACAGCAGGTGGTCTCAAGTATAATAATTACTGAACAGTATTCAAATTAGCTGAACAGTATTCATTAGACATTCTAAAAACAAGATTAAAAAAAGCACTACCTGTGCTTTTATGATATGCATGAATCTTGACATCAGTTCAGGACATTCAAGGAGGAAGTGAAAGTGGTCAAATATAATCTTGGGATTCCTAAAAGAAAAACACATTGTTTACATGGATGGGAAGGATGAGTAGCATTAAGTGACATGCAAATTTAGATATACAGATATTGAAACAGAATAAAAATACATATTAATCCACACCTACTACACTTGTACTTGTCATTGAGCATTTTTTGAATAGTAACAGAAGTAACATTTTTTCTGTTGAGATAAAAACTGTAAGAAAAGAAAGAAAAGGCTACAAGAGTAATCCATGAAACCAAGAAAGCTTTACCTGTTAACAAAGCATTTTAAAACTTCATCATGTTTGCAGACAAATTCAATGAAACGGGGTGAAGTCATTCTGTGGGGGGTAAAAAACAATCAGAACACACAGACCAAAGTTGGTGATATGGCAAATGTGACTATGTGTTGAATTGGACTGGCTTCTACACACACAAAAAATGGGGTTTGGATTGTCTTTATGGAATCTGAGGCATGCTTAGTCGATTTATAATATGAAATAAATAAATATATATATATATACACACACACTCAGATATATATATAAAATAACTTTTCATTAACAGATGATACAAACAAGTGACTTTCTAAAAACCTTGAAATTTTAAGCATCTCTGTCTCTATGTTTCCAATACAGTTAAGTGATCCTATAGAAAGTGACATTCACCATCCTACATGTTAATAACATAAATGATGCTTAAAACTCAAATATTCTGTACTAATTCCAGATCAGTTCAATGAGTATGCTAAAGATCAGAAAACAACCAAAAACAGCAAAGTATTATTTGTTATTTCTGCAATTACAAAAGAAATTATAGCTTTTCTTCATCTATCAGAAAAGGAAACAATAAGCATGTAGCGTAAGCCCAGATAACTGGGTTTTCTCTACTCTGTAATGCAAGTGCCTGACTTAAGGTTTGATTGGTGAAGTATCCACTTCAAAGATGGCTATCTCGAATAAACACAATGCCAGGCCCACAACTAGATAAAGAGCCAGGATGCCTCCCACTGAGGCTCCTTTGTTTCAGAGATCTTGGTTAATTTTGATAACTGACCATTTGGGCTACTTGTTTTTTTCTCTTCTCATGTTTTATACTCCCACTCTTACGTTTACATTCACCAACAGTGAGCCCTCGAAACCCTAGTACCCTGCCCTCGACCCCAGGCTTGTGTGTGCTCTTTCCCTCTTTCTCTCTCTCTCCCCCCTCTCCCCCCACTCCCCCCATGATGACCTCGCTGTGTGGCCCCAGGTGTGCCATGTAATTTCCAGGTCCTATAAGTAAAAACACTTTTTTCCCCCAAAGTTTTCAATGGTTATTGCTGAAGGACATCCTGTAATCATATTAAGAATCACAAGGGCCAGTCCAGCCACAACATTGGTTATTGATAGGCGTACTCAGCAGGATTGCATGATTGCCCTGCAGTAAGCCAAGAGGAACGCCCTTCAGCTGCAGCTTGCTTACTACCACCTAACTCAGGTAAGGAACATCATCTGGGAAAGGAACACCACTTGCTGGGGATCTGCCTTGCAGCAACGTGCTTTTGCGTACTGCCTCTGTCATGTGTTGCCTGAGACACAAAACCCAAAAGGTCACAGCTGCCAACAATCTCCTCAGAGCAGTATGATCAAGGCCATCTATGGTCTAATGAGACGATGAGACCACTAATTATACAGGCCTTGAATGACTATTAATATGTGTGAGGATCCTCTTCGCCTCAAGGCCAAGGAGAGCTAAGGAGAGTGAATTGGACAGCAAGGTTATTACCGCAACCCAAGGAAAGGCTCTGGGCTAAAGGCACGAGAAGATTCCCGTAGGTGAGGAGGGGAGACCTCTGTCTGTAACCACGGTGTCAGTATGTTGTGCCTAGACTAAGTGTCCTAACCTAGCACAGTAAAAGAGCCTCACAATGGAAACCAATGGCACCACCTGAGGGAAAATACACCAGAGGCCTATGGTCTGTGTCACCACTTCACTCACTACTGTCACTCTTTGTCCACTAACCCAATGGGATATCGGGTCCAATCCCTGGTATAACGCTACTAAAAAATGAAGCACCAGTGCCTCCTAAGAACGCTGAGGAGGTACACCGGCTCTTTGATAAACGCAAAACCCCTTGGTCGCTTCCTGGGCATTATTCAGTGCTATGCATACTAACATGCCAAGAATTTGATATTAGTGGGTTGGCCAAAAACTTCATTTGGTTAATGAATACGCTGTTCAATAACGTTCTTGGTGAAAATGAAAAATGTGTCTTTTATTTTTACTTAAAACCAAACTAACTTTTTGGCCAACCCAATACATTCCAAAAGCCTGGGGGCTTTTCCCAAAGAGCCTGAGTATCTGGTGCTAATAGAGGCCGACCACAATCCTGGAGTATCCTCTTGGGACACCTGGAAAGGAAAGCAGCCACCCACAAAGGCGCTCACCGTGACGTCATCTAAAATTTTCCGGTAACAACACATAAGATCAAGGTAACAGGAAAAAACAAGAAGTAGAAACTGAGTTCAAAAACCACTCCTTAACTGATATTCAAACCCTTCTCAAAGATTTTATGCAACAGGAAGAGGAGAAGGGAGCAGACTACTGCAGGTTTTCTTGTTTGTTTAGAATGAGCTCTAAATTGTTGTGACCACCAAAATGCATCAACTGGTCAGTATCTCTAAAGACCCTAAAATCCATAACTTTCTTAAAGATCCATCTGGACTACAAGCTTGTTTCCTCCAAGAGAGCACAGATGCTGAGCCCCTTTCCGCTTTCCCCTGAACAGGGCAGAACTAAGAAAAACGCCTCACAAGGCATCCCTGCCACCAAGGCAAAAGCTGACAGGGTTAGCAAGGCCTCTAAGTGAGGAGAAAAAAAAGGATATGAGAAGGCAAAAGCACCCAGAGCCACCAATATTCATACCAGGGCACCTCCTCTCCTCACTTGGATATTTAATGCCTGGCACCATGCCGACTCTTCCATACTGCTAAGGCTCACTGTGAATGGAAAACATTACGATGAGGCCCATCTCCTGCTGTGCAAAACTGGCATGGTCCAATGGGTTTATCATTTCCATGACCATAGTGACCCAAGTGACCCCCTCTTCATTTCCAACCCTGGAGAAGCCCCATTTGACCCTGAGTCCAGGGAATTATTTTTACAGGACACTCCCCCTAATTACAGGTTGGCCCTACTACATTTTATTGGGACTGCCAAAACCATCCAAAAGGCACTAAAACTCCTAGGAGGAAACTTACATTCTTTCTCTGTCCCTTAAGATGTAAGTCTTACCATGTTTTTGAAATACAAATACCCTAGGAGGTAACTAAAACTCTGCCCACAATCACCTGAGCCTGAAGGAAAAAGAGAAAGGGAAAGAGGCCTTTTAAAATATAAACTGTTGTAAAACCTCTTACCCAAAATCTAGTCCACACCCTCCTTAAGATAACTTGTCAAAGACAAATACAAATCTTAAAAGTCTTCTCCACAAATATTTGTAAAATGCTTTAACCACTGGAGCAGGTAACCTTAACTTGTTCCATCTGCCAGACACAATTTGGAGTCAAAGGTAGTCTATAAACTAGTAAGTTGTATATTGTTGTACCTGATCCACAGCTAAAATTTTGGAACGGAAGCGATAGGGTCTCTGTGTCTGGCTGCATGTTTATGTATGTCTATACAGATGTATGTTATATGCAAGTGATTTTTTTTCTCTCTACCTCTGGATGGTATTGCCAAAATTAATTTGTAAAAGAGCTGTATTTAATTGGTTTAAAAATAAATACTATGAATTAAGTATTCCTAAAACTCAGTAATAAAGAAACTAACCCTAACGGTTTTCAAGTTCATGTGATCTGGGATAATCTTCTGTAAATAAAAGGTAGTTTAAACTTGCTGGTTTAATTTAAAAAGGCATATCTCAGATTTATCAACATTAGATATAATGCAGACATGAAGCTTTTATTCTACTTGGGTTTACAATTCAAATAAGTTCTTATTATCTAGGTTACACAATTTGTCAGCAAGAAAAATAGCTTGGGATGATGGCCAATTTTGTCTAATGCCTAGTGAGACTTTCATGAGTAATCTAAACATAATTGTTAAGAACAAGTGATTTAAACAGATGTAAGTGGAGTAAGAGTTTAGGTGAACTTTTCAGCAATAGCTGTTTTATGGTATGTCTACTTAAAAAGAGTTTCCCAAATCTCTTTGGTAACTTAAAAACTTCAGAGTTTTGCTAAGTTAAATTAAATGATGGAAAATTTACTGAATATCTAGGTTATTTCCAAATAAGGTAAGATATTGAAACATTAATTACTGAACATAGGTTTATCCACTTTTGGCTTTCTATTACAGAGGAACTAATTATAAATTTGGTTCTCTTAGTAAACATGTCTTGTACCACACTGAAAAATTAAACTATAAGGAAGCACTCTAGTGGATATCAGATTCTAGTCCTGTTAACTGTCTTTGAGGTTTTCTTTTTCTACCTTTAAACTGGACTGGATGCTGAATTTTCATTTCCTCCAATATCTAGCTACAATTCTCCAAATTAATGTTTCCAATTTTTCGCCCACCCTTCTCACTTGGAATCACTGAGAACTAAAACTGCTCCTTTTCCAGAACCATACAATATAAAGTAGGGCAACTTGATGTACAATTCAGAGAAACAACAACAGTAGCTCATATATGGACAACCTTTGTGCCTGTTGCTATATGGGCCACTCAGAAAAATCACCAGATACATTCAGACTGCAAACCAGGAAAATCTAGCAGATTGCCTCCACTTTATCCACTTCAAAGAGGCATCCGCTTCAAAGATGGCTATCTCGAATAAACATAATGCCAGGCCCACAATTAGATAAAGACCCACCCCTCCATCTCCAAGCTCCTTTGTTTCAGAGATCTTGGTTGATTTCAATAACTGACCATTTGAGCCACTTGTGTTTTCTCTTCTCATGCTTCAAATTCCCGCTCTCATGTTTTAAATTCACCAATAAAGAGTGAGCTTTCAAAACCCTAGGCCTCTACCTTCAACTCCAATAAAAAGAGAACCCCAGGCCCTTGAGCTTTCTTTCTACTGGCAACCTTGCTGTGTGGCCCCAGGTGTGTCATGTAATTTCCACGTCCTGTAAGTAATAAACCTTTTTTTTTTTTTTCAAAGTTTCCTGATGGTTATTGCTGAAGGGTGTCTTGCAGTCATAATAAGAACCACAAGGGCTGCTCCAGCCACAACATTGGTTATTGATAGGCAGAGATCAGCACACAAAACAAGCAGAAACCTTCTTACCCTGGAGGCATCTGACAAGAACAGCACATGTAAAAAGCTTGAATGACAGCACTTAGCCGGTTAGCTGTCATAGAAATAACATCCTGACAGTCTGCACTGGCTTCCTGTTTCCCTCCAAGAGCATCTGGTTTAGATTCCCCTGTGCCAGTGGATAGATTTTCATAGCTCCCAGGTCCTGGAGGTTCAAATGCAGGAATGGAAGTACCATCTTGATCTTGGCCTTTTTGTTTCAGTAAAATAGAAGTGATATCCGTTGAGTCCTTTTTGTTTTTCATTAATTCTGTAGCTATTAAAACTAGCCATTCATCTAATGAGTGCCAAAGCAATTCAAGAGGCTAAGAAAAAAAGAAAAGTGTTTTTTTAAAAACATCATTCTTAAACTGCAGGATAAAAAACCCACTCAGACAAATATTATAGAAGAGAATATTTACTCTAGATACTTTTATTTTCCCAAGTTTATGTGTCAGCAATGCCTAAAGGTAAGTAACAAAAACATAAACCTCATATAAATGACAATTTCTTCATTTATAGCAAAAACTTAATTTGCATTTATTTATTCCTTAGAATAAAAAAAGGAAAATTAAACTCTAACAAAAAAAATGTATAAGCAATATTTCTTCTTTTAAAATTTTTCAAATATTTAGTTTTAAACCATACATTACTTTTATGAATACAATCCCCCTAACCTTTACTGTATTAATGTGTCAACTATTTTTAATTATGTTGTTTTTCAATTAAAAAAATGAGAATTCATAAAGAGCTTAATAAACTTAGTTTACTGCACTCTTTACATGGAACCTCTGAGATTTTGAAAATTTATGACGAGAAACTTTAAAATATGACGTGATATTTACACGCACACACACACACACACACACATATACAGGCATACCCAACCACACACAATCCATCTCTAATAACTAGAAACTATCAAATATTGGCTAGCAAATCCATAATTCAAAGTAAAGATTAACAGCTTAATAAAAAAGGAACAGATAGGAGTAAACAGTTTCTTATTTCTATACTATTTAAAATATTCCTTTTGAGAATAATGAGATGTCTTTTGTAAATTAACAGCAAACGGAATTTTATCTTGAAAATATTATGTGATCGCAAATGCTATAACAGGACTAAGTACTAGAGAAAAATGAAATACATATATCATCTCTAGTAAACAGTAGTTTTCAACACAAGGAGAAATATAAATGCCCAACTACTATTAAAAGACATGCTCCTGGGTAGCTAATGTACAGCATCGTCACTATAGTTATCAATACTGTATTGTACACTTGAAAGTTGCTATGAGAGTAAAGCTTTAATGTTCTCACCACAGCAACAGCAACAAAGTGGTAATTATGTGAGGTGAAGGATATGTTACCTAACCTTACTGTACTAAATAAACATTTTGCAAAATATACTTGTATCAAATCATCACACTGTATATACCTTAAAGTTACTCAACCCTATGTAACAGTTACAGCTCAGTAAAGCTGGGGGGAAAAAAGACCTGCTAGAACATTTTTTAATCCCAAAAAAAGATGAACAGTGGAGGCACAGGGGAGCAGGGGGGATAGTGGTTTAATGATCTCCCATTCCTACACTATTCTAAATATTCCTATTGAGAGTGATAAATTGTCTTTCTACAAATGAATATAAAAGTTAATCTTACTTTTTGATTCTTATATGATCACACAACGCTACAAACTAGACCACGTGCTTCTGAAAGACCCACCCTAAATATTTCAACTAAAAGAAATAACCTGGGCTTCCCTGGTGGCGCAGTGGTTGAGAATCTGCCTGCCAATGCAGGGAACACGGGTTCGAGCCCTGGTCTGGGAGGATCCCACATGCCGCGGAGCGGCTGGGCCCGTGAGCCACAATTACTGAGCCTGCGCGTCTGGAGCCTGTGCTCCGCAACAAGAGAGGCCGCGATAGTGAGAGGCCCGTGCACCGCGATGAAGAGCGGCCCCCGCTTGCCACAACTAGAGAAAGCCCTCGCACAGAAACGAAGACCCAACACAGCCATAAATAAATAAATAAATAAATAAAAAACTAGGCAGTTAACCTATCCATTGGTAGACCAAATTGGTTTGAAAAAAAAAAAAGAAGCAATTCTTTGAAAAAAAAAAAAATCTCCAACTATAATTCTTGATTTAAAAAAAAAAAAAAGAAAGAAATAACCTTACTTTTAAAGACCACTATGTAAAGAGATTATACAACCATATTCGGAACTTTAGGAAATGTTTAAATAACCTGTTCTGCCAAGCAATTCTTTACAATTATTATCTAATAAATCCCCCTGCTGTTATCGTCAGCCTTTCTTCAGATTTCCAGAACACTCTCTATTTGAGAATAATCTACTTATTGAATTTGCAAACAATTAAATCACCCCTAAGTCTTCACTTAAAAATTAAACCAAAAAGCAAGAAGGAAAAAACCCTACCAACATCAACAAAAAACCAGTTTACTCATTCAACAAATATTTAGTTAGTACAGCCTAGGTAAACAGGTAAGCAAAGTGAGAAACTAATTTCTGAGAAGCCCTTTCTGAGGTTGGAATGAGCACCCTTCTCCTGCACAAAGAAGGCTTTTCCACGGTTAGTCACAGCAGCTGGATGCCTAACTTCTTAAAGGGTCCCTGAACTGCTTAAAAGAAGGGCAAGAAGCACCAGCTGCCATCAACAGTGACATGGTACCTTCACTGAAAATGTCTTAATTTTAATCATGATCCAAGTTTGGGTCTACAGTCTCTCTTCATGAGAAAAACATTAAGCCCTGCTATAAAAGATGAAAAGAACTTCTTATGTCAGCAAAACTATTTAGCTTTACATCAAACAATGAACTTCCAAAAAAGAAAGAACAGGTGGTGATGAAAAACTGCTCAAAACAAAAGGAAAAAAGGAATCATTGCCCTCTAAGTGAGAAGAACTAAAACCCAGAAAATCCCCACACTAGATAGAGATGAAGGCTAAGGCTGGAAGTGGCACCTCTCCTCACGTGCATGAGAGCGCTGAGCCTGAACTACAACCATCCTATTCTCAAATACTGACAACCTGCAAAAATTAGAGGTGAATTCTGAATAATTCCAGAAATAATATCCAAAAAAAGCCAGATCTGTGTAAAAATGATAGTGACAATAAAGATACCGAGAAAAGCTAGAAAGAGTTTTCAATAAGGTAGCACAGCAAAGAATTAGAATGAGGAAAAAAAAGAAGCAGTAAATCATCTTGGGCTTTTCTTTAGTTTTCTCTTTTTCCTACTGTTTATTTCTTCATTCACACATGCACTAAAACTAAATCCCAACCTTAAAGCATTTTTACCTAGGGAGTTGTCCCTTTGAAGAATTGTTCAGAAAATTCATTCCTCAATAACAAAAAGAATACTGTGACAATAACTTTAGTTTCTAACTGTAGTAGCAGTCACAGACAGGAAGTGTTAAAATAAATTTTAAAAATTAAAAATAAACAATTGCAAACCATATCTATGAGGCTTTTTATACTCATACATAATAATGATAAAAAACATCAATACAAAGTACCGTACATATTAACTGTTACAGAAAAATGAGTCAATGACTATGGAAAATATTAGGCTTCTTGGCATTATGAAAATATTACTTCATTTCATATTATTGAGTGATCTTCACCACAGAATTATATTCTACCTATAACAACGATTTGACAAGCATACATGATTTTCAAAACATTTCAAGTTAACAAGTCAAAGCTGTAATATATAATCCCAAACTTGTTGGACAATTAAAAAAATTTCAAGATCCATGTGCCAAATGAGATACAACAGGAAACACTGACAGGAAAGCATTACTAACTTAAACTTATTAATAGCATCTTGAAATTCTCTGTTAATCGGACTGTTCTCAACTCCATAATGTCAAATGCCACAATCCAAAAGATAAGATCTTAAAGTTAAAAGTTTCTCAATCTTTCTTGGCTTCCAAATTTCCAATTATAATTCTATGAAACCGTTAACAGTCACAGCTTACTACTCACAAAAAAAGAGCATATCAAGATTCAAGAAGCCTAAACTCTCTTCCCCATGCTCACCCTACTTCTGTAACCAGAACTACTTTCTCCTTCAGATGTTCCAAAGTTCGAAAGGCTCTAGATAAAAATCTCTTAACACTGAAAGAAGGTCTAAGTGTTAAGATTAACTTAAAGGACTTCTAAGATAAATCAGAAAACTAATAACAGGATGTTAAACAAACCTACTACAAACACATGGCCTATAAACCCACTCATTCTTAATGGAAAACCCATTAGCTAAAGCCAACAATAAAGTGACATAGTAACTAGTTAATGAAATAGAAAGTAGGGATCAATTGCTACCTTAGACAAAATGTGGTAAAAATTAAAATGGTATTTCCAATCTAAAATTGCAGCAACTCACCAGATGGTTCAGATTTTTACAACTTCAATCATCCCAAAATGAAAAGAAGACCTTAAATACATGGATGACAGTGTAGTTTCTATTTTTATCCTTGTAAGTGGGAGGGCAGATCATTTTGCCATCCTCCAAAGAGTCCACATTTAATTCATAAAATTAGATAGAAAGAGATTAATCAGTTCCTTAAGAGTAACACCTGTTAATGTTTTAAAAAACTGGCTGGGTTTGTAACAAAAATGTTTTACCAAAGTGAAAGGTCAAAATTTAAGAGAAAATAAGTGCTCAGAGACAAAGGCAGTTGTCAAAGATACAGGAAAAAAAAAAAAAAAAACCTTAAAAAGAGAAATAAAGATGCTAACAAATGAAATAAAAGAGAAGGAAAGAACTTTACATATTATATATATCATTGATATATAACAATGAAAACAAAGAGTCTGGAGTCCATAAAAGAAAATCTAAAAGAAAAGCAATAATATTCTTTTCTACTCTGTTTTATCTGTACTGACTGGCTAGATAGAAAAATAACATTTAAATCAAGCACTAAACGCCTATAAAGAGGTTACTTAGCACATAAGTATTTTCTGATATCATTAGCAACAGGTGGCAAATTGAAATTTTAACAAAAAAAAAGATGATAATAAATATAATATATACTCAATTTGTCAATAGTGACCATATCTATACCTGGTTTGATTTTCATTCATTATTACAGATGAATAGAAGGACAAGTAGAAAAATCAATCAGGGGAAGATTCAGTAACTAACTGCATGAGTTAGAACACATTAAGAACAACTTCCTGTAATATGAATGTTTGAGCAGTGAAACTCACTTAAAACAGCACTAACAAAACAGAGGATCAATAATTCAAATTCAAATTTTACCAAGACAGGAAGTTATCACTTCTAACTAGTATTAAAGGAAGTGGTACGTTGAAAAGCTAAAATCTGAATTACAAAAAGATGCATAACTTCCTTCTTCCAGGAGATGGCACAATAGGAGAAAAAAAAGGAAAAAAAAGACACACACACACACACACACACACACACTCGCGCGTGCGACTGTGGGCAGAGGGAGAAGCATGCACATGTGTGGCTGAACACTCCTGCACCAATGTAAAAAAAAAAAAAAAAGAGCCTGAAGCAGATGAACAGATGCACAGAAACTGATACATAACTATTCTAAAAGGTTATCATACCTATTCCAGGTATTAAAGAATTGACTACTGTCAAAATGCTTGCAAACCATTTATCTGTGTCTGCCAAAAACTTGCCATGTAAGAATAGAATCATTTAGCATACATCATTAATTTAACTTTATATAACTTCAAATTTTATAGATAAGTAAAGCTGTCAATCACAACTAGTTTTTGAGGATGTGGCACATAAAAACATTTATATCACCTTTTGGATAGACAACCGATATCTATATAGGTTGTCTATATAAATACAGACAACCTATATATTTTTCGGTATATATTTATACCCAAAAGATTGTTTAAAGAAATATAATTTCTCATGAACCCAAAAGCTAATTTTATACTATGAAAAGCTCTCCAGATAAATTACCTTTAAAAAAATAACCTGAAAACAATTATTAAATTACATATTTGTCCAAAATCTGAGTCATTTGAACATATAATGCCATAAAAAAGCATTAACAATAGCAATTATAGTCATGTACCATTTTGCTTACTTCACAAAATTGTAATCTGACATGGTTACACTGCCTTGGAAATCTGTCTTCCAAGGATTCCATTCATAAATGTGCTTGTAAAGAAGCGGCAGCTGAAGCAATACAAAATACATTAAGAAAATACCTCAATGTTTCTTCCTTGAAGTTACCCAAGGAATTGTTAATAAACCCAATAAATGAAAGTAAACTTATTTTAAAAAAACGGACACACACATAACACAAACGATAATAAAACCTAAATAAAAACTGGATGTCTAAAAAATAAAAATAAAAAAAAAAAACTGGATGTCTTCTTTCTTTCTGAATGAGAAATATTTTTTAAAAATTGTGATGGCTGCATTTAGGACCTATAATCCAATTTTAAAAAGTAGATTTAATTATATTTAAACATTAAATACCTTTACCTTTAGAATAAAACACTACTGAAATTAAAATTTTACTTGTAAGAAAAACATAGAAAGCTCACCAAATGAGACTTGCTGCTGATTAGACAGAGATGAAAGGAGAAAGGTCTTAGTTTACAAAGCGTCAATCACTGGTATAAACCAAATTTACATCCTGTTTATGAGGTTTCCAATTAATGAATGTATGCTTTGTCAAATTCATCTCTTTTACATCTATCTTCCTAACAACATCATATACTTTTCTGACCTTGAACACCTGGCTTCTTGGAGTTTTATTCCCATTGTAGCCCATATCGATTCCATTACTGGGAGAGGATGGACCAATTCGAAAGACATGACAAAATATCCTCACAATCCTTAAAAGGCTCTTCATTTGAGCATCATAATTACTAGATATGCTGAAAATAAAAATTAAAATATGAACAGATTAGATGGAATAAAACAAATTACATCTTAAATTACTTATTTTAAAACATTTTCATTACATTTACCATCTGTTTCATAATTTAACGAGTAAAATTTCTTTCCTGTCATGATATGGGATGGAATGTTTTGTTTACCAGGAAGTTAGCAAATGTACATTATTTGGATTGCATGTGAATGATTTATTTACTTTTAAGTAACTAGAATATAACCGATGATCAAAGCATAAAATATGAAGAAAATCACCAGTACAGAACAGTATATTTATAAATTAAACTAATTCTTTAGAACTCTGAGAACATTTCACTGAGAACCAATAGTAGGTATGTTGATTATGACCTTAGGCCAACCCACAACTGAATTGTAGAGGCTGAACTCTACTATTCTATCCATAACCCCATTTTCCCTAACCCATCCCAGAATAGTAACCAATTGTTCACATACAGAACATGTACAAATTGAATAATCTTAAAGTTACTATCTGTATCAAGGTGGTTCTCCATATAATGGGTTGTCTTATGACTGTATATAAATAAGGGAAATACATCCTACTATGAAAAAGACTGATCTAATTAATACTAAACTGTATTAAATATAATATAAACTTTCTTTGACTAATCAAAAAGCCCTTCAAAATCCCAGTGCCTGGGGATTGTTCATCATCATCATGAATATCAATCATTACTCTTCCACAGAGAAACTGTAGGAGTTAGGGTAAATGTGTATTGAATCTAATGACAGATCTTAAAAAAAAACTTGTTTTTCAGGGGTGGTTTTATTTTGAAACCTCCAACATCAGTTACCTTGTATTACAATGGTTACACAAAAGCAGAGTAAAGAGTTGCATGACATTTGGGCAGAATGATATGACTGCCTTTGCATAAGTTTAATCCTCAAAGCTTACTCTGTCTTCCTCAGTTCATTAAAATCTTCCTCTATGGTATTTTTAGGTATCCTCTAACATGAAAAACAATAATGATTAGTTATGTGGAAATAGCAAATGCCTATTCTAAGTATTCGGATTTGATAAGTGAAAAATCAGAGAGTATTTTTCTCTTCTGGTGACAACTGAACCAAAATTTCCTGACATTTTTACTTCAACATTCATGTTGTTCTCTCATTCTAAAAATTATTAAAATGTTAAAAACAATACATAAAAATTAGCTATCAGTTACAAATGTTAGTAAAATACAATAGCTATTGCTATCCATACTGTATTTGACTGGGACAGCTACAACACATTAGCAAAACTTTTTCTTGTTCTACTAACTTTGAGTCAAATGTGTATAGAATCATTAGTTTAACTCCCACTGATTTTTACACATTTGCCTTTACAAAGTTGTTTTTAATGCTATATCATAAGATTGTTGAGACTGACAAAAGAGAAATGCAGTATGGTTGAAACTATTTCCTTCTTTTATTGTGTTGAAGCTATTGGAAAAGTTAACTCCAATGACTCTCAAATTCTTCTATGAGAAAGATGAGAATTTAATTTTCCTCTGTGAAATTACCATATATATAAATACTTGTTTTAAGTACCTGATTTAGGGAACTTCATGAGTTATCTTAAGGTAAGAAGTATTCTCTTATACAATGGAGTCTGAACATCATCAATTATTAATATAGTCTAATAACAATCTAATATTAAGATTATTAGACTATATTAATATTACTTTACCCAGTTTAAACTTCTTCCAAGTTCAGTCACTGATCCAAAAAATGTCATTTTTCACTTTCCAACCAGTGAAATATCTCTTTCGTATTATACGAAAAGATCATAAAATCCAAACTTCATCACAAACTGCTCCAGCTCATCACAAAATGATCATTTCTTCCCAAGCCACCAGGTCTCAAACTAAAAGTTTAAAAATTAGTTTCCTAATTCAAAGCCCTGTCAATGTACTTACCTTTGTTAATATAAGATTATAGTTTCATTCAGTGTCTTACTTAGCAAATAGCTGTGAATTCTCTTTTCATTTGCACATTGGTAACTATCTTTACCTTCAATCATAAATATATAGGAAGCAAGATAACTCACTTACTTAGTGAAACACAACACTATGTGCAAAAGGGCCCGCAGTAAATATTTACTATCTTCAGCAAATATTCCTAGAATCACTTAGACAAAAGGCTATCCATTTTTCCGAAAGTATGCTAAATAACACCTCAATCGTCGCTAATTAATACGTATTTGAATTATTTTCTTAACTAAAATATCTATTAAAATAAGTGGCCAAAATTACATCACATTGTGGGTTAAGAAACATAAAATGATTGACAAATGAACAAAAGAAAGACAACCTGCAAAAGTGCCATTAAACTAAATTGGCAGGGGGGAATGATTTGTATTTGTGGTCCTCTTAAGAATCTACTTTGGTAGCTGTGAGATAACAGAAAAAAATATACATATTGTTTTCTGTCCCCACCCCTCTTCCTGGCACAGAGCTCCTAAAAACCCTGTAATTTCTGAAGTGATAAGTGCACTAGGAGCACCTCCTGTTCTCATATTGGGTCTTTGACCCTGGTTCCTGACACAGAGCTCCTAAATCCCTTGGAATTTCCTGGGTGATAGCAGTAGCTTTTACTCTAATGAGGCAACTCTTAGCGGGCTTTTGGATGGGGGTTGGTCACCAGAAAGACCAAGCAATGATTAGAGGCTTGTAATTTTCAGCCTTATCCCCCATTATCCAGAGAAGGGTAGGGGCTGGAAATGGAGTTAATGATCAACACACCCATGTGATGAAACCTCCACATAAAAAACAAAAATATGGGGGGTTCAGGGAGCTTCCAAGTTGACGAACACATCCACAAACTGGGAGAGTGACATTCCCCAACTCTATGGGGACAGAAGCTCCTGTACTATGGACCCTCCCAGACCTCATCCTATGTATCTATTCATCTGGTTGTTCATCAATATCCTTTATCATATTCTTTAATAAACTGGTAAACAAAAGTAAGTGATTCCCTGAATTCTGTGACCTGCTCTAGGAAATAACTGAATCCAAAGGGGAGGAGGTCATGAAAACCTCTGATCTGTAGTCAAGTAACAAAAGTTGTGGGTAATCTGGGGATCCACTAATTCCAAGTGGCATCTGTGGTGGGGGACAGTCTCCTAGGACTGAGCCCTTAACCTGTGGGATCTGATGCCATCTCTAGGCAGAACTGAGGTAAACTGTAGGACACCCGGCTGGTGTCAAAGAATTGCTTGGTGTGGGCAATAAAAACTCCCACCTCTGGTTTCCAAAGTGTTGTGGGTGTGGTAGTAGTGTGAGAGTAAAGGAGTGTGGATGTGGTAGTAGTGTGAGAGTAAAGGAGAAACACAGCAGGAAGACTAGGTTTTGCCAAGATGGTACCAATACAGTAAATTCTAACACAATACTAATAACCAATACTCGTTACCAATCCCAACAAAGAGATGTTTACAGACCAAATTGGCCATAATAACATACTCTATAAGACATTTGAAAGGTATCACGGTAAATGGTGAGGCAGTAAGTCTAGCAAGGTAATTTTAAAACTTGTTCTGGCACGGATCCCTCTTTCCTACCCTGTTTCTCCTGTTCCACTAATATCCCTGTCATTTTTAAGAGCTAAATTGGAGCCCAGGATCTGCTCTTTATTAATTAGTAAGGATGTAAATCCTGGTTTTTCTAGCCTAGCAAATCACTGAACTTCAATTTTCTTATATATAAAATGGAGATAATATCTAAATCACAAAGTTACTGTGAGGTTTAAAGGAAATAATGTATCTGAATGTTCTTTAGCTTATTTGAACCTGCTTAAGTACGTATTAAAGGTGAACTTAAAAACACAGAAACATAAATGCTTTCTGATTATTAGGAAGAGCAGAAAATAGGGCAGAGATTTAAGTAGAAAAAACAAGTTTTCTAATGTAGGAAAACAGGTTAAAGGTATTATGAGGAATTTTAAAAAGAACCATCATTATCACCAGCATCATCATCATCTCTACTACAGGCCAGGCACAATGGTTGGCACTATGCTTACAGAACCTTATCATTTCATTCTTACAACAATTCATTAAGACATTTACTATCATTTTCCAACAAGGAAATAAAATCCTGACTAGACTGTAAATTAAATGTAGGGTGAGATCTTGCCTGTTTTACTCACTGCTATCCAGCAGATGGCCTAGTGGATAGCAGGCACTCAAAAATATGTATTGGATAGATGGGTGGATGATGAAAGGAAACTCCAAAAAGTTACTTGCTGGGGTCACACAGTAAATGGTGATGTCTGGATTAAATCTGAGTCTAGCTGACTCCAGAGCCCATGCTTTTTACTCAGTATGTCTTAGAAAGTCTTCATCATGTAAATGGATTAACAGAAATGACTAATAAAAGGAGAGCATTATGTAAAGCTGGAATTCAATGAATCTTACAGACAAAGTTTAAAGTAGCCTCAAAAGTTGAAAGAGAATAATAGAAAAATTAGCAAATGGCATACTGAGTAGGACTGCTGAAGAAAGACTTAACAGCTAAAAAAACACAAGAAAGTAATCTTGGACCATGAAGTGTAAGGGGTCTTCTAAGCAAACAGCACAGAGTGTGATTCTGGTCTGAAGTATATGAAAAGTACGAAGGAAGACAGGAATAAAGGGCTAACATAACGGACTTGACAATGTAGCTGATTTACAGAAGCAGCATAGAGTTGGGAGGAACAAAGTCCAGTTCCACATACAGAGGTGAGAGAAGACCACGATCTATTCTAATACTGTCAATGTATTAAAAGTTGACGTGAAAAGAAAACTATTGGGTTAGCCAAAAAGTTCATTTGGGTTTTTCCAGCTTACGGAAAAATCCAAACGAACTTTTTGGCAAACCCAATCAAAGGAAGAAAGCATCCATAACAGAAGTGGGCCAAATTTAAGCTAAGAAATAACACATTAACCATTTTTAAATGGCTGTTTACTCCTAACTGGGGTGACTAACCACATACAATCAAGCGGAGGTACAGGAAAATATATAAAGGCATTAACTTCATAGACTTAGTGATGAGCCATTAAAACCACAGAATTGGAAAAAACAAAGAACTGAACTGAGGGGGACAGTTCAGGGAGAAAACTTTATAAAGAAGCATGAGGGTATAATACTGCAAGGCTGAACAGTAGCCTATACCCAGTTTTGTAAATTACTGATCAAGATTCCTAAACTATGTTCTTGATTCTTTTTTATGAACATTTTACTTACATGACTAGTCTAAGCAATCATTTTCTAAAATTCTAGACACATAAGCCCAAATCCACTTAAGTAAGTCTCTATTTTTAGTCTCTTTAGACAGGCTAAAGTCTCCTCGGGAATAGCTGATTGCCCTGATCCTTTAAAACAAAACAAACAGTGATAACTCAACAAATGTTTAGAACATCTTAACACTGACAAAAGACATCAACAAAATAATCAACAAAATAAACTATTCCCAGAAAAGCCTAAAAAGTGACAAAGCTGACAGATATTGCTGCCTACTGATTTGCTTATATTGTGAAACACTTACCTAAGCAACTTATGACCATTTGTTGTGGCAACTTCAGCAAGGCTTGTTAGAATCTTTAAATACTGGTTCTCACTTTGCTGAGATAAATGCTCCAGAACTTGCCGTAACTAAATGTTTTACAAATAAAAAAATGTGACTACATAATAATCCACTAAACTTTGTCAAGAAATTAAGTATCTATTAGTTTACTAAGTATCCCAAAGCTCAATTAGTTGAAATCAAGTCCTTTACAGTTATTTGGTCTTGCATAAAATCAAAAGCTTATAGAGAGATAAGATGACATACAATGTTTGTTCAAAATCACCCAGTGAAAAAGTATAAATAGAGAGAACAGAAATCACCAAGTTTATTCATGGAAAATTCATACCAAACTTCTAAAAATATAAGAAAAAAACTCTGTAATTATTCAAAGAGTAGAACTATTAACAAATACAGAGCTCAGTAAACTAGTGATTACTAATCGTAACATGATATTCCTCCTTAGATTCTTTTCCTCTACCTATGGGAAATATTCTAATCATCTTAAGGAGAGATCAAAGGCACAGAGGACAGAAGACTCATGGGGCCAAATATTAGCATAAAGTTTATTAATTCTTATATAATTCATACTTAACCTATAATGCAGATAAGCCAATTCAAATTTCTTAAATATTTATAATAATAAAATCAATAAACACATTTGTAAAATGCCATATACACCAAACATGAACAAAGCTTGTTCAGGGGCTTCCCTGGTGGTGCAGTGGTTAAGAATCCTCCTGCCAGGGGCACTGGTTCGAGCCCTGGTCCGTGAAGATTCCACATGCCACGGAGCAACTAAGCCCGTGTGCCGCAACTACTGAACCTGAGCTCTAGAGCCCGCGAGCCACAACTACTGAGCCCGCGTGCCACAACTACTGAAGCCCACATGCCTAGAGCTTGTGGTCCGCAACAGGAGAAGCCACCGCAATGAGAAGCCTGCACACCACAACAAAGAGTAGCCCCCGCTCACCACAACTAGAGAAAGCCCACGCGCAGCAACGAAGACCCAATGCAGCCAAAAATAAATTAATTAATTTAAAAAAAAAAAAGCTTGTTCATTTACCAGCTACCAGCACAATTACATTACCATGTTTTCTCGGAGATCTTCATTCTGTGTCATTTGAATAATTGTCTGGAAAAGCCTCGGGTGATACTGAATTAATACTTCACAAGTCTCTCCATATCCACCCTAAAAACAAGATTTAAAATTATCTAGGTTTAAAAACAAAACTCCTAAAGGAAAACATTTCTTCTATATATAAGTCTGACACCAAACATGTGGGATTTACACACCAACCAATTCTCCAATTCTCTGTGGATACCGATTGGGTGTCCTACACTTTAATTCAATTATCATGCTAACTGCCTAGAGTTAGGGCAGACCACACAGTAGGGTTCAGTCCCACAAGAGTGCCCCCCACTTCAAAAGCCAATCACAAGTCCAGGTCACCCATACTTCTGAATAACCAGCTGTAAGTAAGGAACTCCCACGACCTCCTCCTCAGGTTTGATAATTTGCTAGAACAGCTCACAGAACTCAGGGAAACACTTTATTTACCATTACCTGTTTATTATAAAGGCTACAACTCAGGAACAGGCAAATGGAACAGATGCACAGGGTAAAGTATGTGGGAAGGGGCACAGAGCTTCCATGCCCTCACTGGGCGTGCCACCCTCCCAGCACTTTGATGTGTCACCAACCCAGAAGCTCTCTGAGAACCACACGGTTTAGGGTTTTTATGAAAGTTCCATTACACAGGCCTGAATGACTAAACTCAGTCTCTAGCCCCTGACTCCTCCCCGGGGGTGGGGGAGGAAACTGCCTTCTAATTACACGGTTGGCTCATCTGTCAACCAGCCCTGTTCCTGAAGCTACCTAGGGCCTTTCAGCCACCGCTCATCTCATTAATATACAAAAAGACATGCTTATCACTCTGGAGATTCCAAGGGTCTTAGAAGCTCTTGTGTTAGGAACTGGGATAAAGACCAATATATATTTCTTATACTATCACAGGTCCTTTTAAAGATCATATTCTTAACAGAACAAAAATCTTTGCACCCATCCTCTCATTTGAGGAAAAAAAGTGAGCTTATCTGTCTGTAAGTTTCTCTTACAAAGTAAGGGACTAAGAATATATATTAACAACATACCTGTACACATAAATCCAGAGGGGTTACTCCATTTTTATCTGGCAGATATTTGGCTCCTCGCAACAGAAGAATCTGTGCTGTGTCTCTCTGACCATGACTGTACAGAAACAAAGTTTAAACATATAACCTTTTTAATTTTAAGTCTTTCTCTATAAATTATGGACAGTTAGTATCAATCAACAGAGGATTAATAATTTTTAAAAATTGAGAGGAAGATCTGAACTACAACCTCAACCGTCAGAAAAACTTCCCAACGTTAAGTCATAGTTTTACAATTTAGATAAGAAACTGGCCTACTGAATCTTAGAATTGAACTTGGGACACATTACCTACAATAAATCATAATATTCTGGGATAAGTTGCTGGTACTCAGGCTTATGCTTTATTTTTTTCTTCCAATCTTTTCCTTCTCAACTCTAGCCTGACCACCTTCCTACCACATACATCCAAGTCTCCAGACTTCTTAGTCCAAAAGAACCTCAATACTCAAAACAAAAGTACATTTTATGACACTTTAATATGTGGTAAGAAAATAAAGACAAAGGAAGGAGAAAAGACAAATATCAAAATGAGTAAATGGGGGGATTCATTAGCCAAAAATATTAACTGCCAACCTTAATTTTATCAGCCCACTCAGTTTGGCTTCTGCTGACAGCTATTCAATCTGATCTAGAATGAACAACTCTCATCCACATGCCCCATTCTCTCTAATTGCTCTTTCAAGTAGGTGTAACACCCACTCTTTAAGCTAAGAGGAAGCTGCTTTGGGGGTAATAATCACTAGACTCTACATTTCATTATTAAATGAGCTAATCTGATCCTACACACAGACAATAAAAAATAAATTTATAATGCAGGGACATTAAAGTTTAAAGCTAATTTTACAAAATGCCCAAGGAAGTCATACAGTTTGGAAGAGTATCTGATCAAAGAATTTTATTTTGTAAATTGATACAGTCACTATGGAGAACAGTATGGAGGTTCCTTAAAAAACTAAAAATAGAACTACCACAGCAATCCCACTACTGGGCATATACCTAGAGAAAATCATAATTCAAAAAGACACATGCACCCCAATGTTCATTGCAGCACTATTTACAATAGCCAGGACATGGAAGCAACCTAAATGTCCATCAACAGAAGAATGGATAAAGAAGATGTGGTACATATATACAATGGAATATTACTCAGCCATAAAAAGGAATGAAATTGGGTCATTTGTAGAGATGTGGATGGACCTAGAGACTGACATACAGAGTGAAGTAAGTCAGAAAGAAAAACAAATATCGTATATTAACGCATATATGTGCAATCTAGAAAAATGGTATAGATGATCTTATTTGCAAAGCAGAAATAGAGACACAGACATAGAGAACAAACGTATGGACACCAAGGGGGGAAAGCAGGGAGGTGGGACGAATTGGGAGATTGGGATTGACATAATACACTATTGATACTGTGTATAAAATAGATAACTAATGAGAACCTACTGTATAGCTCAGGGAACTCTACTCAGTGCTCTGTGGTGACCTAAATGGGAAGGAAATCCAAAAAAGAGGGGATATATGTATACGTATAGCTGATTCATTTTGCTGCACAGTAGAAACTAACACAACATTGTAAAGTAAAAATACTCCAATAAAAATTAATTTTAAAAAAAGAATTTTATTTTGTAGATGAAAAAAATTACTATTCAAGCACAAGTGAAACTAGAACTCAGATCTCTGGTCTTCTAGACCAATACTCTTCCCACAGTACCATTACCTAAAAAGGTATGTTATTTCACAAAGACTACACAGATTCCTCAGAAACTTAAAACAAACAAATAAAAACAACCTATTCTTTCTTTTCCACAAAATGACGCTGCATAAAGTATAACTGGACTTAATTTAAAAAAATAGGATCAAAAAAAAAAAAAATAGGATCATACTAGGAAGCTGGTGGCAGACATCAGGTATATCACTCTCTTGATACTTTACTGTAATACTGATTACCTTCCTTAATACAAATATCGACAGACGAAAACTAACTTAAGAACAATACCTAATTTACTCCAGAAAAAGCAGAAAATCAAGAAAGCAAGTACATCAGCAATCCCTCCAAAAGCAGCAGTAACTAATTTTACTAGTCTACATTAAGAAAAATCTTCATCAAGCATCATTTGTCATTTGCCAGCTGGGCGTGCTGGCCAACACATTATATATTACAGCTAATAGGAATTACTTTATAATTAACACTGTTCTATTCCGTGTAATACCTAAGTGAAAAGAAACTAACTTGAGCTTAATTTATTTAAGGAGTCAGTGATTTCTTTGCTAGGACCCAAGGTTCTGAGAAACCCAGATTTGCAAAGTTATTCTGCTCAACTCTAATGACATTTCTTTTACAGTTATTCATTATCTGTGTTAGATGTGTTTAATCTTTCCAACTAAACTATAAACTTCTTGACAATACCCTTGTCCTATAACACCAAGCATGGCTTATAACATGTACTCAATATACTTGTTGAGTTATATGATGGGCTTTAATTTTAGATACCATTCATCTGACAAGTAAGCATTAAATAAGGTACTAAGCTACACAAAAATAACAAAAAGACCTGAATCGTAATTTATTTAGGATTAATTTTGTACCACATATAGCAACAAGAATAATTAATATCAAGAAAAAAATACCACTATGACATTTTTAGAAAGCTGGAGTAATTTCGAAAACTACATTAAAATCTCATCTGTGAACAGGTGGCATTTCATTTCAAAAGTAAATTAAAAGAAATGATTGCTAATAATATATAAAATCTGCATAACTTCATTAGGGCCTCAAGTGCCCCCAATGTGTGATATTGCAAAAGATAAAGATTATCCTGTTACAGACTGCTCAAAGTGTCACATGAAAGATTTTTCAGTTCAAATAACTGCAAAAATTTGCTCAATGAATAATTATTCTTTACAATTGAACTTATTTTTTTATATTGATTGAGATAATACTCCCTTCAAGGAAATGCCAGTGTATTTTCTGGAAACTAAGAAGTTGGCAAAGATTTGACTAATCAGAAACCTGTAGTGCTTCTAAAGCACTTAGAACTGATTTCTCAAGCACTTTCAAGTCTCCTAACTTCAGGCTCTTGCAGTGATACAATTTGAAAACTTGGCTAACAGTGCATATGTACTATCTATATAACAACGTTTTTTGGAACTGCTTATGAAACAAAGAGGCCATATTTTCTAATGGTCCTTTTCTATTCTAAAAGTTTGCAGTTTTGAATCTATGGACTGTTTTACGTGGCTACTTTGATTGGGAGTTTCCTATTTGAAAGGAGTTGCTTGGCAGTAGCTGCAAACTATGTTCAGAATCTTACCTGTTTCTCACTTTATTACAGACCTCCAAAATTCCATAAAAATCTCACTAATTTACTGTATCTATATAACCCCAGCTAAACCTTGTTTTCCTTTACAGAATAAAAGTTATCTGCAGATACAGAAAATATTTGAAAATCATTATACATCCAAACCTTTATTTGAGGAACCCAGTTAAGGGAATGGGAAGTATTATGACGAATATAAAACCAATCTAATCATTTAAGGACTTGAAGCATTTGCACATACCACATAAAAGTCCTGAAAACAAAGGCACCTGAAGGGGCGGGGGGAGGTCAATATATGTGTGCCTACAGTCCACATGAAACAAAGCTAGTGAATTAGAATGTCTTGTACAAAATACCTAGAGAGGAAAAGTGGCTGGGAAATAGTTCCTGTCATAATTTTAGGTCAAAATCAATCTGAAATGACTCACTCACAGAAGCATTACTTTATTAAATAGTGCTCAGAATTAGAATAGAATACAAAGGAAAAAAGAAAAGGCCTGCCTGTATGATGGGATAAGAGTCAAATTTCTTAGAAAACCATGCATTGCAATGAAATTGAAAGAGGACAATACAACTTTGTGCTCACTGGGTGCGGAAAAGTGTGCTAGAGCTTAGTGAGCACCTACCAACTACTAAGTATAAAATCCTCTGCAGGATGCTTTATACAAGCCACCTCATTTAATTATCACTGTAGTCCCACGAGGCAGATATCAGCATTTCCACTTTACAAAGAAACAAAGCTTCAGAGGTCAAGAAACTTGACTAAAGTTGCATAGCTTTGGGGATGGGATTTGAACCCTGCCTCCTATATATTTCAATACCTTTTCGATTTAAAGAAAACAGTTTTAGCAGTTAATCCCTGAATTAGACATATGACATATGTAGTAACATCCCTCAACAATAAAAATTTACATTAAGTTCAGCTTTTTATCTTAGACCCCTATAACTTGTCTGCAGGATCAACTTGTTCTATTTCTCACATTCCTTTCCCTTTCATTTATCAGAGACAATACATTGGGAATAATTTATAATTTTTAATGTATACCTCTATCTAGATATCATGAATATAATTAGAAGTCTGCCTATAAAATGAACCATTTTCCATGTTCCATATTTATCATCCTGCAACAATGAAGAATTTATATTCTAGTTTCTATTTTAATCATATTTGCTTAGCCATCTTCGTTCAAAGAGATCTAATGTTTGCTAGATTAAAACTTAATGATGGGTATACAATACTAGCAGAAAGTACTTCTAAAAAATTCTTTTACCATAACCCTATACTCAGACTAACTATACAAATATCACAGTTATGTGAACACTAATATATACCTATATTTTACCAGTATACATGGCATTATTTTATATATTTTTCAAAAACGTAACTATAGTGATTCACTCATTCAAAAACATTTACTAAGCATCTAAACACAAAGCACTGTACTACACATGGAATATAAAGTGATGAATAAAACAAAATTCTTGCTTTCATTGGGCTTTCAGTCTAGCAGGGGAGACACACTATAAACAAGGACATAAACACTATAAAATACAAAGTGCTACGAAAGAAATGATCATGATACTGTGATAGGAAATATGGGGAGAGGCCTACCTAGATTGACCAGGAATTCTTTCCTAAAAAGTAACAGTGAAGCACTGACATGGAGTCAGCCACATAAAAAGTCTACGGAAGAACGTTTCAGGCAAAATAAACAGCACACAGAAAAGCCTGCTGGAAAGAGTCTGATGTATTGGGGGAAGTCAAAGAGAACCAATGTAGCTGAAGCACAGTGAGCTAAGCAGGGTCAGACCATGCAGGTCACGTGGAAGAAGGAAGAGTTTGGATTTTATTGGAAATGCAACAAAGAAGCACTGAAAAGTTTAAATACAAGGTTTAAGCACAAAGTGACAACAGCCGATTCATTTTTTAGAAGGTCACTTTGGCTTCTGATGAGAGAACAGAAGGGAGGGAAACAACAGAGGAATCTGGAAGACCAGTTAAGAGACTACTGCAGTATTCTAGACAAGAAGTAACAACTTTAAGGTGGTTTAGGGAGGTGGAGAGCAGTAATGAGATTCAGAATGTATTCTGAAAGTGGAATTTACAGAACTTACTAATATATTCCAAGTTGAGGGTCAGAGAGAGAGACAGAAATAAAAAATAATGACCTAGTTTCTGGTTTACACAACTGAGAAGATAAGGGTTCCAATGACTGAGATGAGAAAAACTGGAGGAAAGGTTTGAAAAGGAAATCAGAAGCTATATTTTGGACACGCTAACATCTGAGATTCTATGAGACTTGCAAGTGATGATGTGTATCAGGTAGATAGCCATTCAAATCTGAAGCTTCAAAGAAAGGTCTGATCTAAAGATAACCCCTCAAGACAGGATATGATTTCAGGGAATCAAACAATGATATTACTCATAAATTCAGGACACTAAAAAAGGAATTTGTGTTCTAGCCAAGCAATCAAATTGTAAGTATAACATAAGAAAAAGCTTGGATTCAGGTAAGATCAAGAAGTCTAGAGGTCCAAAAGTCCTTGTATTCTAATTCAAGGCTGTTCAATGATGATTTGAATCAGTCAGACCAAAGCAACATCAGAGACCCTAAAGAAAAGCTAAACGAGAAGAAAAGCAGATCTTTCATCTTAAACAAAGCTCCAGGGAATTCCCTGGCAGTCCAGTTGTTAGGACTCAGCACTTTTCAATGCCAGCGCCCAGGTTTGACCCCTGGCCGGGGAACTAAAATCCTGCAAGCCACATGGTGCGGCCAAAAAAATTAATAAAAATAAAACATAAAACATAAAACAAACCTCCAGTAAAATGACATAAAACAGGAAAAAGGATAAGAAAAGAGGAGCTTTCTGGAGAGCATTATATCTAAAATAGAGCCTAAATAAATACTACAATTCCTATAATCTAAACCAAAAAGAAAAATCAAGTGTATCGTGAACTGCTCCTAATTGCAACTAAATTTACATAACATATTATGGGGGGGGGCGGGTATGTGTATAATTATTACACTGTTAGCTCCTTAAGGACTGGGGTTTATTTATTACTGTATCACTAATGCCTATAATAATGCATGGCACACAGTGAATGCTAACTAAATGCTTATTACATGAATGAATCAATGAACAAAACGTATGCTTTAGGAAAATGAACCAGAAAAAAAGAAAAAAGAAAATGAACCAGGACAGAGTGTAAGAACAACTTAATGCATAATTCAATATCTAACAAGAATGATTCAAGAAATTTTTTAAAGTTACAAATCCAGAGAAAGCAAAGACATGGCTCTGAACTAAGGCATACTTTAATAGCTTATCCCATTGGAACTAACTTGATACTTGATAAAGAAAACTATGAAAATTACTGGATTATTGGTATGTCTTTTTTATTACTAAGTAATTCTAAAATCTAAGTAATCAAGCAAATCAAAAGCTCCCACTTACAATATATAAAAACACTGGCAATATAAAACACTTTTCATCATGCAGTTAAGTAACAGAACCGTAATGCTATATACTTCATCTTAAAAGGGAGCATAGTATTTCTAGGAAAGAGGAGAGTTTTAGAAAATACACACAAATGTTTGTGTTTGGAAATATAGCAGATTCAACATTCTTTAATGAGAGCATCTGGCAATATAAATTATCATACCTGCAAGCAAAGTACAATGGAGTGGCTCCTGATACATTCGGCCTGTTAATATCAGCACCACTGTCTAGCAAGCATTGCACTGTCTGGGGGAAGAAGAAACAAAAGTAAAGCCAGAGAAGTTAAACAAAGACACAGTTATCACAATTTTAGTCCATATAAGGAAAGTTCTTACCACAACCTGAAGCTTTAAACAAGAAAGAGTAGGAACATGCCAATTATGATGGCTGAACAAATTCCACTTTTTGGTAAGCTCTGAGCCTCAGGCACTACACAGTATATGTGGAATTATCAATGTAATGTAAATTGTGTTAACCTGGGAAGGTTCTAGAAAATCACTGACATGTGTAGTAGCTACCAAAGGACTTGAAACGTGGCTAGCACAACTGAGGAACAGAATTTTAAATTTTATTTTATTATAATTAAGTTTAAATAGCCACATGTGGCAGCACTGAATAGTGCTGCTCTAGATACCTGAATTTAAAAACCAGAGTGTAAAAAAAAAAAAAAAAAAACAGTTTTTTGCCTCTAAAAACAAAGAGTTGGTACCAGAGCTCTAACTTTCTCAAAATTCAAAGAGCATAATTATTAAAGTACAAAATATTAAAAAGCTAAGAAGTTCTTTTGCTACTGACAGTTGCCAATACTGACTCAGTTTCTCTGACTGTCCCCTAAGCTCTACTTCTGCAATCATTTGATGTGTACTAAGGGAAAATAAGCTAATATAAAATTTTAAAAATAAATATCTGATGATTAGGAATACGGCAAGGCTTGCCTGAAAAACCTTAAAAAAGAGAATCTTTTCTGGTTTTAATTCCTATGATCTTCATTTGAGTTTCTCCTGCAAAAAGGAAGACAAGATGTAAAAACTGAAATGTTTTTGGAATTAGACTGTTTAATAATTACTTCTGGATTGAACACACATGTTCATCTTTATTGCTGCTCTAAAACCTAGTACAATGTCAGCAAAATATTAAGACTACAAACTCGAACGAAGAACAGCAAAGAATACAACGCGTACTAGATAAGTCAGAAGTTTTAGGGAAATGGCAAGCAAGTGAAAGAAGAGTAACTGACTTAGCAGATCAAAGAAAGCTGAAGTCTTAAGTGTCTGCAAATGCAGATTCCAACACGAAACCACCAAATTCTCACTACCGAACACACACACACAACACAGGAATTGGAAGTAACAGGTATCTTGGAAGACAGGGATAGTTACGTAGAGCCAAGACAGGAGAAGTAGTTGAAAACCTAACAGCTGGGCCCTCCCCCAGGACCCTTCCTCCCCATCCCATACAGTTAGCCACTATCCCTCCCTATCTGTCTTGGAAGTAGGGAGGTTTATTATCTGGACAAAGTGAATAGTGAGGCTCTGGACTGGCAGACAAGAAATACAGGGAAGAGCAGGGATGAGCAGCCATGCTGAAAACAACTAATTAAGTGAAAACCTCCAGCCCCCATGCTCCGCTAGGCTCCCAGAAATCCAGTAGCCAGGCTTAAAAGCTTAAGCAGGAGGGACTGAAAGTTTGCTATCTGGAAAGTGGCACCAGAGAAGAGTCTGACTGATACTGGCATTACAGTCACCAGTGAAATAGCCCGGTTGGCCACAAGGGGACATTCAGCAATGCTGGGAGACTTTTTTGATTTTCATTACTGGAGAAGGGAGGGTCCAATTGGCAGCTAGTGGGTAGAGGCCAGGGTATGTCTAAACATCCGACAATCTACATACAGGCCCCACAACAAAGAATGTTCAGGCCCCAAATATCAACAGTGCCAAGATTAAAAAGCCTTGACGTACAGTGAGACCAGTCAACAAACCCAGCTCATGTACACAATGCTTTCAGCCCCATTTCAGTGCCTCACCACTATACATGAATGGACAGACAATGTTTAAGAGACAACTGAAGCAGGCCTCTAACCTGAAAAACAAACAGAAAAAGGAAGTAAGAAAAATAAAGACAATAAAGGGAACCAAAAAAACAGCAACAAAAATTAGAAAAGTAACTGATACCCTCAGAGAGAAAAGAAAAAATACTATCCATGGGACAAAAACAAGATGCTGGGGGAAAAATATTCAGAGAATAAGATATCAAAAATATGATGGAAGAAATAAAAATTCAATAGAAGTTAGAAATACAACGTTGAAAAATTCTACAAGAAACAAAAAGACAAAGAAAACAGGAAAAATGAGAAAACTAGTAGATCAATCCAGGGAGTCACTGTAGAAATTGAGAATAAAGAAAATGAAGGAGGTGGGAGACCAAAAGGAAGTAATCAAGAAATAATACCAAAAAATTTCCCAGAACTGAAGGACACAAGTTGCCAGATTGAAAAGGCTCACCAGTGTCCAGTCTAATAAATTAAAAGACCTTCAACAAGGCACATCAAAGTGAAATTTCATAATACTGGGGATATAAGATTCCAGAGATAAACAGAATTCAGATTGACATTAAACTTTTCAACAGCAACACTGAAATTTAAAAGGTGAAATGCCCTCAAAATTGTAAGGTGAATGACTTCCAATGTAGAATTCTATAGCCAGCCACACTATCATTCAAATATATGCTTTTAAATAAGAAATAGGCTTAGCTATGTAAGATTTCCAAAAAAATTACCTCCAACGTACCTTTTCTCAAGAAGCTACTGGAGGATATCCTCCTCCAAACAAGGCAATACATCAAAATAGAAGATGTGGAATCTAGAATACTGAAGATCAAACACAGGAGATATTAAGAAATTCCCAGGTTTAGAGAAAAACAATGGAGTGACATTATCTAATGAATCTGTCTTTGAAGAAAACAGTACTGAGAAAGATTCTGTGGGAGCATATAGGAAGAACTACTGATTCACCAAAAAATAAAAAAAAAAAACTGAGCTAAGCTAATAGTCACCCTAGTAGAAAATGTTATTATAGTTCACTACTTGACTCAGCAGTAAACAACATTTACCTAACTGTATATGCAACTAATATTGTCTCATTAAAATTTATGATATAATTAATTTTAGAAATGGGGCGACAGGGCATGGGAAGAGGATTTAAATGAGTTAAACCCTCACTCACCATAACAAGAAATGATTCAGTGATATCTAAAAGTCATAAATGGAGAAAGAGCAGTAGAAGCATATTACATGGAAATAGATACCAGAAGAAAAGCTAAAAGAGCTGAAAATTGCTGCCTAGTGATTGTGAATTGACAGAGAAGGGTGATTTAAAGGACTATAATTTTTTATTACAAAGATTTTGATAAAAATAAAATATTTTAAGATATAGTATTCATGTATTATTACTATTTGAATTTACTTCTATCTCAGGAGGAATTTGAAAATCTATGTAATAGAAACATTGTTACATAAAACTTTATTATCAGCTATATAATTCTTAAACTGTGGACAAGCAGTCAAGTACTGCTCTCAAAAATATAAGAAAATAAGCATTTAGGTTATTATTTTATAAGGCAAGGCCCACTGGAGCCTTTTGATCATGGCTTTGCCCTTTTTGATATCTGAACTAGAAGTTGTGTGTATGTGGTCCCAAATCAGAAGTGAGATGGATAGCAGCAATAATTTTCACTGACTGTTACAGAAATTATATAGACAGTAAGCCATCTCTCAAAAAGGCTCAGGAGAGATAAAAGAGATAAAAGCAATTATATCAAAAATACGTATTAATATTCAATTAAAACCCAGCAATCCAGAGAGAAGCTGAAATAAAGTAATTATTAACAAAACATACTATGCATTCATAAAAATTATATAATTGTTAAAACTATATAATGATATAATAGTATGAATAACCTTAGCATGTGCCTGGATACTGAGCTAATAAGCATTTATCATTTCATTTACTGCATCCTGATGGGAAGTTGATATCCTTCTCCGCACTTTCACAAGTAGGAAACTGAATCTCAAAGAGGTCAAGTAATACGCACCCCAACACACAAATAAACAGGGGAGCGGGGATTAAAACCTAAGCCCATGGTCATAACCACTAGGCAATTTACCAAAAAACAGAAATTCTAATTTTTCTAAATTCAGAATACTAAATAGTATTCTGGCTAATTTGGCATATCTTCATAAGCTACATTAATCACAGATGATCTACTAATTCCCTACTAAATAACTATTTGAGAGTCAAGCTCAAGAGCCTAGACAGTTATTTCCGTTTAGTTTTTAAATAATGCCATTTCTAAATTCACATACTTTTTACAGTATTTCTGTATTTTTATTTATAGTGTAGAGCTAACAGTAAAACAAATTAGCCATTAGACTAACATTAGACTAACATATTCCTCTACAATGTGGTAAGACAAACTTCAGGCAAATCATAGCAAGACAGCATGATTTGTTTTAGCAAATTTCTCAGCCCTAAACCCCTACACACAAATACTTCTGTGTCATACGTTTCTATCATACCCTTGTACACAGGAAATAGCCTATGAATACATTAAAAATTCTGTTCTTAACAGAGAAAAATACTTGATTAGTAAAGTGGAAAAGCTCATTCCAGCATTTTCTTTTACATTCATAAATCTGCTTTTCTGTTTTAACAAAATTATCTCAATTAAGATCCTCAAAATATACAACTATTTAAAGAAACACATATTTTTTTAAAAGCTTTCAATAGTTCACTTGTAGATAAAATGTTGCCTGAAGTCAAAGAGGGAGAAAAACCCATTTCCCTCAGAGTAAGAAGAAAAAAAATACATAAAGGGATTTGAATGTAAAGAGTAAAAAAAATTGCCTTGCAGCACTGACATGAGTGAAAAGTGATCAATCTTTGTGATTTAAAAAAAATGTTTGCCGATTTCTTTTTGTAAAATCTCTGAAACAGGAGGAGTAAGGATAACACAGAATTCAATTATTGATTAAACAGCATAATAAAAGAAGCAAGAAAGTCACATAACTTAAAAGTTTGGTTTTTTTTAAATTTCCAGTCTATGTAAACGAAGGGCAAAATAACTTTGAAACTAGGAGAATTCAGGTGGAGGAAACTATTTATTAAATTAAAAACATAAAAGCCCTTGAAGAAACAATACTACTTGAAGATTTTAAATTATACAGAAGCATAAGGCAAAACAAAATCAAAGAGAATAAATTCTGGATTCAACCACTACAATCCCTAAGGAGTCTCAAAAGCAGAAATTTTCAGCAATAAACAAACCAGATACTATCTTTTATAAGAATCAGCACTATCAGTATACGCTTCACTTAAAGGTACAAAAGAAAAAAATTACAAACATTTAGAAATGGAAAGAAAATGGCAGAAAAAACTGCTTGGAATGATACTGCATTTGACTAGCCCATTCCATCTTTCAACAAAAATTTCAATGTTAGTATGTGCTAGATGTTAGAGTCACAGCAATGAACAAAATGGACAAACACCTGCCTTCATGAAGCTTACATTCTAGTGGAAAAGGAAAACAAAGGGACATGAGAAATAAAATATGTAGTATGCTAGATGGTGACTCGTGCTATCCAGAAAAACTGATAGGATTCTCTATGACAGATTTGGATTCAATTTGTTTTAGCAAATTTCTCACCCCTAAACCCCTACACACAAGCACTTCTGTGAAAACTGCATTGTGTCTGTTTAACAGACTATAAGCCATGAAGTCCAAAATAAATCACTGTAACTTACAACGGTCATAAGTTCCTCTGTTTTCAAACTTTTATGGCTTCTGATTTACTTGCAAAAATTAAGCTCAGCAGCTTACAATTTAGTAAATGTAAACACGTAAAAGTATACTAACAAATATCTGTGGCTGAGAGCTGATTACCTGTATTTTTCAAGTTAATATAACATAATTTTAAGAAGTACACTGAACTAAAATCATTTTATGTGTATAATACAGATCACCAAAATATGTTTTTAAAATAATTCAGACCTTCAAATTCCCTGTCCAACCCTCTCCCCCTTAAAAAACAAAAACAAAAAAAACACACTATTATCCTATTCCTAGATAATCTACAATGGGAGTCTTCCTCCTTACAGAGTAAGGAAGAGCTGGGAAGGAATACTGAAAGAAAAGCATTGAAAGGCGATTTTCACATGGCCTTCAAGAAATCCTTAAGAAACAGCACACTTTCAACAGACGTCATGACCTTTCAAATGATAAAACAACATCCTGAGTGGAAAACTAATGTGCAAAGCTAATGTTTGGGTCAATCTCAAAAGTCATTTAATTGAAGGCAGTGACTAACCAAGACCACCTGTACCCAATGCACTGATAAGTTACAAAGCAAGAAATCCAAGGCAGCTCTACTTTATCAATGTCAACTCTCTGAACGACACTGACCAAAGTAGAAAGGAATAGATATTCAATATTAAACCATAAGTAAAAACCAATATTAAACCATACAACATAAGTTGTATTCTCATTTACTAAAACAATGATAGCCAAACAACAAAAAAAGCATCTTTCATCTCTTATTAAAAGTAATTCTGATGACAGGACAGCAATGCACAAACAACTTATGCACTAAGAAAAATGTCCAACTCACTAGTCAGTGACTGGTGTTTATAGGTCTTCTCTAGAAACCTGTCCACCTAAGCCTATCAAGACTTTGAACCCTTATGTAATACCTAGCAAAAAATCAATATTACCCAGTTGTGTTAGAAAAAGAATCACAGTAATAGAACTTCCTATTATTTGCTCACATTTCTCAGAAGTGATGAAAGGAGAATTCTAACATTAGAATAAATAAAATTACTCTGAACCTAAAAACATATCTTGAAATGTTAAGTACATCTACCTTCGTGCTTCAAGGCTGAATCTAGTTAATGTTTTTGCAAAAGCTTTCAATTAAGTTTGCATGGTTGCCCTGTAATTCTCTGGATGAAAAGCTTGGAAGCTGGCTAAAGATATCAAGAGAGCTGACTGAACGTAGATGAGCACTGTTCCTTAACAAGCCTACAATTTCAGTAAAAAAAAAAAAAAAAAAAATGCAGTCAGTTCTATCAAAGATAATCTACTCTAAGCAGGGTTCAACTATCATTTCATATTGTTTGTGAACCTTCATATTCAGTTACCTAAATTTAGCAATATGAAGTCTATTGTGATAAAAATAAAATTTCCTTAAGTGAACTGAAATTAGTCCAAAAACGAATCCTGCTGTGTACTTTAACTAATAGAAATTGAGATTGAACAGTTTAACAGTTCTCTAGAGTTTCTAAGTCCAAGTTATTCCAGGAAAACAGTAATCAACCATTTGTGGCAATTCAACACATCAATAAATCTTAAAGACTTAATGGCAAAGAAAAAAATTACCAAAAAGTAAGTTCAATTTATGGCCAAAAAAAAAATGGAGTCAATTATACCTATGTAGATAATATAGGTTTTACTACACTTCCTAAAAATGAGATTAAAAATCAAACAACACAGTGGGCCTAGCTTACTGCATAAGAGCAAATGAATGAAGAGTCCAGATACTGCTCTTTGTACTGTTCTTACAGAATCACATCATCAATATTAATAATGGTAGTGACAGTACTAATACTATCATTACTCTTAAGTATCTTCCAAAATATTCACAACACTTTCCTTAATTGTGTAATCAGCAGATTATATCTTAAGAGGTAGATAAAGGCAGGGGAAGAAAAAGTTGCCAAAGACTATATAATAAGCCAGATGAATAACCAAATTCTCAAATTTTTTTTTATTTTAAATCAATATCCAAAGACAAACCATAATTCTGGTATTGTATAGCTAGTAACAGCTGACCTAAGGAAATTTATAAAAAATTAAATTATTAAGGAGTTGTTATGATCATTTCTTTCATCTGATCATTTTAAAATAGGAATAGAAGTCGTTTAAAATCATAGTGCTATTATGTTACAAGGACAAAAATGGTCACGCTGCACTCTTCAACTGCCCAAATCACTTCCTTCCAACAAGATGATGAAGAGACCCTTATCTCGGTTTACCTCTAATTAAACAGATGCATCTATAGGAAATCATGGCAAAAATTACTCGATATCTTAGTTATGACAAAATCAATCTTTCTTCCAAATCTTTTATCTGTAAAAAAGTCATGTAAATCTAAAAATTATTTGTCATCAAAGCAAGAATACAGTATTCAATTATAAATTCTACAAAGCTTTAGAGCTCTTAGCCAGTTGTTTAAAATCTTTTCATGCATTCTTGAGATTTACCTTAAAATGAGAATAGAAAGTAAATTTCAGAGGATATCTTTATCATATCATCCTCTTTAATTTGAAATGAGCTGATGTGCTTTTGAGAATATTTTTAAGGGAGTTTCTTTCCCCCTTTAAAGTTTTACATTTTATTCTATAAAATAAATATATAACCAATATATATAAATCTTGAAACCTATGTGCACTGGTATATGTCTACATGGACACAAGTTTTGAAGACCTTTCAATGAATTTATGCAAAAATTGACTACTTTGAGACAATGAAAAGGCCATTTTCATTTGCTGATATCTGACAAAGCATTTTAGACTCAGTGTTCAACTTATGGAAAGATATACAAAGGGCTAAAAACAAAATCAATAATATCTACCCTGTAATAACATATCTCAGAGCTCTTAAATCATATCCAACTCAAGATAAAAGAATATTCTCATCCACTGAGATCTGAACATGTCCCAGAAATACATGAGTAATTATGACACATAGGTAACAATAGCACAACTATCAACACAGATTTTTAGATGTATAATTCAGCCTGGAGGCTAGGAGATGGCCTAATTTTTCAAGATTCCTTTTTGCCCTATTGAAGGATTAAAGGTGCATACAATGAATTGGAAAATAGTGCTAAACATTCCCTTTGCATACGATCCTCACAGATAACTATAATGGACCAACTATGACAGAAAGGAATCTCACTCACTAATACAATCAATCACAAGTCAACATGACTTTTTGTCCTCTTCCTCCTGCACCATACCTGCAAAATCTCACCCTGTGAAGCCCATCACCACAGTGAATTCAGGCCCCCTATAAATCTTCTGAAAATACAATTCTTCAAAGGCATTTGACTGTGAGGAATTCTCCCTTACTTTACCACGCCTGCTTTAGGTTGTAAACCATATGGAGTGTATTATACTTATACTAACTACTCTTCAATAACTTCAGAAGGCAATTCTAAATTTTTAATGCACCCTGTAATGCACATGTTTTGAACCAAGGTTTTTTGCGTAATTCTTGTTTCTTCACTGGCTTAAGGCAGCTAAAATTAGCCTTTGTAGGTAATTCCTAATCTGAATTCCAGTTTTTTACTACACAAGTTCCCGGGCAACAGGTAGGTTTACAATCTTAGTAAATGACACGCCACTCATTTGTTAACGGCAGAGAGTATTTATATTAAAGCGGGTGCTTTTCTGTCCTGTAAGAGCAACCAGCAGGACTCTTTCTCTAACAGGCAGCAGTTGCTTACTGGGGCCAGTCAAGATTAGAACATTTCAGATGATTTTTTTTTCCGCACAGAATACTTCTTAAATTTAGTAGTACTGACATGGAGAAAGTAAAAGGTAATGAAAAGGAATAGTCCTTGAATACAAATGGGTTTGTTTTCAGATGATAAAAGACAAAAGAATAAAAACAAACATCGGTGTTCAGAAGAAATGCCAGGAAAGAAAAAAAAAGCATATATCTTTCCTTTTATCCAACTCTTATTAAACATAAGACAATGTCGACCTTGAGCTCACTATCTTAAAAGAAGTGCAATATTCTATGAATTGAGGTCATACATAAAGCATCTAAATACGTAGGATCTGACATCCTGAACCTAGGTTAGGAAAAAAGTGTTTGCAGAGGCAGAAATCCAGATTCCACTAGGAATTCTCCCAACAAAAAGATAAGACTCAGAGTGTATACAAAAAACTAAATATAAACAAGCAAACTTCTGTATCTTTGTAGATGCTGGTGGAGTTTTTTTGTTTTCAATTGGTTTTTGTTGTTTAGTTAGTAAATAAATAATATTCTATTATCAATAATGTTAAATGTGGGAAAAAAATGAAAGTAACCAGGATAGGAAATTACAAAAAGCAGAAATTCAATCTAAAATCTTAAGCTAACAATCTTTAAATAAGGCAGCAGTCTTCTAATGAGAGAGAAAACTATTAGCAATTTTAAAAGCCAAATGTTTATACATAGGGATAAAAGGAAAGTACTGCCTAAAACAAATGCATGATTTTAGAAATCAAAAGTAAGGAAGAAAACAGCTGTGACTCTAGCACTTAAATCATATTCCAAGAGAGCAGAAAAATATGATAATCCAAGTTGAACTATTTAAGCAATGTCAGACCTCACTTTCGTCACTAATTCCAAAACTTGAGGCTTAAGGGTAAAAATATGCAAATGGTAAAAAATATGAAAAAGTTATTTGATAAAACTGAGGACAGAATAAACATTATGAACTGTTAAAATTATTATATGTGAACATACTACATTTAAAATTTAAAATATTCAGCTATTAGAATCTATGAATCAGAAATAAAATTGAAATCCAAATTACAAATACCTTAAACATATTTAAAAACACTATTTTCTGTTCCTTTTATCCACATAGAATATGTTAATCAGAAGACCACATGACACAGAAAATGTTATAAGATTTTGCTTCATGTTTCCAATTATACACAGTGGAAAACTTTTGATGAATTTAAAGTTTAAACACATGCAACTTAATTTAAAGTCCTCGAGGCTTTATTTACCGTCTTGTGACCGTTCTGGCAGGCCACATGCAGCGCTGTCTGCCCCATCGCGTCCTCAACATCGACGTCACTGACGTGCTGTACAAGGTCATGGAGTAGTTCTGTCCGCCCATTCACAGCCAGCCAGTGTATCTGTGCAGCCATTTAGGTTACTTAACATTTGTGCAAGAGTGTTTCATATAAACGCAGCAGATAAATAATGCAATTATTTCTCAACTGTGAGCATGACATGCACACTAAAGATTAAAATTAAAATTTAAGCCAATATACTTTTTTCCTATATTTTTATATGGGGAAAAAATATGCATGAGGATGTAGGTTACACCACCATGTACTTCAAAATCAAGCATTTCATGGTTTCAAAGTAGTTAAAAATCCTAAACTTAGGATCACCAAATACTCTGCTTCTTAGATGACCATGGACTGTATGTATAGATTATCTCTAGAGAAGAGGTACTGGATATTTTTCCTCCCCCAGAAACAAACATAAGTTAAAAAGTAATTAATATGACAGTAGGTGTCATATTCTTTACTTCCTATATTTTACACATAATGCATGTAACATATATAAATAACATATATGGGGAGGACTAAAAAAAATATAAAACACCTATAAGTCTACCACACAAAGATAATCAATGTTAAAACTTTGGACTATGCTGTCCATGCATTTTTCATCTGACTTTTTTTCCATTAAAAAAATATATCATGGGGCTTCCCTAGTGGCGCAGTGGTTAAGAGTCCGCCTGCCAATGCAGGGGACACGGGTTCGAGCCCTGGTCCGGGAGGATCCCACATGCCGCAGGGCAGCTGGGCCCGTGCGCCACAGCTGCTGAGCCTGCACTCTGGAGCCCGCGTGCCACAACTACTGGAGCCCGTGCTCCGCAACAAGAGAGGCACCGCAATGGGAGGCCTGCACGCCGCGGCGAGGAGTGGCCCCTGCTCGACGCAACTAAAGAAAGCCCACGTGCAGCAGTGAAGACCTAATGCAGCCAAAAATAAATAAATAAATTTAAAAATATGTATATATCATGAAACTTTTGTTTTAAAACGGTAACTCTGAACCCATGCATTAGCTCCTACTTCTTCCCCAAACATCACTGAAATGACAGTAAAGAGTACTTTTTCTTAAAGGACAGACCTATTAAGAAAAAGAAAAGGAGAGAATACAAGAGCAACACATTTTGGAAGCTGGAAACTTTTGTCTGAATTGTCAGA